>NC_044996.1:55432267-56042015 GCF_008728515.1 Papio anubis | reverse complement strand
ACCAGGCTCCTTGATCTGGCTTTGCCGGTCAATAACAGGCACCTGCTGACATAATATCTCCTCGTTTACCACTAGTCTTTTATTTCCTTGGGCCAACATTTTGGTAATTCTTGTTTACTCTCTCTTTTCCTTTGTTTCCTGTATATAATCCGTAAGGAGGAACAGTTTATTCCTTTTAAACAGCTCTTGGATTCAGCTGTTTCTGTTCATTTCCTCTGGGGCCACTCCAGTTCCAGTCCTCACAGCTTTATCTAGTTTAAGCTGGGATTCAGTAGTGGTGCCTCAAAGGGTTGCCTCAGAGGATGAGAGGGAAGCCAAGTGGACGTGAGCAGGTCTCCACTCTCGCACTGATTTCAAACAGGTCATCTACATTTGTATCTGTTGGGGTTCTATGAAGAGTTTTATTTAGAAAGAAATCCTGTACTCGGCCAGGTGCCGTGGCTCACGCCTGTAAAACCAGCACTCTGGGAGGCTGAGGTGGGCAAGTCACCTGAGGTCAGGCCTGGCCAACATGGTGAAACCCCGTCCCTACTAAACATACAAAAATTAGCCAAGCGTGGTGGCACATGCCCGTAATCCCAGCTACTCAGGAGGCTGAGGCAGGAGAATCACTTGAACCCAGGAGCGGGAGGTTGCAGTGAGCTGAGACTGCAACACTGGACTGCAGCCTGGGCGATACAGCAAGACTCTGTCTCAAATAAAAAAAAAAAAAAAATCCTGTACTAAATGAAAAATAAGTTTGAAAATCAGTGTTCAAAGTTATTCTGCATATTATTGCCAAACCAGCTCCCTAAAACATCGTTTGTTTTATAACTTCCCTGCTAAAGATCTGTATCAGTCACTATGTCTTGCATTCAAATGTGTTTACAAACTGGGAACACACTATGGGGATACGCATGTTTCCTACAATTATTCAACATCTATGTTCTCACCATTCTAGTCAAGTGCCACTGGCCTCTCAACATCATTGGTCAGTATTGTTTCCAGACCATTCCATACGTTGTCTTTTCCTTACTTCCTTTCTTTGCTTTGTCTATTCAAGTCTGATTTCTGCTTCATAGCTCAGCAGCTCAAGTCTTACCTCCTCCTTGCAAACTTTATCTATTCTAGGCCCCACAGATCTCACTCCTTCATATTATATTGAATTTAGAGTCAGTATCTCCAAGTTAGGCAGCTAATTTTCTCTTACTGTTTCATACCTTAGTTCTCTTGCTTATTTTCTCAAGATTTTAGGCCTAATGATGGCAGGGATTTTACATTTTACAGTCTGTTTCATTACAAGTGTTTGTGTACCACAAACAGCATATTAGCAATTGGCAAACAGAACAATGTCAAAATGATGTGGCAGTCCAGTTGATACATGTGTGAATTTTCATAGCACTTTTTTTTTTTTTTTTTTTGAGACAGGGTCTCACTCTGTCACCCAGGCTGGAGTGCAGTGGTGTGATCATAGCTCACTGCAGCCTCAATCTTCCGGGCTCAAGCCATCTTCCCACCTCAGCCTCCTGAGTAGCTGGGACTACAGGTGTGCACCACTAGGCCTGGCTAATTTTTAAATTTTTATTTTTAGTAGAGACGAGGTCTCACTATGTTGCCCAGGCTGGTTTCAAACCTGAGCTCAAGTGATCCTCCTCTCTTGGCTTCCCAAAGTGTTGGGATTACAGGCATGAGCCACTGTGCCGAGCCAGCACTTTGTTTTGAAGTGATCAGAAGCAAACTTCCTCACAAATAAGAAGTCTTAGCAATATATGAAGACTTTTATGAAAAAGTGAAGAATCCTGCACAAAGCTCTGCCTTCAGTATAAGTAGTGACTGGTTTAGTGTCTACAACCTCTAAGTTTTTAACAACATTAAAAACTATCTGGTGAAGCCGTGAGTCCCGTGCTAATGAAGCTGCGATGACCTTTCACCATGTGTTTTTAAAAAGCTGACTACTCCTCAATTAGATTTTTAATTCTGATGAAAATGGCATCTATTAAAAGTGAATGCCCTTGAGGATCCACAACAGGAAGGAGGAAGCATAAAAGCTACCAAGCATTGATGACTGTGATGCTGGGGCAAAGGCCAGTGGAGATTTATCTGTGTGTTTTTATTAGGATGGTTGTTTTCATTAGTGCTCTGACTATAAAGTTGCATTGGATTTAAGTGGTCTTCCCTAACCATATTTTCCCCGTAAGCCCTGCTATCTTAGGTGTGCAATTCTGCAAAACAGGAGATTCTTCGGTAAAGATAATATGACGTTATAGCAGAATGTCTGGCTTTTTTTTTTTTTTTTTTTAAATCTGCAGGACATCTAGTTTGGTGTTAACGAGGTAGTATATACTTGGTAAATGCCTGCTTATTTTTAGGAATACTTTAATGCATAAACATTTTGCTGCGACCTTGGAGGTGGTTCTTACTTTTTTCAAATCCACGTTTCATCTATGAACGATGCAGACTGTCTAGATGAGAACACACCGCAGAAGGGAGACATAGAAACTCAGAGGGGTACTATCAGGATGGTCAGAAATCCTCAGGGGTAATAGATGACTCTAAGGTCAGTTTGAAGACACAGCCCAGTAGCCTTTTGTTGGTCTCCCCCAGGGCTGGCTTTTAAATGCTGATTCGGTGCCACATTCATGAGAATCCAGAGGGAGAGACCACAAGGTCAGTGGTTCTAACATATATTTAATTTTTGATATCCCAATTGATGATGGTAGCCTCCTTCCTTCTTCAGCATCAGAGATGTTCCATCCACCAACCTATTTGTGTGACCCAGGACGGTAAAAATAAAGGATTATAGATGCAGAGAGATCAGCTGTAGGGCCACAATTGGTGAGGTGCTTGGTTCATAATCAGTGGACAAAGCATCCTTACTGAGAGCAGTGGCTCCTTTCCTGTGTCAGTTTCTGCCAGGCCAATGACCCTGAAGCCTGAAGGAAAGGTTTTTGCTTGTTTTAAACCACTGTTTGCATTAACTGGAGCAAATGCTGAAAAAAACATCAAGAATTAAAACGGGCCAAAATAACCACAAGAAAGTCAAATGTAAGCCATATCAGGGACAAACTTTTTCATTTTTTGCAGAAAAGATTATGGATCTTTTACATGTACTTCTAACTGGATATGAAATGTAGATTAACCTGGCCTGAGGATGATGAAACCCAACCTTACATTCAAAATAATATCAATACATTTTCAAGTCTATTTATACATTCTAAACAGAAGTAATTCATATTATAATGGCCTCCCTATTCTGCTCTTCCACTTTTTAGTTTTTATTTTTATGAAGACAGAATCTCGCTCTGTCACCCAGGCTGGAGTGCAGTGGCATGATCTTGGCTCACTGCAACCTCCGCCTCCCGGGTTCAAGCCATTCTCCTGCCTCAGCCTCCTGAGTAGGGGGGATTACAGGCACCTCCCACCATGCCCTGCTAATTTTTGTATTTTTAGTAGAGACTGGGTTTCTCCATGTTGGCCAGGCTGATCTCAAACTCCTGACCTCAGGTGATCCTCCCACCTCAGCTTCCCAAAGTGCTGGGATTACAGGCGTAAGCCGCCATGCCTGACCCCCTTCCACTTTTTCAACAACAGTAATGAAACTTATTAAGTAGAGGACTTCAATCTGGAAACTCCTCATCTGTTCTGCTTCTTCTCCTGCCAACAGTCTCCCCAGCTCCCCACCAATTTCTTAACCACAGGGCTTCTGCACATGCTATTGTCATTTCCTTTGCCTGAATGCCCTTCACTGTCCTTATTTGCCTTGTAATTGCTTAATACATTTTTAATATCTTTCCCAAGGCTGGGCGCAGTGGCTCATGCCTGTAATCCCAGCACTTTGGGAGGCCGAGGCGGGTGGATCACCTGAGGTCAGGAGTTCGAGACCAGCCTGACCAACATGGAGAAACCCAATCTCTACTAAAAATACAAAATTAGCCAGGAGTGGTGGCACATACCTGTAATCCCAGCTACTTGGGAGGCTGAGGCAGGAGAATTGCTTGAACCTGGGAGGCGGAGGTTGCTGTGAGCTGAGATCATGCCATTGCACTCTAGCCGGGGCAATAAGAGTGAAACTCCGTCATATATATTTATCTTTCCCAATAGCGTAAAAACTCCCTAAGAGCAAATCATGTCTGTCTTGTTCACCATTGTACTCATGATGCCTTGCACAGTACCTAACACTTAGTAGGCTGCCAACAAATGTTAACTTGAATCACACCCTTAAGACTCAGTTCAAACATCATCTTCTTTGGGAAGGTGTCCCTGAGCCTCTGACACTCCGATAGTTACCTCTTTCATGTGCTTCAAAGGCTTCCTGTTCACATCTGTTGTAATGCAGTGCAGTTCTTTAATGGTCTGTCTCTCCCAGTAGGCTCTGAAAGTTCTAAAAGGCAGAAACTGTGTCATCTTCATTCTTCTTACTCATGACACTCTGTATCTCCTAGTATACTCTAAGGAGTTGAAGAAATATCTACTGGGCAGATTACTGAACCCTGTTTGCGCTTGGAGGGCCCTCAGCTATGGACCACACCTATGCCTCAAACAGGAATTATATGCAAGCATTGGCTAAACAGGACACGTCTTTCTGAAGCATCCACTTTGACTCAATGTTTCAGGAGAAGAGACATTTATATAAATTGTGTTTGTGTGTGTGTGTATGTAGTGAGTTGAATTCAAAATATACACTAAATTTTAAGTAAAACGGAAACTTCAACAAAGCAAATTTACCATGTGGCTCCTTAACCACCCTGTTTGGGAGCATGTATTCCCTCTTCTCTGCTGTCCTTTGGTAGCTTGCCACCTTAGGAGTAGAGAAGTCACACCTCCATGGTTAAAAAGAAAGTCGGCCGGGCGAGGTTGCTCACATCTGTAATCCCAGCTCTTTGGGAGGCTGAGGCAGGCGGATCACCTGAGTTCAGGAGTTTGAGACCAGCCTGACCAACATGGAGAAACTCCGTCTCCACTAAAAATGCAGAATTAGCTGGGCATGGTGGTGGGTGCCTGTAATCCCAGCTACTTGGGAGGCTGAGGCAGGAGAATCGCTTGAAGCCGAGAGGCGGAGGTTGCGGTGAGCCAAGATTGCGCTGAGCCAAGATTGTGCCATTGCACTCAAGCCTGTGCAACAAGAGGGAAATTCTGTCTCAAAATTAAAAAAAAAAAAAAAAAAAAAAAGAAAGTCAATGACAATGACAAAGCTGGAATTAAAGCTGTTTTCAGATATCTGGTGTTCTTTTCATTCTACTACCCAAGTTAGCTGTCTCTTCGCACCTGTAGCATGGTCAAATGCATCCTAATGCACTCTCAATAAATATATTCAGATACAAATTCCATTCCGCATATTAAATTTAGGCTGAAGGGGAGAAGGTCAAAAGGAGTCATAGTCTGGAGATATCTTCAGTAATAGATGTATGGCATGTTTATAGATTTCATATTTAAATTTACTTTATAGGTTGCTTTCCTAGCATATGTGCTCCTATTCTATGATGGTGGTTAATTCAAATCTTACCCACCCCCTCTAATGCTCTCAGTGTGTACCTTTACTTTTAAAGGGTATCATTTAAAGACGATGGAAGAAATACAGTGTGGGTACTGTATTTTGTCCTGAGGACAAAATGCTAGGTATGACACAAGGACTTAAGACTATCGTCCCAATAGTGCCCTGCTGCTGCTGCTGCTGCACAAAAACACCTAGCATTTGTCTAGGGATTTTCATTTACAACCAAGCTTTGACACACATGATCTTATTCACTCCCCACAACAACTCTAAACTAGTTCAGGAAACTGAAAACAGCACTCAATTCAATTGCTAGCTGTATATAAGTGTTTTGGTTAAAGAGCCTAACAATCCCCTAGGGATTAAGTGGTGGGCGCCTGCTGCTTCAACAACCCTGCAGCATGGGAATAAAGGAACAACTGTATTTCTTCGGTCACAACGTAATCACGGCAACAGAAAGCACCCACTCTTCCCACTCTGACCCACACAGTCTGTCGAGGCAATTAATCAGCACTCCCGGTGGTTTTCCTATAGGATGCCAGTTCCCTTGCCAATCAAGTCTTTCCACAGAGTGTAGCAGGACCTCACCCCCGAGAGGCCTCAGGGAGGGAAGGTGCTCTGGCCCACAGAAGTGAAAGCTGATACTCTGGTTGACCCTCCAGTGAAACTTACAGGCGGATCCTCCCGGGCCTCAGTTTCCCCATCTCTAAAATGGGCTACCCTTCCTTTCTCTTGACTAGTTCCCTCCCTGTTCTCTCTGGGCCACTAGGAAGTGAAATCCGTGCCTAACCGCAGCTGAAAGTCCTCTGTTAGGCTCCAGTCGTCGCGCCGGGCATGCTCAGTAGCTGGGGCCGGCTCCGCTCCGGGAGTAGGAAGCAGCTTTGCGGGCCCGGGCGGCCGATGCGGGCACTTTGAAGAATCACGTGTGTTGAGGCCCTCTTAAAGAGATAGGCACCTACTTTTCCCTCCACCCTAAACACCGCCCTGAGGGCGGCGGCGACCGTGGTAATTGCAACTGCTCAGGGGCAGGGCTTGCCCCAGCGCCGAGTAGTGGCAACGGCGTGGTTGCGTCGGGGGTGCCTGGGAGCTTGGAGTCCCGGTGGCCTGAAATCGGCAGCTTCCCGGGCAGACACTCTCTCCCTCAGGAAGAGGTGCCGCCGAGTCAGCGCGGGGCAGTGTGAGCTCCCCGAGGTGCTTTCTCAGTTGAGGAGAGGTGGGGTTACAGGGCACAGGTGACAGGGCCGGAGAAAGATGGAGCAGCCCGGGGCGGCGGCGTCGGGAGCGGGAGGCGGCAGCGAGGAACCCGGTGGGGGCCGGAGCAACAAGCGGAGCGCGGGGAACCGGGCCGCCAATGAAGAGGAAACGAAAAACAAACCCAAATTGGTGAGTGCTCCCGCAGCCCCCGCCGGCCTTAGGGACAGGGAGAGCCCCGGGATCCTCCTGCCATTGAACACGGGGGCACCCGGGGCCCCCTCCCAAGG
The DNA here is from genome assembly GCF_008728515.1 of Papio anubis. Lineage (NCBI taxonomy): Eukaryota > Metazoa > Chordata > Mammalia > Primates > Cercopithecidae > Papio > Papio anubis. The sequence continues at coordinate 56,035,064 of NC_044996.1, read as the reverse complement.
ATGACCGCGATCTCGCTGTGCAACTCGGGGAGCCGCTAAAGGAGTGGCCACGCCGAGGCGCGGAGACGGCGTGGGGGCGGAAGAGCACCCCTTCTCTACTTAACCCCTTTCTCACTGTAGTCAGCCCGGGAGGCGGTGCGGGAAGGAGAAAGGCCCAGCCCCAACTTGGGGACACCCCGAGTACTGGGTAGGGCTGTTGTTTGTCTAACTTGTGGGCGCAAGCCTTTGCGCGATTCCATTCTCCTCCCACCTCTTGTCAGTTGCTGTTTTGCCTCCTAACGCGTAGGGTCTGGGGCAGGGGAACCTCCCTCCTTTTTATTCCAAGTCCTTGGGAGCCCACCTACAGCTATGCAAATCAAGAAGAGCACTATTTATGCTCCCAGTCTTTCTACTTTACCAGAAATCTCAGGAAGAGGCGCCTACGTGCCTTTTTCCTCCTCCTCGCCTCTCTCCATGTGCTCTCCCAAGAAACGTTTCTTTGGAAGGGTGGGGGCGCGTGGGAGTTGGAGGCTGAGTGAGGTACCACCAACTGTCGAGTGTGTGTAATAGGCATAGTCGTACAGTACTTCCACTTAGTTGATTAAGAACGCTCAAAAGCAGTAGGCACAAACTGTGCAAATCTCACTGTGCTGATAGTGTGAACCGGTGGTAGCAGTCCATTTCCTGCCACTGAATGTGCAGAGGAATGAAATCGATGAGGCCTGGTATTGCATTGGGAAATACTGGAGTTTCCTCAACTCCTCAGAAAGGTTCCGCTTTTTGTAAACTTTCTAATTTGGGTGGTGTGAGGGGAAAGGGTTTTCCTGTATAAATTCAGCAGATACTCCTTATAGCTGTATTCTTAGTCCACATCTGAAGCACAAGCCACATGTTGAATGTATAGATTTCAGCTTTAACTACCAACTTGATTGTAATAGACAAGGAGAGGGTGACATATAAATAAAGCCGTTTCTTGTGGCATCTGGCCATTTGGTTTGGATCCAGTACAAAACTGTGGCTTAATCAGTGATTAAAAATTTAAGTAAAAAGTTAACTGATACTTTCCACAAATGGTTTGGTACATCTAGCAAGAATCTGCACTTTTAAAACAAGTATGCTTTCGAGAAAAGAAAAAAAACAAAACAAAACACTTATCTCTGTTAGTAGTAACACCTTGATTATATTCTTCTCTTCCCTTTAGCCATTTGTCCTGTTTCATCTTTTATGTTTTACTTGCTTTGACAAGGTAACTAGATAGTTATGAGATTGTATCATTTTCAGTTCCTAGCTAACTTCACTGTTCCGTGTTGAACATAGCTTGATACGGTAGAACAAGTATTTGAATCCAAGAGTTTGTTAATATTGACACGAATTTTCTTTTTTTGCTCGAAGGTAACTTTTGAGCCTTATGTGATTTTACAAGCAGATGTGTCAGAGTTAACAACAAATTTAGGAAGACATTGTGGCACATTTTAAGGCAAGCAAGTTGACCAAACAGTAAGATTTAGTAAACTTTTCAGGAAAGAATTCATCTGGGACTCTTAGAAGTTTGCTAGTAAGATAAAACTTTACTTAGATGAAATTTTATTATTTTGAGTATTATGTTAATAATCTCTGAACTAGTCCTTAATTTGTGTGTGTATATGAGTGTAAAGGAGTTGTGGTGTGGGATTATAAAAGAGAGCCATATGGTGATAGAAATTATTTGTGTAGGTGATCTTGGGGGATAGAGGTTCTTAAACTCCTGAAATTGTATGAAAATATTTGAGTGTATATGGGTACATTTATTTTTCTGGGCCCCATAGCTTTCATCAGTTTTTCAAAGGTATCCATTACCTATGGAAGAGTAAGAACTATAGCATTACAAAAGATAGAAAGTAAAGGACAGTTGATTCCACTGTGTGGTCAAGGGAAATGGCATTGACCACATAGGTGACTGATATTGAAACAGATTCTTGTGATGGTAAAAAAGAAGTTAACTACTCAATGTCTACATAGCTTAGATTAAAATTTCCACTACAGAGGAAAATTAATTCAGTCGCTCTAGTATAATGGATTCCTAAGGTATAAGGCTTATGTAGTCTGGTTGTTTTCAGTTAGCTCCTCAGAAATCTGGAGAAACGGAAATGGAACGCATATTTTCTTTTCTTCTTCTTCTTCTTTTTTTTTTTTTTTTTGAGACGAAGTCTCGCTCTGTCGACATGGCTGGAGTCCAGTGGCGCGATCTTGGCTCACTGCAACTTCTGCCTCCCAGGTTGAAGCGATTCTCCTGCCTCAGCCTCCTAAGTAGCTGGGATTACAGGCACGTGCCACCCCACCCGGCTAATTTTTGTATTTTTAGTAGAGATGGGATTTCACCATGTTGGTCAGGCTGCAAAGCATATTTTCTATGGAGAGGAACTGCTTTCATTTATATCCTCAACTTTTTAATGAGTATTAGTGAGAACTTTTGCAGAGTGGCATTTCAACATTATAATGATTTCTATTTAAGATTACTTAAATAAAAATTTAATGAAATTCACTTCAGTTTTCTTCATATAAGCATCCTCATAATGACCCTTTCATTTTGATTCTTTTAAAATAAGGCGTTCCTGTCTTGGACTCATCACATTTTGAATAATGCATTAGTAGTAGAGTTTTGGATTTTATGTAACTATTTTGGTTAGGCCCAGATTGCAACATGTCATCAAACAGCATGAATCTTAGATTAATTTGTAATTTGATGTCAACCATGGAATGCATTTTGTTAAACTGAGTAGAAGAGAAAGCTCTGTAAGTGTTATGAAGGAACTACATCTTGAATCCCACTTATTTAAGGCAGTGACTTAACCATTAAGAGAGGCCAATATTGATGCATAACACTGCACCCCCCCATACCACACGGTAGCGTAGAGTGACCTAACAGTATTTGATGTTTTTGCATTTTTGACTTTGTATTTCTGCGTAACTTCTGAAGCCTTTGGTTCTTCAAACAGTAAAGTCAAATTTGTTAATTTTTCTGGTTATTATGTGACTTCCTGAGTATTTGGTTATTTGTTTACAACTGGATAAATTATGTTTTTATTTATTTATTTATTTATTTTGAGATGGAGTCTCGCTCTGTTGCCCAGGCTGGAGTGTGGTGGTGTGATCTCAGCTCACTGCTGCCTCTGCCTCCTGGGTGCAAGCGATTCTCCTGCCTCAGCCTCCCGAGCAGCTGGGATTACAGGTGTGCGCCACCACACCCAGCTAATCTTTTTTGTATTTTTGTAGAGATGGGGTTTCACCATATTTCCCAGGCTGGTCTCGAATTCCTGACCTCAAGTGATCCGCCCACCTCCACATCCCAAAGTGCTAGGATTACAGGCGTGAGCCACTGCACCCAGTCTTGATTTTTAATGATAAGGGAGGAGCAACAATGATTTCATTTATGGAATACAGGTTTACTGAGTACCTACTGTGTGCTAGGCATAATTCTAAGGGTTGGTGATACAAAGATACTTGTAGTCTACTGAGATAGACAGGGAAGTTAATTAATGCTTAAAATGCGATGTGAGCCAGACGTGGTAGTTTGTGCCTATAATCCCAGCTACACAGGCTGCTAAGGCAAGAGGATTGCTTGAGCTCAGGAGTTTGAAGCTGCAATGAGCTCTGACTATACCACTGTATTACAGCCTTGGTGACAGAGAACCCATCTCTTTAAAGAAAAAAAAAAAAACAGTGTGATAAGTTGCTATAGGAATATGCATGGTGGGGTGTGGTCATGGAGAGGCATCTACGTAGAATTGCATGCTTGAGTAAGAAAAGGCTTATCGTAGTAGGTGACATTTGCAGCAAGGCTGAAGAAAATAGGTGAGGTGAAGGCATTCTAGGTTGAAAAAATGACATTATACAAAGGTAAACAGATAAGGGTGCATATCCAATGAAGTTCATTTAGATGAATGTGACTGAAACAAAGGGTACACATGGTGGACTTGCTAGAAAAGAGACGGGGTCTGGATCATGATGGATCTTGTATGCCATGTTAGAGTTTCAACTTCTTTCTGAAAGTAGGGGTAGCTCATTGAAGAGATTAAGGTGGAGAATGACCTGATCAGATTTGCGTTTCGGGAAAAAAATGTAGTACTTTGGAGAATTTCTCGGAAAGGCATGCTAGAATGGAGGCAGTAATACCATTTAGAAGGAGCAGAGTGGCATAAAAGAGTGTTTGATGTGTAGAGACCTGGATTCCAGTTGCAGCTCATCCATTCATCCATTTACCAGCTCATCCATTTACTAGGCGTTTTTTTTCTGCACCTCAGTTTCCTTCTGCCACCTCCATTGCCTCTCCTTAGTACCACCCACCCTGAGCATCCCCACCAAATCTGAAATGTCCACCCCTTTCTCTTTTATAACTTTTACCCCCTTTCACAGCCCAGCTCAAGTCTCAATATTCTCTCACTCTTCCATTAAACCTTCACCGATTACTTCAGTTTAGTGAGGGCTTTCCTTCTTGTGGACTCATAACTGTCATGAGTCTGAATGTTACATGCCGATCTTGTCTCTGCAAAGATTTTAAACTGCCTCTGGGAATGGGTCCCATTTTATGTCTATTCTTGAAAGCCTGGCAGGCCGGTGCTTGGGTGCAAAACTACTCAGTAAATAATTATTAGCTGGGGATTTTTTTCCCTATGTATCAGATGTTTTGAGAGTGCAAACTGGTGAAAAGAGGCTTTTTAAAAAAATTTTATTTGTATGTGCTTTTTTTTTTTTTTTTTTTTAGTATATGTACTTCTTCAAATGAACCTATGAACCTATCAATACATTCCTCTTTGTCTTTTCTCCAATTTTGAAACTCAGTAAACTTCTTCAGGGCTGTGAGAACTCTTCTACCTTCCCGCTTGTTTGAATTCTTGTGATGTCAGAGCCTAAACTTCCAAGCACAGAAACAGTACCAACAATGATGAGCCAAGTAACATTTTACTGTTATTAGCAGGAGACTTCAGATTATTGGCAAAAGAATATGGAACGGAGAACCAAAAGACCTGGGTTCCAGTGTCCCATCTATCTTTTATTTGCCTGTGATTTGTGATGAGCCATTTAGCACCAGAAGTTTGAGCTCTTTGATTAATGTCTGCCAGTTGGAGATAATGCTGCCTACCTGATTTTCTTCACAAGGTGTTTTAGATAAAATACAGTAATGAATGAGAAAGCATTAGGAAATTCTATGTTGTTATACAAATATAGAGCATTTTTATTAACCCCTTATATTACTTGAATCAAATATGATTATGGTTGGATGGTTTAATGTCTTTCTTGCATTTTGACAGTGCTAACGTTATGATTGTATAAAGTACCATGATATGGTTATATGTTGAAAGATTCCTTATTCTCTCCCCAATACCATTTGTCCCTTTGGAGGAATATACATTCTGTCCTTTTACTAAGATTTCATTCTGTTGAACGAATATAAGATGTGAGTCTAATTTTTTTCCATGATAGTTTTTTGAAGAACCAGTCTACCCTTTTCTTTCATTGTGTCACTTTGAGGCTTTAAAATTTTTTAAATCAAAACTTCCATTTGATATCTGTGACATTATGCCTTGTCAGGCAGCTTACTGCCTTTGTACAAATAAGGAAACTGAGTCACTGAAGTGTTAAGGGGACTGATTTAGAGATAAGTTTAAAAGCTACCTCCATTGTTGAAATTATCCATAGCACTGAGTCATTGTACTTCAGGGACTCTGAAGGTGAAAAAGTTATTCAATTTTTCTTCTTTTGTTCCTTTTTGTAACAATTATAATTGTAATCCACCTAGATATTATTAAGCTCTGGCAGTAGCAACATGTTACTGAAGTGAAATCATATTCTTTTCCAACCTGCTCTCAAAGAACACTGTAAATAACAGCATACGTAATATAGGCTAATTTATATAAATCAGCACATCTGGTTAAATGTTACCAGGTACCACTAGCACCACAGGGGTTATTATTGAAGACCCAACTCCAGTCTACCATGCAGAAGAGACCAGTTCCTTTTCCTGGATTTGGGGTGTTTGATACATTTTTTTCCCCTCAAGACAGGAAAAACTATGATGTCCAGGTGACTTAAAATATAGTTATAAACTTGATATCCAAGTGGGCATGTTGTGAAGATACCCATTGTGGGATACAGCTCAAAACTGATGCATTTAAAGAAAGATTAAGATATATTTTCACATAGCTATTTATTGTGAATGTCAGTAATGGAAAGAAATGAACTCATACTGATTTAAAACTTATTTTCCTGATCAGGCTGAATCTGTTTCCAAATAATATACTCTGGCTGTAGCTTACACAAACAACTGAATTCTGTTATTTAACTGGCTTTGTGTGAGGTTACCTGGCAGGGAAAGGTATTGGTCCCTTTCTCGTGAAAGAATGTAGAAAACAAAATTCTTACTTATCACCATTTACACAGGCTTTGGTTTACTGAAGATTTTACTGTATTGCTTTAAGGAGAGTAAGCTACCTTGCTACAAATACATACCAGCATATTGGCCACCAGCTGTATACAGTGTGGCCTATGAATGAGTGAGAAGCTTCTAGGTGACTATTAAGGCAGGCTTGGTAGGAATGCAACACTTCATTAGGAAGGAATTATTCCAAAATGGCTGTTGACTCAATCACCTGGCAGTTCTGGCACTCACCCAAGGGAGAAGAGATTTTGGGTACAATCCTTTTTTAAAAATCTATTTAACAACAAATAATCTATTTGTTGTTCTGTGATATCATAGACATCCAGGCTTTAAAAAGAAAGATCTGCTCAAAATTAAGAGGAATTTTAACCAACCCTTAATTTGTTGGTGTGTTATTAAGCTAAAAGTAAAAGAGATAAACGTTTAAACTTCATAATATAAGCTAGTTAATAAGACTTTTTTTTACAAAAACTTAAACAAATTTTCAAACGTGCTAAAAAGTAGAATAGTACAATGAACCACCACCATCTATCCATTGCCCAGATATAAGTTATCTACATTTTGCAACATTTGCTTGATCCATCCTTTGTTTTCCCTTGCTAAAGTATTTTAGTGCAAATCTCTTGTCATTTTACTCCTACATACTGTCACATCTTTAAAAATTGAAATTAACATATTCCTTGGTATCATCTAGCATTCATTCCATAATCAAATATTAATGATTGCCTAAAAAGATTAGATTTCTGATCAGATGTGTACCTAATTAATGTACATGTCACTGAACTCCTTAAACAAATACAGCTTTAAATTACTGGTAAAATGTTATTCAGATTTACTCCACATAAAGTGCTATCATAAAGCATCAGCCCAAATTAAGTTCACTTCTGTCTTTAATTCTGTAGAAGTATCTGGAAAGGTTGACTATACGAGGGTGGGTAGACTCCTTGGAACAGCTATTATGTACCATCAAAAATAGAACAAATTAGTTTTGGCTTTACTCGCTGGTTGGGCAATCACTAATTCTTCATTTTGCAATTTGTGAAGTGGGGTGGGGCTTATGTGTAAGAATTTTCCTTTCAGGGAAATGCTGTAGATAGTTAGGCAAAGGAAAATTATTCTTCATTTCTCTAGATAAAGGGTTCATATGACTCTTTGACACACACACCCCACCACAACAACTAAGTTTATGTTACTGGCTCTAGTTTTATTTCAGAACAAATGCCAGTTTGGTCTATCTTTGTTTTCAGCCCCTTTGATATAGTCTAGGTTGCTAAATTTGGATAATTGGGTGAGTAAACCTTTACAAAGAAGTTATCCTTATTGAGATGTTTGTGGGCTTACAGAAAACCAGACTACACTAATGAGGTGATGGAGCTGGGGATGGGTGGAGTGGGTAAATATGAGAAATCAACTTGGGCAAATGTCCTAGACTCCACACAGATTTACTAAAGAAATTGTGTAACTACTACTTTCCAGACAGCAGTTTAGTGCTGTTATTGTGCTGAGAGGCAATAGGCAAATAATTTCACTAACTATAGACTCAAGTAGATTTAGGCTAGTAATCCTAGCCTGCAACTTCTAGACTGACCGTTTACCAACCCAGTCAGTTGGGAAGTTTTCCTCAAAACAGACAGATGAGTGATAATTGTTAGAGCCAGACAACTGGCAATTTCTTCTTTTGTTTGGCCCAGGGGAGGGAGGAAAACTATGGAGGTGGTGTTTTTTGCGCTCTGAAAAGCCATCACTGATAAAGTCTTAAATGCTTAGTAGTCTATTGTGCTGGCTGAAACTGTTTACAAAGATTCTATATGTAGATAGTAAGACCTTGTATAGGCTGTACACTTGCATTGTGAGCTTTAATAATGTATACATATAACAGAGACCAGGTCAGTACATATGGGTGGGCCCTGATCAAGGGTGTGAGACCACAGAGGCCACACCACTTACCAAATCATGTGCCAGTTCCAAGACTATGTCTTCCTGGGGCCACATTTTCTGATTCACACAGAGGCGCCATATGGGCTAGCTACTACATTTAAAACCAGATGGATTTTAGTCTCATATCTGATAAGAAATTCAGCAAGGAGCCCGGGCATGGTGGCTCACACCTGTAGTCCCAGGACTTTGGTAGGCTGAGGCGGGTGGATCACCTGAGGTCAGAAGTTTGAGACCAGCCGGGCCAACATGGTGAAACACCATCTCTACTAAAAATACAAAACTTAGCCATGCATGGTGGGAGGCGCCTGTAATCCCAGCTACTTGGGAGGCTGAGGCAGAAGAATCGCTTGAACCCAGAAGGCAGAGGTTGCAGTGAGCCAAGATTGCACCATTGCACTCTAGCATGAGCAACAAGAGCGAAACTTCATTTTGAGTAGGGATTTCTTATTTGTCATTGGTTCTGAGAAAAGAATGTAAGATGTATATCTATGTAATATCCTATACCTGATTACTTTTGCTTTTGAATTATTGAAATCTTCAAATGTAGATGGCTGTGCCCCTGAGGGCCTAGGTTGTAGTTCAATATGTTCATTATCTTCCCCGACTTAAGGCTCCTCCCTTTCTGCACTCCTTTTAGCAATTTTCTTGACATAATTGTTTCACAGAGTTTCATATGGTTACACGTTATCTAGGCTGCATTTTTTCTTTTTTTTCCTTTTTTTTTTTTTTTCCTTTTTTTTTTTTTTAGATGGAGTCTCACTCTGTCACCCATACTGGAGTGCAGTGGCCCGATCTCTGCTCACTGCAACCTCCGCCTCCCGGGTTCAAGCGATTCTCCTGCCTCAGCCTCCCAAGTACCTGGGATTACAGGCATGCACCACCACGCCCAGCTAATTTTTGTATTTTTAGTAGAGATGGGATTTCACAGTGTTTCCCAGGCTAGTCTCAAACTCCTGACCTCAAGTGATCCGCCCTCCTGGGCCTCCCAAAGTGCTGGGATTACAGGCATGAGCTAGCGTGCCCAGCTGCATTGTTTTCTGAAGTTTGTACCATACTTATTTCCACTTTCATTGCTCATGATACAGGGCAAGAACATATAGGAAGTTAAGATGGGTTAAAACAATTTTGGCAGAGGCATTTCCTCTAATAATATGCTCTGCAGTCTAGTACCTCACATTACAAAATCAACGTTTTTCAGAAGAATCAATGTGTACATAAAATATTTGTGAGTGAAAATAAATTTCTTAGGGTGCCCTCAGCTTGTTTTTCATTGACATTGCATTAATTTACATTCTCCACCTCCCCACCCCCACTTTGGTTGACTAGCTAATGGTCTTTTTTTTGTTTTTTTTTTTGTTTTTTTTTTGAGACAGAGTCTTGCTCTGTTGCCCAGGCTGAAGCGCAGTGGCGTGATCTCGGCTCACTGTGACCTCCGCTTCTTGGGTTCAAAAGAGTCTCCTGCCTCAGCCTCCTGTGTAGCTGGGATCACAGGTGTGCGTCATCCCACCTGGCTAATTGTTTTTGTATTTTTAGTAGAGATGGGGTTTTGCCATTTTGGCCAGGCTGGTCCTGAACTCCTGGCCTCAAGTGATATGCCTGCCTCGGCCTCCCAAAGTGCTGGAGTTACAGGTATGAGCCACAACGCCTGGCGCTAATGGTCTTTAAACAAGCTATTACAGGGAAGAATAAGTTTATGATTCAAAAATGGCCTGGATTTTATCCATGCTGGCAGTTCAGATTTTCACGTGTTTGTTTTACGAAAGTAGGGCTTCCCTGTATTCTCTTATCTCAAATTCTTAGGCTTCTTCATTATAACCTATACTTGCTTCATCAAACTGCATTCAGATGGTCTTGTAAGTTCCCATGAGAGCCAAATCCTACATTTTTAAATAAGCTGAGTTGGTCTGGGACAAAATACTAGATTTTAAATGGCCATTATCTCTGTGTAAAATGGAACTGGGGTATTAGTTACGCTTTACAGTAGGAACTGTGTAGGGCTCTGGGCCCAATTTTTCACATTCTTCCTATGGGTTCTGTTATAGCTAATTGTAGATCAAGGTATGTTACAAGTCCCTACTTTCAACCTCCTCTCTCCTCCTTAAATAATGTTACTACTTGCATGTTTATAACTCTGAAGGACATCTTATTTCTTGTTGTTTTTACTGATTTCTGTGACTGTTATCAGTGGTGTATCCTATTGTCTGACCACGGAGATAACAGGCAGAAGGATGGCCGTTGGATGTTAAATCAATTACTGAATGCGACAGAGATTTATTTTAAAGCATTTCCTATCCTCACTCATCACCATGTAGTTATGAACTAGTCGAAACTTCATTTTGATCTTAGTATCACCACTTCATGTTTTTCAAGATGCCTACATTGTATTTTATGGAATCTAAAAGTTTTTAATATGCTATATAGAGTTGAAATAAGCTAAATAGGATATTTAACTGATCTTGGTAAGTGTTTTTTAGGAGTTTGTTTCTGGTTATTTAAAAAGGTTGGGCTGGGTGCAGTGGCTGATGCCTGTAATCCTAGCACTTTGGGAAAGGCAGGAGGATTGCTTGAGCCCAGGAGGTTGAGGCTGCAGTGAGTTGTGATCATACCACTGCATTCCAGCCTGGGTGACAGTGAGACCCTGACTCTAAAAGAAAATAAAAATTTTTAAAAAAGGTCATATGGAGATAAACCGACTACTTTTTAAAAATGTGACTCTGGACAAGTCATTTATTTTTCTTCTGTCTGGGTGTCAGTTTATTCTGTACAATAAGGGAATCGAAATAGATGATCTACAAAGTTCCATTTAGCTCTGGCATACTGGGAGTCAAAGTTTATTGAAAGCTGTAATACATCTACCCTAACATAAATACAAGACCTCTGGATTCCAGTTAGACAAAAAGTTGGAATTATGAAAGATGATTGTTTAAGGCTGAATGCTAAAGAGTGAATATCCCAGTTAACTTTATTGTCCTGTTTCTGGAGTCTGGGTTAGCCTACTCTAGTGAAGGCCATGCCAACATTCTTTTATGAATTGTACGGAAGGTAATGGTCTGAGCCCTAGGGAGTGCTGGCTTCCTCTGTGTCATCCTGATTCTTGGGTGGTTGCTTTGGTTCAGTGACCAAGTACAGTATGCAAGCCTTCCCAGAGGTGATTCTCAGTAGTACACAATAGCATAGGTACCAGTTTTTGTTCAAAGTGCTTTGCATGTATTTGTTAAGAACTGTGCAAGGTCTGGGATTTTCCCGTACTTACCTACCTGTTACTGTTTCATGGATGATTGCAGAAGACCCGACGGACAAAAGACAGTTTATTATTCATTGCAAAGGCAGTAGCCAGAATGTCAGCATGACATGCTGGTTCACTATGACCATAAGGCCCCTCATAGGTAGACCAGCATGATGGCCACAAATGGAGTCAGTCGCATTGCAGGAGAGGAACAATGAGCTTGGGGGTTTGCCAATTTTGTAGCATTAAGAAGTCAGCTTGGTCATTGGGGTGGGGAGATACCACCTCGTCCTCAAGGTTGTTTGCTGCAAACACAGCCATGGGAAATGGCCACAGTGAAATACTGTCAGTGCCTTTTAGTCTTGCCATAGCCAGCAAGAATGAGCAGGGGATGCTCAGGGATTGATGGCAGATTGTCTCCTTGATCAGTTTGAACTCACTTCATCCTCACAGCAATCATTTTATAGGTGAAGAAAACAACTCTGAGCAGACGAGTAACTGGCCCGAGAATATGCAAAGGTGAATTTAGAATTGAAGATCAATGTGGGGCTGGGTGTAGTGGCTCACACCTGTAATCCCAGCACTTTGGTAGGCCGAGGCGGGTGGATCACCAGAGGTCAGGAGTTCAAGACCAGCCTGGCCAACATGGTGGAACCCTGTCTCTACCGAAAATACAAAAATTAGCCAGGCATGGTGGTGGGCACCTGTAATCCCAGCTACTCAGGAGACTAAGGCAGGAGAATTGCTTGATCCTGGGAGGCAGAGGTTGCAGTGAGCTGAGATCCGCTGCTGCACTTCAGCCTGGGCAACAGAGTAAGACTCTGTCTCAAAAAAATAAAATAAAATAAAATAACATAAAATATTTAAAAAAAATCGAATTCAAGACCAATATGACTATAAAATGTATGTTTTACACCACAATTTTCTATACTGCCTGAGAACGTCAAGGTAGCTGTAAATTGAACTGAAGACCTAGTGGTTCTCTAGACTGGTGATGGTGGGACCTAGCCCAGATTTGCACTCTGCTTATGTGTAATTTAGAAGACAGAGTTCAGGAGCCATTCATTTTAGTGCCATTGTAAAAAAAAAAAAAAAATTCTTTGAATCACTGCCATGAAGTAATGGGTCAGAAATGTGACCACTAAGAAAAAGCCACCAGGACAAAAGTGATATGGCTGTGGATTTTAAGGCTACTTGAACACAGTTCTTAAAAATACCAGCCTGTGATAGCCCACCACTGGGGAAAAAAAAAAAAAAACCTGTCTGACAGTCTGGCCTTTATTAACTAATTGCATGGCCAGCAAAAGGCCTGTGTACTTTACTACTATTGCACATTGCATATGATTTTCTTGTTGTTTGTATGTCAGCCTTGCAGAGACTAGCTTCTGAAGAGGTTACATTGCAGGTCATAATGCCGAGTTCATCTTTTAGTTTCTCTCTCTCCTTTATTGCCCACTTCCTTTCTGTTTGTGATCTTTCGCATGAAGTGAAGTGCTTTGGAAAAATTAATGCCATCTCCTGTTACACAAGTACGCGATATGCATTGTTTCTTGTTTAGGGGAGTGCCAAGAACCACCTACCCTCTCCTGCTGCTTCCTGCGTGTGCTTCGCCTAAAGATTGGCTGCTATAAAAGTGTGGTATATTCAGCCAAGTGCTATCTTTTTAATTAGTTTGCAGAAAGTGTTGTGACAAACTATTTTTGTGTTGACGTGTGACGAGTAATAGAGCCCTAAACTACGGGCGTTAAGTGCCAAACAATATGGAAGTGTATAATGTAGTTTGAGTTCTAGTCCCCTTAGTTTGATCCATCGTTGTTCCCCAAAGAAAAAGCCCTTAATTTTTAAAAATGTGACAGGTAAACTAGATTATGAATATACCAGTATGTGTCTGGAGCCTAAAATTCTGGCCTGTTTCTTATAATTACTAATCTTAAACTCTTTTTTTTTTTTTTTTTTTTTTTAAAGAGATGAGGTCTTGCTCTGTTGCCCAGACTGGAATGCAGTGGCATGAGCTTAGCTCACTGCAAACTCAAACTCCTGGGTTCAGGTGATCATCCTCCCTTAGTATCCCAAGTAGCTGGTACTACAGGCATTTGCCACCATGCCCCACTAATTTTTTTTTTTTTTTGGTAGAGACAGCATTTTGCTATGTTGCCCAGGCTGGTCTGGAACGCCTAGCCTCAAGTGATCCCCCTGTCTCAACTCAGCCTCTCACTTGGATTATAGGAATGAGCCACTGTACCTGGCTTGATTACCAATGTTAATGAGCTAATATTTCTACATTGGTTCTGTTCATACAACTGTGTACAATACAGCATGAAACTAGAAAGTGAAGGATATCTTAAGCTCTCACAATGATAGAGACATAACTGGGAAAGCTGATAATTAAGCAGACTAAGAATCTTAGTAAATTTCTGTCTTTCAAATACCTCTTACCAATTTTTACAAATTCATATTTTCTCTAAATATAGTCCTGGTTGTTGATGTTCTTTTGTTTTTCACTCCATCTGACCCAAAGGGCTTTGTGTTATGGATAAATATGTAAGGATATAGCATTCCCGTGTCCCAAAAAGCATGTTGTTCTTTTTCTTTAGACTGGTGATTTTCAGTGGGGGCTAATTTTACCTCCCAGGGAACGTTTCGTAATGTCTGGAGACATTTTTGGTTCTCACAACTAGGGGAGGGTGCTACACTGGCATCTAGTGAATAGAGGCCCGGGTTGCTGTTCTCTATCCTACAATCATAGGACATTCTCTCCAGCACAAAGAATTATTCAGTGTAAAATGTCAAGGTTAAGAGACTCTGCTTTAGACCCTATAACACTTTGTATATTTAGTGTGAAAAACTTTTTGTATATTTAGTGTGAAAAATGTTTGTGCCTCCTCAGCCGTTCTTTACTTTCCATTCTCTCCTTTCCTCTCTATTCAGACAGAGTCAGCTAATTCCTGTCTTCACGGAAGCATGGTTTGTTTCATTGACTCCCGCCAATTTTATTTGCATTTTCTTCTTTTCTACTACCGGAAATCTGGTGGATGGCACTGTTGTCAACTTTTTAGTTGTCAACTATACCTTTTATCACTTACTTCATTTGTGACATCTAAGGAAAATGTGAGTTTAAAAGGCTATTTTTCCATCTGTGGATTCTTTGATACTTCAACAACTTTTGAGGCTGGTGACTTTTAACTCATCATCTATATAACTTTTATTTATTTATATATTATTTTGAGACAAGGTCTCCCTCTGTTACCCAGGCTAGAGTGCAGTGGCACAATCACGGCTCACTGCAGCCTCGACCTCCCAGGCTTAAGCGATCCTCCCACCTCAGCCTCCTGAGTAGCTGGGACTACAGGGGCATGCCATCATGCTCAGCTAATTTTTGTATTTTTCGTGGAGATGGAGTTTCGCCATGTTACCCAGGCTGCTCTCGAACCCCTGGGTTCAAGCGATCCGCCCGTCTCAGCCTCCCAAAGTGATTACAAGCCTGAGCCATGCACCTGGCCTGGATTTCAGATTCTATGGTACAGTCTTCTCTGACAGCTTCTGCCTCTTGATTTGCTGACTGCTAAAGTGCCAGCTTTCTTTGCCTTCCATCTCAAAACTTCTCACTGTTATCTGTTCTTCTCCACATACAATTGCAGGCAATCATATGCCTCTTCAAATACCACCTGGATGGAAATGCAGATGCAGATGATGCCAAACTTTTCTATCTACTCTGACATCTAAGTTTGATACTTTGTCATCGGTTGCTGAGAGGCATCTCCTGACTGTGTTGCAGTTCTACTAAAAACTGCATAACACCTGAAATACTTTATGGTGGTGTTTTTTTTTTTTTTTTTTTTTTGAGGCGGAGTCTCTCTCTGTCACCCAGGCTGAAGTGCAGTGGCCAGATCTCGGCTCACTGCAAGCTCCGCCTCCCGGGTTCACGCCATTCTCCTGCCTCAGCCTCCCGAGTAGCTGGGACTACAGGCGCCCGCCACCTCACCCGGCTAGTTTTTTGTAATTTTTAGTAGAGACGGGGTTTCACCGTGTTAGCCAGGATGGTCTCGATCTCCTGACTTCGTGATCCGCCCGTCTCGGCCTCCCAAAGTGCTGGGATTACAGGCTTGAGCCACCGCGCCCGGCTATGGTGGTGTTTTTAATATTTTTCCTCTTTACAGGAAAAATAAAAATTAACTTGACGCTCTCAAAACACATACAAACACGTACACAGGCACACATGGACACACACACACTCTTTATCAGGTTTACCTTTTCAAGCTAAGGTTTACTTGCTTCACTTATCACCAGACTGTATTACTCTATTGTCACTGACTGACCTTTATGATTTCTGGTCCAGTTGAATGAAGGTTAACTTCCCTATTTGACCAGTGAAAGTCAGTGACTACTTCTCATTCAACTCATCAGGTCCCACTGTATTTTTATTTTTAGGGCTACTATTAAGTGCCAAATTGTATCTTCTTCCTTTTTTAATTTGCCCCCCTTTTAAAAGTTGAAACTGTTAGGTGTATTGTCTCATATGCCTGAAATAACCTCCTCTTTTTTCTGTTCTCAGTGAATCCTAAGTACTTTCTTTCTAGTTCTTTATATAACTCTTAAACCCTTTATTGCCTGCTTGAAGGTGACATGATCATTTCATTCCCCTTCAGTTTCCCATAGAGAGCCAGTTCATTCTGCTGCATGCATGGCCATATTAACAGTTGTCCTTATTGTAAATGTATGTTATAGTGTGCCTTCCAGACACATCAAATCCTTGTTATGCATGGGGCATCATGCTGAGGGTATAAACATAACTATATGCAGGTCTTACTCTTGAGGAGCTCATGGCCTAATGAGAAAATGACAGATATGTATAAAGTAGTAAATTCTATAATAAATAGGCATGAGGAGAACGCTCTTGGGAATGCTGCATACTGTGCGTGGTAGGGAGAAGAAAGACTTCACAGAGGTAACATTTGATTTGGGTCTTAGGAATGAAGAATAGCTTTGTAAGATTAGCAGGCAATTTTTTTTTTTTTTTTTTTTTTTTAAGACTAGTCAAGTGCAGTAGTGAGAAGAGGGGAAAGAATAGAACAAGGAGTTGGATCTGTAACTGACTGTGAACAATCATTTGAGATAACTCACTACCTTCAGACCAGCCAAGGCAAGCCATTCTTAATAGTGGGATTATCATGTATGCAAGTTTAGAGTTATGTAAAGGCACATATTTGTTTTAAGTGTCATTGATTTTAAAATATTAAGATCTTAGAAGGTTGTGACTGAACTTGTTTTATGACTGAATGTAGGTGATCATAGGAAATATTTTTCACCAACTCGGAAGTGGGATAGAGAGGGAACTAACGTTTAGTGAGCACCTACAGTATTTCAGGTGTTGTTCTAGGAGCTTTACATCACCATGTTAATTTTTTATTATAAACATGTATGGTAGGTGTAGTTGTTTCTCACATTTAACAAATATGGAAAATGAGTCTCAGAGAGGTTAACTGATTCTGATTCCAAAATACATGGTATTTTATGGTAGCATTCTGTCTTCTTCTTAGAAGTAACAGGCTATATTTAAAATCTAGAAATGTGCTATAATTTTCTATTTTTTACATAAATATGTTTTACTTTTCTCCTATCACAGATTCTATTAGGAGTCTAATAAATGCCTCTTAACACATTTCCTTTTTGTTGGATTACATTAGTTGAGAAATAATAGAGCTTGAGAAATTGGCTGGGAATTGTCCACAAACATCTAATTTGTAGCTATATATGGTTTTATTACTGATGATTTGAGCAAGCTACTCAGTTGGTAATATTCTAGCTCTGAAATTCTTCATGTTCAATACTTAATCCAATTTAATAAGTGTTTTGGAGAAGCTCACCTCAGTGCTGTGCTAAGCATTATCAGGGTTAAAATAAAGAACTCCTACCCACTAGAAACATAGAGTTGGAGAATCTGATATATACAAACCTGTGGTGCTGGGTGAAATGTGATAAGTGCTACTGTAGAAGGAAAAGGTGCTATGGGAGCACAAATGGTGTTAATTCCAAATGAAGTATTAGGGATGACTTCATGGAAAGATAGGCAGTAGAAGAGAGTCTTAAAGTGCAGGGATTTTTTTTAAAACAGTTATTGTGATAGCATAGAGAAAGGGCATTCTCTGTAGTGAGACAAATATGGGTATCTCAGTCAGCACAGGCTACTATAGCAAAGTCCCATAGACTAGGTGGCATATGAACGACAGAAATTTATTACACACAGTTGTGGAGACTGGAAGTCCAAGATTAGGGTACCAGCTTGATGGAGTTCTGGTAAGGGCCCTCTTCCGGGTTGCAAACTGCTGACTTCTTATGGTATCCTCACATGGTGGAGAATGGAGAGTGAAAGCAAGCTCTCTTGTGACTTTTACAGTCTCTAATCACATTCATGAAGGCTCTACCTTCATGACCTCATCTAATCCTTATTACCTCCCAGAGACCCCACGTCCTACTACCATTACATGGGGTGGGGGTAGAGTTTCAAGGTATACATTTTAGGGGTACACAGACATTCAGTCCATAACAATGCATAACTGCAAGGGGGCTAGGAAGTTAGGGCATGTTTGAGGAAAAATATGAGTTAGCCTAGTGAGGCCCAGATGTATGTGTGAGAGTGGTGGAGGTCAGTCGGGATGGAGAGACTGCAGCTTGATTACATAAGCATTCGGCACTCACCATAAACAATTTGGAATTCATTCTATAACCCATGTAGAGTATTTGAGCAGGACAGTGGTGTGATCAGAGCTTATAATCATATCTTACTTTAGATATTTTACAGTTGGAAATATCATGAAGTCTAAAATCTTATGTCCAAACTTTCTGGTAATTGGCCTGTTTATAGTGTAAATATAAAGATATTTATTAATTCTGATACCTTTTAGCATGCTTTAATTCGACAGCTTGGAACTTGCAAAATTAAACATGTACTGTAAATAGTGTACACTTTGGTAACTTACTGTTTTACAGCAACTTAATTGGCCCTTGCTCCCAGCCTACTATTCTGTAGATCTGTGCCTCTAAGTCTAAAGATCTTGTTGTTGTTGTTTTTTTCCTCCACAAATAGATCCTACTCTAAAGGTCAGGTAGCTTAGATTACAAGGCTGCTGCTGTCAAACTGAATGTGTCGTGTCTAGGCTGAATGACAGTCTCATAGTCCCTGGAATATTCCGAGAGAAGCTGCAAGATTTATGACATACGAAACTAGGTAAAGTTATCCTCACTAGATAAAGTTGTCCTCAATCAAGTGTTGTCATGAATTTTTTTTTTCCATTTGCATATATCAATCCCCTACGACAAAATGAGAAGAGATACATTGCTTACAACTGTGGCAAAGTAGTCTTAGGGCTATGATTTGAACTCAAGTCCCCTACTTAAGATAATTCACTTAAATAAGTGGGATTTTTTATTAAGAGATTCCCTCCCTCTTTTCTTTTCTTTTCTTTTCTTTTCTTTTCTTTTCTTTTCTTTTCTTTTCTTTTCTTTTCTTCTGTTTTCTTGTTTTGAGACAGGGTCTCGCTCTGTCATCAGGCTGGAATGCAATGTTGTGATCATGGCTTACTGCTGCCTTGAACTGTTGGGCTCCAGGGGTCCTCCCACCTTAGCCTCCTGAGCAGCTAGGACTACAGGCATGTGCCACCATGCCTGGCTTTTTTTATGCAGTGGTTTGTAGCTATAGAAACAGGATGTTATTTGACAAGGTATAGGCTGAGAAAATTTTCAGGTTCCTTGTGGGGTTACAAAATTATTTTAAAAAGATATAGGTCTTTAGGACATGAATCATCTTTTGGTAGACTACTTTCTCATGAGGGATTTGTGATCCTGGCAAAATCCCTTTTGACCCTTTGAAACATGAAGAGCATTAATTACAAATGAAGAAGACAGG
Organism: Papio anubis; assembly: GCF_008728515.1. NCBI lineage: Eukaryota > Metazoa > Chordata > Mammalia > Primates > Cercopithecidae > Papio > Papio anubis. The sequence goes on along the minus strand of NC_044996.1, from coordinate 56,015,603 downwards.
AACTTCCTGAGTTATAAATACCTGGCCATATGAAAGCCCCTTGGGTAGGGCCTCCCCTGGTATGTTGAGCCAAAATATTGCCTGGCCTTTTTCTCCCCGTTCCCGCTGATGTTGCCTTGGTAATTTGAGACCCAATCACATCAGAGTACTCTTTGTTTGTTTCGTTCTCAGTGACCCTCATAAATGTGATGGTGGTGGGAACAGTGTACTTCTGAAGCATCTCTCTTACTTGCCCTACCATATGATTTTTTTTTGCCAAAATGATTGGGGCTGATAGGAGCTTTTCCTCTGCTACTGGTCTCTCCTCCCTTTTTGCTTAGTCGTGTGGAGCACATTTTCCCATGAACATGATTCCTTTATTTGATATGTATTGTAGTATAGTTCAGTTTCCTAATATGTTTAGTGCTAAAATATATAGGTCGTGAAATATAGGTACTTGTTATCAAGGAATTTACAATATTATAAGGAAAACAGCTGTATATTACCTCAGTATTTGGTAAGTTCCATATGACTGGTTCAGATTTAGGGACAGGAAAGATTAATAATTTGGATTAAAATAGACTAGGAACTGAGTCACTTCTCTTCCTCCCCCCTCCACGTACTTACTCCAAGGGAAAAATGCATTCAGAATTAAAACAGAGGTTTTTTTTTTTTTTTTTTTTGATAGAGTCTTGCTCTGTTGCCCAGGCTGCAGTGCAGTGGTGCGATCTTGGTTCACTACAACCTCCGTCACCCAGGTTCAAGCAATTCTCCTGCCTCAGCCTCTTGAGTAGCTGGGATTACAGGCACATGCCACCACGCCCAGCTAATTTTTGTATTTTCAGTTGAGACAGGGTTTCACCACGTTGGTCAGGCTGGTCTTGAACTGACCTTGTGATCTGCCTGCCTCGGCCTCCTGAAGTGCTGGGATTATAGGCGTGAGCCACTGCGTCCGGCCAAAACCGAGTTTTGAGGTTGCAGTGAGCTATGATCATGCCACTGCACTCCAGCCTGGGCTACATAGTGAGACCTCAACTCTAAAAAATAAAAATTAAAAGAAAAAAGAAGTTTGTGGCATAGATATTTCTTGTTTTAAGAAAATATAGCAGCAGGAAGTTTGAATTAAGGAAGCAGATGATTAATGGGCAATGATTGCTTTTACAAGAGTCAATACAGGGTTACTGCAGCCAACTCCTTTCTTCTTTAAAAATATGCCAAAAATAAATAGTACTTTTAAGATAATTTTTTTAAATAAAATGTTTATAGTTTTTTTAGAAGACCACCTTATATTTTAATGCTAATTATAACCATCTCCACACTATTGATCTGAAATGTGCAGTACATGGAAAAACATGATTTCGTAAAACTGTCATTCTCACTGGTTTCATATATTACTGAAACTATGTTTATTGGATTAGTATTATAGTATTGTTCAGAGTTGAAATAAAGATGATACTAAGTTGTACTTCCCTGGGACAGTGTAAAAATGAGAACATTTAAAGTATTTTCAATGCATTAGAAACATAGTTTCCATTTTCCCAAGCTTCTCATTCCCCTTAATCCTGTAGATTCCCTTTCTCACAGATTAAAGTAGCATTAGAATCACTTGCCTCAAGGCCACTGGGAAAGCTTGCAAAAAATGTAGATACAGGAGTCTCAGTGGACCTATAGAATCAGAATCGTTTGAGCGCAGGCCCTGGGAATCTGCATTAATAAGCAGCCTGCGTGATTTTGTACTCTAATGTTGGAGAACCACTAAACTTGTGCGTGGTTTGCAAAATGGCAGCCCTGCAAGTCATACCTGGCCCGTAGATTTGTTTTGTTTGGCTTTCAGTATTAGCAATGTGGTTTTTAAAACTTGGTTTGCCAACTCTTAAGAATTGGGAGTTTGTGCACATAAATCTAAATTCCTGGCTTCTCTTGAAACATCAGAGTAATTTTTACAGTACTAAGCTCATGTTCTCACATGGCTGGCAGCAATCCACTGTGTCTGAATAAGATCTGTCTCATTTGAATAGGCCATGTGCTCTTGGATTTGCCACAGACCACTCTCCTGCATTTCACCTGGGGTCAAGTATTAATTGACATTTATTTTTCTATAGGTGGCCTGCATCACTCAATTATATCCCCTGCTTAGAATCCATATACATTTCAGTTTTTGACTCTGGATCTAGAGGTTAAGAACTACACAGAAACTATGGGAAAGAGGTGAGACTGGAAGCTGGGAGACCAGAGAGATTATAATAGTAGAGATAAGAAATGAACCATGGAACTAAGGCAGTGGTACTAGGGATGGAGAAGAGGAAGATTAGGATTTAGAAGCTACTAATTGAGTTGGGTTGGGGATCTGGATGGGAGAAGGAAGAACAGGTATGGTGGAGTTGGGAGAGATGAAAGTAGGTGGGAAGATGAATTTGTTTCTGGATACAATCACTTTCGGTGATCATGAGACATCATTGCGAGGTACTGAGGTATAGCTTGCTATGGAGCAGAGACTCTACAGTGTTGGAGAGGATGACTCCTGGATGGAGCATATGATGGACTCCTGGGTGTATGTGTAGATTGAGAAAGCATATTCAAAAGCCTACCGTCTTTTCCTAATGCAAGCTGAAAAAAAGTAGAGATCTATATGTACCCTATAAACATGTATGAATATTACATATCAATGAATGTAGAGATCTGCAAAATTGTGGCTAGCATAAATAGCATATCCTCAACTTTAACTAGAGCAGAGACACACACAGAATCTTTGGGTGAAGGTACATCCAAATCTCAGGAGGATAGGAGATTCTTATCCAAATGGTCAAAGATTATTAAAGGTTGACACATTGCGGGTGGGCACAGTGACTCAAGCCTGTAACCCCAGCACTTTGGGAGGCTGAGGCAGGCAGATCACTTGAGGTCAGGGGTTTGAGACCAGCCTGGCCAACATGGTGAAACTCTGTTTCTACTTTTTGAATGATTGATTGATTGATTGATTTAGAGACAGAGTCTCGCTCAGTTGCCCAGCTAGAGTGCAGTGGCGTGATCTTGGCTCATTGCAAACTCTGCCTCCGGGGCTCAAGCGATTCTCATGCCTCAGCCTCCTGAGTAGCTGGGATTACAGGTGTCCGCCACCATGGCCAGCTAATGTTTTTGTATTTTTAGTAGAGACGAGGTTTCACCATGTTGGCCAGGCTGGTCTTGAACTCCTTGTCTCAGGTGATCTGTCCGCCTCGGCCTCCCAAAGTGCTGGGATTACAGGCACAAGCCGCCGTGCCCGGCCTTAGTAATTTTAATTTTTAGTACAAAAATTAACCTGGTATGGTGGCATGCACCTGTAATTCCAGCTACTCCAGAGGCCGAGGCAGGAGAATCACTTGAACCTGGGAGGTGGAGGTTGCAGTGAGCCGAGATGACGCCATTGCACTCCAGCCTGGGAGACAGAGTGAGACTGTCTCAAAAAAATAAATAAATAAAAGAATACATATGTACTCGTCTCAAAAAAAAAAACAACAACAAAAAAACGGTTGGCACATTGCTGTAGGGTATCACCAAGACACAATGATTTAATGATAACCGCTTCTTTCTTGCAAGTGGTAATTTTGGTTTCTTTCTCTCTTTATCTCTTCTGCATTTTAAATTTTGCTCTGTGAGTATTCTTTAGTTCTGTGGATACTAGGAGCATGCTGTATTCTAAAAAGTGTTTGCAAGGCATTTTTCTTTTTTTATATCTCCAAGAAAGTGTTTCTTTGGGAATATGTTATGAATGGAGGTTAGGTTCCCAGGGTAGCTCATCTTTTTCAAATCCCACTTAATCTACATTGCAGATGAGCTGTTCTATTAATAGCATGTGTCTGAGCTCTGGGAGCAGACATGTGCCATGTGGTATAGAAACGCTGAAGAAAGTTTCTTCCTCTTTTCTGACCATAGGCTAAATTTGGAAACTGGTAAATTTTATCTTTGGGATGCTCCAAATCCCTTTCTGTACCTCTTTTCCATATAATTGTACCTCTCCGCTCAGGTGACACCCATCCTCCTGTGACTCTTCTCCATCCCCCAGATTTTTTTTTTTTTTTTTGAGACGTAGTCTGCTCTGTTGCCAGGCTGGAGTGCAGTGGCACGATCTTGGCTCCCTGCAACCTCCACCTCCCAGGTTCAAGCAATTCTTCTGCCTCAGCCTCCTGAGTAGCAGGGATTACAGGTGCCTGCCACCAAGCCCAGCTAATTTTTGTATTTTTAGTAGAGAGAGGGTTTCACCATCTTGACCAGACTGGTCTTGAACTCCTGACCTCGTGATCCACCTGCCTCAGTCTCCCAAACTGCTGGGATTAGAGGCATGAGCCACCGTGCCCGTCCCCCACTCCCCTGAGAGATCTTTCCTATTCCTCAGTGTACCTACCTCTTCCCAAACTTTTGATTTCTGTCATATCTCTGCTGAGTATTAGAATGAACTAAGTTATGCAGTTACTTTTGAATGTACTTTATTGTGATTTAAAAAATGATTATTAACATCAATTAATTGCTTGGTAAAATATCTGTCAAGTAGCACAATAAAGTGAATAAAGCCTGGCAGTGCAGTAGAATGTTCTGGGGAGGTAGGTAATCACATAAGCAATCCTGCTCTAAGGTTCTCCCCTAGGGATAGTTGTTTCTACTTTTCAAGTCTTGCCTTCATTCACATATAAACCTATCTTTCAGAACTTCTCTTTTTTCATGACTGCCTCTATGAGAGCAGCAGAGAGGCTTCTGGAGTTGAGGGTAGGCAAATAGGGCAAGAACAGTGGCTGTATGGGGTGGGACTTCATGAGTCTGGGACTGCCCATATGGCCTTTTGAATGAAGGGAATATTCCATAATGGCTTATTTTAAGCAGTAATTAACAAATGAAAAAAATTTCATATTTCTTCCCATAAATGATAACACGTAATTTGTAAGCTTAGACAATTTGATCACTGAAGCAAATGATGAATATCATTAAAAGCATTGGTTTCTAATAATTTATAAAGTACTTCATTTTTGTTTGTTAATTTGCTTACCAAATCTGCCTATCAGCCACTTGCATTTGTTCCCAAACCTACATATGCCAGTGGTAATTGCTATTGTGACTATATTATTTAATTAAACATGCAATTTGATGAAATGTGTGAGGCAAAAGAAATCTTTCTATGAAAATTGAGAAGTCTTTTGCATAAACTGATAAAGGCGCTAAAAGGATTGCTACTGAATTAAGCATAGGTGAAGTAACTGAAAGACTAGGGAAAAAATAACAAGTCCGAAAGGATTCATATGGCTTTGCAGGTGTCTCTAATTTCTGTCTTCTAAAGAAAATGAAACTACATATAGTAAAGAATGCATTAAGGGTATGGTTTATGAAAGGAAGATGCTCTGATGTAGCTCTACATCAAAATATTGATAAATGTGTATTTTGATGTCATAAGTTACAATAGAATGTTGAAGATAATTTTTACTTTTAATGATTCCCCCATTTAACCAACTTTAAAAAAATTAACCACATACTGGACCTTATCATGTCTGTATAATACTTTACAGTAAAAGCTCATTTTCCGAGCTATGAAATGACGTTTTAGTTAACATTTCCCTTCTTTGCCGTTTCTAGGCGTAGTGAAGGACCAGCATACCTTCGAATCAAAGTTTGTTGAATGATCATGGTAGTCAAACAGATTTTATTCTAATTATTTAGAATTTACTAATCAAAAATTTTTACTTTAACATTCTTTCTATGACAGATGAAGGCGTTTATTGAATATGGTATTTTTAGTAGGGAATGATTTCAGTATATAGTGACTGAGTCCTTGCAATTAAAGATTTTTTCCAAGTACGGTACTTATCCAGGGACATACTTTCTGGAACATTTGAAGTTCCTCTTAGATAATCTTCAGGAATTCTAGATATTTGTACCTTGACATTATCTTAGTACTCCTCCTGTTTTTAGTAGGATTTTTGTTTGGGAGATTGCTAAGTATTATTTACAAGTGAAATCTGATAAGGGGATTCTAAAACCTTTCTCCTACCACAATAGTTCTTTTCAAATGCAGATAAACTGTCGTTCACTGAGACTACCTAGGCCCAGCCTTCAGGATGGGATGAATAAAGCAATATATTTGCTGGATTGACTTTTTGTCCATGCTGTATTGAAAAAATAATGTACTTCACCACTGACCATTTATGTCTTTTTAATGATTGTATGTATAGTAGTCAAATGGTTAGAATTTATATGCAGAAGGATATACCGTATCACAATTTTCATTGTAAATTGCTGCTTTGCTCTCCTGTCTGCCACATTCTTTCTGGTGATTCTATGTTTGTGTTAATTGTTTTCATGGATAATAAAGAAATTTACATTTTTCTCTTTTTACTTTGTGTAGATTAATGCTCTAGATTTGAATGCCTAATGCTAGTCAATCTTTGGATCACATATGTAGTACTCCTCCATAATAGCACCCCCCTCCACTCTCACCATAGAATGAGGAGGAAAAATTTTTTAAAAATATTTTATTTTTATTTCATTAGTTTTGGGGGAACAAGGGGTTTTTGGTTACATGGATAAGTTCTTTAGTGGTAATTTCTGAGATTTTGGTGCACTCGTCACCCAAGCAGTTTACACTGTACCCAATGTGTAGTCTTTTATCCCTCACCCTTCCTTCTTAAAGTTCATTGCATCATTCTTATACCTTTGCATCCTCATAGCTTAGTCCCCACTTATGAGTGAGAACATAGGATGTTTGGTTTTACATTGCTGAGTTACTTCACTTAGAATAATCGTCTCCAACACTCCACCCAGGTTGCTGCAAATGCCATTATTTCATTCCTTTTTATGGCTAAGTAGTATTCCATGTTGTATACATAACACATTTTCTTTATCCACTTGCTGACTGATGGGCATTTAGGCTGGTTTCATATTTTTGCAGTTGCTAATTGTGCTGCTATAAACATGCATGTGCAAGTGTCCTTTTCTTTCTTTCTTTTTTTTTTTTTTTTTTTGAGACGGAGTCTTGCTCTGTCACCCAGGCTGGAGTGCAGTGGCCAGATCTCGGCTCACTGCAAGCTCCGCCTCCCGGGTTCATGCCATTCTCCTGCCTCAGCCTCCCGAGTAGCTGGGACTACAGGCGCCCGCCACCTCGCCCGGCTAGTTTTATGTATTTTTTAGTAGTGAAACTAGGCCTCACAAAACCTAAAAAGTTAGCACCAGGTGGCCCTAGATAGGGTCCCACCCTGCCTCGATAGTGTCCCACCCTGATAGGGTCCCACCCTGCCTCGATAGTGTCCCACCCTGATAGGGTCCCACCCTGCCAATTCCGGGAAACAACCTCATGAGGTCCCACCCTGCCAATTCCAGGGGTCTCACCCTGCCTCGAAGTTCCCGGAATCATCAACTCCAGGAAAGAACCTCATAAGGTCCTGCTCTAACCAATTAAACCAAGACCCCTTGCTCAGGCTATAGCTAGACCCAATCATTTTACGCCTTAAGCTTTGTTTGAATTTCGCGCCATAAGCTGTGTTTGAACTTGTGTTAGCCTATATAAACAGCCTGTAACAAGCAGTCGGGGTCCCAGGGCCAACCTAGAGCTTGGGACCCTAGCGCGCTAGTAATAAATAACTCTCTGCTGTGAACCTCGTGTCGGTGATCCTTCGCGACGACCCCTGCCCAGGAGGGAATCGAGAGTTCGGTTCCAACAGTAGAGATGGGGTTTCACCGTGTTAGCCAGGATGGTCTCGATCTCCTGACCTCGTGATCCGCCCGTCTTGGCCTCCCAAAGCGCTGGGATTACAGGCTTGAGCCACCGCGCCCGGCCTGCAAGTGTCCTTTTCATATAATGACTTCTTTTCCTTTGGTTAGTGGGATTGCTGGATTAAATGGTAGATCTACTTTTAGTTCTTTAAGGAATCTCCATACTGTTTTCCATAGTGGTTGTACTAGTTTACATTCCCACCAGCAGTATGTAAAAGTGTTCCCTTTTCAGCACATCCATGCCAACATCTATTATTTTTTGATTTTTTGATTTTTTGATTATGGCCATTCTTGAAGGAGTAAGGTGATATCTCATTGTGGGTTTAATTTGCACTTCCTTGATAATTAGTGATGTTGAGCATTTTTTCATGTTTGTTGGCCATTTGTATATCTTCTTTTTAGAATTGTCTATTTATGTCCTTTGCCCACATATAATGATGGGATTATTAGTTTTTTTCTTGCTGATTTGAGTTCCTTGTAGATGCTGGATGTCCTTTGTCAGATGCATGGGACGAAAATTAACAACTGGTTAGGATAATAGTTTTAGAATTTGTGTATATAGATTGCTGGTACAAAATGATTGAATGCCTTTGTGTTATCCTGACTGTATAGTGAATCAAATGGGTAAACTATTAGAGATAGTATATGAGGTAAAGACAACTTTTTTTTAAGAAAAGAAAGTTGCCTTTACTTTTTTTCGTTTTCGGAAATAACTTGCTTTTTCTTTTAGCTCTACTGTTGCTGTGTTTATCTAGATTAGTTTTTAGATGTAACAGTCTATTCAAACGTCATAATATTTGTTAGAATTTTCTGTTCTGGCACATAATCAGGGTGGACTTTCTATAGACAACAGGTCTGTGGTAAAAATAAATGTAAAAACCCCTGAACTTCTAAATGGGTGATATCCTTGACAAACTAAAGTAATCACATGGCTAGATACTGAATTTTTAGAATATTGAACTGTACTAAATAAGCAGATTTATTACAAAGAGGTTGTAAAGGTAGAGTTAGGTTCTAATCTTAACTCCTCTGTGGCTTTGGCTACATCACTACGCTGGCTCTTCGTGTTTCTTCTGTCTGTCATCATCATATATTGTTCTCTCCAACTGTGTTGCATTTGACTTCATCATGCCTACCAACCATGTCCCTAATGTTATTTTTCAGATGTTTTATTCTCTGAAAACCATTGTTGCTCCTTCTTTTGTGGATTTTTCATATAATTTTTTTCATCTTTTTTTTTTCTAGAGCTCTACCAGCTTGGTTTTTACTTCCCCTTTTATAATTTTTCTTAAAAAGATCTTTATTTTTATCCGAGTACCATATGTACATAATTAAAGTTAGGAGTACAGAGGGCTTGTCATAAAAAGTAACAACTGATGCCCCACCCTTTCCTATTCCTAATGTTGCTCACGCGGTGGCAACCCTGTTAACTCTTTTAATTGTTTTGTCTGGTAGTTTTCTCCTTATCCCTAAATAATATGCTTATAATGTCATGTATTACCTTATCTATTTTAGATATTATCTATTGCCTGCCTGCTATGAGAGAAGAGGATTAATCTCACATCAATCTTCATCACCCTGTCCTTATCATCACAATACAGTTATGATTTTTAGTTTCTCTCATCTAAAGTAAACCTTCTTTGTATAATCTATGAAGAATAATACCTGTAGTCCATCTTGGTGTGTTTGTTGCAAATTTTATGCATAGATCCTCTGGTCACTTTCTGATCATTGATTTGAAAAATTAAGTTCTATTTATTTTTTTCCACGCTGGTAAAAGTTCCCAGGGAGCTTAAAGTTTTGTAAACATTTTAACTATCCCTCTTGATACTCTCTGCTTTTGAATTTACCAAGCAGAGGAAGAGAGCAGGAGTCTCAATTTTTAGTGGTTCCCCATTTTCTTATGCTATTCAATCCCACTCATGATTTGTCTTGGATTTGGTCTGGCTATTACTGTGAAGAGTGGTATGGTGTATGTGCACAGATGCACACATTCACACTTATGCACACAAGGCACGTACTAGTACATATTTCCAAACTCGTGCATGTAAAAGAGATGATAAAGGGGACCTTGTGTACCTTCGTTCCTAATTTTATAAAAATTTTCTTTATCTTGAGAATGTCTTCCTGAGGTTTTGCAATCAGTGATCTTTGTAGCAATGTCAACCTAACCTGCCTCTAGGATTGTGTGTGTTAGTGTGTTTTATTTTTTTTTTACGATGAACTCTATTTTTTACAGCAGTTTTAGGTGCACATCAAAATCAAGCAGAAAGCAGAGTTCTCATATACCCTCTACTCCCACACACCCACAGGTTACCTGCTATTGACATCCTACACCACAGTGATACATTTGTTGCAATCCAGGAACTTATATTGACGTATCATTCACCCAGAGTCCATAGTTCAGGTTCACTCTTGGTGTGCCTTGTGTGGTTTTAGTCGAATATATATAATGACATGGATTCACTGTTATAGTAGAACATACAGAGTAGTTCCACTGCCATAAAAATCCTCTCTTCACCACCTGTTTATTCTTCTCTCCCTTTAACTCCTGGCAACCGCTGATCTTTTTACTGTCTCTATAGTTTTGCCTTTTTCAGAATGACGTATAGTTGGAATGATAGAGTATGTAGCCTTTTCAGACTGGCTTCTTTCACTTAGTAATATGCATCTAAGGTTCCACCATGTTTTTTCATGGCTGGATAGCTCATTTCTTTTTAGCACTGTATGATATTCCATTGTCTGAATGTACCACTGTTTATCCGTTCACCTATTGAAGGACATTTTGGTTGTTTCTAAATTACAGCAATTATGAATAAAGCTGCTATAAACATCCAAGTGCAGGTTTTTGTGTGGACATAAGTTTTTACTCATTTGGGTAAATGAGTGCTATTGCTGGATCCTTTGGTAAGAGTATGTTTAGTTTTCTAAGACACTGCCAAACTGTGTTCCAAAGTGGATATATCAAGGATTTTGCATAGGTTGTTCCTACAGCCTCCACTTTTTTTTTCTAATTAGCCTATACTCTTCCTTAAGACCTCTTGGCTCAGCAATCTCTCATTACTCATTGATTTAGTAACTTCCTCCCATTATATGCGTTCATGGCACATGTATTGCTCGTTTATAGCACTTATCATAAGTCTGTGTGTGTGATTTTTTTGTTGTTGTTGTTGAGATGGAGTTTCATTCATCGCCCAGGCTGGAGTGCAGTGGTGCGACCTCGGCTCACCGTAACCTCCACCTCCTGGGTTCAAGCCATTCTTCTGCCTCAGCCTCCCGAGTAGCTGGGATTACAGGCATGCGCCACCACACCCGGCTAATTTTGTATTTTTAGGAGAGACTGGGGTTCTCCATGTTGGTCAGGCTGGTCTTGAACTCCCGACCTCAGGTCATCCGCCCGCCTCTGCCTCCCAAAGTGCTGGCATTACAGGCATGAGCCATCGCGCCTGACCTGTGTGTAATATTTTAACATCTAGCTTCCTTATTAGTTTGTAACTCTATGAAAGCATGGATCATGTTTCATTTTTTGCTCAACATTTTACCTCTAGCACCCAGCACAGTGTCTGGCATTTTATCAAGTATTTATTAAATATATGTTAAATGAGTGAATGAATGAGTGAATAAATAAATCAATAAATTGTATCAATGCTCTTTTTTTCCATAGTGATTGATAACTATGTTTTCAATGCTTTGGCAAGTTTATTTTGCTTGAAGAATTTTACCTATAAGATAGCAGAAAAGCTAGACAAAATAATTTGAAACTTTGTATCAGAAGAGACTAGACACAAAAGTTTTTCAAATCCCATTTTTTGTATATATGTGTCTGTGTGTGTACATATGATTGTGTATGTTTAAGTATTAAAGATAGTGTGTTTTCAAGTGAATTAATTTGTGATAGCTATTGACCTAGCAAGGAAAATATTAGGTAACTCTTTTTAAAAATTGTTGTTATTAAGCAAGGGACATTTCTTGACTTTCTTAAATGCCATGAATGGTTAAATAGTAAATTAGAGAGTTCTGTGTCTTTTAAAAAATTACTACACTAAAACTTTGCTTGCATTCTTATAGGATAAATGTATATTGCACACAAAATCACGTGTATGATTTAAATCTTAGTGAAGACTTGCATGCAGCTTGTTTCTGATAATTATTTGATTACTCTTCAGTCCAAATAAAAAAAATCTAGGTAGCAAGGCATTTATTCACATCATTCATTTTTGTGCAACAAAATAGTCTTGCAGTTGACAGTGAACTTTAGAATGCAGGTTTTCAACTCAGGGCAATAATTATTAACAATACGAATATTCACCTTATGAATATTGACTATATGAATATGCAAGCTATTAATGGAGTCAAATGTCTTTAAAAGTCACACTCCAGGGAAACTTGTTGCAATTCTTCACTCTTTATGGCTGGATTATATATGCTTTCCCATGGCAGTATTGATTACACAGTGAAGATTTATTCTCTGTCACCACTGGAGTTACATAGTCCTAGTGAGGAGGAAGTGGGGCACATGCAAGATGTAATGTGGTGCTTTGCCTCATCTTTATTTCTATTTTAAGCTTCAATGACCTAGACTAGAGTATTTTACAAGAAATTTTATGTGTGATTAAGAATGAGTCTTTTCATGTTTGATTAATGATGAGAAACTATAGGGTTTGAGGGAGTGACTGCTACCCAGTATGTACTTAAACATAGCCAAAAGTAGCAGTCTTATCATAGAAATATATTTATGGACATAATAGCATGCGAATAAGATGCATTTGTTGTCTTCTTTGCTTTTGGCTTAATCTTTTTTTTTTTTCCTTCTTGTCTTGCAGTATCCCTCCAAAACAAAAAGCATAACCTAACACTTTTATTGTACTTTGAGTACCTCTCCTCTGAACCAGGTCAACCATACAACTGTTTCAGTCATCTGGTTAGGATAGAAAACTTATTTTGTCTTAGTGTTAACACATCTCAGATTACAATGGATAAACTGAGCCTTTAATATAATAAGTGCGCAGCATTTTGCAGATACGTTTAATCATTGTCCCTTCAATATAGTCACTCTGAAAGAGAGGGATTTTGTTTTAATTTTGTTTTGATGCTGCTACCGTGTTAAAAAATGCCTTTAGGATTGTTTGGGAACTGTACTCAGAATTAATTTTGTAAGAAACATGAGAAAGCTATTCTTATGGTCACATTACTTTTGAGTCTAGCATATACTTGAGAGCCTGCAATAGTAATCAGAGTTTATTGTTTTTGAAAAGGAGCAAGTGATTTGAGTATGTACATTCTAGTGTATTAAAGAATAAATTCAATCCTTATATTATCTTCATACCTTATAATGGAAATAAGTTAGTTACTGATGTATAGTCTCTTATGTATTGTTTATTTAGGCAACTTTATTGTTTAAATATAATTGACATACAATAAGCTGCACATACTTAATGTTTACAGTTTGCTAAAGCTTTGCATATGTGAAAACCATCCTTACAATCAAGACAGTGAACATATTCAGCACCCTCAAAGGGGTTATATACCTCTTGGTTACCTCCCATCCCTCTCTTCCATCCCCAAACTGAGAATCCGTTTGCACATTCATCAGTTTTCTGGAAGAGTTGCTGTAGAATTGATGTTTACTAGAGCACCCCAGTAAAGCCATAGTGTTAGGTCTTCTCTCATTGTTTATCAGTTTTATGGATCTTCAAAGAAGCAACTTTTGGTTTTATTTTTCTATATTTTGATATTTCATGATTTAAATTTTGACCCATTATTTCTCTTAACTTGCTTACTTTGAGTTTCATTTGCTTTTCTTTTTCTATTTCCCTAAGGTGACAGCGAAGGTCATTGATTTGAGAACTTAAGTTTATATTTTATAATATAGGCATTCATTGTTAGAAATTTCCTCTCTAATTATTGCTTTTTGGTGTCCCACAAATCCTTCTATTTTGTGATTTTAATTTTACTTAGTTTAAATATTTTCTAATTTCTCTTTTGATTTCTTCTTCGACCTATCATTTACTAGAAGTATTGTTTATTTTCCAATTATTTGGGGATTTTGTAGAAATCTTTTGGTTTTGATTTCTAAAGACTGCTGTGGTCAGAAAATATACTTTGTATGACTTGAATACTTTTACATTTATTGAGACTTTGTTTTGTGATAAATGTTCCATGTGCACTTGACAAAAAAAATATGTAGTCTTCTGTTGTTGGGTCTAGTCTTGTTCAGGTCCTCCATATCCCTGCTGATTTTCTGTCTGCTTGTTCTGTCAATTATTGAGAGAAGAGCATTGAAGTCTGACTGTTACTGTGGATTTGTCTGTTTCTCCTTGTAGTTTTCTGTTTCTGCTTCGTGTATTTTGAAGCTCTGTTATTACAGGCATAACTGTTTAGGATTGTATATCCTCCTGATAATTGACCCCTTTATCATTATGAAATGACCCTTTTTATACCAGGTGATTTTTTTTTTTTTTTTTTGCTGTGAAATTCACTTTGCCTGATATTAATATAGCCACTCTAACCTTCTTTTGACTAGTGTTAACATGGTTTATCTTTTATCCTTTCATATAACGTGTCTTTCCCCCACCCCCTCTGGCTGCTTTTAATATTTTTTCTTTATCACACTGGCTTTCGGTAACTTAAGATGTGCCTTGGTATACTTTTCTTCATATTTCTTGTGCTGGGGTTCTTTGGGCTCTTGGGAATCACTGGTTTATATGTTTTTTAATTTTTAATTTTTGTGGGTACATAGTAGATATATATATATATATAGATATATATGGTCACATGAGATATTTTGATACAGGGATACAATGTATAATAATCACATTGGGGGAAATGGGCTAACCATCACCTCAAGCATTTATCCTTTGGTACAAACAATCCAATTATACTCTCTTACTTTTTAAAAAATATACAATAAACTACTGTTGACTGTAGTCACTTGATGGTGCTATCAAATACTAGATCTTAATTATTCAATCTAACTTTATTTTTGTACCAATTAGCCATCCCCACACCTCACTCTCCAACTTCCCAACCTCTGGTAAACATCATTCTACTGTCTATCTCCATGAGTTCAATTGTTTTAATTTTTTTAGATCCCACAAATAAGTGAGAACATGCAATGTTTGCCTTTCTGTGCCTGGCTTTTTTTCACTTAATGTGTCCTTCATTTCCATCTGTGCTGTTATAAATGACAAGCTCTTGTTCTTTTTTATGGCTGGATAGTACTCCATTGTATATATGTACCACATTTTCTTTCTTTTTTTTTTTTTTTTTTTGATGGAGTCTCACTCTGTTGCCTAAGCTGGAGTGCAGTGGCATGATCTTAGCAGACTGCAACCTCTGCCTCCCACGCTCAAGCTATTCTCCTGTCTCAGTTTCCCAAGTAGCTGGGACTACAGGCGCGTGCCACCGTACCCAGCTAATTTTTGTATTTTTAGTAGAGATAGGGTTTCACCATGTTGGCCAGGCTGGTCTCGAACCTCTGACCTCAGGTAATCCACCCGCCTCGGCCTCCCAAAATGCTGGGATTACAGCCGTGAGCCACTATGCCCGGCCACCACATTTTCTTTATCCATTCATCTGTTGATGGATACTTAGCTTGCTTCCAAATCTTGGCTGTTGTGAATAGTGTCACAATAAACATGAGAGAGCAGCTATCTCTTTAATATACTGATTTTCTTTCTTTTGGGTATATACTCAGCTGTGGCATTGCTGGATCATATGGTACTTCTATTTTTAGTTTCTTGAGAAACTGCTAAATTGTTCTCTATAGTGGTTGTACTAATTTACATTCCCACCAACAGTGTACGAGGAATCCCTCTTTTCCACATCCTTGCCAGCATTTGTTATTCACTATCTTTTGGATAAAAGCAATTTTAGCTGAGGGTAACATGATATCTTTGTAATTTTGATTTGCATTTCCCTGATCAATGATGTTAAGTACCTTTTCATATACCTGTTTGCCATTTGTATGTCTTCTTTTGAGAAACATCTATTCAGATCTTTTGTCCATTTTAAAATTGGATTATTAGATTTCTTTCTCTATATAGAGTTGTTTGAGCTACTTATATATTCTGGTTATTAATCCCTTGTCAGATGGGTAGTTTGCAAATATTTCTCCTGTTCTGTGGGTTGTCTCTTCACTTTGTTGATTGTTTCCTTTGCTGTGCAGAAGATTTTTTAATTTGATGTGATCTCATATGACCATTTTTGATTTGGTTGCCTGTGCTTGTGGAATATTATGCAAGTAATCTTTGCCCAGTCTGATGTCCTAGAGACCTTCTCCAATGTTTTCTTGTAGTAGTTTCGTAATTTGAGTTCTTAGATTTAAGTCTTTAATCCACCTTGATTTCATTTTTGTATATGGAGAGACACAGAGGTCTAGTTTCTTTCTTCTGCATATGGAGATCCAGTTTTCCCATTACGTTTATTGAAGAAACTGTCCTTTACCCGATGTATGTTCTTGGCACCTTTTTTGAAAATGAGTTCACTGTAGATTTATGGATTTATTTCTGTGTTCTCTATTCCGTTCCATTGGTCTCAGTGTCTGTTTTTATGCCAGTACCATGCTGTTTTGGTTACTATAGCTCTATAGTATAATTTGAAGTCAGGTAATCTGATTCTTTCGGTTTTGTTCTTTTTTCTCAGCATAGCTTTGGCTATTCTGTATCTTTTGTGGTTCTGTATAACAGTTACCATTAAAAAAAAATTTCTGTGAAGAATGTCATTGGTATTTTGATAGGGATGCATCAAAAACAAAAAAGTAAAAAATGAAAACACAAAAACCAATTTGACATGGTTAATTAAAGTGATTGGGATTTTTACAATTCTCATTTACTTTTCTACCCTTCTACCTGAGCATCTGGTTAATCGTGGCTGAACGTTAACCAACCCCTTCCAACTTTCTTGCTTAGACTCCAGGTATAACCTCTTGGATTCAGGTCAAAATTGGTTACTGAATAATTATCTTAACCTCAATCTGACAGTCTCCGTTTACTTTGCTTAATAGTTATCTCGCAATTATTTTCTTTACTGAACTTCATTCGTCCTTAAAAACTGTGTACATATAGCTTCTTTCAGTTTCCAAACATTTTTCCTTCTAATTATTGTTTCTCTGGTCATGTGATGTCTTTTCCTTGCCTATTGTTTGTTACAAAAATCTCTCCAGCCTTGGTCAAAATTCCATCCTCCTGGGTTCGCATACCACAGGCTCCAGCTCAAGCACATATTGTATTTTTATTAAAAATATAGCACAGATACAGAATTTTGGTACTAACAAGAACCGTACAGTTTATTACTTATACTTGAAGAGATTGAGAGCATACTTCTCAATCTCTCTTCAGTAAGCAGCATCTAGGTTTTGCCTTGTCACATGATGCTTAAGGTATTTTCACCCTTGATTATTGGAAAAATTTAGCTAAACCTTATTAGAATACTTCAAATACATAATATAGTTTGGAGATTATTTT
The DNA here is from genome assembly GCF_008728515.1 of Papio anubis. NCBI lineage: Eukaryota > Metazoa > Chordata > Mammalia > Primates > Cercopithecidae > Papio > Papio anubis. The sequence goes on along the minus strand of NC_044996.1, from coordinate 55,998,429 downwards.
ATTAGCATAACTTTGTATGTTCTTTAAGCTAGAGCATTCTCATTGGTCATGTTGGCAGGGAGAAGAGAAGCCAGAAGAAAATTCAAGTCACTCTTCAGTAAGAACAAATATTAATATTTGTGCTGGATGGTCACATCAACATGGATTTTGGCAGAAAACGTCCCATCAATTTGATGGATTTTACTTGTGATAAATATACTTCCAGAGAGCTTGCAACAAACCACTCAGTTATAAATGGATATTTCTGAAGTAATCCTTTCCGATTTGTTTTCAATTCTAATCCCTCCCCAATAAAACTGTACCCTAGAATGATCTAATTAAAACATATGAGATGTAGAGACTAGGTATCTTTTTAGTAACATATTGTACATGTGACCTCATTCTATACTGGTTTTCCTTGTCCTGATTCCATTCAGTAGGACTGTTAGACCTATGGTTCTACCTTCTTACTGGAACTGGAGGGAAACTTCTGTTTGACAAAGCTAGGTCAAAGAAAATGAATTTTTTTGTTGTTGGCTGTCTCCAGAGTTTATCTTGAAATCATCAAGTACCTGAGGGATTAAGTTAATACACTCATTTTGCATGTTGCTGGAACTAAAATTAGGTAGAAGAAAGCAGAAACTAGGAAGTTTTTATGTTTGTTTAAAGATTTATTGTGGGCCGGGCGCGGTGGCTCAAGCCTGTAATCCCTGCACTTTGGGAGGCCGAGACGGGCGGATCACAAGGTCAGGAGATCGAGACCATCCTGGCTAACCCGGTGAAACCCCGTCTCTACTAAAAAATACAAAAAACTAGCCGGGCGAGGTGGCGGGCGCCTGTAGTCCCAGCTACTCTGGAGGCTGAGGCAGGAGAATGGCGTGAACCCGGGAGGCGGAGCTTGCAGTGAGCTGAGATCCGGCCACTGCACTCCAGCCTGGGCGACAGAGCGAGACTCCGTCTCAAAAAAAAAAAAAAAAAAAAAAAAAAAAAAAAAAAAAAAAAAAAAAAGATTTATTGTGTATTATGGGTGTACCTAATCTTCTTGTCATGTAATTTAAATAAATAGGATAAATATTTTTAATGTAAATCCAAACTGAAAATTCACTTCGCAGAGATCATTAGCATTTATTTCATGTCATTTTCCTTCTATAGTTTTAAAATGCAAATACCATGGGAAAATCTTCTGGTATATGCTCATGAGAGTGCATTTGTTGCTTACTATTTCCTATTTTACAGTTGGCTAGTCAAGTGCTGACTAATGAACACAAAGTCTGTGTTTGCAAATAAATTTAACAGCTTTTATACCCAAGCTAAGTTTATGTAAAGTGATCTAGGAGACACATGACCTTTGTGCTCCATAGCCTTTGCTCAAATTCTGAAAGTAAACTATGTAAATGATCTAAGATGTCAGGTCAAACAGCTTCAACGGTTTTCAACCAAGGGACCTATTGAATATGTTGAGGTGCTTCCATCTCTACTATGATGGATCATACATCATACCATAGTACCGTGTTTGCTGTTTACCTTGTGAAGGTGTATTTGCTGCTGGAACCATGATGCTGCATACAGGACAGAGAACATTGTATCATACGGTTCTGTTTTTACCTCAGTATGCCTTGGTTTCCTAATCAGAAAAATGGGAATAATAATAATAGCTACATTACAGGTTTGTTTTAGGAATTAATTAAATCAGAGAACTAAAAACAATGCCTGGCACACAGAAGGTGCTCAGTGAATTTCATAAATAGTAGTACTAATAGTAGTGATGCTCGGTCGAGCTTTTCTTTTTTCTTTTTAATATACAAATTATAAATTAACATAGTTTCCTGTTAGGTATTCATGTCTACAATACGGCATTTAAAGAGACTCTCGGCCGGGTGCAGTGGCTCATGCCTGTAATCCCAGCACACCAGCCTGGCCAACATGGTGAAACCCCATCTCTACTAAAAATACAAAAAATTAGCTGGGCATGGTGGCGGACACCTGTGATCTCAGCTACTTGGGAGGCCGAGGCAGGAGAATTGCTTGAACCTGGGAGGTGGAGGTTGCAGTGAGTCGAGATTATACCACTGCAATCCAGCTTGGGCAACAGAGCGAGACTCCGTCTCAGAAAAAAAAAAAAAAAGTGAGAGAGAGACTCTCATTCATTCATTCGTTCCCTCCTTCTCTCTTCCCATGTCCCTGTTTCCTTCCCTTCCTCTACTGTATTTCCTTGACTTGTTGTTACGTAGCTGCAGCAGTGTATGCAAACCAGGCAGGCTCTAATGGCTAAAAATTGGTTTGTTTGGGCTACATTTAAAATAATTGGATATGTAGCAATTTGAGGTGGGCTTTGAGCTAATGGGTCTTATCCTGCTGTGAAGAAGTAAACAACATAAGGCCAATATACAGAGGCCATCTTTAACCCATTTATGTAATATATACAAAACTATAGAAGACCCACTTCCTGCCTTAGGAAATTCATACATTCTAGTGAGAAATTATCACACTATGATAAGTTTTATAATCAAGGTTCGAACTCAGACCTTGGGAGTAATAAAAAAATTCCACTTTTGTGGTGTTTCCAGGTTTTATCAAGCATATTGTAGCTCAGGAAGCACTCTATATTGTTGGCTACTGGTGACTGACATTGCATCATAACTTTTAAGTTTTAAAACTGTGTCGCCCTTTCAATATCTGTGGGTTACGTGTTCATGTTCAGTTATGTTTGTAGCTTTGAGTCTACATATAGTCTCATTTCTGCATTTCATGTGAAAGAAAATGCCAGTCTTAGCACATTCTCTTATGCTATTAATGGAGTGGGGGAGAAGTCATTCTAGTGCCTTCCTAAAAAAAGTGATCGCTATTTAAAGCTCAAGTAGGCGGGTGCTTGTGTATAGTTTATGAAATTTGAGATACTCATAGCTCAGTGAATACCTGAAAATGAAGAGACCTTTTAACCTGGTGGGTCAAGTTTGACTTAAGTTCTTGAACAAATTCACTGTAAGAACTCTAGAGGCAGTGTTTATGAAGGAGTTTAGATGCCAGGGCAATTTTTTTAATAGAAGGAATAAAATTGCCCCTTGTTTCCCAATTAAGACACCTAAGAAGCTTGATATGGAATGATGTCTTCTGTGGTTACTCTCTGAAGTCTTATGTTGAAATAAGTGGCTGTCTCTCTTCTGTCCCTTTATGTACCATCACTAGAATAGCCAGTCCTGCCTGTAGAAAGGAAAAACCAAGTTTTTTACACCCCGTGTTAGAATGTGTATTTTCTACAGAAACTGTTTCAAAGGAGAATGGAGTTGGAATACTACTTACTACCAGTGTGACTCTGAAGGTGTATTATAGATTTTTATAGGATTTTAATAAGGTTTTTAAAAGCTGATTTGCGAATTCAACCATCATTGAGAACTTTGTTTCTGTAAGAAAATGTAGTGACACAACTAACTCCATATGTTTCATCAGGGCTATAAAGGGCCCACGTATGTAGAAAACTTCAGTAGTATTGATTACGGCTACTAAATAGGTCATTTTGTTGAAAATAAGTTTAACATTATTAGCAAATAGAATGGTAATTGAAGAGAAGTTAATTTAGGAATTTTATTAAAAAACTTGGCTATGATTATGGTACTGACACAGTTATGTGGGGCCAGAACTTATGGTAACCCCATAAGAGTAATTCTATAATTTTTTTTTTTTTTGAGACGGAGTCTCATTCTGTCGCCCAGCCTGGAGTGCAGTGGCGCGATCTCGGCACACTGCAACCACTTCCTCCTGGGTTTAAGTGATTCTTCTGCCTCGGCTTCCTGAGTAGCTTGGATTACAGGCGCCTGCCACCACGCATGGCTATTTTTTTTGTATTTTTGGTAGAGACAGAGTTTCACTGTGTTGGTCAGGCTGGTCTTGAACTCCTGACCTCAAGTGATCCGCCCACCTCGGCCTCCCAAAGTGCTGGGATTACAGGTGTGAACCACCACACCTGGCTAATTCTATAAATTTTTAAGTGTATCTATATTTGTTTTTCAATGATCTACTGACTATAAATCATTCTGTCAGCTTCATAGTAACATTTAAGTTCAACCTACCCAGTCCCTAATTGGGCAAACTGTTATAAAACCAAATTATGCAGCAGTGAGGAAAATAGAAACTTGAATGAATGCTATTAAAAGAAGTTTAGACTGTCTCAAATTTATCCTCATAATTCAGACTTTCTCTGTTTTCAAAGACCTCTCATACACATTGAGTGTTATTGGTAGATTTGACATGGCAGGAGTCTTATGTGCAGAGATATAATATGTGTCTGTCATTGGTTTTCAGGAGCCCCTATGAAAGGGCTTCATTTTGCTGGTTTGAAGCCTTTGTTGGCATCAACAAAGTCAAAGAGTTGTAGGCAAGGTTAACAGCCACTTCATATTTAACGGGTTTATGCAAACCGTGATCTGTATATTGATTATATAAAATAAATCACTATTGTCTTAACATCTAGATGAAAAGGAAAAAAAAGTTTTCTACATCAAAATCTTTAGACTTAAAAATCTCTGTGATTCATGATATTAATTAAAAGAGAAAAGAAAAATCTGAAGAATTTGCTTTGACCTGTATGTGTATAAGGGTCATTATAAGGGTTAGTGCTTGGGTTGCTTGTGAGTTTTCAGGCAAAGGGACATACAGCTCATCTTTTTTATATTGCAACTGATCAGTGATTAATACTTAGGCTTCAGGGGCTAAGTATAGTTGCTGATTTATTTGCAACTCTTACTCCACTTCAATTATTTAAATACAGTGGAGAGTCCATTGTGAAAAACACAGAGTAGAAGAAATTTGAGATCCATCAGCATAAACAGATACAAGTGTTGCTTTGCCCAAAATCATAAAAAGGTAAAAAAAATTAAAACTACCTGTTAATTCATTATGATATTATTTGTAAAACACAGTGACATAAATGATATTTTCCTGCAATGTGTTATTTATTATTTTGACAATTTCTGTCACTATCTTGAGAAAGAATCTCTTATCCAAATTAAAACTAAGTAAAAAACTATTTAAGGAACATTACGAGACAAAAAGTTTTCTCAGAGTTACCACTATTCAGCATAGAATTTGAAGCCCATTGAGGGGGGAAAATGAAGTTTATAAAATTGAATAATTTATAATACTAAATTTTTCCAAAAACACTTTTTAAATTTTCTGAAAATTATTTTTGTTCACCATATAATCACATTCTGCTTAAGCTTTTCCACTTTAAATATTTGATATAATATTCAGTGATTTGTAAAGTTCTTCCTGTGTGAGTAAATGAGCTGCTTTTGTTTTCCCTGTGGAGAAGTTTGTCTACTTTCACTCTGGAAATGATTTTTTATGGGTTACACCTTTGGATACATGTGTTCCAAGAGCTAAACAACTGCTATACAAGTGAACTTTGAGACATGACACATTCCTGAATTGGGGATTGTTTGCAAATTCAAGACTATCAGTTAAAAGTACTAATAGTGAAGTTAACTTAAATCACTCTATGACTTTTATGTGTTTTTTCCTACAAAAAATATGTTCTAATAATACCTTGTTCACAACTCAGGTATAATTTTCAGCTTTCGGCAATTTATACTCTTGAATTTTTAAAGCAGTGAATCATTTTGTTTTGTCAGATTAATTTTGCAGCTACATCAGAAAACTAAATGATGTGGTTATTTGTAAACGCTACTTGAAGTAGATAGATGGCAAGTCATTGTGAGGTGAAGTATCTCCAGAGTGATAATCATAGCCATTTAGAGGTTCTTTTTGCGTTATAAAGATAGTAATCATAACAACAGATATTTAAATTACTCTATTTAATACAAACAGCAATCATATGTCTGGGTACATTGCTTCAATAACAAGCGTAATTTTAAACAAAATTATATATACTAACTGCCTTATCTATTTCTATTGCTCCCATCCTAGACTGTTTTTATCATCTTGCAACTGGATCACATTCTCTCTCTGTCGCTCTCTTCCTCTGTCTCTCTCCTCCCCCAGCCCCAATTCTGTCAATCATCACATGTTTGAGTACTTACTGTGTGCTAGAAATTGTGCAAAAACCTGAGGACACAGTGGGAATCGAGAAAAACCTGATCCTTACTACATTGAGTTTATGGTATTGCACAGAAGACTGATATTGATAGGTAATTGGGATTTGATAATTGGAATGTGTTGCAGAAGGGGAAGTTCAGGAACCATGGGAGGCTAAAACAGGATCAACTGTATCCTTAGCTGAGAGCAGAACAGTTGAGTAGAAGATGGCCAGATGATTAAGAAAGAGATGAGGTGGGATGGAGGGAGTGCTCTAAGCAGAACAAAGAGCACATGGAAAGGCCCAGACTGAAAAAGAGCTGGAGCTCTAACCAGTATTATTATACTGATAAAGACTGTTGCACACAGATTTCAGAATACAGATAGAGGTTCTAGAGCACGTGTTCTAGTCAGACCTAAATGCTAATCTGGACTGTGTAATTTATTATCTTTGTGATTTAGGCAGATGACTTAATGACTATAAACCTTGATTTCCTGAGGAGCAAAACAGGACAGTACCTTCTTGTACATAGGATTATTGTGAGGATTTAAATGAGGCAATGCATCTAAAGCTCTTAGCATAGTGCCTATAAATGCTCAGTAAATGGTAACTATTGGTTAGTTAGAATAGACCCAACTTGCTGTTCTCTGCAAGCCGCCCTTTTAGCCTTTGATTCCTTCTTCAGTTTATTCTAAATATTACAGGTCCACAACCCTTTTCTGAAATTCTAAAATATGAATGCTCTGAAAACAGACTCTTATCATTTGGCCACAAACCCCAATCTTCTTAAGACTGTATAGGTACTCTTTATCCTGCTTTGTGGAATATCCATGTTTTCCTTTTAAACTTGAATGCATTTGAGTTAATGTGTTACCCCAGATCCTGCTTAGTGTGTTTTGTAAGATATGATACACCTAGCATATTCCTTTTTAAAACATGAAACATGCTGAGTTCCCAGACGTGTTTGGCTTGAAAGGTTTCAAATAAAAGATTGTACACGTGTGCCACCCAAAGTCAGCTTTCTAAAATACCATTTTCTCCAGGCAGGAGAATGGTGTCTTCAAATCAGAAACTCATAAGAACCCCTAGTGGTTTTCCAGTTTAGTCTAGACTATTCCTTGTGGTTTTCAAGACTGCCTCTAATCCACCCTACATATTCAAAATTTAATCCCCTTGTACTTGAACCATTTGTTTCATATGTCTGTTCTCCTCAACTTCCCTGAAGTAAAATGTTAATGCTGTTCCTTTTGTCTGACTTCCCTCTTTCTCTCTTTGTGGCTCTTCAGATCCTCCCCAGCAATTAGGCCACAATTCTTTGTAGTTTCTCAATGAAGCTATATTTATCTATTTCTTCTCTGGATTCTTATTGTACTTAAATGAATTTATTTACCAACATTCGAGCAGATATTATGTGCCAGCTACTGTTCTAAGTGTCAGAGATCTGAAAGTGAATAAGACCGTTAAGATCTCTACTGTTATGGAATATATTTTCTAGAGAGTAGAAGACAACCTATAATCCCAGCGCTTTGGGAGGCTGAGGTGGATGGATCATGAGGTCAGGAGTTCGAGACCAGCCTGGCCAAGATGGTGAAACCCCATCTCTACTAAAAATACAAAAATTAGTCGGGCATGATGGCAGGTGCCAGTATCCCAGCTACTTGGGAGGCTGAGGCAGGGAATTGCTTGAACCTGGGAGGTGGAGGTTGCAGTGAGCTGAGATCGCGCCACTGCACTCCAGCCTGGGCGACAGAGGGAGACTCCGTCTCAAAAGAAAAAAAAAAAACAAAAATAAAACAAGAGCACAAAGAAGTAAATAAGTGAACAATATCATTTCAGATAACAGTTAATGCTGTCAAGATAAGACAGGAGAGCTCACGCCTGTAATCCCAGCACTTTGAGGCAGGTGGATCATGAGGTCCCAGGAAGTGGAGACCATCACAATTCTTCACGGTGAAACCCGTCTCTACTAAAATGCAAAATTAGCCAGGCGTGGTGAGCGCCTGTAGTCTAGCTACTAGGGAGGCTGAGGCAGGAGAATGGTGTGTGAACCGGGGTGGGAGAATGCAGTGAGCGGATGCGCCTGCCTCAACCTGGAGTGACAGAAGAACTCACGTCTCCAAAAAAAAAAAAAAGGAGGATTGTGCCTTGGACGAAAGTAAACTACATACCTGAGAAACTCATAGTTTAGCATTTAGTTATTTTTGTTTTTGTATGGTTAGTTTTTTTTTTTTTTTTTTTGGTTTGACAGAGTCCCACTCTGTCACCCAGGCTGGAGTGCAGTGGCATGATCTCAGCTCACTGCAACCTCTGCCTCCTGGGTTCAAGCGATTCTCCTGCCTCAGCCTCCCAAGTAGCTGGGATTACAGGCGCCCACCACTACACCCGGCTAATTTTTGTATTTTTAGTAGAGAGGGGGGTTTCACCATGTTGGTCAGGCTGGTCTCGAACTCCTGACCTCAGGTGATCCACCCGCCTTGGCCTCCCAAAGTGCTGGTAGTACAGGTGTGCGCCACTACACCCAGCCTATATGGTTAGTTTTTACTCCCTGGTTAGACTGTAAATGCCTTAAGGGAAGAATCCTTAAACTTCTCTGTGCCATAAAGTGTTGGGTATAAAATGGGTGCTTGATTAAGGTTTGGTTGAGAAATTTGTCGTTTTTTCACAGAGAAGGTGAAAATCTGTTTGTTAATTATAGAGCACTACTTGGCTAAATCATTGATCTAAGAGTATCTGTTATGTACAAAGTACTGTGTTGGGTTTTGAAATTTTTGTATTTGGCTAAAGCTAGCTTTTTCATTTCTGTTGCTTTTTATTCATAGACTAAGAAAGAAGAACTTTCATGTCTATACAACTTTTTTTCCCTTTTGAAATGGTTTAATATTGTGAACCCCCAAATTTTGAGACAGGTCTCAGTTTAGAAAGTTTATTTTCCCAAAGTTGACAATGCGCTTGTGAGACAGCCTCAGAAAGTCCTGATGATGTGTGCCCAAGGTGGTCGGTGCACAGCTTGCTTTTATACATTTTAGGGAGACATGAGACATCAGTCAATACGTAAGAAGTACATTAGTTCCATCCAGAAATGCGGAGATAACACAAAGTAAGGCCCCCCTACTGGGGGCTTCCAGGTCACAGGTAGGTAAGAGTCAGATGGTTGCATTCTTTTGAGTTTCTGATAAGTCTTTTCAAAAGAAGCAATCAGAATATGCATCTGTCTCTGTGAGCAGAGGGATGACTTTGAATAGAATGAGAGGCAGTTCCCAGCTTGAAGAGGCCCAAGATATTTTCCTTTCACAGTATAAAGCAAACAAACATTCTTTCTAGACCTGCAGAGGATGCTACTACTCTAAAAGCTGGATTATTCCTGCAATTGTTTCTGCTTAATTCAGGCACTAAGTGACTTCCACCAATTCATTAGTGTGAACATTCTTAAAGACCTGAGTGGCAGACGTATTTCCTGAACCATTTACCCTTAGTCCCAAAGCTGATCAGGTTTGTCACACAGAAGACTACTGGATTCCCATGTCATAGTCACCCCTCCTGGCAGTTCAAGATTCAGCTTTACGGCAAGACAATTCATTTAAGATTGAGCATAACTTGTTATGACAGATTTGTCAAAATTATCCAGTGAAGTAACATAGGCTTTTGCATTGTGAAGAAAACTGAAACCCTATACTGTGATGTCATACTTGTTTTCTTCTAGATAAATATTTTGTTCTTTATAAATTGAAAGAGCATCTTGAGAAGAGAATCTCAAAAGGATTTTTTTCTTGTCATAAAAATGGTGGAATGAATTTTGATTTGCAATGGCAAAGAACTCTGGTGGGTTAAAATTTGAGACTTTTGAATGACAGTACTTCTGAGATGGTGTGCTTATGGTCACAAAAATATAAAAATATTGCTCTACTAAAATGATGAAATGGACAGTTCAAGATGTTAACAATGGCAGAGTAAGGTGCAGAACTGGAACTTCATATCTGTAACTTCATCTTCTCAACTGCTAGGCTTTTGAGCTTCGAGGGCAGGGCCATATCTCTCTAAATCCCCAGTGCCTGGCATACCACCACTTGATCTAGCATCTATTCTTAAGTGCTAATGGTGATAGAGGACTACAGTGCCTAAGATGAAGTGTAGGTATCTGAAAATGACTCTTACTTTTAGAAAGGAGATGAAAGAATGTTTGGGAGTAATTTTAAGTACACACAGTAAATAGTTCAGTGATTGCAAAAGCGAAAATTTGTTTTCTAAAAGGTCATCTTAGACTCAAACCTGTACATTGAGCTTAGTTCTAAAAATAAAATTAGACGTTGCTTTCTTGGTGAAATTAAACACAATTGAGAGGTACTTAACTAACACAAAATATCTTTATAATAAAGCATTTGAATGCCTGAACAGAATGTTCAGCTTGGTTACCAGGTGATTGGCCTTGAGTTGTTTGGATTGGTCTTCCTGGCTTTTAAAGTTCAGGAGTGAGTATAGGGTCTGAAAAGTTGGAAGGCAGCCCTTTGAATAGTTAACTACTTCCCTCTGTGACTGCTGCTTATCTGAATAGGGATTGGGCAGGGATATCAGAGAAATCAAACCCTGAATCATTGGTTGATATTGATTACCTTTCTCAAGGTCCTTTCTGACTTGGAAAACATATGGAGATTATAACAGAGTATTACCATATCAGAGCTCTCAGAAGATTTATATTGTGTTGGTCTTTCATTCTTCTGATCTTCAACTAGAGTGTAACCTCCTTAAAGGAAGAGAGCATGCTTACCTTGTTTACCACTGTATTCCCAGTGCCCAGTACTCAACAGTTTCACTTGTGTCACTCGTGTCCGTGTGAAAAGACCACCAAACAGGCTTTGTGTGAGCAACAAGGCTGTTTATTTCACCTGGGTGCAGGTGGACTGAGTCTGAAAAGAGAGTCAGTGAAGGGAGATAGGGGTGGGGTCATTTTACAGGATTTGGGTAGGTAAAGGAAAATTACAGTCAAAGGGGGTTCTCTGACAGGCAGGAGAGGAGGTCACAAGGTGCTCAGTGGGGGAGCTTTATGAGCCAGGATGAGCCAGGAGAAGGAATTTCACAAGGTAATGTCATCAGTTAAGGCAAGGACCGGTCATTTTCACTTTTTTTGTGGTGGAATGTCATCAGTTAAGGCAGGAACAGGCCATTTTCACTTGTTTTGTGATTCTTCAGTTACTTCAGGCCATCTGGGTGTATACGTGCAGGTCACAGGGGATGCAATGGCTTAGCTTGGGCCCAGAGGCCTGACAAACAGGTACATAGTAGATGATTAAATATTTGTTCAGCTGAAGTGAAGGTTGTTTTTTGTGTCCTATTGTACCTGCCATTTGTGGAACTCAAGAAACTTAAGGAAGGTAAAGAGTTGACCCTTCATCTCTATTGTAATGGCCAACTTAATGCATTTTATTTAAAAGAGAAGAAAATAGTCAAATAGTGCAAATACGTTTTTGAGTTGATGGTGAGACTTTTGAATTATATGCAATTTAGTTGTCCAATTTCACGATGTTTATAAAACATTGTATTACCATGTAACATTAGCCATAAGAGAGTTGAATCTTTACATCTTGCTGTTTTTGTTAATTTCTGCCTGATTGAGAAAATTAAAACTTAATTTTCTTACAATAATGACTCTTGCATTGCAATCACAACTTCAGCATTAGAGTTTATAAGTAAGTCAGCCATTTCTCTTAGTCTTAAGGGGTTGAGACTCTGGAGTGATACTTTTATACGTATACAATATTCATATAATACTGTGCTAAGTTATATTTAATATAGCTGATCATAAATGAAGTTTAATAAACTCTGATTGCTTGACTAATGCACAGTCTTATTGCTTTTCCAGAGTTGATTTTAATGAAAATATATGGTCACTATACTTATTGGTACAATATGCCCTCATTGTAATGAGCATGATCATTAGATTTGCATAATAAAAACTTATGAAAATGACTTTAATCAGTGCTTTTAATTCAGGGGTATGACTCTAATAAAGATTTTTGGGGGGGTCATTTTTGTTTCTGAATTTTTTAACTCCATAGTAGCTCTCTAGTGTTTGTACAAAGGAGTGAAAAATCCATGTTTACTTGCATGTGGTGTGAGAGAGATGCACCCATCCACATAAATTAATTTTGAGAGTTTGTTCTGGAAGAGCATCATTATAAATGAAAAAAAGTTTTTTGGTGTTTCTGTTGTTATTCTCAAGTCCTTTTATACCTTTCTTTTTTGACTAATATAGAAAGATAATTGTGTGGCAGAAGGCCAGGCGTGGTGGCTCACGCCTGTAATCCCAGCACTTCGGGAGGCCGAGGCAGGCGAATCACGACGTCAGTAGATCGAGACCATCCTGACTAACATGGTGAAACCCCGTCTCTACTAAAAATACAAAAAATTAGCCAGATGTGGTGGTGGGCGCCTGTAGTCACAGCTACTTGGGAGACTTAGGCAGAAGAATCACTTGAACCCGGGAGGCAGAGCTTGCAGTGAGCCGAGATTGTGCCACTGCACTGCAGCCTGGGCGGCAGAGCAAGACTCCATCTCAAAAAAAAATCTGTGAGGCAGAAATGCTTTAATTTTGTTTGCAGATCATTTAATCGTAACTTATACAATGATTTCGATACATGTTTAGTGTACAATGGCTAAAAATTACCCCTTCTGAAATTCAGCCTCTTCATATCTGCTTAAAATTTTTCCTTTTTGATAGACCATATTTGTTCTTTTTTCTTAACAGTTATAATGAAGAGCTTTAAATAGTATTATTATATTTATGAAAGCAGATTTTTACATGAGGGAAATCTGAGAAAATATTCGTATTAAATGTATGTGGTTATACAGGATATCCACTCTAGTTGAATGAAATTTACAAATCAAGAAATCAGGAGCGGGGTGTTTTTTCTTTATGTTTCTCTATCACAAGTAGTTAGGATAATTTTTTACATAAGTATAATTTCCTTTGTGCCTTGGGGTACTCTATCATTCTTGTTGCCTGTTAGGAAAAAAAAAATTCTTTAAGAATAAAACAAAGCATACTCCTTCTCCAGTATTATTTTTGACCAGGGGTCCACATTTGGTTTATTAACAACTAAACTTTCAATTCAAGGGCAGCTTTAGAATTAGAAATGGTATATAGCAAAATGGGCATTCCCAATCAAAGGGAACAGTAGGGGCACAAACAGGACATCATGGGAGTATGCATTGGGAAGAGGATTTTAATTTTTGTTTTCTGTAGAATAGGGGTCATAAGGGAAGAAGTAGAAGGTAGCCTAGGGCTGAAACATACAGGCCTTTGAATTCCATATTAAGGATATTCATCTTTATAGGTCATCGGGAGGCATTGAGTATTTATGAACAGGAGGGAGTATGATAGTCATTCATACTCTTTATTGAGCCTCAATGTGCCAAACACTGCTTTAGGCATTAGGGTTACATCCCTAAACCAGATGGGCAAAAATCCCTGTCCTTGTGGAGCTTATATTTTTTGTTGGAAAAACAGACCAAGATAATGATAATGAAGTAAATTATAGACTATGTTAGAATGTGCTAAATCTTGTTCAGGAGTGCCAGGAATGTGTGGAGGGAGGCAGATGTTTCCATTTGAAATAGGATGGCCTGGGTAGGCCTCACTGAGCAAAACCTTGAAAGCAGGATGAGGGAGTAAGCCATATGGACCATGGAAAAAGAGCATTCCAGGCAGAGAGAAGAGCCAGTGCATGTGGCTTATTGCCTCATTGGGGAGCTGTGAGGTGGTCAGTGTGACTGGAGCTGGGGGAATGAAGGGAGAGTAGTAGGAGATGAGGTCAGAGGGATATGGAGAGTGTACAAATCAGTAGGGCCTTGTAGGTCATTGTAATGACTTTGACTTGCACTAGGAGGGAAAATATGGCCCTTGGAAAGTGTTGAGCCAAGGAGTGACATGATGTGACTTCAGTTTTCACAGTATCACTTTGTCAGCTGTGTTGAAAATTAACTGTAGGAGAGCAAAGGTGGAAGCAAGGAGCTAGATTAGGAAGTCACTACAGAAATTTAGTTAAGAGCTGATGGTGGCTTGAACCACATCTTTGCAGACTGCAGAATGATTATCATGGGACTGGATAGCTGCTTGGCTATTGGAAATGAAGGAGAGGAAGAAGAACATGATGTGGAAATCTTAAACCTAGACAAGTGGAATGCAGGCGGAGCCACTAACAAACGTTACCCTCTTGTTTGTAAAATGAGAGACTTTGACTAGATTATCTCAAATTCCATCTAACTTGAATAGTTTCTACCTCTATACTCTGTGGTTTACTATAGACAAAAAGTATGTTAATTCCAAAGAAGAGTACTGAGGGGAAGAGAAGACTTCAGTCTCATCCCATAGGACCAAGTGAAAATATTGCTAGCAATGCTTTTTTTCTTGTGTCTGTCTCCCATGATTAAACTGTCAACATGTATTCAATTGAGATACAGATTTGAAACATTTTAGACATATGTGTACCTTAACTTAGATAATTTGACTAAAGCAAAAAGTATTTTCCCTTCATTTACATTCTTGCTTTGGAGCTATAGATGGGTTTCCAGCCTGGAGTTTATAACCCCAAAAGATGGGAAGAGAAGGAAAGCAGTAGTTGCATGAAGAACTGTATAATCTGTCTCAAAAACCCAGGTGGACAAGCACACATAGGGATGGTAGCAGGGTTAGTTGAGGTACTTTTGATACTTTATCATTTTCTCTCTGATTTGGTATTGCAGGAAATCATGAAATTGGCCATTGTGTTTAAAACAGTTTTCTACAACCCACTAGAAAAATTAAGGAGAAAATACCTGGTAAGAGAGTTGCAGGGTGAATTTATCCTTCTTAAAGTGGTTTCAGTTCTGATATAAATAATTCCCACATTTTTGGCCGGGCGCGGTGGCTCAAGCCTGTAATCCTAGCACTTTGGGAGGCCGAGACGGGCGGATCACGAGGTCAGGAGATCGAGACCATCCTGGCTAACACGGTGAAACTCCGTCTCTACTAAAAAATACAAAGAAACTAGCCGGGCGAGGTGGCAGGCGCCTGTAGTCCCAGCTACTCCAGAGGCTGAGGCAGGACAATGGCCTAAACCCGGGAGGCGGAGCTTACAGTGAGCTGAGATCCGGCCACTGCACTCCAGCCTGGGCGACAGAGTGAGACTCCGTCTCAAAAAAAAAAAAAAAAAAATTCCTACTTTTTTCCTAGGCAGTAAAGATTGATTGGGGTTTGTGTCAGCAGGATGTGATGAAGACATGGTATAGAGATTAGAAGTTTAGATCCCTGAGGGAATCAGTGGATTAAAAGTAGAAAAAAAAAAAAAAGAGTTATACATAGAATACTATATTTGCCCCAGCTGATGTGAGGAGGATGGTCTTTAACAGCATTGGGTTAGTGGTATTTGAAGACAATTTTCTGAGATCCAAGCAATTTTCATTTACTTAAAATTCATAATGGAATCCTCCCCACAGTGAGAAGACCCTATGATTTTTAGCGTGCATGACCAAGTTGATACACATTATTCAGCTTCTGTTATAAGAAATAAATGTATAGGATCTGGCAGAACATTAAATTCAATTTCTAACAGACAATTAAAAAAAATCTGGTTCTTTCATAATCACACCCCAATTGGCACCTCAACATATTTATAATAAAAACTATATTTCATGCTCATCATACATTATTATAAGGTCTTGAACTATTCCGTGAATCCTGGAAGATAACTACATTGTTAGGTATTGCTTTAGTATTGCTGTACTCAAATTCTTCAAATAACATTGCTCATATATATTCAATTTTATGTTCAAATAAGTTCAATTTTATTTAGAATATTTTGAAAATATTTCTAATTTATTTATAAGGATAGTTTTTAAAAAATAAGTTCAATTTTATTTAGCATATTTATAAAAGTGTCCTTTAAATATCCATCAGGAGTAACGCAGTTCTTAGGCCAAGCTGTTTCATTATATTTCATTCTTGTTAAATGTGACATTTTTCCTATTGTACATGTTGTTGTTTTTTAAATTTAGGTATCTTAACTTGAGGATTCATTTCCAAACTTCTATATAACATGCAAGGGCTTATGATTTTGTGGTATCTTTTGTCACATTTCAGCACTGTGGTAGTGACGTCTGATCTGGATCTGATTTGGGACCTTGGGAGCCATATTTAAAAACAAATATATACACCTTTGCCAAACCTTCGTTTTTAATCATTACAAAGTTTTTTTCTTTAAAGAATATATTGTTTATATGTTTGAACTTTCTGATTCTGTTTGACTGTTTACAGTTAATAAAAATGAAAATTATTAAATTATTTTATTGTTTGATTTATGAATTTCTCTTATCTGATTGTTTTTTTTGTTTGTTTCTTTTTGGTTTTAATAGAACATTCAAATAAAAACTTTGGCAGATGATGTGGTAAGGTGGTCTTAGCATGTTATTACATTACTTATGCATGTTGCCTTTTTATTAAAATGGGTGGACATAAAAGCATTGATATATGTAAGATATGAAATGTCTGGATATTTATAAAGTATAGTAGAATGGAGTAATTGTCAATTCAGTGACTTCCTTTTCGAATATTAACATAAATAATTATATGAGATCCCAACAGAATTTTTGTATCATCATCCTGATATTTACCTTAACCAAAAGTTTTCTAAAATCTCCATGTGAATCTAAATTCTGGAAAACACAGATGCTTCCTTTTTTGATGGCCAAATAAATTGTGAATATATTAAACATTAATATTGGAGGAAATTAATTTCCATTAGAAAGGAAATTAAGTTCACTATGTTGGTCAGATGTGTGCTACTAAATTTAAAAACCAATATGTTAAAGCTGAATTTGTCATAGTATATCTTATTAAAAGTTATGGGCTCAAAATTTAAATATACCCTTTTATAGCTAAACTGTAAAAAATGGTATTTTAAGCATTGACAATTTTTTTTTTTCCTGTGTGAAATTACCTATTTACAAATACTGTAAAGTAGTGGTAGTGCTCAAAGGAGATGAAGGTATGTGGCTTAACTACATTTTCTTTTTTTTTTTTTTTTTTTTGAGACGGAGTCTCGCCCTGTCGCCCAGGCTGGAGTGCAGTGGCGCGATCTCGGCTCACTGCAACCTCCACCTCCCTGGTTCAAGCAATTCCCCTGCCTCACCCTCCCAAGTAGCTGGGATTACAGGTGCCCGCCACCAAGCCCGGCAAATTTTGTATTTTTAGTAGAGACAGGGTTTCACCATCTTAGCCAGACTGGTCTCAAACTCCTGACCTCATGATCCACCCACCTCAGCTTCCCAAAGTGCTGGGATTACAGGCGTGAGCCACTGCGCCTGACCAACTACATTTTCTTACCAAGGTATAATCAAAAGCTGAAATCAAAAGCTAATTTTCTAGAAAAAGTGAAAGACACAGTGGAAGATCAAATATATATGTTATTAATGATACTCAGTAAAAAGGCTAGCACTGGAAAAGTAAATATTAAGTGATATGAAGGGAAAGAGAAGAGATATGTTGATTTAATTGTCAGTTGCATATTTAAATGCTTTCATGTCCACCATATTTTTAGTGAAATTTGACTATTGAATATATCCTCAGCTTATTTTGGATTACTTAACTTTTTTCTTGAGTTGTTTGAAGATATACTATATAGCTAAACCAACAATTTCCCTCAAAAAGTTAAAAGAAAATGTGAAAATGTAGTTCAAGATGAATTAGAAGAAATGAATCTTAAGTTAATGTGAAGACTGGGATAGGAACCAGAGACTGGTGGATTTAGGAAAGTCACTTTCTCTGGGAAATGAGGGGATTGGTTTAGATTATTTTTCAAGTTTCTTCTCAGCTCTAAAATACTATGATTTATATAATCTCTTTGTCAGCAACCATATACTCAAATTACTTTTGTAATCCTAAATAAGCTGCTTAAAACTGCTCACGTTTCTTTCAAAGTATACTTTTTGGTTTTAAAAAAGTGTTCTTTGAATTAATAAAATAAAAGGTATGCTCATTAATGAGTTCACATAATTTTACATAAGCTATGGTAATAACTTCTGTGATGCTCTTTGTATTGTTGAAGTAATTATATAAGGATTCTGGTAACATGGTGGTGAAGATATACCGTCCTGATATTTAACATGTCTGCTTGTTTAATGTGAACTTGATGGTGTGCATGTGCTTCCTAACAGAAACCATAATAAAACTGAGTTGCATTCAGTTTTATGCATATTACTAACTTTTGATGTCCCATGTTTTGTGGTTTAAAATAGAATATCCTAATTACATGCAACTGAAGTCATTAACTCACTTTATGTGAAATAGCAAGCTAATTAATTAGGGATTTTACATGGAATCAATGGTTCGAAGTCAATATCCATAAAATAGCAAGTTTTTCATAATATTTGTAGGAATAAGAAATTTCTGTTTATAATATTTCCAGTAAATGGAAAAGGTGATGTTTTTATCTTTGTTTTACTTCCTCATTGTTCCAACATTTTAGGGAAGAAAACACTGGGGGAAAATAATAATAGTAACAACAATAATAAATAGCAGTTAAGTGCAATAAACATATTAACTTATTTAAATTTCACAATAACCCTACTGTGTAAGTAATATCATTATCCCTATTTCAGAGATGAGGAAACAGAGAGACCAAGTAACTTTCACAGGGTTACTCAGCCAGTAAATGGCAGAGCTTGGACTGAAACCCAGGTAATCTGTCTTGAGTCCATGCTCTTAACCATTCTACTGCTACACTGACAGATTATTCATATATACTTGTCACAATTTTTGCAGCTTTGAAGCAGAAAAACATTACCATAATTTTCTCTTAGAATTAGATATCAGTAGCTCTTTTTAGTTTCTTTCTCTTTTTTCATAGTTGTAAATTTGCCACCAAAGACACATTCTCCCTGAAACAACCAACAGGACTTTGATCCGAGACTTTTTTTTTTTTTTCACTTATTTGCTGTGCAAAACAGAAATGACAAGGGACTAAGTTTTACTTTTGAAGAATACTTTTCACCCCCAGAGTTCTGAGGCTGAAGAGCTACTTCAGGGTTTCAAAATAGTACAATCTCTAACTGGAGCTTGCTGCTTAAAATAGTATTTTGTCAAAAGACCATAATGATATGTATTATACTAAGTACCGTTTTGATGTTTCAATTCTTCATGTTAGTAGTTCTTGATCTTTTTCTCAGGGCTTTTTATTTATTTCTTTTTGTTTGCAGCGTGACCGAATTACAAGTTTTAGAAAATCTACTGTCAAAAAAGAAAAACCTCTTATTCAACATCCTATTGATTCTCAAGTCGCGATGAGTGAGTTTCCCGCAGCTCAGCCATTATATGATGAACGATCTTTGAATTTGTCAGAAAAGGAAGTCCTGGATCTCTTTGAAAAAATGATGGTAAGTTATACCCCTAATTTTGATGTAATTTTAAAATGTGTGTGCCTGGAATAGCACTGAGTTTTAAGGAGGTGTGTTTGTATGGACAGTGTTTATATCACATAAAGAAGAGACCAGAAACTTGATATAACAAAACTATTAGCAAAAGTATCCTTTTTATTTTTCTTTTCTCTTGGCAAAAATGTCCTTACCTGTCTATCTCTTCCACTGTGAGCTCCTACAAGTAGAGGCAGTTTTATTTATCTTTGTTTTCTACTCTTTAGTAGTCTCTAGGACATCGAGTCAGTTTTTCAACTAACTGATTCGTGTGTCTGTTTCTACAAAGCAAAAGAGGCCTATGTCCTCTGCTGAAAACAGCACAAGGTCTCTTGTTGGGTATATGAAATAGACTTGGGAGGGTAGAGAGTAACAATAGAAGAGACAAAGAAATTAATTCATCCAAATTTGTTCTGTTAGCAACATTCACACAACCTACATTTTCTAGCATGTTTCCTATGTTTTATAGCTTGTGGCCTAAATAATTTCCTGTATTAGATAATGAATACAATATTTTGAGTATTCAGAAGTTTATGGCAGGAGAGGGGAGAAATGAGGAATTAAACCATATTACGTTGGTTAATTTGACCAGAGAAGAAATAGAGATCTTGATTGGTGATTCATTCATTCAAAATTATATCCCACATGTTACTGTACATTTTTTGTGGTTGTCTATTTATCTGTACTTAAGAGTCCACAGGAGTTTCAAAGGTCACCTTACACCAAAATAAAAGGTTAAGAATCAATGAAATCTAGACCCTACTGTGCCCACTACGGAACATCTTATCATCACCTCTCCTGCTACCCTCATGATTTATCTCCCACACCTAGAAGAGTTAGTAGGCCTTTAATAAATATTTGTTGGTAGTTGTTGAATGAATCCAAACAAAATTTCCCTTTATCTTTAAAAATTTCCTTGACTATTCCTTCCATCTAGCCACAACTGGCATTTTGGGTATTCCCCTGAAACAAGTCCTGACACTTTTACCCTTTTTCACTCTTCTTCCTGCTTCTGTGGTGCACCCTTTTTCCTGGTGCTCCTTTCATGCTCTCTTCTTTAAACCATCTTTCAACAAACAACCTTTTCTCTTTTGAAGTCTGTTACTGCTGACCTTTCTTGATGATAGCACCTGGCTATACTTTTGTCCTTTACCCTTGCTACTTATTTTGGTGATTTCAACTATTATGCTAATAGCCCCTTCAATACGTTTTTTGCTCTTAGTTCCTTGTTTTTTAAACTCTGACTTTTGCATTTATATATTTAGCTAATTATAGGTATGACTATACCTTGGACTGTGTCATCCTTTAGAATAATTCCACCTCTAAGCTCTTTAACTCTGAAGTTTTCCTTAGAAGCTACACAATTTACACTACCTTTCCAAGACCCTTAATTTTACAGAGCATGTATTGTGTAGTGGTTAAAAACCTGGACTTTGGGGTCATTCAGAATTTTTGTAGCATTCCTTTCCTTTATCAAATAAGCTCTGTTGTGTCTTTAATTGCTAGTATTTTCTGATTACCTAGATACCCCTCAGTTTATCACCGTGGTGTCCTTAATCACTGAAAACAATGATGACAGCAACAAACACAGAAACATTCCTTGATACTATTAACACTTTTTATCTTTTCAAATCTTTCTTCTCTATAGGTAAAAATTATACTCATTGCTTTAAGCTGCTGACAATTTGGTTACTACCTTTTGCAGTATTGAAATAGTTCTCCCAGTTCATCAGTGGCATTGCCGTATTCAGTTTTTTTACAATCAACATTACAGGGCCGTCTTCCCTTCATTGATTATCTCATTCACTTCTAATTTCTTGCCAAATCCCATTGGTTTCACTTTTGTAATAACTGTTACATTTGTGTCCTCAGGTGTCCTCCAGCTGTTCTTGCCCTACTTTAGATGATAACCCTCTCTAGTTTTTTCTTGTGGCTACTAAAATAGCTTCCTAACTGGTGTTCCTCCCATTCTCCAGGTTTTGCCTATTCCAATCCAGTACTACCCTATGATTTGGACACAGAGTTCTTTTCTGAAGCCCCAGGTGGGCCTTTATGTTTTCAGAGAATCAGTTTATATGTCCCTACTCCGTTCCCTCAACTACGCTCCTGGATGCCTTTCACACCTTTGCTTTGCTGCTCCAACCTCAGAGCTCTTCCCCATCTTTATTCTCTGCTGATGACCTTGCTGCTTAATTTACTGAGTAAACTGAAGCATTCAGAAGAGAACTTCCACAGGTTCCCACCACTACATTTACCTTTTAGTATCTGCATTCATGTATCTGTCTTGCTACCTATCACCACAGATGAAATTTTCATGTCTGCATTCTTCTACTTGTGTATAAATTTTCATTCCTTTCACCTACTCACAGATATTGCTCCAATAATTTTTTCTTCTCTCTCTACCATTCTGAGCAGCATATAAACATGCGGTCCCATTTTTAAAAAACTTTCTTTTGATCCTTTCTCTATTGTTAGCTATCACTCCACTTATTTACTCTCCTTTGAAGCAAAGCACCTCACAATAATTTTATTTATATGCACTGCTTCCAGTTTTAATCCTCTCACTTTCTCTTCTAAACTCACTCCAACCAGGTTTCCATCCCACCATTCTGTCAAAACTGCTCTTATCAATGTCACCAGATATCTTCATGCTGTCAAATCCCGTGGTCAATTCTCAGTTCTCATCTTAATTTTTTTTTTTGAGACAGGATCTCACTTCTTCACCCAGGCTGGAGTGTAGCAGTGGCATGATCCTGGCTCACTGCAGCCTCAATCTCCTGGGCTCAGGTGATCCTCCCACCTTAGCCTCCCCAGTAACTGGGACTACAGGCATGCATTGCACCACCATACCCAGCTAATCGTTTTGTATTTTTTGGTAGATACAGGGTCTTGCTACATTGTTCAGGCTGGTCTTGAACTTCTGAGCTCATGTGATCTGCCTGCCTTGGCCTCCCAAAGTACTGGGATTACAAGTGTGAGCCACCATGCCTAGCCTCTCATCATAATTGACCTGTTGGCAGCATTCTATGCAGTTGATTATTTTCTCCAATCTGAAACACTTTTTTTTTTGTCTCCTCAACATTCATCTTGTTTTCCTCCTACCTCTCAGGCCACTCCTTTTCAGTCTTCTTTGCTCATTCCTCTTTATGTCCTGAACCTCTAAATCAAATCACACAAGCATGTGAGGTAAGGCACATATTAATTAGCTAGATTTAGTCATTTCCACAATGAGTATATACTTCAAAACATCGTGCTGTACATGCTAAATACATACAATTTTATCTGTCAATCAAAAAAACTTATTTATAAATGGACATATATTATTTTTAAGTAACAGCATAATATAATAGGATATCAGAGAAATATGGTTTGATTAAAAGTAACAACCAAAAGTTAAACTGAAAACTTTGAAGATAATATCTCTACTTTGAGAGAAGTCTACTTATACTCTGAATATTATGTATTTTCTATATTATCTTAGTTTGACTGTAATAACCTTACAGTGAACAAATTATTTTATGAATAACTATAGTTTTCATCTACTGTATACTTATGCCGAAGGCATGAAACTAAAACATTTAAATGTATTGTTTCAGTTGATCCTTAGGACATTACCACAAAGTAGGTAAGATTGTTCTATCCCATTTTCAGATAAGGAAAGTGAAGCTTAGAGAGAGGCAAGAAAATTGATTCATTAACTTGACGAAGCTAGTAAGTAGCTGAGCTGAAACTTAAATTTAGGTACATAAAAATATAAAACATTGACATTTTTGTAACATCTACCTTTAATAATGCTTCATTTAGGCTAAATATAAAATTAGTACATTTTCCTTGCACACATATTGAGGAGAAGTAGAAGGCAAGTCAGAGGTACATTAGAGTGGTAGGTAAAGCCAGCCTGGGATGGATTATTTCCTACTGATAATGGAACATTGTCTGTAATTGCTTTTTACAGAGCATCAGTTGAGAAGAATGAGTCCAAAAATCTAGCAATGGAAAACAGTTAAAAATGTCATTATCACAGTTGATTGGAAGAAAGCACTTAAGTCATTCTGTTTCTAAAACACAGAAGTAGACTTCCAGATTCAAAATTTCTCCTTTTTTATTTCACTCCTGTTGGTGTCTTTCCTTGTACAAATAATGTAAAAGGTGTTCTTGTCGTATTTGGTGTCTCTTATGACAATCTTCCTTCTCCTGGGTCTTTTGATGGTACCTTTATTGTGCTGTTTCTCTTGATTGGCTTTTCTAGACTTTAGAGAACTATGAAGGTTTAGAATACCTATTTTCAATACTATATACGTATTTTAGGATAACATACCTTGAGGTGTAAAAGGTTTTTTGGTTTTTTTTTGAGACAGAGTTTTGCTTTTGTTGGCCAGGCTGGAGTGCAGTGGCGCGATCTCGGTTCACTGCAACCTCCGCCTCCTGAGTTCAAGCGATTCTCCTGCCTCAGCCTCGCAAGTAGCTGGGATTACAGACAGGCACCACCATGCCTGGCTAATTTTGGATTTTTAGTAGAGACGGGATTTTTCCATGTTGGTCAGGCTGATCTTGAACTCCCGACCTCAAGTGATCTGCCTGCCTCAGACTCCCAAAGTGCTGGGATTACAGGCTTGAGCCACCGTGCCCGGCCAAAACGTTTTAAATAATTGCAGCAAATAGCACAACATTATACATAGTAATAATATATGAGATGCTTGACAAGAAATAAATTACCTTATAATTTACTATTTAGAATTTCTGGGTAATGATGTATTGGTGAAACTTTTGGTTAAAAACTTAACAAAAGACAATATTCAAATATAATCCTTTCTTACTCTGAAAATTGAAACTCTTGTCATGCCTGAGGATCATATCTATCAATAGCAGTTCTCATTGGATGGGCTTCTAGATATAGATAATTGAACTAAATCTAAAATTACTGCAGGACATGTTTTTTTTTTTTAAAAAAAGGTAGCTCTTTTTACTTAATTACTAATGGATCATTTCACGAATCACTTGATTCTTCCTAGCTAAGAAAACTTTTGAAATAATTTCAGTTAACTGAGTAGTCTGGTTTTACTAGTGTATTAGTAGACTACTAATATCTCATTGACTCTGGCATCTATTCTGTGCATTGGTGCATCACTTTTTCTATTGTGCTTATTCAATGATGCAATTTTTTTTTTTTTTTTTTTTTTGAGACGGAGTCTTGCTCTGTCTCCCAGGCTGGAGTGCAGTGGCCCGATCTCAGCTCACTACAACTTCCGCCTCCCGGGTTCAAGCGATTCTCCTGCCTCATCCTCCTGAGTAGCTGGGACTACAGGCGTCTGCCACCACCTCCGGCTAATTTTTGTATTTTTAGGAGAGACGGGGTTTCACCGTATTGGCCAGGCTGGTCTCGAACTCCTGACCTTGTGATCCGCCCGCCTTGGCCTCCCAAAGTGCTGGGATTACAGGCTTGAGCCACTGCACCCGGCCTCAATGATGCAATTTTAAAGGGACTTTCTAAGTAATGGTATCAATGGCTATTGCTGGCAAGTTTAAAGTTCCATATCTGAAATAAGTATTTATTTGTTTTTTTGTTTATTTAGAGACTGGGCCTTGCTCTGTTACCCAGGTTGGATCAGGGGTCACAGCAGCCTCAAACTCCTCGGCTCATGCCCTCCTCCCACCTCAGCCTCCCAAGTATCTGGGACTACAGGCATGTGCCAAATAAACGCGATTTTTTGTTTATTTTTTGTGGAGATGAGGTTTTGCCATGTTGCCCAAGCTGGTCTCGAACTCCTAGGCTCAAGAAATCCTCCTGACTTGGCCTCCAAAGTGCTGGGATTATAGGCATGAGCCACGGCATCTGGCCTTGAAATTTTTTGATGATTGTTTATTTTATAGAGCTCTTTATTAAGAGAGTGTCTTTCATAGTTTGTAAAACTGAATTTTGTATTTAGAGTATGGTTACTAACTGCTAATTGAAAATTGAGAAGTGGTTCTTTTACTAAAATTTTCAAGAATTAAAACCACTGCTTTTATAAAATTGTTAAAATTACCTGCATGGGGTAAATCACACTTGCTCTTTAAGATTCTTGTCTCCAGGCCGGGCACGGTGGCTCGCCTGTAATCCCAGCACTCTGGGAGGTCGAGACGGGCGGATCACAAGGTTAGGAGATCGAGACTATCCTGGCTAACACAGTGAAACCCCGTCTCTACTAAAAAATACAAAAAACTAGCCGGGCGAGGTGGCAGGCGTCTGTAGTCCCAGCTACTCAGGAGACTGAGGCAGGAGAATGGCGTAAACCCAGGAGACGGAGCTTGCAGTGAGCTGAGATCCGGCCACTGCACTCCAGCCTGGGCGACAGAGTGAGACTCCGTCTCAAAAAAAAAAGATTCTTGTCCCCTCCCCTACCCAGAGTCATGTTTTCAATCTTCCACAAGTGGGTAAAGGTAGTAGGATGAAAACAACACTCCTTCCATGTTATTATTATTGGTAACTTTTTTTCTTTTTCTTTTTTTTTTCTTTTGAGATGGAGTCTTGCTGTGTCCCTTAGGCTGTAGTGCAGTGGTGCGATTATGGCTCACTGCGGCCTTGACCTTCTGGGATCACACAATCCTCCCACCTCAGCGTCCTGAGTAGCTGAGACTGTAGGCATGTGCCACTATGCCTGGCTAATTGTTTTATTGTTTTGTGGAGATGTGGGTCTTGCTATTTTGCCCAGGCTGATCTCAAACTCCTGGACTCAAGCAGTCCTCCTGACTTGGCTTCCCAGAGTGCTGGGGGTTACACTATATTGGTTGCCTATATTTGGTGACTTTTAAAGATGACTGAACTAAAGCGGTTCATATTCATAACTCTTCTCATACTGATCAGAAGCATTTTGTATTGCCTCTAATTAGGATTGGATGAAATATCTCCTCAATTCTACTTTAAATGTAAGGAAATTAATAATGCTATAATTGAATAACTCTTCAACATTTTAAGTTGTCATAACCTTTGAGCTTACTGAGAATAACTGAGCTGGTTTTTGTACATTGAGTATACAGCTTAGGGACTGTTAAATGCTTAATAGTGTTTTCATCCAGACTGAATTATGCAATTAGAGTTCTTTTTGGGGAGAGGGGTGTTGGGAGAGGGGAGATTTTCATTTTAAGATTAAAAAAGTAAACCCATAGAAATTTCTTGGGGAGTTCAAGTTGGAATTTGATTTCTATTAGCAGCACAAGGAACTCTCAAGTGGAGGTTCAGGTTACATTGGCAACCTATAGATACATCAATAAGGACTGTGTTCTAATATAGGTAATTAAATAGTTTGTCTCATGCAAAAGATGAGGCTAGTGATGATTTATGATTAACCTCTAGCCATATTTAATTTCAACCTAATTTATTGAAGGTAATGTTTAATATATGATTATACATGCAAATTTGATGTTTTACACTCTTTTCTATTCAGTAATTTATATTAATATACTTTGCATTTTTGTCATAATTTAATGATAAGTAGTTATATGCAATAAATACTAGATTATTCCATCTGCTAGAACTCTCATAAGTAATCCCAAAGCTTTTAATTTTTATTCTCTCACTTTTCCCTTTCATTAATTTAGAGAGAATAGTTGTGTTTGAACACCAGGTGTTGTACATTAACCCAAGCATCCTTGTTCTCCATTGACTGCTATTATGGGTTTCTTTCTCACCCAACCCTAGTCTTTTAGAAGTTAGTTAGCTTGGATGAATCTTTTTGTGCCCTCAGAATAAGTAATTTTAATTAATAGTTAAGGTAGCACAAAATAAGTTATTGGTAAACTAGGTCTTAAAATCTATAAGAAGACATGGAAATAGTTGTCAGAAATTACTAGATTCTCAGAAATTGTCTAGACAGCATAATATCCATAGGTTATATTTACATTTTCAATATCCTTACTCCATATCATTAGACTGAGATAATGCCAGAGGCATTTCTAGACAACATGTTTTATTTTCTTATAAAACTCCCATGAAGAGCTTATAAAAGAGGAGCAAAACTTACCCAGTAAACAGATTTAAAGGTAACTAAATCTGGGTCGATTTTTAATTTTATTGCTAAGCATGATTTTTTAAAAACTTGGCTCTGTTCTTGGTTTGTACAGAGAAATGCTTTCAAAACTATTTCTTCTGTTTCGAAGGAGTCTACTAGTATTTATTTGCATGAGTGTATTTAAGCAACTGTTTGTTGATATGTGCAATGTGCCAGGTAGGATGCTACATGTTGGAAGTGTAAAAGAATGCGGCACCTCCCTTACCCTCAGAGAGCTCAGCGTTTACTCAGGGAGAAAAGTAAATAAATGATTTCCATAGCACTAGGATAGCTGTGAATAGGCTACTGTGGGAACTTAGCCCTGTGCAGAGGCTCGGGATGGAAGCAGAGAACACCACCTAAATACACTGAAACCCAGTGTTACTTCTCTATTATCCGTCTTTATTTTTTGGCGTAAATGTTCTCAAAATTTGAACAGTTTCATCAAAGTCCCATGCCTTCCATACGCCCAATACTGTTTTAAGGTCTGAGAAGAGAGCAGTGAACAACCTAAAGAAAATCCCTACCATCAAGGAGCTTATATTCTGGCAAGGGTGATATATTGGAACATAAGGCAGAGTTATAAAAGAAAACACAAATTTCTGTGTCATGGTGAAGTTTATTTGACAACTCTTTACTGAATGCCAGATACTTTGTTAGGTACAGCAGACATAAAGATGTCAAAAGTACTATCCCTGCCACAAGGTTTTTATTTTGTATAGCCTGCTAAGAATGGTTTTATATTTTTAAATTGTCACCCAAAAAAGACTGTTTCAGGGCACACGAAAGTTATATGAATTTCAGTGTCCACAAATAAAGTTTTATTGAATGTATCCACGCCCATTTGTTTATCTATTGTCTATAGCTTCTTTGTGCTATAGTAGAGTTGAGTAGTTGAGACAAAGACTATATGGTCTGCAAAACCTAAAATATTTACTGTCTGGAAATTTACAGAGAAAGTTTGCCAACCTCTGGACTAGTCCAAGAGTCTCTAAACCTTTTATTTCCACCTCAGGAAAAAAAAAAATACATATATATATATATGTGTGTGTGTATATATATGTTTGAGTAAGTTGCCCTAATATATTTTAAACATTATATACATGCCTGTATGTACTAATATTAATATGTACATTATAAAATATACACAGTAAAAACAAGAAAAACATGAACAATATTTTAAAATGATTTAAAATGAGTTTATTTCTTAATCATACAAAAGTCTTTGCTGTCATGATTAATAACTTTTTAGTGAGAACTGTGTCACTATGTCCTTTTTTATGTCTTGCTTAAAAATAGGCGGTAATTAGAAAGTTTAGCTCCAAGTTCATTTTATTTTGATATTTGGTTTAATTTCTCTCGTAATTGAAACATAAATCTGACAAAGATTTGTAGGTTCAAATGGAACAAGTACACCATTAGCAACTTACTAAATTGTAGATTAACTTTTATCAGACCAATCCATGAATCAAGCAAAGATTTCCTGCTGAACTATGACTAGTAAATTCCTGTCTTACTTGACGACAACCAGTTATTCTTGCAACTAATCTGGAGTATTGTATTTTTATATTTCTAAATAAATGGGTTCAAAATGGACTTTAATAAATGGGTCTTCAACAAATACCACTGGGAAGATGAGCTCTTTCCATTTTTTCGTCTATATTAGTAATGTGTAAACCCTCATCCTCATGTTTGTGTACTCATGCCTGTTCCAGACAGTACATCTAACACCAGGAAGAACGAGGAAGTAATTCAAGCAAGGGTGAAGGGGACTGACTTGGAAGTTGGGTCTATTGGGACTGACTTGGAAGTTGGGTCTATTGGGACTGACTTGGAAGTTGGGTCTGTCTTTGTGGCTTTTCCAGTAAAGTAGGTTTGAAAGGAGTTACTTTCTTACTAATTGTTAAAATGTCAAGGAATTTCTTTTCTTTTCATAAATGAAAAATGCCTAACTCATGCTAAATTTCAAGTTTGTTTTTGTTTTTGTATTTTTTTTTTGAGACGGAGACTCAGTCACCTAGGCTGGAGTGCAGCTGTGCGATCTCTGCTCACTGCAACCTTTGTCTCCTGGGTTCAAGAGATTCTCTTGCCTCAGCCTCCTGAGTAGCTGGGATTACAGGTGCCCACCACCACGCCTGGCTAATTTTTGTATTTTTAGTAGAGATGGGGTTTTGCCATGTTGGCCATGCTGGTCTCGAACTCCTGACCTCAGGTGATCCGCCTGTCTTAGCTTCTCGAAGTGCTGGGATTACAGGCATGGCACTGTGCCTGGCTAATTTTGACAGTTTTAAAATACTTTATGTTGAAATAACCAGAAATATCTCTGGTTTTCATGTTAACTTCCTATTTCATTTCAAAATATTGTAAATATTTTATTGTATTTGAAATATCTTGCTTTTATTTAAAGAAGAACAATCTTCTTGACTCTATGTAGTACTCTGTGTACTTCAGTTTCAACTTCTTGCAATGGCCTTGAATTTTACGTGTGGGTTTGCCTGACTCAGGACTCCTTCCCTCATAGTTTTTCCACAAAACCTCTTTTTATTAAATAAATCATTTATTTTGGTTATATGTTTTGTCTGTTAAATTGTCCTATTGGTGACTCAAATAAGAGTAGTTTATATATGTCATTATAGAAACAATCTAGCAAATACTATAAGGTGAGATGTTTTTAAAAAGGCTATATTTTTATCCAACTATATAGTAAAGCTCCTACACTAATTGTTTAAATACTTGCTTTAGCAAATTTTCAGTAATGATCTATATGTGTCTTCTGATACGTCAGTATTTGCTGACAAAGAAATGTACTTCAGCTTTTTGCCATGTTGTTTTGCATGGATTCTTTCAGCTGCTTTTACCAAGTGTTTCTCTAATGCCATGGTACCTTTTGTCAGTTGTTATTAAAGAAAGAAAATTCAAAATAAGCTTCTCAACACATATCATTAAGTTTACAAAGTATCGCTAAGGTACTGGATTTGAGTATAACATGATTCTGATTATTGTGGAGAAAATTGACTAATGAGTGAGAATTGAAGAATGAATGAATGAGAATACAAATGAATGAATAGGCAGCTGGTTCAACTTTTGACCTTCTCATTTGATCCTATTCTTATATGGCTTCTCAGTAATAACTTTAAGAATATAATGTTTGCTGAAGTGGAGGAATTTGTCTATAATGGGAAATTGTATCACGGCATGTGAGAAGCTTAAAAAATGGTTTAGTATTTACAAATGTGGCTTTAAAAACATTATAAGTGGTCCATTCTTTAGACTTCAAACAGTGTTTTTTAAAACCACAAAATACTACATTCTTTCTCATGTATTATAGATATATCAAATGTTAAACATGCTAAAAGCTTGCTTTTGTTTTGAATACCATAGGAAATCAGTATGTTTAGAAATAGTTTCATATTCAATTATGCTGTTTAGAGTTAATATTGAGTTATGAATATTGCTCTATTTAGCTTTATTATTGTATTATAGATCTGGAGTTAATGATTTGGAAGTGTTAGCTGCCTAATTAGTAATATGTATCTTATTTCTATAAGAATAAAATGAGTCATTATGGTCTCTTAACATGAATGATACCCATTTCCAGTCAACCTATGCAGCAAATTTATAATTATAAAAACCTGTTGCTGATTCTAAAGCAAGTTAATATATTTAAAGAAAAGGTCTTAAATATCACATTGGTTCAACAAATATTTATTAAATGTTTACTGCGTTCCAGGAATTACGCTTTTTGCTAGGAGTACAAAGATAAGTAAGTTCCTATTCTCAGCTTCGAGTTTAGAGGAGATAGATTTATCACATAATTTCAATGTAAGTGACACATAAGGAATTAATATGGAAGAATAGGATAAGGGTAGTTATTTTCAAATCAGGTGCTTTAGGAGAAATCTTCCTGAAAAATTAGTGGTTGAGCATAGTCTTGAAGTATAATACTTAACCAGATGTGAATTTGGAGGGGGCAAGGATCACATTAACAGATGGAGAGGATGGTAAAGATGACCACATTTCAGTCAGGGAGAACAGCATCATGAACGAAATAATGAGTGTGTAACAACACAGTTTATGTAGCAAAACTACAAACAACCTAGCATTATTAAAACATAAGGGGTAAGATGAAAAGTGGTTAAAAGCCTGAGGTTGGGAGGTGATAACGCTAATAGCTAGCATTCTTTGAAAGCTGGTTAATATACACCAGGCTTGTCATGCACGATCACACTCAGTACTGACAACATTCCTCTGAGGTGTATAATCTTACATTGCTCTTATTGTCCTGCCTGCCTCCCTACAAAATAATTCTGTGATGGCATGATATCAGCAGTGTGTGCCATTAAAAACTGAATGGGTACATAGTAATGTAGAAATGTCACTGGAAGCACAGAAACTCTCCACCTAGAGACTGCCAAAGGTGACACTACCACACTCTTAGGCCCGGCTGTGAAGTATACAAATACAGACACTTAATCTTGTCAGCATTCCAGAGTTGATTCTACTTGGAGGATGCAGATTGATAATAACCACATTTACAGGAGAATGAAATTTAACCAGAATTTTTTTAGGCAATAGAGACATAGCCCAGCATATGTGAGCAGAACATAGGGATTTTGATGAAAACAAAAACAATACGAGTCAGCAGAATGATGTACTTAGCCAGTAAGGTAATAAAATCAGAGGGTGAATTAATAGAGGTGTAAGTATTTCAAGGTGAGGGAGGTGGATGTTCTTTCCTTCCTTGCATTTGTTAAACCACAGAGTACTTGAGAGAGATGTGGACACCAACCCATGTTACATGAAGATAAGTTGAGTACTTTAGCCTGGAAGAAGGAATGTGGTCTTCAAATAACATTTATGTGGCTCTTGAATTAATTTCCTTCTGTCCAATCTGACATTTCTTCTTAGTTCGACTCTTATCTCTAGTCACTTAAATTACTTCAGCCCAAATTATTGAACATAAGAAAAATCCGGCCGGGCGCGGTGGCTCAAGCCTGTAATCCCAGCACTTTGGGAGGCCGAGGCGGGTGGATCACGAGGTCAGGAGATCGAGACCATCCTGGCTAACACGGTGAAACCCCGCCTCTATTAAGACATACAAAAACTAGCCGGCGAGGGTGGCGGGCGCCTGTAGTCCCAGCTACTCGAGGCTGAGGCGGAGAATGGCTGAACCCGGAGGCGGAGGCTTGCAGTGAGTCGAATTATGCCCACCGCACTCCAGCCTGGGCATGCACACAGCCAGATCTGGCCTCAAAAAAAAAAAAAAAAAAAAAAAAAAAAAAAAAAGAAAAATCCACTCTGGCAGGTTTAAATAGAATATAATTTTAGGGGATATTAGGTAGTTCTTGAATTAAGAGAGTTGCAGAAACAGGCTCCAGATAACATTGTAGGAATAACTTCCAGAACCGCACAACTGAAATACAGTTCCCATTAAGGAGCTCTTATCCCAGAACCATTTGATCAAATTGTCTTAAAGAAAAAGACACAGTTAATGCCATCAGTTCTGTAACAACATCACCTCTGTTGCCAACTGCATCAGCAAAATGGATGGCCTATTTGTGGCCTGCTTCCTCACATAGTTCACTTCTAAATCTACACCTCCTATACATGCGTTTTATGGGTGGAGACGAAGCCACATGCCTGCACTCTAGTTAAAAGGGAGACTGACAAATGTAGTTTTTATAGATTATACCTTTGTCAGGTGGGACTGACAATGTGAGGATGTATTAAATTGTAGAGGGCATGTTCAAGTGATGTTGGGCAGCGAAACATGATACATGACCACTAGAGTTTCCTGACTGGTCTCCCTCCTTCCAGTCAGAATTTTTTCATCCTTTGAGACTCACAACCTGGTAAAGACATCTCTGACCTTTCCATCTGCCCTCTGTGTTTTCAAAGAATCTGATACATGCCTCAGTTAGAATTATTTGTTACTACTAGACCATAAATTATTTATTCAACAAACATATATAGCATTTACTGTCAGGTATTGTTCTAAGTGCTTTATAAATAATATTTAATTTGAGTGTAAAAACAGTCTACCAGATTAGATAGCCTAGCATAGTTTCTGGTGTGTAGTATGTGTTCAGTAAATAAGTGATTCAAAATTTTAAAAGTGGAGAAGAAAAAAGTCATGCCACCCACCTTAACACACATTATTTTGTTGTACATATTTCATGTCCAGTCATCGAAGGAAAAATTTGGCAAAAATTAAACTACCCTAAGATGAATGGGGCTGCCTGAGGAGGTAAGGAGTTCCCTGTCAGTTGAAATAGATACATACGCTAGGCATGGTGACTCATGCTTGTAATCCCAGCACTTTGGGAGGCCAAGGCGGATGGAACACTTGAGGCCAGGAGTTTGAGACCACCCTGGCCAACATGGCAAAACCCCGTCTCTAAAAATACAAAAAAATTAGCTGGGTGTGGTGGTGCATGCCTGTAATCCCAGCTACTTGTGAGGCTGAGGCAGGAGAATCACTTGAACTTGGGAAGCGGAGGTTGCAGTGAGCCAAGATCAGGCCACTGCACTCCAGCCTGGGCAACAGAGCAAGTCTCCACCTCCACCTCAAAAAAAAAAAAAAAAAAAAAAGATACAAATCATAGATGAGCGTCTGTGGACCACATTATAAGTGCTATCCAACCTAGTTTTGATTATTCTACTTTGATTCAACAATGCCAGAGCCTATGAGAGAGAGAGAGGAAAAAGATGTCTTCTGCCTTCTAGTAAGTCATTAACAAGTAAAATATCCAAACGAGAAATAACATTAGATAGAAAAGTGGGGATAGAGACAGTGATCCAGGTAATTAGGAAGAGAGGTGATGTATATATATATATACACACAAAATTTATAAGTATTGACTGTGAATGAATCATCATAGGAGTTGCTGCAGTGGTTGCAGATATAGATTTTTGCTGTCAACAGTTACTATTCAATAGATAGATGCAGTTTGTCTACTTTTGAGGATTGTCTTCCACATTCTCACATATGCATCTTTAAAAATAACTTTGATGCCGGGCGCAGTGGCTCACGCCTGTAATCCCAGCACTTTGGGAGGCTGAGGTGGGCGGATCATGAGGTCAGGAGATGGAGACCATCCTGGCTAACACAGTGAAACCCTGTCTCTACTAAAAATACGAAAAATTAACCGGGCATGGTGGCAGGTGCCTGTAGTCCCCCCTACTCGGGAGGCTGAGGCAGGAGAATAGCGTGAACCCGCGGGGCAGAGCTTGCGGTGAGCGGAGATCGCGCCACCGCACTCCAGCCTAGGCGACAGAGCGAGACTCCGTCTCAAAAAAAAAAAATAAATAATAAAAAGTAACTGATACTGTTCTTTGCCAATTAGTTTACTTTATTAAAAAAATAGAATGCTCAGAATTTCTGTAAGAGTAAAGGGATAAAAATATGGATTTTTTTTCCTTAAAAAATGTAGATATGATTCACATACTATAAAATTCACCCTTTTACAATGTGCTTCTTTCTTGCTTCTTTCTCTCTCTCTCTTTCTTTCTTTCTCTTTCTTTCGAGACAGGGTCTTGCTCTGATTTCCAGGCTGGAGTGCAAGTGGCAGGAACACAGCTCACTGCAACCTCCACCTCCTGGCCTCAAGCGACCCTCCTGCCTCAGTCTCCCAAGTAGCTGGGACTGCAGGCGCACACCACCACGTTCAGCTAAGTTTTAAAAAGTTTTTGTAGAAGCGAGGTCTTGCCATGTTGCCCAGGCTGGTCTCAAACTCCTGGGCTCAAGTGATCTTCCTTCTTGAGCCTCCCAAAGTGCTAGGATTATAAGCGTGAGCCACTGTGCATGGCCAAATTCATAGTTTTTTTTTTTTGTATATTCAAAGAGTGTGAAACTATCACAACAACTTTTAGAACAGTTGTTTCACCCCATAAGGAAATACCATACCCATAATCAGTCATAATCCAAACTCCCTCCTCTTCTCCCCTGGCCCTGGCAACATCTAATTTATTTTTCGTCCCTATAAATTTGCCTATTTTGGACATTTAATATGAACAGAATCATAGAATATGTGGTCTTTTATAATGCTTATTTCACTTAGCATAATGTGATTTCAAGATTCATCCAGATTATAGCATGTATCAGCACTTCATTCCTTTTTAGAGCTGAATAATATTTCATTGTATGATATGCCACATTTTGTTTATCCATTCATCCATTGATGGATGTTTGGATTGTTTCTACTCCTTGGCTATTATCAATAATGATGCTGTGAACATTCGTGTGCAAGTTTTTGTATGGACATATGTTTTCATTTTGCTTAGGTATGTAAACTGGGTCATATGGTAGATAAATCTGTTTAACTTTTGGAGGAACTGCCAGCCTGTTTTCCAAAGTGGTTGTATCATTTCTCTTTCCCACCAGCAATGTGTGAAGGTTCCAATTTCTTCAATTCATTGCCAACATTTATTATTTTCCTCTTTTTTTCTAGCTATCCTAGTAGAAGTGAAGTAGTATCTCATTGTGGTTTTGATTCACATTTCCCTACTGACTAATGATGTTGAATATCTTTTCCTGTGCTTATTGGCCATTTGTATATCTTCTTTTTTTCTTCTTCTTCTTCTTCTTTTTTTTTTTGCCAGGCTGGAGTGCAGTGGTGCCATCTTGGCTCACTGCAAGCTCCACCTCTTGGGTTCATGCCATTCTCCTGTCTCAGCCTCCGGAGTAGCTGGGACTACAGGTGTTCGCCACCACACCTGGCTAATTTTTTGTATTTTTAGTAGAGATGGAGTTTCACCATGTTAGCCAGGATGATCTTGATCTCCTGACCTCGTGATCCACCTGCCTTAGCCTCCCATAGTGTTGGGATTACAGGCGTGAGCCACTGCGCCCGGCCTGTATATCTTCTTTAGATAAATGTCTATTCAAGTGTTTTGCTCATTTGTTGTTGGACTTTTGTCTTTTTATTATTGAGTTGTAAAAGTTCTTTGTATATCTGGGTACACATCTATATCAGACATATGATTTGTAAACATTTTCACCTATTCTGTAGGTTGACTTTTCATTTGGTGTTGCATTTTGAAGCACAATCATTTCCAACTTGGTTTTGTGACCCTGTCAAGCGTGTGTTCATATGTCACAAGGATTACTATGAATTTCAAAATGAACAAAAACAATGTGTCTAGTCAAAGTGTTATAAATGTATATATCACAAAATAAAGGTAGATTTCCAATTGAATTAAAGTTTATTGAACCTCACAACAATGTGTTCTTGTAACTGAATACTTTTCCCTCTAATGAGTGACATTTATTACCGCAATACAGCTGTTTCTGCTTTTTTTCTTTTCCAAATCCAACAACTTCTTGTGAACTTTCTTCAGTGACATATTATAGATATATAGACCCTGCCAATTTGCAAATTATATTTGCTTTCTCAGATAATAGCGATCCTAAGGGAGCATATGCCAAACAGCATTTTATGTGTGTGTTTGCTATCAAGATAAATAAAGAGCTTTGTTAGCATAGATATTGTGTATATCTATGTTATAAACTGCCAGTTTATTCTGTGGGATGGTTTTAAAAATACTTTCTTCTTTCTGCTCAGTAGTTGGCTAGGTAGAGATGTGAACCATAAATACATGGTACAATTTACACAACACTGTGGTATCTAGAGTGAAAAATAATAGTGGAGTATCCCAGAAAGGGATTTTTGACATTAGTCACCACATGAATTAGTATTTTAAGACACAGAAATTATTAATGTTTATTAATCACTTTTGAAGCTCTTAAGTGGAAATTTATCAATGCTCACAGTAAATGTTATTTCTTACAGGAGGACATGAACCTTAATGAAGAAAAAAAAGCTCCTTTACGAAACAAAGATTTTACCACCAAACGTGAGATGGTTGTCCAGTATATTTCTGCCACTGCCAAATCTGTAAGTGGGGAGATTTTTCTAGCACCAACAGAATGAGCAATGAGCTTAGCATCATTCTGCTTAAAAATAAACAAACCTCAGCTCTTCACATTACCTCATTGTACTCCATAGACTGTTCAGAAAACAATTTATATATGTATTACACATTTAGTATTACATATATATTTTTAAACTATTCATCATTAGAAATGAGACACTTCCATTATTACAAACTAGACAAAGGATATAAAGCTCTGAGGTAATCCAATCCGGTCCTGAGCTTTTGTGTACATACTAAAAATTGACTGCATTTTGCAGATATTCTGCTCCAAATGTGGTTAGATGAAAATTTCGGATTTTGAAGAAGGCACAACTTAGCATAGTCACAGCTTCAGTTTACATTAAAGCTGCATGTCTGGTGTCTACTTGCATGAAACTTAGAGCAGTACTTTTTAATTAACAGTTAGCTTTTTTCTTAATTTTATATGATGCAAACTATGTAAGCTGCCTCATAATTGCTATTGTATAGCTTCATTTAAAGTAAAGGATGTCACCTAATAGGAGCTTTAATCAAATCTGTTTGTGAGTCCCAAGACTTGAAAGTAAAGTTCATTGAAAGGACTTGTTATTAATAGGAAACTTTGGTTTTAGTGGAGTATTTTGCTCTGTTCACTTCCTAATGCACATCCAAATATAGTCTTAAGCTTTGATTTTTTTTTTTTTGGGTAAAAAAAAGTTGTATTTTTGAAATAGTAAAATGCATCTTTTACATTTCTGTAAAGAAAAAGCTTTTAATACCTAGAGTTCATAAAACCACTGTATGTGTGTATATGTGTGTGTGTATATATATATATATACACACACACAGTGATATTTTGTGTGTATACATATATGTGTACACACACGTACACATTTAGTTCATGCGTTTTAAATTTCATAAGTTGACTATTGCAGAAAACAAGTCTTCATTGAAAAAATATATTCTAAAGTTATTTGGCTATCCTATTAATGCTATTTCAGTACAGCAATTCCAGTGGCAATTACTAATGCATTTTGCCGTGAATTCTACGATTGTATTGATTCTATATTGTACTTTAAGCAAGCTAAATCTGAATGCTGAACTATTTAAACATAACACATTGCAGCTCCACCATAGCAGAGCAACAGCATGTTTTTTAATTTGCTTCTGGTATCCAAGGGCAGAAATATGTTTCAAGTGATAAGTGAAATTTGCCATGAGCGTCGTTTTCAATAGAATTAGGTGATGCATACGGTTTTACTTTGAAATTCTGATGAATCTCTTCTCATTTTTGCACTCAAGTTATTGTTCACGGTAAAATGCTTTAGGAAATGCAGGATGTACATTCAATGTTATTTTTCAAATACCTAAAGGCTGATACACTAGTAAATCTATATGTCTGAATCTGAGTGCAAAGTACAGATAATAATATATGAATAATCATGTGGTGGTTTTAATGATAAGATTTTGTTAGAGTCTCTGACTCATTTGTTGTTGTTTGTGTAAGTGGGACTGAATATAATGATTATATGAAACTTATTCCTTGACCTTTTGATTATTACTTGATTTCTGTGCAGAACTTGTTTTCATTTATTCTCATATTATTTCCTCTTCAAGTGACCAAAGAAATGCACACTTCAAGTTATATACTCATTTTTCAGATTAAAATGCAAAAAATTGGATAAATATTAGATGAGCTTATTTGAATTGCATTATTCAAAAGATGGAAATTCAATGTTTCTCAAAAGACATGAAAATTCTATGTTTAAGGCATTAGCCTCAAAATCAGAACTACTTAATGGCCTTTATTTGTTTCATTCAGTGTACATATGAGTACCTGAAATATGCACAGGACTTTGATAAGATTTCTAGGAGTATACATTTTTTTGCTAATATTTTTCATGGCCCAGATATTATGATGGAAGAAAGCCTGTTGACAAGCATGTTTTGGAGCTTTCTCACCTTGGAAAGACATTAATTAGTACTGTGTTTTCTATCATTAAAACCACAAAAATTATTTATGTAATTTCGTTTTGAAGGTGAGAGCGTTGGCCTTCAGTGACAAACAATAATCTTTTGACCTTTTCATTATCACAACACTAAAGTTTACGTTTAGAGTAGACATGATAGTTACCACTACTTTATGAAAATGCTTTCTTAGTCACAGCTTTCATTTTGAGGTAACAAAGTTAAGAGCTAGAGTCCCTGATGGAAAAATGTTTTATAGTCACATGTAAAACATGTGAGAATTGTAGTTAAATTTAAACATAAATTGTACATTTTTCCCTTTTAACACCTGCATTAGTCATTTTGTATGGGATCTAAAACCAAATTTTAGATAGAAATATCTATCATGCTCCTGGGTTCCTGAGTAAGGACATAAAAGTAAAATGAAGCTGTATACCAATATGTCGTCAAGACTTGTTTCTAAAGCAAACAAGAGTCTTTTGTAGTGTAATTAACTTCGCTAAAATTAGCATAGAAAAGGAGACTCTAAAGGAAACCATAAGATAATAATAAAAACTATTGCTTAGTTTTTTCTTCTTAAAGTCCCATAATAGAGAATGTTAAATTGTGTGAATGTTAAAGGAAAAAATTTGAGTAACTCTGTCCATGATGAATGACCTTTAAATAGAGGGATGGAGAAGAACCTCCTTTCTGCATTTTAGTGTCCATTGTTCATTGTAGGAAGCGTAGTTATGGACCTGACCTAGGGTAATAGGTACATGTAGATAATTTGACCACAAATAACCTGGAAGAGTCTATATTTTCAAAACACCAGCATATGTTTTCAAAAAATGGAAAACCAAGCTTTGTTAATATTGCAAAAGTTGTCCTACTGATTGGTAATCCTGAAACAATATGTTGGTAATTTAGAAGGGATCTCACAGGCACTTCACAGCACATATAGACGTTTATGAGGAAAAGTTATCCACCGAAGTCCCAACATTAGTTTGTCAAATGCCAGTGTCAGTGTCATTCCTAGAATATCAAGAGACTAGTTTATTTTGAATTTAGATCGTAATCTTTGAAATTTTAAAATATGTAAAGTTATATTTTTTGAGACATGTGAACCATTGAGAGGCAACATTTTTTTTTTAAATCTCAGTAGGAAATAATTTAAAATAGTGATGCCAGCTACACCTGCAGATTTGTTAGACTGACCTGTATAATGAGTAGTTAAAA
Organism: Papio anubis; assembly: GCF_008728515.1. Lineage (NCBI taxonomy): Eukaryota > Metazoa > Chordata > Mammalia > Primates > Cercopithecidae > Papio > Papio anubis. The sequence continues at coordinate 55,957,875 of NC_044996.1, read as the reverse complement.
GTTGCAGTATACTTATATGTGTATGTGTATACATGTATTATGGTTTTGCTTTTGTCATTATCAGATACTCTTTCAGGTCTTTTCCAGGTATGGTCTGGATATGATCAAACAGTTGAACCCAGACATGGCCAAAATATTTTCTCTTAGCTTCTGTTGGGTACTAAATCTTATCTATTACTGTTTATGCTTTAGCTAAATGAAGTTATTTTGCAGCGAAAATGAATCATTAAATGGGCCATATTCTGGTTGTTTCACTGAGTATAGACCTGCTTTAATTGTTAACGCAGGCTCACATTCTTTTTTTAGTCTCATGTCTGTGCTAAATAAACAAGGGACAAATACGACCTCTGTCTTTTTGGTGGGAGGAAATAATTTAGGTCAATAGCATATCTTTTAATTCAGAAGACTGTTAATGGCACCAAAGAGGCTTTTATTCAACTAAATAATCACTGCTTGTAAATAGTCTACTGAATGAATATTTAAGAAAGCTGCTTCTCTATTCTGAGATTCATGGATTCTTCTGAAATAATTTTCTTGGAAACTGTCATTATCTTTTTGTATTTTATGATATCCTGTTCAGCATAGGATTCTTACTGGGGTTTTAATTAAATTTGATTTTTATTTCTAAAGCACTAGCTGAAAAATAGAACACATTTTGATAATAACTGCTATCGGATTAATGGTTTTGTATTGTGGCTTAGCTGTTTTTTGGACACTGCTTGATATTCAAGTGGGAATCTGATAACAGTGATTTGATTTATATTTGGATTTTTGCATAAAATTATGTTTAGGACTATGAGTTTGCTTCCTGCTTTCTTAAACACAATTCTGCCTCTCAGAAATTCTTTTATCACTTATCCATTAGGAAAGCTCAATTAGAGCTGCAGTTTTTGAACTATTTCCTCCTTCTGAACATGTGCATGTTTAGATGTAAAATGCTTCTTTGTCTTCACGTTATGTAGAAAATTCTGATCTTATAATAGAAATGCTAGAATTACCCAGAAAACTAGAATAATAAGCAATCTTTTTTATAATTTTCAAGTATAATACAGTATTATACACCTTGAATTCATAACAATAAAAAATATTTGTTTTCAACCTAAAGTTTACTTCTGAACTTAATGCATGACTTTAAATGTAACATTTATATTCTAAAATACTTTAATAGTATACCTGCCATAAGAAGGTGTACTATTTCAACCTTGATAGTATACCTGCCATAAGAAGGAAAGAAAAGAAAAGGCAATATTGGAAAAAAAAAAAAAAAACAATTTTCTATTGATAATTTTTTCAGGGGCTATGAGCTGGTAAAAAAATCTGATGCCTGATTACACTTAACCTTGCATAACTTGATGTTTAGATTATACTATATGAGAAGCCCATTATATAGTACATTTAAAAAATCCTCAAATAGTAATTATCACTTATTTGAGAATCCTTATTCTGTAGACTTTACATAATTTTGAAACATAGTAGAAATTAATATTGATATATCTATTTTAGCCTGTATATCTGAAGTATCAAAAATATAAATAGGGTTAGCTATTTACTAATTTACTAAACACTTAACCTCTGTGAAAAGCTTCTGACTACTAATATTGTTGCTGTTTGTTTTTTTTTTACACCATAACCACTCTTCGTTGACCACTGCATGCAGATAGTTGGAAGTAAAGTGACGGTGAGTACAAAAGATGTGTTTTACCCTGAGATATAAATTTGTGGTTTTGTAAATTGTGATTTTTGCTTGTAGTATTTTATATGTTTGGTTCTTTTGGTATATATTTTGCCAAAGCAGTGAGATGAATATTATGATCAGGTGATTAAAATTTAGCCTGGGCAAGTATTTCTTTCGTGGTTTTGGGAGATGTTTTAGAACTAGAATATGCTTGTATATTTTATCTTAGAAGTTTTCACCTTTTTTTTTTTTGAAGTATGCCTGTGTCAGTCTTTATGATTCTGATGAAATTGTATGTTTTACCTCAATTTTATCAGGAGGAGAATCCTAAAATGTTGGTTTATGCTAACAGGAATTCTTTTTAAAATATGTCACTTTGATTTCAGTATCACTGAGCACATAGAGTAATGAAAACAACCCTTTCCATGCAGTCGGGAGGCCTGGATGCTTGTCTTTGTTGGATGCTACTAATCAGCTTTGCTACTTTGGGCAAGTCATGTAATTTCTCTGGGGCTCAATTATTAAATGGATAAATTGAAATGATTAGCTCAAATTATCTTTTAAGGTTCTTTCCGTGGCTGTAATTTAAAGGTTTTATATTCAAGGCACTATATTTCAGTGCTATAATTACATGATACACTATTACATAACACGCCCAAAGTGGCCCGTATTGTGATTGAGAGCTGTTTGTAATTACCTTATCTTCATGACTAAGCACTCTCTAGAGAACAAGGTGGTAGGAAACATTATCTTTAACATCATTGAGTACTGAGGTATCTAGAATAGTGAAATATTTGTTTTGCTTTTAAAAATTGATTCCTTCTTTTCATTATCTTACTTTTTTTTAAATTCACAAGACATCTAGGGAGAAAAGCCATCATCCTTTCAGGATAATTTCAAAAATCGAATATTTATTTAGTGCTCATTATATGCCAAGAATTATTCTAGGTGCACTGATGACTGGAAAATAAGAATGAGATAGGACCTAGTTGATATGTGTTGAAATAATCAAACCTTAAATTGTGCATGCTGACTATAAATGTAATAGGAATTCATAAGTAGGAGAGAGAAGTAAGGTTGGAGTAATTAGAGAAAAACCTGTGTAAATTTCTGCACTTAAATTGGTCTTTCAGGGAATAGTTAGTTATGATGGCTGGGGTTTGGCTAGGGAGGAGAGACTATGGAGAAGCTCTGAGATTCTGGAAGTAATATTAAATGCAAAGGCCTGGAAAGAGAACCAAACCATGTGTGTGGAGGCAGAGAAGAGGGAAGTGAGAGATGAGGTTGACTTTGTTGAAACAAAGAATGTATATTGGAAAGAGTAAAAAATCAAGTTGAAAGAGGGTCTTGAAGTCCAGGCAGCAAATTATAAATTAGTTTGAGCAAGGAGGTAACATGATGGAAGCAGTGTTGAAGAAAAATAAATTTGATAGGTGCATAGGCTGGATTAGGCTAATGGTTCTCAAACTGGAAAGTACATAAAAATGCAAATTTTGTCCTGCTCCAAGAAGACTGTGATTCAGGTGGCCTGGGATATGGCCAAGAAATTTGCATTTTTATCTAGCACCTCCAGAGATTCTGTTAAGGTAGTCTGAGAAGTATACTTCACACTTTAAGAAGTACTGGATTCTGATAGAGAGACTTATTCGGGAAGCTACCTAGGAGATTTTTGAGTGAGTCAGTGAGGACTTGTATTAAACTGGAGGCTAGGTGGGGTTAAATAACGAGTTTGGGGAGATAACGAGATTTTTAGCTTATTTTAATATGGGCTGGAAGCAGCTTGTATTTCTAGTCTTGGTACCAGCTCTCTCCCCTCATCACCCACACTGTTAACTTCCTTAGTTCAGACTGTCATCATTTAACACCCATGTGATTGCTGTAGCCTACCAAGCAGTCTCCTTGTCTTCAGTCTCTCACCCATGCATGTTCTACACTGTTACAGAGATCTTGCTCCAGCAGTACCCTCTTATCTGCAGTTTCATTTTCTGTTTCAGTTACCTGAGGTGCAGCACAATAATACATTTTGAGAGAGACCATGTTCACATAATTTTTTTTTTTTTTTTTTTGAGAAAGGGTCTCACTCTGTTGCCCAGGCTAGAGTGCAGTGGCACGATCTTGGCTCACTGCATTCTTGATCTTCTGTGCTCAAGTGATCCTCCCACCTTAGCTTCCAGAATAGCTGGGACTACAGGTGTGCTCCACCATGCCCAGCGAATTTTTGTATTTTTTTTTTGTAGAGTTGGGGTTTTGCCATGTTGCCCAGGCTGGTCTCGAAGTCCTGAGCTCAAGCGATCCACCTGCCTTTGCCTCTTAAAGTGCTGCGATTACAGGCGTGAGCCACCACGTCCGGCCCACGTAATTCATTATAGTATATTGTTATAATTGTTCTATTTTATTAGCTATTGTTAATTTCTTACTGTGCCTAATTTATAAATTAAACGTTATAGGTTTATATGCATAGGAAAAAACATACTACATATAGAGTTTCAAAACTATCCACAGGTTTAGGCATCCACTGGGTGTCTTGGAGCATACCTCCTGTGGATAAAGACGGACTACTGTATTTCGCTCCTCAAAACCTTCAAATGGCTCCCTGTTGTCCTTTGTGATCTCATCCCTGCCTGCTTCTCTAATTTCATCTCCAGCGTCATTCTTACTGGTGCCTGCCTTCTATCTGTATAGGAACACTTGGCAATTCCTTCATACCTTATTCTTTCATACCTTTAAATCAAACATGTTGTATTTTTTTGAGCTGGAATGCCGTTTTCTTCTTTAATGTGTCCACCAAGCTCCTAAATATCCATCAAGATTAAGTTCCTGTCAATCTTAGACAAAGCTGCTCTAGATAACTCCGTCCTTCCCATAGCACCATGTTTATAGCTCAATTGTTATGTTTAACATATTTTATTATAATAAATCATTTATATGTTCTTTTTCCACAATGAACATAGCTTCTGCGTTCAAGAAACTAGGTCTAATGGGGAAGACAGACAGGTAAACAGAATAAAGATAGGACATGAAGATGCAATATAGTAAAGGTTGCAAAATGGCAGACCAGCAGGCTATATGTGGTGTGTGTATATATATATGTATATACACATATGTATATGTTTCCCAGAGTGTTTTGAAAAACAGTATAATGAGTTACGTGTTTTGATCCATAGTGTAAACTATTTCATACCCATTGTCTTATCTGGGACCGCCTCACATTTGAGTTTGCAAATCCTGCTATAAAGGGAAGAAACTATAGGAATTAGCTTCTAGAGGAAATGATTAGGGGTTTGTTCTAGAGTTTAGATGGGACGGTTGTCCTAAGGAAGAAAAATTTTTTGTTTTATTTTGTTTTCTGCAACTAAAGGGAATAAGAAAACAATATGTAAGATCACTGGTGAAAATCAGGTACAAAAGGGCTTTTGCATCACGATCTCATTAATCTTCAACAGACGGAGAGATTTATTCATTGATACAAAGGGCAGGGAGGAAATTTTTAGAGGTGTTTCAAAAAGAAATTCTAGAATAATCACTTTAAGTATTGCAGTTGCCCAGAGATTACACACATTGGTCCAAAAATGAGTGATATGAAAGCCAGATTGAAATCCGACAGATGGAATATGTAGTGAACTAGGAGGTCAGCATAGGCCTGTTTTGCCTTTGTCTATCCAATGTTGATTAGAAGCAGAAATGGAGGCATTGAAGGCCCTCCTGGTCTTGAGCTACCATCAGTCTTTACTTTTCACTATTCTATATGAATTGTACTTTAAAAGTCAAACTGGGCAACTGCCTGTTACCTGAACAAAACCACCCCCTTAGCCTCAGGCAGTACTACTTCTGACTTTGCTCAAGGGATCTTTTTTGTATGGAATATTTTCTTTCCTTTGTCAACATTCTAGCCGTCCTCCACAGCTCTTCCATGAAGCCTATCTTGATCTTGATCCGCCCTCCCATTTCCACATAAAGTAATATATCTGAACTCCTATAGCACTTTATTTTTAACTCTTAGGGAGTCACTCTTAACTTTATCTTATGGTTCCTATTTCTTCATATATTCCTTAAGGGCTTTTAGAATACTCCTATTTTACTTTATGCCTGTAGTAATTTATATCCTTGAATAATACTCTCTCACATACTATGAGTCTTTGTATATCCACAATACAGACCCTATGAAGGAAGGCAAATTTTGGTAGCAATCATGGGTTCAGAGGCAAATGGACTTGGTTTCAGATTCTGTCCCTGCTGTATACTAGATGTGTGACCTTGGATAATTTACTTCTCTGAATCTCAGTCTTTTCATTGATAAAATGAAGAGAATAATACTAAATTTGTGATATTTTTGAAGTATATTGTTTATGTTTAATATATTTAACATGTAAAGAATCTTGCAAATAGTAGGTCTGAATTACATTTTTGTTAAATGTCTTGAATTCTACAAAATGCTTGATATGAAAGACATAAAACATAAACACTACATGGTAAGATGAGATAAGACTATGAGCTGCCTTTTTTGTTGTTGTTAAATGTTCAAGATGTTTGCTATTTGAAGATTTAAAGGGAAAAATGGGATTTATTCTGGGTCAAGAATGGTGGGAAGGATTCAGCTGGATGCTGGAAGGAGAATGTTTTGCCTGTTTATTGGAAGCTATTTGTTATGTGATGTGGATTATTGCTGGGCTTTGAGGAAAAAAGTAAAATCATATATGATCTCAAGTTAATATTGACAAGATTATTTTAAAAATTTAATAAAATAGTTGAGGATTTGGTATAGATACTGTCTGATGGGAAATGCTAAAATATCTTTCTGTAGATCTCTAGAAATAGCAAAGAATTTGGAGTAGGGTAGAGATAGAACTGAATTACTTTTTTCAATGGCTTCTAGTTCTAAATAAGTGTTGCAGAATTTTGTGAAGCAAAATAAATTGTTTTTATTATTTAGTAACAATGCATGAAACAGATTTAGAAAACAGCTAATATGACTGATTTGATTTCATTGCAAGCCAGGAATAATTTATCCACAGGTAGAAAAATAAGCATTCTTCTGTGACAAAAAGTAAGAATTGATATGATTACATATGATAGTTGGAAAATAGCAAGCATTGTAATGACCAGACCTTATAATGTTAAATAAGAGGTAATTTAATAAGTTGGCAGCAGCAACGGCTTTTGGGGAAAGCATTTGTCTCAGCCTCAGAAGAGCCTGAGTGTGAATCCTGATTCACTACCCATTCATTCCCTGTGACCTTGTAAACCCCTCTGGACTCAGTTTCATTCCTTTCTTGAATGCAAAGTTACTGGGTACTTACTAGTGCCAGGAATTATTCTAGGTGCTAGAATGATGAACTATACAGATAATGTCTTCATGGAACTTACATTCAAGATGGGGAAATAGGCCGGGCGCGGTGGCTCAAGCCTGCAATCCCAGCACTTTGGGAGGCCGAGACAGGCGGATCACAAGGTCAGGAGATCGAGACCATCCTGGCTAATACGGTGAAACCCCGTCTCTACTAAAAAATACAAAAAACTAGCCAGGCGCGGTGACAGGCGCCTGTAGTCCCAGCTACTCGGGAGGCTGAGGCAGGAGAATGGCGTAAACCCGGAGGCGGAGCCTTGAGGGAGGCCGGAATCGGCCCATGCCCCCCAGCCTGGGGGAAAAGGCCAAAACCCCTCCAAAAAAAAAAAAAAAAAAAGATAGAGAAACAGACAATATGACACATATCAAATATAATGACAGGTAAGCGCTATTAAGAAAAAAAAAGACGAGAAAGCAGAGAGTGATCAGGCTGTGGTGTTTTAGATAGGTGAGCTCTTTGGGCAAATGACATTTGAACGGAGACCTGAATGAAAATGAGAAGAGCCATGCAAATATCTAGGGAAGAGAGAACGTCAAATACGAAGCCCTTGAGGCAGGAGTGTGCTTGGAGTATCTGAAGGAATAGCAGAGGCCACTGTGTGTGGAGTGGGGTGAACAAGGGAAAGTATGGGGGTGTTTAATTCCAAGAGTTAGGGTGACTAAAAACATATGTTAAGCATAGTTAGTGGGTTGTTAATTCGGAAAGGTAGGTTCAGGTCATTTTAGGAGAGATATGTTGAGGAATTGTCACTTTAATAGCCAGCCAAGAGCTCTGGAAGGGTTTGAGCCGTGGAACAACAAAATCCAAGGTGTATTTGGGGAAGATAAATGTAGCAGTGAAAATTGGAGAGGTTAGATATAAGGGCATGGAGATCAAGCTGGAGGTTGTTGCTCTAGTTTAAGTAATAAGGATGCTGAACTGGAATGTGGTTAGTAGGAACTAAATGGAGGGTTTAGATGAGAGAGACTGTGGAAGTAAAATATCCCAGCCTGAGCAAATGATTTTAAAAGGGCAGAAGAGATGTATGAATCAATAATGACTGAAATTTCAAGCATGGGTGACCAAAATGACTTGAGCATTCATAGAGTAGTCAGGAACAAGACCAAGTTTGGAGTAAAAGAAGATTGAGTTCAGTTAGATATGTTAATCAGGGAGAAATTACTAGAATCACAATAGCAAGAGTAAAGGTATCACCATGCAAGAACATTTATTTAGCTCTTACAGCATTAGCAGTGTAATTTTATAATTTGGTTCTCTGTTTCAAACTACTGCTTTTACCATTTTAAATGTACTCTCTGTATATTGCTGCTGAGACTATGTTGCTGATCATTCTGATAACATTTACCTGCTTAAAAGCTGAAGCCTGAATATCTTTACTAGCTATTGAAGGCCAAGTATACTTGTAGATGATTCAGTGGACCAAGATAGAGAAAAATGAATCATTTTGGTGGCCTGTAGAATCATTTACCAGATAAACCATCTGACATAAAATTAAGAGGTCATATTTGTACCTTTTGCAATGTTCCTAATAATCTCAGTCAAAAAAACAAGCCCATGACAGTGAAGGTCAGATACAAATGCATGCTTCTTTGCCCTAATGGAGCATGGGAATCATGAGCACTAATTGAATGACTATTGTAAGAGTTTTCTCAAAACAGAGCCAAATGAACACCCACCCCCAACCCCGCCCTCTCCCAGGCTGATGATGAAGTTAATACTGAGAATAAGTTTCTGTTAAAAATATAAACATGGCTGGGAGAGGTGGCTCACGCTTGTAACCCCAGCACTTTGGGAGGCCGAGGTGGGCGGATCACTTGAGGTCAGGAATTCAAGACTAGCCTGGCCAACAGGGTGAAACACCATCTCTACTAAAAATACAAAAATTAGCTGGGTCTGGTGGCAGGCCCCTGTAATAAGGGAGACTGAGGCAGGAGAATTGCTTGAACCCGGGAGGCAGAGGTTGCAGTGAGCCGAGATCGCGCCACTGCACCCCAGCCTGGGCGACAGAGTGCGACTCTGTCTCAAAAAAAAAAGTATAAACATATGATCAGGCTTAAAATAATAAATTTAAAATGTTATCGATGTATTACTTACTATAAGCTACCTAATAATAGTAATATACCTAAAATACCATCAAGTGTGGCAGCATGCTTTGTGGGCTGTTAAGCTGCTACTACATTAATAAATTGAATTTTTATTAGTTTATTTATAGAATAGTATCTTAATAATTACTTCATGTAGTATTACACTTGTGTCAGGCCAATTATTTGAATATGTTCTGTGAAAAAAGATTAAATCTTACGTTTCCTTTTCTCTCCTTTTTATAATTGTGTAGTCCAGAAGGGGGAGACAAAACATTGATTATTGGAGGTTGTAGTAGCTGCTTCGTGATGATAAAACGTTGCGTTCTTGTATTCCAATTTGATTTTTTAAAATGGATTTAGAAATCGTAGGATAGTTGCTACTGTAAAATATTTAGTTTTATGGTGGTGATAATTTTGTTAAAAATCTAAATTCAATCAGAGTAAAAATAATGCCATTATTTTAAACTAGTATATATAAAGTAGAAAAACTCATTTGGTAATCAGATGAAAATAAGACCTGAAACTATTTAATGATGGCATATTATAAGTGACCTTTTAAAAATAGCACAAACACTATTGAAGTACCAATTTCAGTCTTTTCTAATTTCACATTCATTATGCCCAATGAGTAGCTACTTTTCCATTTCCTAATGTTTTAACACTGCAAGCTAACTTCTATATTATACTTGTTTTGGATAGGAGTATCTGTATATGTTTTGAAAGGTTTTGTTATTTAAATTTCCATTCATTTTCGGAACGCTATCTTAACAGTTCCTTCCCTTCCAGTGCATTCCCATAAATTGCATTTTTTCATCATGCCAGATTAAATTCATTGTTTAATGAATGCTGAAGCATAGATTATGAAATATTAACAAGTCATCTTACCTTGGGCATTTGGAAATGTCTAACAGACAGCATGAATATTAGTATTATGTTTACTAATTGATTGAAAATTGATTATATCAATATTTATGAATATGGGTCATTATATTTTATAATATATCCTGATATTAGAAGTTAAAAGATGTATATTTCATGTATGATTTTGCATCACAAATTCATTAGCTGTGCATTTTGATTGTGATCATGTTGGATATTTCTATTTAGGATATTTCTCTATGTATATAATCAGGTAAATAAAAGAATCGATTTAAAATCTGATGCTTGATGTAAGACATTTAAGACTAGTATAGCCATTATTTTTTACACTGGATTGGTTTATTTTACTAACAATGGCAAAAATTTTGATCATTTATATAGAATGAGGTAATTACATGATATCTTTTTTTGTGTGTTTTTGTTGTTAAGTAATATAGTTTCTACAATATGTATCCTTTAAAAGCTCTGTATAGAATTTGCTGTTGCCATTATAAAACTTAAAGTGGCATAACACAGGGATTTTTTTTTATGAGGCAGTGCTTCCTCTATCCAGATAGCCTTGTCAGCAGGGGAAAAAGAGGAAATAATCAGATTATGATCAATGTTTAGAAGTTACTTTAGGCTAGATGCAGTTGGCTCATGCCTGTAATCCCAGCACTTTAGGAGGGTGAGATGGGAGGATCGCTTGAGCCCAGGAGTTCAAGATCAGCCTGGGCAACATGGCAAGACCCTGTCTCTACAAAAAAATAATTAGCTGGGTGTGGTGACACACTCCTGTAGTCCAGTCTCCTAGGGAGGTTGAGGTAGGAGGATCTCTTGAACCTGGAAGTCAAGGCTGCAGTGAGCTGAGATGGTGCCACTGCCCTCAAGCCTGGGTGACACAGTTGAGATCCTGTCTCAAAAAAAAAAAAAAAATTAGCTTAACTACTGTATATAAAATGTTGGCCCTTTTCTCATATATTTGATTCCATTTTTCATTTTAGTTAATCAAGTTTCTTTTGTCTGCTTATCTGTTTGAAAAGGACTGTTTGGTTGAACCAACATTAGTTCCTTTGAATAAGTAGAATAGGATAATCTTAAAAAGGCCACCTTAGATTTATGAAGTGTTTCAGAGTGTTTAAAGCCCTTCATGTGATTCCTCATTTAAGCTACGTGTTATATGTATTTCTGTAGGTTCGTGCTTCAGTTTTTCAAAAGACATTGCCTCCATCCCCAGATTCTTGGAGGCTAATTAGAGTCTGGCCTTGTCCCATGGAGATGTTTTTGACTGATAGCTATATGGATAGTCTTTTGAGTAGTATATACTGACCAAGGTATTTCCTGTCAGTGGTCCACTGATATTCATAACATTTAAAAATGATAAATGATATTCATAACTTGTATTAGCATCTAGTTTATATGCTTGTTTGAAATGCTTTGTGGGTCTGCATCGCTAAATAATGGTGATGTGACCAGTGACATTTAGAGTAATTTTTTTTTACTGTGGTCACCATAATTTGGATACCATGATTACTACATTAATTGCATGTGCTTTTATAGTTGCAGCCATAATTACCTATTAAAACAATATAGAAAAATGAACTGTAACAGCATCAAAGATATTAAAAGCATTTGGGTTCAGTTTTTATGCTGATCTGTTTGTAAATTTTTAGTAACCTGTCATGGTTCTTTTCTTTAATGAACTTGTGATCTAAGGAGAAAATAACTGCTTGTGCAATGTAACTCTTGTGCTTGGAGAACATAACTGCTTTGTATATTTCTAGTAAATCACTTATTTTTATTGACGATTATGATGCTTTTTTGGCGGAGTGCTTATGCACTCAAAGAGCTCTTATACGAAGTGTGATTGGTGTCTGTCTGTATCCAAGATATAATATGTAATCTATGTGTTTCTATGTTTCTCTATATCTATTTATCCATCTTTCTGTCTATCCTCCCAAAGTTAAATGAGCTTAAATAAGTTCTCTCTGTGTTAGAAAGCAGAGAAGTATTACTAGAGAACTGAGGCTCTTTCCCAAAATTATTTCAGATTTTCTTATTGTGTGGAGTGGTTTTGCTTGGAATGAGAAAAGCTATGTGTTACCGACTGAATTGTGTCCCCCCATCCTCCCCAAATTCATATGTTGAAGCCTAACATCTCAGCATGTGACTGTGTGAGATAGGGCTTTTAAAGTGTTCGGTTAAAAAAAAAAAAAAAAAGGAGGCCTTTTGTGTGAGCCCTAATCCAGTCTGACTGGTGTCCTGTTAAGAGGACATTTGGACACACAGAGAGATGCCAGGGTTGTGTGCAGGCACAGAGGAAGGGCCATTTGAAGACAGAGAGAAAAGATGACCATCTGCAAGCCAAGGAGGGAGGCCTCAGAAGAAACCAAACTTGCTGACACTTTGGTCTTGGACTTTTAATGTCAAGAATGGGGAGAGGGGCCGGGCATGGTGGCTTACGCCTATAATCACCAACACTGGGAGGCCGAGGCCGGCAGATCACTTGAGGTCAGGAGTTTGAGACCAGCCTGGGTAACATGGTGAAACCCCATCTCTACTAAAAATATAAAAATTAGCTGGGGCGTGGTGGTGCATGCCTATAGTTCCAGCTACTCAGGAGGCTGAGGCACGAGAATCATTTGAACTGAGGCAGAGGTTGCAGTGAGCTGAGATCATGCCTGTGCACTCCAACCTGGGCAACAGAGTGAGACTCTGTCTCAAAAAATAAACAAAACAAAACAAAAAGCAAAAATAAATAAATAAATAAATAAAAATAATGGGGAGAAAACAAATTTCTGTTGTTTGTGTTCCAGTTTGGTATTTTATTATGGCAGCCCTAGCAAACTAATACAGTATATAACAGTCATTCTGTTGTATTTAACACTGAATAATAGTGAACTTTTAGAGAACACTAAGTGCCAAGAACTGTGCTAGGCAAGCTTCATGTAAAACCTAATTTGATCCTCATAAGAATTATCACCCCCAGTTTATAGATGAGGAAAGTGTGGCTTAGAAAAGTAAGTGCATTGTTTGGAGTTACATAGTAAGTAAGTGGGAGAGCTGGGATTTGAATCCAGTCAGACTGACTTCAGAGCTTGGCCTCTTAACCAATAACTAAGTAAGATTTGGTGGATTTCAGGCAGTTGTGGATAATAATTGACACCACAGGTGTTCATCCTCTCTAACACTGTTAATATTTAGTCTTTCACCATGTGCTAATAGGCAATTCTTACTTTCTGCCAACTGGACAATGCCTACAGTCATACCTACAACACAGAGAGAACCCTGCCCATGGAAAAGCTGCTACATTACAGAGAATTAAAGACCTCTGTGCACGTGTTGCTCAATGGGCCAAAAATGACTCTGCCGACATGGTCTTTGTGGCTTTCATAGCAGATGTTCACGAACTGCTAACATCAATGCAGATAAACCATATACTCAGCGATTTAAATGTGAGGAAAAAGATACATAAATATTAGAAAGAATCCCATTTTTATCAATGGCCTATAATTCTAAGCCATTTTCCCTGTGTCTGAAATAGATTAACCATTGTGCCTTTTCAAGTTTTTTTTCCATCTGTGTGTTCACCTTTCTTATGCACGCTTGCCTTTTATAATTAATTTCAATTAAACATTAGTTTTGTTTAAATAATACTGTGTAATTAAAATGCTTATATGCTCTCAGAGGGCAAGGACCATGTCTTAATACACCTTAGACATTTTTAAATACACTAGGTTATAACAGCAATAAAATAATTAAACATCCTTTTGTTCAATCTCTACATATTCACAATTCCTCTGACACTGAACTGTGTATAAACTGAAATCAGAAAGCTGCTAGTTACTTTATAATGCTTCTCAAAACAGAAGTCCTCTTCCATTGAAAATGCAGTCTAGCATCTTAAAATCTTTTTTTTATTTCTTCAAGAATAAAACTAAATTTCTTCTATTGCAATTTAGGTCCCTCGCCTCTTGGTAAGTTTTCTATTTCTGCTGAGGACTGTTGTTCATCATCACCCATGCAATCTCTCTTAGAGTACTCATAGGTTTAAGTGTCCCTCAGCTGCTGCTTCTCCTACTTCCTTTAATTTTTCCATATAATACTGCCTTCTTTTTAATTGGTTTTAGAATGTCTACAGTTTGGGGCCTCAGAAGTGGAATTGGTACTTGATAATACACCCAATCTAAATGCTCATTCTTATTTTACTCAACATGTGTGTCTGTGTGTGTGTGTGTGTGTGCGCGTGCATAGTTCCTCGGTTTTGGTGGTGCCTCTTCTATGAATGGTGATGTTATTTTTTGTTATACAGATGTGACTAAAATTGAGAGTTTTTTCTCCCCGTTCTCTTCGCATTATCTAAGAAACTCCAAAGATAGCTCTTCATCATACCAACTAGAAACATCTTGAGTGTTCACCTGGAGTTTTTCTCCAGTTGTTTTCGCTTATAGCTTTGATGTGTGAAGTGAATCATACCGATTGGGAAACCACCACACGAAATGGATGCTTAGAGCATACATTAAAACACAGTGAAAATCATAATATTTGGGCTTCGAAGACCTGAGGTTTAGGTCATGACTCTCTTTCTTAATGGCTAAGTGATTTGGGGTAAAACACACTCAACCGTTCTGGAGCCTAAGTCTCTTTATCTGCACTTACTCTGTCATCCTAATAGAGTTATGAAATACTTTGTAAACTGTAAAACACAGTACACATTTAAATCATTATAATAATCAGTTAAGGAAATGATTCTCATGGTAATTCCTAATGTATTTATTTTTGAAGAATGTGTTGAACCACAACTACTGCCACCTTTTAGTGACACATACATCAATGCATTCGTTCCTTTATTACTCAGTGTTAGTTCAGAAGCCAGTTATAGTTATAACCTTTGTAAAAGCTGATGTCTTCTAAGATAGCCCCTAGGCTATAGAATACATGTAAAGTTACCCTTTTTATGAAAAGTCACAGGCAACTGTGAACATTATCCCTAATCTTCCATCTAAATATGAAAATATTTGCATTTTAAGCTGCATAACCCTGGTATCCTTTTCTTCTTTTCTTTTCTTTCTTTTTTTTTTTTTTGAGACAGAGTCTCACTCTGTCACCCAGCCTGGAGTGCAGTGGCACAATCCCTGCTTACTGCAACCTCTGCCTCCTGGGTTCAAGTGATTCTCTTGTGTCAGCCTCCTGAGTAGCTGGGATTACAGGTGTGCACCACCACACCTGGCTAATTTTTGTATTTTTAGTAGAGACGGGGTTTCACCATATCAGCCAGGCTGGTCTTGAACTCCTGACCTCAAGTGATCTGCCTGCCTTGGCCTCCCAACGTGCTGGGATTACAGGTGTGAGCCACCATGCCTGGCCACTTTTCTTATTTCATTTGAACTCTTTTCTCCAGGTATATTATATTTACTGCATAAATATTATCAAATATTACATATTATAAATATTATATATAGTGTATAAATTTGGAGTTTAGTAACTTTCTAAACTAAGGTCACATGAACTCAGAAATGGCAAAGTAGTACTTTGAGATTTGCGGTGGTAAAGAATTTGACTTTTTTCCCCAAGTTTACTGAATATTTCAATACAAAACCCCATATTTTCTTAAAAGATATGATGTAAACCAAGTATGTGATTTAAAGCAAATCTTTTTTCAAGTTTGCTATTCTCCTTATAAGAATAGTTCAATATGGCCTGGTGCGGTGGCTCACGGCTGTAATCTCAGCACTTTGGGAGGCCGAGGCGGGCGGATCACGAGGTAAGGAGATCGAGACCATCCTGGCTAACATGATGAAACCCCGTCAATACTAAAAATACAAAAAAATTAGCTGGGCGTGGTGGCGGGCGCCTGTAGTCCCAGCTACCCCGGAGGCTGAGGCAGGAGAATGGCGTGAACCCGGGAGGCGGAGCTTGCAGTGAGCCCAGATCGCGCCACTGCACTCCAGCCTGGGCGACAGAACAAGACTCCGTCAAAAAAAAAAAAAAGTTCAATACGTTTTAGAAAATTTCAGAATGCAGTTAAGGAGAGGGAATTAAAAAAATTGCTTATGAACTTTGCATAAACTATTGTTAGTAATTTGGTGCATTTATATTTAATCGTTTGTCAGCTGTGTCGTTAAACTTTTAGAATTCTTTCTACCACTTTTTGTAGCTACACTTCCCCTTCAGAAATGAATTCCTATTTTATGATAAGGTACACTGATACAGATAATTTTGGTAGATGATAGCTTCTAATAACAAAGTAGTATTTTAATAAATCCTGGCATCCTCACTTCATTTAATTATAGTCTGGTTGACTATATTCAGTATCTAGAAGCATTTTATACTATATTCTGTATTTATACTATATTCAGTATCTAGAAGAATTTTATACTATATTCTATATTTATACTATATTCAGTATCTAGATGCTTTTTATACTATATTCTATTTTTATACTATATTCAGTATCTAGAAGCATTTTATACTATATTCTATATTTATACTATATTCAGTATCTAGAAGCTTTTTATGCCTTGAATAGTTGTGGCATAATTTTATCTTTAGTAATGTTTGAGTGTGTCAGTAGTCATAGGGCATTTTTATGTGTTTTGCTGGATAGTTTAAAAACCTAATGAACAATGTTTATGATTTATCCCTTTATTGGATTAAAATTATACACAATTTGCTATCAAGATGTGAAACAACAGAATCTCAGTTTTCTCAGATTAGTAACTATAATGATACATTTTTCTTATTTTTGAGATGTGAGTAATTTGGAAAAAATCTAGAGGTGTACAGTGTATAAGTAGTACCAGAAACGTATCAATAAGTTTCAGGAAATCTTGTAAACCTCTATTTTCATTATTTTGCCAGGGAGGGGAGGGGTTCTATTGAATTACCATTGCAAATGAAGCAAGATCTTCATTTGGTAAATTTACTTGTATTAAACAGATGACTGGGCTGAAATAACTGCTAAAACAATTTCATGCTTTTGTTTTTAATGTAGTCCAATTATAAAATGTCACATCAGATTGTGTGTGAGTACACAAGTGCATAATTTAGATTTTATTTCTGAGTTATCACATTTTAGGAAGTTGATTAAAATCAACAGGAATTTTTTCTAAGCTTTTTATATATAACAAATTAACCATTTGAAATGAGTTAAAACAAGATTGATATTTTGGCAATAATACCTTTATTAAATAAATTGATCAATTCTTCTACAGTTACCCATTTTGTCCTTTTATTTTCAAATATGTAACTCACTGTCACGTTTTATTTGCTCTAATTTCTTATTTTAGAAATTTCAAGCCTACAGAATCATTTTAAGAATATTACAATGAATAGCCATAGACCTTTCACCCACATTTTAAAATTGTTAACATTATGTTATATTTGTTTTATCATTCTCTTTTAAAATTTTTTTCCTTTTTTGCCTTTTTTGAGTCTTAGTTGCCTATTTGTAATACTTCACTCCTAAATACTCAAGCATTTCTCTCTTACGAACAGGGACTTTCTCCTATATAAGCATAGTTTAATTATTAAATCAGGGAATTCATCACTATTATAATGCTGTTGCCTAATATAGAGCCCATATTCACATTTCTCCAACTATCCCAATAATGCCCTTTATAACTTCTTTTTTTTCTAGAATCCAATCCAGGATTGTGCATTACATTTATTTGTCATATCTTCCTAATCTTCTGTAGTCCTAGATTTAAAAAAAATTTCATTTCATTAACATTTTCAAGAGACCAAGCCACTTATTTTGCAAAATGTTTCTCACTGGATTGGTTTCATTGTTTCCCTATGATTAGATTCAGGGTAAACATTGTGGGCAAGGATGCTACACAGGTGATGTTCTTCCTCAGTACATCACATCAGGAGGCACATGGATATCAGTTTGCTCCATTATTGAAGATGTTACATGTGATCATTTGGTTGGAGAGGTATCTTCCGTATTTGTCTTTGTAATTAATAAGTGATATGTGAGATAATACCTTGAGATCATGTAAATAACCTGTTCCTCTGAAGCATTTCACTTGGTTTTAAAATCTGTTGATGAGATTCTTGCCTGAATCAGTTATAACTAGGATTGCTACAAAATAGTGATTTTTCTAATTCATTGTTACTTCTGTATTTATCATCTGGCATTCTTCTGTAAAGTAGAACTTTCCCTTACCTCTTTTCCCTTCTTTGACTTTTTAAAAGAGATATCAGCATGGACTCACAGATTCTTTATTTAAATTCAATTCACTGCCCTACCTTATTGATAGAAACTCTATAAAATCCATTCAATTGCTTACTGAAAATAACACATAAAATAAAGAAATCAAACAATTAACATCTGTTGGTTTTTACTTTATGAGGTAACTATACTCATACTAATTCATTAAGTCTCATCTAGAAGCAGTTCTGCTTTTCCCCCTAGGAGAAAACATTAGACAGGTGCAGTGGAATTTGAAGTAATGAAATGTCTGATGTGATACATTTATTCACTGCATTTGTTATATTTAGGCCTTACTTATATTCATTGCTGCATAATCCTTCTGAATATCTTAAACATTAAAATCTACTTTTCTGTCTTATCAGATACAAATCTTATTTCAGATTGATATTTGAATTAGAATGCCTTTAGCCATCTTCATTTTCAGGCTTCCATTGTTTAAAAAGTCATGATGGGTTATCCTTAACTGTTATCAAGCATGAATCTATAAATACCTACAAATGTGTTTTCTAAAAAAAAGAAATATGGTGTTTACATATAGAAATACATGTTGCCATAGTGTTCAATAATTCAGAGCAATGCTTGAATTGTAAAAAGCTGTTCACCTTAGGCTTTTGTAGAGGTGCTTCATAAGTTCTACATTTCTTTCCAATTCTGTTTTAGAACTCTATTTATTTTAAAAATTTACAAAAATAGCACTCATGTTCGAAGACCTCAAAATTAGTAACTTGTAAGACCAGATGAATTCATTTTCATGTACAACACAGAATGTAGTTTCTCTTTGCATCTTTAATGGTGAAGTATTCTAAGACTGCAAGAGATGCTATTTTAACTGTTAAGATTTGTAGATACTTATTTGTGAAAATGTGGATTTTCTTTCTATGATACAACTAAAACAAAATGTGTAAATCATCTGGCTGTTTTAATAGGACTGTAGCTCTTCTATAAAATGCCTGATGTTGGATGTTAATGTTTATTCAAATAGTCTTGTTGTTCTTTTCGATTGACTTATAAAATCAATCCGCACTAATGGAACACTACTTTAATATGCTTGAAAAAATGTTTAGTCTTGGGGAAAAAAGCTTTAAAACTACGGATCTTACAGAAAATGTCCACTTCAATATGTAAATTTAGTATACCCATTATTTAAAGTGTGTGTGTGTATGTGTGTGTGGCACTTTTAAATGCATTTGTATTTCCTATTATGGGACATTGAGTCAGGGTTTTTTTATTTTATTTTTTGTTTTTCATTTTTGTTTTTGAAACGGAGTCTCGCTCTGTCGCCCAGGCTGGAGTGCAGTGGTGCGATCTCAGCTCATTGCAACCTCCGCCTTCTGGGTTCAAGCAATTCTCCTGCCTCAGCCTCCCAAGTAGCTGGGATTACAGGCACATGCCACCACGCTTGTTTAAGTTTTTGTCTTTTTAGTAGAGACGGGGTTTTGCCACGTTGGCCAGGCTGGTCTCAAGCTCTTGACGTCAGGTGATCTGCCTGCCTCTGGCCTCCCAAAGTGCTGGGATTACAGGTGTGAGCCACCGTGTCAGGCCTCTGATCTTTATAAAAATAAGATAAATGGTGAAAATTGGGAATTCGTACTGCTCCTACGTAAAAAAAAGAATAATTTTAGTGGTCTGAATTAAGGGCTCATGAGAAGCAGCAGGTATACTAAGCTGTAAATCTGTGTGACTAAACAATAGATTGTGGACAAGTGGTCAAGCAGCCTTTAGGAAGGCAACAATATCATGGCATTACTGTATTTCTGAGCTGACGTTAGAGTTTGTATTGTCAATAAGATCATGGTAAAGTTTAACCAAAAGTTTTGTAGCCTTTCATATGTTTCCTCCATTCTGATGGAATATTACCCTTCCAACATAGACATTTCCCTTTTAGTAGAGGATTATCCTTATTACCTCCACCGCATTCACTATCCATTTTACATCCATATCTTGATTTCTACCCTTCTAATTAGTCTACTTTGAGTAATTAGGATAAAGCATTTCTGAAATTTCATCATATAAGCATTAATTACTGTCTCTTAGGTCTAAAATAATTTTTTGCTCACATTTTCTAATTGCAAAAATTATTCCTTGGATCAACATTCATACTAGTTTCCTAGAAACATTATATCACATAAATAAAAAGAAAAAGTTAATATATACATATATAAGTATTTTATGGATGAAGGTAAAACATGAGATAATTTCCTTATGTATGGAACAACTAATATTAAATTAATTCTTTAAGGTTTTATTTATAGCTCTCTTATGCAAGGAGAATAGCTTAAGCAAAATAGTACACCAGATAACTGTTATGTGATAATAGTGAGAGAGATTGAATTAACACTAAAATGTGTTAAAACACATATATTTATAAAATAGACTTAATACTGTTGAAAGAAGTGGAGAAATGATCATATAGTGACTTTAAAAGTATACAAGTTCCCCTCATTTCAAAGATGTGAATCTTTTGTGACTTTTATACTGGTACTTCATTCTATATAAACGTCACTGTTTATTCTAAATATTTTATTTTATTTTATTTCGTTGTAGAGACAATGTCTCACTATGTCACTCAGGCTGGAGTGCAGTGGCACAGTCTTGGCTCACTGCAACCTCTACCTCCTGGGCTCCAGCTGCCCTCTCATCTCCCGAATAGCTGGGACTACAGGTGCATGCCACCACACCTGGCCAATTGTTTTGTACTTTTTGTAGAGACGGGGTTTCGCCATGTTGCCCAGGCTGATCTCATACCCCTGGGCTCAAGCGATCTGCCTACCTCCGCCTCCCAAAGTGCTGGGATTACAGACATGAGCCGCTACTCCTGACCAATATTTCTTGTTTATTTATTTATTGAAAAAATGTACTGAGTGCTTACAGAATGTGCCGGGTACTTTTCTAGGTACTGGGGTGGGGGCAGGGAGAAAAAGACCCCTGGGGTTTATGATCTACTTGGGTTAGTGTTAGAGTAGGCCATTGATAAATGTATTTGTTTTGTAAGGGGATGGGGGAAGCCACATTTTGTAGTTTTCAATATAGCTTTATAAACTGAGCATTTGCTTTGATAAAATTGCAATTCTGTTAATGTCTCTTAAACTATTTTGTTTCTCCACAAGGGATTATTCAGTATTAATCATTCAATGTGTACAATCAGTGAAATCTTAGTAGGCCGAAGATAACTCTTGTGATACTCATAAAACAACCAGAACAGGTACCACTTTACAAATAAAGGATGGTGTGGGGATCTACTGTGGTGGTGAATATCTGATTTGTGACTAAAATGTGGAGAGGGAGGGGGAGAAAAAAGGGAGAACATGAGGACCAGCCAGAGTTAAAGAAGACTCTGGAATTACATTTTTAATCATTAAGTCATTGGTTTAACGACAAGAGAAAAAGGCATGTTCTGGCTGGTAACTGACTTCAGAAGTCCAGGGCTTCTTGGACAGAAGATACAAAGGAAAAAACTAAGAGACCAAGAAGGAAGAGAGTGAACATTATTGTTCATAGTGTCAACATCAATGGCTTGTAGATATTAAAGCCATCAGTGGCAAATGCAAACTAGAGATGGTGGTAACAATTTTTTGTTGGACTTTAGGAGTAGCAACCAAGGTAGTTGGTTGGAGATAAATATTATGAAGACATATGTAGAAGAGCTCTTTATTTCAGCAGGTCAAGGAGCAACCAGGCCCAAAGGCCAAGGTCACAAGGCATTGCTTCTGTGAGTTTTCATCATGCAGATGAGTGATGTCACCAGTTTGAGAAGCCTACTCCCCCTCCTCCCAGCCTTGATTCTGAGGACAGATACTTGTAACTTGAAAATGTTCCCTCCCTTCCTCCTTTGGGAATCACTCCTCTATTCTGTGGGTTTTGTGACTGTATAAAAAAATCTGCTGGTATCTTAAAATAACTGCTAAGGATATTGTGTGAATGTAGAACCTGTAACACATGCTGGTCGGTCATTTGGCCCTAGTTACCATCCATCTGCATCTGAATAGCCCAGGCATATCTATAGCAGATTGTAACATGTTCAGATCACTGGGAAGTATAATAGTACATTGTAGACAGAAAGAGACATATTTTAACCTAAAATCTTAAAATAGATGCATTAGAATGGATACTCTGATCTCCCCAGAATATTTTATTTTCCTAAAATGTCTCATTCTTTTCTGATTTTTAGGTAGGGAGGTATTTTGCTTTATCAATCTGCTTTTCAGCTGTTTGGGATTTAATATTTCACATAGATGCATGTATTTTCTTTGTAAATAATGACAAAGATTACATAATTACAGACATAAAATTATCTCATCTTGCTAAAAATAATACAGTAACAGGATTAGTATGTGTATCATCTGTATGAATAAGCCATTTACTTTTATTAAAATACTAAGATCCATATTATGAGTACCCTTATGTGTTCATTGTCTACTTGTTTGAATCAAGAAACATTCTGGCCTTTGATTTCTTGTAGTTATAGATGTATGGAGTTGGTAATGTTGATTGAAAGATAATACAGTCCCTTTAGCTTTGGTACTTTAGGAAGAGGTTCCTCTGTCCACTAAATCATTTCTCAAACCCATGTAAAAACAGTAGTGTAAATATAAGCATACACAATTAGATGAGTGAAGTAAAACTCATTTGTGTGACTATCATGGCTTTAAAAAAGTGTGCAGTTTGAAAAAAAATGAAGGTGATTATATAGCAAAACAAACATCTGTCTCTTTCCTACTATCCCTGCACTATGTATAGGACTTGCCTAATTAGAAAGAGGAAGACATGATGGAATATGGTCCAAAAGTTTGAAGAACAGTGAGGGACATCAGGGCCTGGATGATAAAGCTGGACTTCTGTGGATTCTGTCTTAACTGTCTAGATATTGAATTATTGTGTAGTAAATCGTCAATGCAGAGGGGAAACCTTCGAAATGTTGGCTGGACCTTGACTACAGTTGGAGAATAGCAATTTCTGTAAGCTTGACTGAATCATAGTCAGATCATCTCAGAAAAGATGAGCAGCAGTGGTTAAGAAGGCAATCTCTGGAATCTGTCTCCCCGGGTTTGAATCCTGGCCGGCTGTCTAATCTTGATTTTCTCATTTGTAAAATGAGATGACAAAAATAGTATTTATTTCCAAGGTATGTTGTGAGGATTAAATGTCAGCCATTGCTATTGTTGTTGTTAGGAGGGGAGTGAAATGGATTTTGGTTTTGGACACAAAAAATGGATTTGGTTTGTAGAAGTAATCAAATATAAGCAGAAATATCTGCTAAGCTATTGGAGAGACTGAATAGATATTAGGTCAAAGGGAAGAGTAAGAGTTGTTATTTTGTGAGTCCTTGATTTTGTTTTGCTTCTGTCACAGAATACCTGAGACTGGGTAACATATAAAGAACAGAAATGTATTTGCTGACAGTTATGGAGGCTAGGAAGTCCAAGATGAAGGTGATGGAATTTCCTGAGGGCTCTCTTGCTGCATTCTCTGGAGGGGAAGAATGCCATGTCCTCACATGGTGAAAGGCGAAAGGGTAAAGAGACAAAAGGTGGCCAAACTTGCCTTTTTTTTTTTTCTTGGAGACGGAGTTTCGCTTTTGTTGCTCAGGCACGATCTCGGCTCACTGCAACCTCTGCCTTGCCTCCTGGGTTCAAGCGATTCTCCTGCCTCAGCCTCCTAAGTAGCTGGGATTACAGGTGCCTGCCACCATGCCCGGCTAGTTTTTTTGTATTTTTAGTAGAGATGGGGTTTCATCATGTTTCCCGGGCTGGTATCGAACTCCTGACCTCAGGTGATCCACCCGCCTTGGCTTCCCAAAGTGCTGGGATTACAGGCATAAGTCACCACTCCCGGCCCCAAATTTGCCCTTTTATAATGGGATTAGCCTACCCATGAGGGCATAGCCCTATCACCTCCCAAAGTTCCTACCTCCTAATACTGCCACAATGGGAACCAAATTTCAACATGAGCTTTGGAGGGGACTAACATTCAAACTGTAGCAGTCCTCATGTAGGAGCCACAACCCAAACCTTGGAAAATTTTGAGCTCCCTGGAGCAAATGGAAGAGCAGAGGAGAATGTCCTTGAGGACTACAGAAACAAGTAGATGAGTAGGGTCAAGTAGAAACTTTCACAAGATTAAGGACACCTGTGTATGTTTGAAATAGAGTTGGAGAAACCAAGGGAGGTAATCCAAAATGTGATTATACCCACAGGCCCTTTTCCACAGAAAGGTGCTAAAAGTCCCCTGTCGCCATCAGTGAAACTTTACACTATTATGTAGTATTAAATTTATTTAGTGCAGTAGTAGTCAAGAATTTGGCAGCTGAAATGAGCTAAATGCCCCCTTGATAACCTGTGAAGATGTTACTATCCTACTGTAAGTGCTCATCTGATTACCAGGGAGTAATGAAGGTACTGTGGAGAAAGGGGCTTCAGGTAATTAGAACTTGGAATTAGCCATGTCTGTTGTGAATAAGTGGGATTGTAAGCACATTTTGCAACAGTATAAAAACTGGTAACAAATATAATTTAGTTATTCTAAATGTAATTCTTACTACAGGGGAGATAACAGATGTATTTAGATCAGCTTCTGTTTGTGTAAAGAAAAATGTAAGCTATTGATTCCAATTTGATGAGCACTCACAATGGTTATAGCTGTGTTATTTGCATACCTATGTAACAGAGGAAACAAATACATAGAGAAGATAAATGAGAGAACCCCAAACTGAAACACCTCTCACTGGGCTTTACTTTCACTGCTGATGACACTGATCCTTTTACTTTACTCCAGCAATAATTTAATGTTTTGTTTTGCACACTAGACTCCTTATAGTATTAGGAAGAATTCAAAAGGTAAAGGAGAACCCTTGTCAATACTATATATGTAATTGCTAGTAAATTTTCTTTTAATATTGCCTGTGCCAAATTTTAGAAAATGTAATAATCGAAGCTAGTATGCAAGCAGTAGCTTCTGTAATAAAATAATTTTATATTATGTACCGTGATATAAACCTTATTGCTTGCTTTGATTTATATGCAAATATTTCTTTTTCTTATAGTTTATACCGCTTTCAGCTGCTATCTTAGTTTTTGTGCTCTAGACAATCTCCATTTTTTCCATGATTACCACAATAAAATAGGCAAGCAGGAAAAATTATGGCTACTTCCTGTCTTATTTTGTGTATTTGTTTCAGTAGCAGTACCAATCTTTTAGGCAACCAGTGTTGTCGATGTCATGAATTTACAGTAAACCTGTGGAATTTACATATATAAAACATAGATGTCATGCTGGTGAATTCAACTTACAAGCCATGGAATAGAACTCTTGCAGCGAGGCTATTAGTTTCAGGTAATTTAAATCTCAGTGGGAACCAAGAAATGGATTTTGAACTAATATATTTTTGAAGTCTTCAAAGATAGGAGATTGTAATATTCTGAGTAAAGAAAAAATCATGGGTGATTTTTTTTTAAGGTAAAGAGGTTTAAATTTAATGAAGTGATTAAAAGTAATTTCAAGATTTATTTTCCCTCTATAAACATCGCTTTTGTTGATTTAAAGGAAATTGGTTAAAAAAATTAGGCTTCTTTTCAATATAATGCCAAATAGAACTAAACATATCTTTCAATGTTGAGAACTTTTCCTAATGGGAGGAATGTAAAATGACATATTTCTGAGGACCTACACAGAGCCTCATATAATTTATTCAACAATCCCATCGTTGATTAGGATGGTAGACATTACTCTTTTTTTTTTTTTTGAGACAGAATCTCACTCTGTCCCTCACGCTGGAGTACAGTGGCGTGATCTTGGCTCACTGCAACCTCTGCCTCCCAGGTTCAAACGATTCTCATGCCTCAGTCTCCTGAATAGCTGGGATTACAGGTGCCTGCCACCATGCCTGGCTAATTTTTCTTTCTTTCTTTTTTTTTCCTGCAGGGCCTTTTAGTAGAGATGGGGTTTCACCATGTTGGCCAGGCTGGTCTTGAACTCCTGACCTTGTGATCCACCCACCTCAGCCTCCCAAAGTGCTGGGATTACAGGCGTGAGCCACCGCGTCCAGCGTACACTAGTTTTTCATCAGGAAAAGTATATCTTGATAAAATGTTTTCTAATTTTAGAATTTAAAGGAAAATGTATAACTATGTTAAAGTATAGGTAGTAGTAATAATCTTATAGCTAATTTTAAGACTCTGGCACTCAGGCGTTATAATTATTAGCTCCCTGTCACACATTTGTTTTCTAACATTAATGATATGTAATGGCAAAGATCTTCAGTTACATGTTCCTCATTTGCATTGTCATATCACCTAGTGCAAACTTCTCACACCTGTAACCTGGAATGATAATAATTTGTTTACTTCTTTTTCTCTTGTAGGACACTGTGGGATATTTGAAGGTTAGAGCTTGGTTTCTATTTCTATGCCAGAAAAATCTTACATAGTGTTTGATACTTAGTTGTTAGCCAATACAATCTAGGAAGGCTCCTACAAGAAACATTTAAAGAGTCTGGCAAGACCTAGGGCCAACCGCCTCCCACCCCCCGACCCTCCAAAATGTTTTGAGGAAAATTAACACCCCCATTATTATTAGGGAAGCATGTAAATTGTATAAGTCAAATTATAAGTCAGAGAAAATTGAAATGTCCATGTAGAATAGTTAGCATCTTTTTGTTTCTGTTATTTTGGGGACTGTCATTTTCAAGGGGATAATTTGTTACTGTGTGCATGTTCTATTAGTACTGTATGCCCCTTTATACAAAGACTGTGTTTAATTTTTATATTCCCATTATGTCTGTTACCTAACATTGCCAAGAATACAATAGAGGCTCATTAAAATTTTGAATGCATGATCAGTGTATGTTGTTGCCAGCACACCCTCCCAACTCTCCCATTAGATGACAAGCAGTTTGAGGGTAGCACCCAAGTATATGTCATTTTTAAATTCTTCTCTCTTTCACACTCAACACAGTGCCACAGGTATAGTAGGCATGTGTGTTGAAGGTTTCTTTTCTTTTCTTTTTTTTTTTTTTGGAGACAAAATTTCACTCTTGTTGCCCAGGCTGGAGTGCAATGGCATAATCTTGGCTCACTGCAGCCTCCTCCCCCCACCCAGGTTCAAGTGATTCTCCTGCCTCAGCCTCCCTAGTAACTGGGATTACAGGTATGAGCCACCATGCCTGGCTAATTTTGTATTTTTAGTAGAGACGGGGGTTTCTCCATGTTGGTCATGGCTGGTCTCGAACTCCCGACCTCAGGTGATCCGCCCACCTCGGCCTCCCAAAGTGCTGGGATTACAGGCATGAACCACCACGCCCGGCCTGAAGGTTTTTAAGAGCATCCCCACTTTGGGAGATTTGTTAGAAGGACGCACAGGACTCAGAATATCATTTTACTAATGGCGAAGATTTATTACAGTGACATAGTAGAGATGCACAGCCAGATCATAGGGGAAAAGATGCAGGCGGAGTTTGGAGGAATCTGTTGGTGGGCTGCCTTATGCTGTGTCCCTCCCATGAGGGGTCACATAGAATACTCTTTTCCTTCAGCAGTGAAAATGCAGCAATATATGTGTGATGCACCTGCCTAGGGAAGCCCATTAGAGAGTCAGTGCCCAAGGTTTTTACTGGGGGCTGGTTATGTAGGCACACTCTGTTTAGCATGTACCAAGATTTCAGACTCCCCAAAGTAAAGCAGATATTTAGTGTAGACTGCATTGTTTGTACAAACAGGCCAGAGTAAACCATCCTTATCAGCTAAGGAGCAGTGGGGACACTCCCCAAAATCCCAGTTCCAAGATACCAGCCAAGGGCCAACTTTGCATGCAAGCCTTTCTATAAAGAGCAGTAGTAGGCTTACTATGTCCACTTTTCTGCATAGCATGGCTTTGTATGAATACTGCTTTAGGTGGGAGAAGGAAACTGTATGGCATTTCTTTCAGTACTTCAAACGAGTCTTATGCTCAATTTGTTAGGGAGGTTAAGGTTTCTTTTCTTTGTTAGAGGCACTTCTAATGTCTTGGGTGTTTTAAGTGCCTGTTTGTCGACTTGCATCGTTGCTGAATTCCTTTTTTGAACTTTGTGAATGTACCAAGCATACCTGATCCCCACTCCCCCAACCAGAGCTTGAAAGCTTGCTGAAAGTACAGGTGCTTAAACTCCACGTCCTCTTGCAAATACAGTTATCTGGCCATATTCTCTGTTGATTCTTGGTTTCGGGTAGTTGTTTGAGTTCCATATAATATTATGTTGGCTTTTACTCAGATTGTGCAATTTTCTTTATTTTGGTTGGTGGGCTGGGGTATTCATAGTGCAGGACCTAAGAAAGCAGTAAAGCAAAGAAAAAAGTGAGAATTCCAGAAAATCTGGGTGTATTATTATAGTATCACATGTCCTAAAATGTTCAAAATTTAGTTTCTGAGCTGTTTAGATGAATCCCTGATAGCATCTCCATGGTGATTGTTAGAAAATCGTCTTTGATTACTACTTTATGTGGTTTTCTGTAATAACACGTTTTCTGATTGTAAAGGTTTCTGTCAATTGGTCATTACCTTGTTGCTTTTGGAAGAACAATTATGGCTGTTTTATATTCAACAGAGGCCCCCTTATCAGAAACAGTATTGTCTTCATTTTGCAAATAATTGCAGTATTGTCTTCATTTTTGCAAATGAAGGGGGAAAAAGACTCCTATGTATCTTAGAGAATTGTGGGTGCCAACTCAGGTTCTCACCCAGTTAATCTTACGTTTTGAAAATTAAAAAAAAATGAAAGGTGCTATTGATAGTGAGATGTGACAGCTAACAGGAGAAGGAGGAACAATAAAAATATAGTAGTCTTCAGTTATTTCACAGAGAGAAGAACAGGCCCAGGCTCTTCAGTCGTTTTGGAGGGCATTGCTGTATGATTGCACAGAATAGAAATTGATCTTGATGAGGCATTATCAAGAGGAGATTCAACGTACTCTTCATCAGTGCTGTCTGTGTGTAATATTTTCAAAGTTTTCATCAAGAATGGTTAGCTTTCTCTCCCCTTTTAGTTGTTATACTTAAAGAGATGTCTTTGACGTACACAGCACACATTCATGGATCACTGATTATACCTGATAAAGCACTCATTGTATTCTGCTCTCTTTATGAAAACTCATGGAAAAAATAGGTATCTGGAACTTACTTAGCACTTAGTATAATTAACAATGTTATGGGTACAACAAAAGAAGAACTATACCAAATGAAAGAGGAAGGTTCCAGAAATATTTAGTAAAGTTTGGAACATGTTTTTCATGCTTGCCATTTCCTCACATTAATATTTTTGAGATTAACTTCCAAAGAAAATAATTGGTCACCAAATATATTGTTTTAAAAAATGTTTCATGTTTTTGCTGAGGCAAAGAAGTCTTAACACTTTGTGGAGAAAGGGAAGGCAATTAATCATTGAAATAAGATAAAAGATACTTCCAGCCACTTGGGAGGCTGAGGCATGAGGATCGCTTGAGCCCAGGAATTGGAGGCTGCAGGGAGCTATGATCATGCCACTGTCCCCCAGCTTGGGTGACAGTGAGACTCTTTTTTTTTTTTTTTTTTTGAGACTCCTTAAAAAAAAAAAGGATTGAAGATGCTTGAACCTTGGTGCCATCCACGGTGAGGAAAAAACTCCTATTTTTCAGATTTCTGCAATGCAGTTCTTTGGCTAGCTGGCAGTTGTACTTGATTAAGTAGGAGAGGGATGATGCTGGTTTTATTACATAATGGTTTATTTCTGTCCTAGCATGTTTGGTAGGCAAGCCTCCAATAACATTTACTGACCACTTACTGTGCTTGCCAGGCAATGTGATAAATGTTTTTTTTATGGATGACCTCATTTAATTCTCACTGTAATTCTTTGGGGAGATCATTATTATCTCCAGTTTAGGAAGCAGCTGAAATTCAGAGAAGTTAACTAACTTACCCAGGGTTAGTTGTGCCTGATGCTCAACCCTAATGTCTTAATTGCTATACTGTGCTGCTTCCTACCCAAATGTGCTCTTTGGGTTTCATGATATGGTATTTAGTAGGTTTGCCCCAGTCTCTACAGGCAAACAGGGAAGATTGTAGACCTAAGAATATACAAGAAATGCTAAGTGGCTCCTTATTCTTCTGAGAGTTTCTAGTAGGGGAATCTACCTATAATAAATGAAATACAGACCTATCATTCCTTACTTTGATGCTCAGAACTGTGAAACAGAAGGTTGTTTCATGATATTTACAGATCTCTATATGGTTTTGTACAGTTATACTTCCTGGATTGTTTTGATAGTTTCTTACAAGCAATCCTTGATTGCTCTTTTATAGACAGTTTATGTAACCTCCTGAACAAGAGTGCATGGCCACCATAATGCTGGAGCCCTCTTTTGTTGCTTTTAGTGTCCTAGTGCTACCAAAGCTGTAATGGTGGTCCTCTCCTTCTGACAAACAACTCCATTTTCAGGGTTTCCTCTTGTCTCCATCCTTCCCTGCCAGCAGTTGCAAGGGGATTCAGAGCTTAGTACTTTTATTATTATGGGAGTATTTTTCAGGATAGCTTTAGTGCTTAAGCATTTTATTTAAACTTACTTTTCTTGTGAAATATGTCCCAGAGGGTTTTATTTTTTTTGCCAACTGATTTACAAACAGACTTTAGAATACAACCCACTTATAAATTGGGACTGCTTGTATAACACATAGAGGTTTGGGATACTTTTTCTATCAGATTAGGTTGAATATTCTTATTAATTTGAATCCTGTGATAAATATGACATTGTGTATGCTGCAGTTAGTTTAACACTTCAGTTGCTATAAAAGCATAATTTCAATAGTATGTAAATTTAATGTAACTTTGGAGACTTAGAGTTGGTTTGTTCATTTTGATGTTAATTTATTTAAATTTTAGATATTTTAAAATAAGTTTATTTGTGTAGGCCTGGTAATGTATTTTATTCTAATGTCATTATGTTTTGAAATTAAAGTTACTTTAAAATAGGCTCCAAGGAGCTGTTAGTTAAATTATTAGTAATGCATTTGGATGCTCTGAAAAAAGTATACCTGTCAAGGAATAAACATAATGGGATGGCAGTAGAATCCCTTTATAATGCTGCTGTTACATGAACACTATCTGTTATGAGGACTGATTTTGCTATATCATTTTATTATATAGAGTAATAATTTTAAGAGCAATAAGCTTTTTGTTTTTTTTATTTTTTGAGACAGGGTCTCACTCTGTCGCCCAGGCTAGAGTGCAGTGGCGTGACCTCAGCTCACTGTATCCTCTGTCTCCCAGGTTCAAGCGATTCTCCTGCCTCAGCCTCCTGAGTAGCTGGGATTATAGGCATGCGCCACCACACCTGGCTAATTTTTGTATTTTTGATAGAGACTGGGTTTCGCCATGTTGGCCAGCGTGGTCTCGAACTCCTGACCACAAGTGATCTGCCCGCCTCGGTCTCCCACAGTGCTGGGATTACAGGCGCTAGCCACCGTGCCCGGCCCCCTTCCACTTTTTAAACAACAGAAATGAAACTTATTAAGTAGGGGCCTTCGATCTGGAGGCTGGGAAGCTCAAAGTCAAGGTGCTAGCATATTCCTTTTTTGGTGAGGGCCCTTTTCCTGGCTTTCAGACTGTTCCCTTCTCTCTGTATCCTCACATGTCAGGGAGAGGAAGCTTTGGTGTTTCTTCCTCTTCGTATAAGGGTGCTAATCCTATCTAGGGGTTCCAGCCTCATGACCTCATCTAAACCTAATTACTTCCCAAAGGTCCCACCTCCTAATACAATCACATTGCAGGTTGGACTTCAACATTTATTTTGCAGGGGACATAAACGTAGTCCATAACTGGTGTTTTCATAAAAAGACCATATATCAAACAGTAGTGTGGTGCACAGTAAATAAGTGCTGTGGGCATTCAGACTAGAGAAAAACTGTTGAGGTGAGACAGCTAGTAAGGTAGAAAGACAGACAATGTGTTCTTCATTTATGTATCCGGCTTAATCTGTTCAGGCTGCTATAACAAAATACCATACATGGATTAGCTTATACAAAACAGAAATTTATTGCTCAAAGTTCTGGAGGCCGGGAAGTCCAAGATCAGGATACTAACAGAATTGATGTATGGTGAGGACTTACTCTATGCTTAATAGATGGCACCATCTTGCAGTCTTCTTACCTGACAGAAGGGGCAAACAAGTTCCTTTGGGCCTCATTATATGGCACTAATTCCATTCATGAAGGTTCCATCCTCATGAAATAGTTGCCTCCCCGGCGGCCCTAATTCTTAATACTATTACATTGGGATTAGGTTTCAAAATAAATTTTGGGGAGACATAAACATTCAGACCATAGTAGTAGTATTAGTTCTGAGTACAAAGTAGGCATTCAAGAAAGATATGCTAAGTGGAAGAATGAAAAATTATGGAAATAGATATTTTGAGTTGGCAGGCATCTTAGAGATCAGGTAGTCCAAGTTGCCCAGACCAGTTCAACTCCACTAGGAGTATTAAAATAACACAAAGCCATTTTATACTCACTAAATTGCCAAAAAAAAAAAAAAAAAAAAAAAAAGTCTGATAATACCAGCTCTCATTTTCTGCTCATGAGACTGTAAATAGGTAAAATCATGTTGGATAGCAAATTGTCATCATTAACTGAAGTTAAAGATAACTATATCCTGTGATATAACAAATCTCATTTAATATACAGACTCTAGAGAAAGTCTCACCTATGTGATTGATTGTATTAGTTTTCTGGGGCTGCCATAACAAACTAGGTAAACTTGGTTGCTTAAAAGCATAGAAATTCATTATCTCATAGTCCTGGAACCCAGAAATCTGAAATTACGATATTGGCTTCCCTCCCTGTAATGGCTCTAGGAAAGAATTCTTCCTTACCTCTTTTAGCTTTGGGTGGATCCAGAGATTCCCTGGCTTCTGGCTGCATAACTCCAATCTTTTCTTCCAACTTCGTG
This sequence comes from Papio anubis, assembly GCF_008728515.1. Lineage (NCBI taxonomy): Eukaryota > Metazoa > Chordata > Mammalia > Primates > Cercopithecidae > Papio > Papio anubis. The sequence continues at coordinate 55,924,751 of NC_044996.1, read as the reverse complement.
TCGTCTTATGCTTTTCCTAGTATAACTCTTCTCTGTGTGTCTTTTATAAGTTTACTTGTCATTGAATTTAGAGCCCATTCAGATAATCTAGGATTGATCTCATTTTGAGATCCTTAATTATATTTGCAAAGATCCTTTTTCCAAGTAAGGTCACATTCACAGGTTCCATGAGTTTGAATATAGACATATTTTTTTGGTGGCCACCATTCAACCCACTATCTCAGCAAATATTGAAAACAGTGGTCTGTACCAAAGCTGACTCTGACCTCACTGTCATTCGTTCTGGTCTTCTAGTTCCTTGTAGGTCACAGTTTATCTCACTGCAGCTTCAGTAATCAAAAATTTGAGGGAAAGTGATAGTAGCTTTGATTCATTACTTATATATTTCTTGAGACTAGTTTTATGGTCTGGCATATAGTCTATTCTGGTTAATGTTCCAGGTTAATGTTCCAGTTATGCTTGAAAAAAAAAAGGTATAGTCTAAACATCGTTTAGATCAAGTCAGTTGGTAGTGATGTTCAAGCCTCCTATTTTTTTAAAATTACTTTCTGTCTACTTATTCTACCAATTATTGAAGAGGCACAGTGAAATCCCCAATTATAATTATGGATTTATCTATTTTTAGTGCTATCAGTAAATTTGCTTCTTGATTTTTGAAACACCATTATTATATACACATGGAAGGTTATGTGTTCTTTATTAAATGATCATTACATAATCATAGATTATACTTCTTTATCTTTGGTCATATTCGTTGTCCTGACTCTATTGTGTAATTATTTACCTACTCTAGGTTTTTTATTATTACGGTTTGTGTGATATATCATTTTGTATCCTTTTACATTTAACCCATTTTTATTTTTATATTAAAGTGAGTCAGGTAGACAGTATATATTTGGGTAATGTTTTAATGCTTTGTGAAAATGTCTGCCTTTTGATTGATATGGTTAATCCATTTACATTTCATACACTGGGCCCTTTGTATCTGCAGTTTTCACCTCTGGAGACTCAACCAACAGAGAAATAGTGGATGCAGAACTTGTGGATATGGAGGGCTGACCGTGAGGGATTTGAGCATGTGTGGATTTTGGTATCCAAGAGGGATCCTGGAACAAAGCCCCCATGGATACCTAGGGATGACTGTATAATTAGTAATATTTCTGTATTTATTTCCAATTTCCTTTTTTTTATTGTTTTTTGGGTTTTTTTGTTTTTGTTTTTTGAGGTGGAGTCTCACTGTATCACCCAGGCTGGAGTGCAGTGGTGTGATCTCGGTTCACTGCATCCTCTGTCTCCCGGGTTCAAGCGATTCCCCTGCCTCAGCCTCCTGAGTAGCTGGGATTACAAGTGCATGCCACCGCACCTGGCTAATTTTTGTATTTTTAGTAGAGACAGGGTTTCACCATGTTGACCAGAATGGTCTCGACCTCCTGACCTCAGGTGATCCGCCTGCCTGGGCCTCCCAAAGTGCTGGGATTACAGGCATGAGCCAACACGCTGGCCTCTTACTTGTTTTCTGTCCTATCTGTCCTTTGTTCCTTTAACTCTTTTTCTGCCACCATTTGGATTGTGTATCATTTTAACTATTCCACTTGATCTCATGTGTTGGCATATTAGATATGGGCTCTTTGTTTAGTTTTCAGTGGTTACTATAGAATTTATATTATGCATCTTTAGCTTATGACAGTCTAGCTTTATTTAATATTATATACTTTTTTCTATAAGCACCTTGCAGTAGCATGCTTATGTTTGCACCCCCATCTTTTTTATTCTTCTTAGACATTTGACTTCTATGTATGTTATAGGTCTGACCATACATTGTACTAATTTTTTCTTTACATAATTTATTATTTTGGGGAAAAAGAGACTATAAACACTCTCTTATATATTATCACACTCTATTTCACACACATTTCTGGCACTCTTCATTCCTTTATGTAGATCTCAGTTTCTATCTGATATTAATTTTCTTTAGCCTGAAGAATTTTCTTTAAGTATTTCTTATAGTGCAGGTTTTCTTTCATTGGATTTTGCACTGTATATTTTCAAATTATGTTTATCTATAAATGTATTTATTTCACCTTCATTTTGGAAGGACATTTTCACAGGACGAAGAATTCTAAGATGACAGATTTCTTTTTTTTTTTTTTTTGGTTTGTTTTTTTTTCAGAACTTTAAAGATTTCATCCATTGTTTTCTGAGTTGCATTTTTTTTTTTTCATTTATAAAAGAAAAGACATTTGGGCCAGTTGCAGTGGCTCACGCCTGTAATCCCAGCCCTTTGGGAAGCCGAGGCAGGTGGATCACCAGAGGTCAGGAGTTTGAGACCAGCCTGACTAATGTGGTGAAACCCCATCTCAACTAAAAATACAAAAATTAGCAAGGCATGGTAGCACATGCCTGTAATCCCAGCTACTAGGGAGGCTGAGGCAGGAGAATTGCTTGAACCCGTGAGCCAGAGGTTGCGGTGAGCCGAGATCACGCCACTGCATTCCAGCCTGGGCGACAAAGCAAGACTCTGTCTCAAAAAAAAAAAAAAAAGGTTTAATTGGCTCTGCAGGCTGTATAAGAAGCGTAGAGACTTCTGCTTCTGTGGGGGTCCCAGGAAACTTTCAATCATGGCAGAAGGCAAAGGGGAAGCAGGCACCTCTCACATGGAAGGAGCAGGAGCGAGAGACAGAGGGGGGAGGCGCCACGCACTTAAAAACATTTACAACAGTCTTTTTTCCTTTTCTTCAGTTTTTAAGTTAAAGGGTAGATGTGCAGGCTGTGCAGGTTTGTTACATAGGTAAATGTGGAGTTGCATTGTTTTTGATAAGAAGTCAGCAATCATTTTAAACTCTGTTCCCCTCTATGTAACATGTCTGTCTTTCTGACTGCTATTAATATTGTTTTCTTTATCATTAGGTTTTGAAAAAGTGATTATGATGTACTTTGGAGGTGTTTTTAATTTTTACAATGTTTATAGTCAGCTCAGCTCTGTGTGTCTGCATCTGCGGCGTATTGGTGCAGGACCCCCTGCAAATACCAAATTCTGCAGATACTCAAGTCTCTTACATAAAATGGTGTGGTACCGTTGGCCCTCCATATCTGCAGGTTTTGATCTGTACTTGGTTGAATCTGTGGATGTGAAACCTGTAGATATAGGGAGCCGACTGTATGTCATTTGGGATTCTTTCAGTTCTTAAATTTGTTGGTTAATAGTTTTCATCAAATCTGGAAAATTATGGGCCATTATTTCTTCAACTATTTGTTTTGATTTATCCCTTCAACATTTTAGAAATTTTTTCTGTAGTAGATCACTTTATATTGTCCATGTGTCACTGAGGCTCTGATAGTTTTTTAGCCTTTCTTTCCTCTCTGTACTTCACATTGGTAGTTCTTTTTGCCATTATCTTAATTTCACTCATCTTTTCTATTGAAGTGTCTAATCTGCTGCTAAGCCCATACAGTGAAAATTTCATTTCAGCTATGGTATTTTTTTCAGCTCTCGAGTCTCATTTGATTCTTTTTTTGTTGTAGTTTCATTTCTCTTATTATGTTCATGTTTTTCTTTATAGCTTGTATATATACTAATATCTGTTTGAAAGTGCTTACCTGCTATTCCTATCATCTCTGTCATGTCTAGATTTATTTCCAGTAAGCAATCTTTTACTGTTTCTTCAATTACATAGTAATTTTTTGATAGGATGCTAGATATTAGAATGCGACATTGTTGAATATTGGAATTTGGTTGTTCTTAAAAGAGTGTTAGGCTTTGTTCTAGCAGATAGTTAACTTACATGCAAATCAGCTTGATCATATTAAGACTTGTTTTTAAACTTTGCATGAATCTAAAGTAGCATTTACTCTGGATATGGTTTAGTCCTACTTCTAACATGTGTCCTTTTTCTGATTTCCAAATGCTGAGTGAGGTCTCTCCCCTCTGACTGATGAGAACTCAAATGTCTCTCGGTCCTGTGTGATCTTCAGTAGGTATTTATTCTTCTCCGGTAGTTCTTCTGATAGTTGTTCTGTGCCCATTCTCGTGGAGTCTCCTGTACACTTGTACAGATTGATATTCAGCCAGACTCAAGTAGACTCCACTGCAGATATCTGGAACTATTTTTTTTTTCTATGGGGATTCTTCTTTTCTGGTAATGTGCCCTATAAATCCAAGCTGCCACTGCCTTCCTGATCTCCCATCTGTCTTTTTTCAGCTCTGTAAGCCTGCAGTAGTCCGCATGGTTTGTCCCCTCCCTGCACTGTAATATGTACTTCCACACATAAAGGCTGGGTGGCTGTAGGGCTCACTTAATTTGTCTCCTTTCTCTCAGGGATCACAGCCCTTTGCAGCCTGTTGCCCAGTGTCCAAAAACAGTTGTTTCATATATTTTGTCTGATTTTCTAGTTGTTTACAGATGGAGGTCTAGTCTAGTACCAGTTACTTCTTTGTGGCCAGAAGCAGAAATCTCTAAATGTAGCTTTTATAGATGAATAAGGTGTGTTTGGTTGTCTTTCTTTAGTTAAAAGGTCCTTGAATTTGTATTCATTTTTTTCTTGGGCACTACATTTTAAAAGTAACCTTTCTTGGCTGGGTGCAGTGGCTCACGCCTGTAATCCCAGCACTTTGGGAGGCTGAGGCAGGTGGATCACGAGGTCAGAAGTTCGAGACCAGCCTGGCCAACATGGTGAAACCCTGTCTCTATTAAAAATACAAAAAGTAGCTGGACATGGTAGCGCATGCCTGTAGACCCAGCTACTCAGGAGGCCGAGGCAGGAGAATCACTTGAACCCAGGAGGCGGAGGTTGCAGTGAGCTGAGATCGTGCCATTGCACTCCAGCCTGGGCGACAGAGTGAGACTCCATCTCAAAAATACACTACACTACACTGCACTACACTATACTACACTACACTACACTATACTACAATACACCTTTCTTAATTCTAGAACAAAAATTATGCATGTATTATTATATATGATTATATATAAAATATATAAATTACCATGGATTAATCCTATAAGTTTAATCAGTCATGTAGTGTTCCTTGTCGTTTTTACAAAATAATTCTTATATGTGTGAGAGACATTTACATGCTAAATTTGTAGGTAGTCTGTTTCAAGTAAAAGAAAACCATTACAATTGTGACCTAGTTTTTTCCATTTGATTTTATTCACTAATAGCCATGTGTTTTGATAGTGTATAAAGCAACATTTTATTAGTTTCTCAAATCCCTTGCTATGCTCTTTTGCAGAATGAAATTTTTCACTATTTATGTCATACTGGAGAATATAGAATGTGAAAATATAATTGTCCACTTCTCTTAACTGCAATTATAGTTTGAATAGTCTCACAAGATACATTTCTTTTTCCCCAGACGTAAGTGAAGCCTCTTTTGAGTTCAGAGCTAAAATTAAGGACTATTTTAGATTGAGTCCCCAGGACACTCAGTTTTTCATTCTAGGTAGCACTATCTCATTTTTACATTTCCTGTGTTGTCTCTGTAGATGGTTAGAAAAGCATACTTCATCAGAACGATGGGTTACTGCCAGCACCCCTCTGTGAGATGGTTATTAAAAGCATGTCCTTTCCTCTCCAATTCAGAGTGCAAGGTTTTCACTGATGTTATATACTTGAGCTCTTCTGACACAAGGGAGAGGATAGCTAAAACAGCTCTCAAAGCTGGGTTTATAGCCTTTCCTATCATTTGGCATTTCACTGAACTAGGTGAGGTGGTTCTTAATCTTTCTCTACCTCTCTGTCATTAACATGGTTGATCGTCAGTGAGAGCTGCAGTCAAACAAAAATGGAAACTTTGTAATTTATGTATAGCTTTAAAAAGGCAAAGAAATGAAGGATTATTGCAGTTGGTGCAATCCCCGATACAATTAATATCAAATGCATATAAATCCTATTAGAGATCTGTCATGGGTGAAAAAGGAATATGAAAAATGCGTGACCTATCTTTATTAGATTCAGTTAGAGAGAGACCATACAGAGCTAAGGAGCTTTACGAACTGCATATTAATCATAACCAGTCTTCTGAGATAAACCTATTTCTTGTAACTTATCAAAGCCGTACAGAAGATTAGTCATTCCCTTTGGTAAAGGAATGTTTTACATATTGTTCTGAGTTTTGAACATCACAGCTTTAAAAGCTGATTAACAGATATTTTAATACTAAAATATATCTCATTGAATTATATAGCTTAGGCAGCTATTATCCTGTAATGCTACCTCAATAGGGAGATGGGCTCTTTGTCAAAACCTCTACATCATTGTTTTGTTGCATATTGAGCAAGACACTCTAGGGAGTTGTATTAGAGACCAGACAAAAGAACTTTGCTACAGCAAGCAATCATTAAATCATGCAGAAATATTTCTTTCTTAAATCTTTACTTTAAGCAACAATTGGTAGATGCCAGCACCATTTTTTAAATGTCACTTTCAATTCCTGAAGTCTTTTATCTCTTTGAGAAGGAGGGGAATTAGCTTAAGGGGACGGTTAAGACCATCATGTTAATACATGGTATTGCTAAAGATAGGGGATGTATTAACAGCTCTAACCTGACAAAGATAATTAAGATTGTATTTTTAAAATGTGAGAGAAGGTTTCATAAGATTATGAAACTTTTAGATAAAACATAAAGACTAACAGGTATAAAATGGATTTTGTATTACTGTCTCACAAAACTTAGAGATGTTGAGTGATATAAGCATTTAGTTTCTGACCTCCTGTTATCACTTCAGTGCCCAGAATTTATGTCATGTCGATAAAAATACAGAACCATCTCATGATGATTTCTATACTTGATAATATATACCATTTTAAATCTTTGTTTTTATATTTCTAAAATAATAATCTTGTTTAAAAAGCTAAAAAATACTGAAGTATATGCATTAGAAATAAAATCTTCCCACCCTACACAGTAGAGGTACTACTATTAATAATTTGGTATATAATCCTTCTAAATACATTAAAAATACATTTATTGAAGGGATACACATGCAGAAAAGTACACAAACCATAATATTACAGCTCAGTGAGTTATCTCAAAGTGAATACACACATATAACCAATACCCAGTTCAAGACATAGAACAGTACTGTCTCTTCCCAATTCCTACTGTCCTTATCTTCCGTAAAGACTTCCAGTAATTTGACTTGGAATAGTACAGTTTATTACTGCCTGTTTTTGTAGCTCTATATAAATTAAATCACAGAGTATCTACTTCTTCATATCTGACTTCTTTCACTCAACCCCATGTTTGTGAGAATCATTCACAGGCCTGAGTATAACTATAGTTTTACATTTTGTTCTTCTGTAGCTGGGGTTGGGCACCTTATTCTGTAAAGGGTCAGATGTAAATATTTTAGGCTTTGTGGGTCATATGGTCCCTGACACAGCTTTCGTAAAACAAAAGCAGCCATAGATGGTATGCAAATGAACATGATTGTGCTCCATTAAAACTTTGTTTGCAAAAATAGGTTTCAGGCTAGATTTGGCCTATGGACTGTAGTTTGCCATACATACAATAAATAAATGGAATACTCTAGTATACTGTAGTATTTCATTGTATGAATATATCACAATTAGCTGAGCCATTCAAATATTAGCAGACATTTATGTTTTTGGTATGAATGCCTTTGTAATGTGGTTTTGTATACATATGCATGCATTTCTGTTTGGTATATGGAATTGCCTCATCATAGGGTATATATAGGTTAAACTTAAGTAGTAATGCCAAATGGTTTTCCAAGGTGGTTGTATTAGTCAGGGTTCTCCAGAGGGACAGAACTAATAGGATAGGTGTATACATGAAGGGGAGTTTATTAAGGAGTATCGACTCACATGATCACAAGGTGAAGTCCCACAATAGGCCATCTGCAAGCTGAGGAGCAAGGACCAGTTGGAGTCCCAAAACCTTTAAAGTCGGGAAGCTGACAGTGCGGCCTTCAGTCTATGGCTGAAGGCCTGAGAGCCACTGGCAAATCGCTGGTGTTAGTCCAAGAGTCCAAAAGCTGAAGAACTTGGAGTCTTACGTTCCAGGGCAGGGAGCATCCAGCGCAGGAGACAGATGAAGGCCGGACAACTCAGCCAGTTTACTCATTCCACATTCTTCTGCCTGCGTTGATCCTAGCCACACTGGCAGCTGATTAGATGGTGCCCACCCAGATTGAGGGTAGGTCTGCCTCTCCCAGTCCACTGACTCAAATGTTCATCTCCTTTGGCACAACCCTCACAGACACACCCAGGAACGGTGCTTTGCATCCTTCAATCCAATCAAGCTGACACTCAATATTAATCATCATAGTGGTAGATGAATTTACACCCCTACCAGTAGTTCTACTCATCATCACTTGTTATTGTCAATCTTATTAAAAGATGTTTTCTTTACTAACTTAGATTATACATAATACACGATATTTTTATTTTTAAAATTAAAGAATGAGAGATCCTATATATCAATTTATGTTGCCTGCTCACAAAAATCCATATGTTAGCCCCTAATTTAACCAATATGTTAAATCTTAACTAGCCTTTAATCTTAAAATGATAAGGAATCTCCACAGCATATATTATGTAATTTATATACTGAACTGATTTTCATTCTCAACAGTTGCCTAGTAGTAATATTAGTGTAACTTTGCAGAACAAAGGAAGAATACTTAAGCCCTAGATAACATAATTTCTGCACACATACTCTATTAATAGCACTTTCCAAAATTATGTGACCTTTTTTCTTAGAATTCAAATCCAAAGTCCAGTTTTCAAATGTCATCTTCAAACTTGTTTTGGCGTTTGATAACACCTACTACCCATTCTTTCATAAAATTCCTGTACTGGCCGGTTGCAGTGGCTCACACCTGTAATCCCAGCACTTTGGGAGGCCGAGGTGGGCAGATCACAAGGTCACGAGTTCGATACTAGCGTGACCAACATGGTGAAACCCCGTCTCTACTAAAAATACAAATTTAGCTGGATGTGTTGGCACACGCCTGTAATCCCAGCTACTCAGGAGACTGAGGCAGGAGAATCGCTTGAACCCTGGAGGCGGAGGTTGCAGTGAGCCAAGGTTCCACCACTGCACTCCAGCCTAGGTGACAGAGCAAGACTACGTCTCAAGAAAAAAAAAAAAAAATGTCCTGTGCTTTCTACTTATCTGTACCTTGCTTCTCTGTTGTCTGTGTCCTAGTATCTCATCTCCCTGACTCCAATAATTTTGTCTATTTCCTGAGTTTTTGTTCAAGGCTGTTTGTTCTTCTCCTATTAAAATTTGCCTGGCATCTTGAGTTCATATTATCAGCCTTATTTGGATGCTCCTAAATTTACATGTTCAATCCAGACTGCTCACTTGCCTAATGGCCTTATATATTCAGATACCTAGAAGGGATCACCTTTTATCTCATTTTCTCAAATTTAAATATCCAAAGTGAAACTCATAATGTTGATATTCATTTTCTCTCTCTGCCTCTGCCATACTCTCTACCACCCTAAAGTCCCAACATTCCCCATTCTCCATTTAGCAAGTAGAGATAGTAGAAAGAAGTGTTTTATTAATTTCTCTGGTTGGTTAAATGAAAGATAAGGGAAGGAATGACACATTTTATATAATGCTTATTAGGAAAGAAATGTGCTGTATTCCAAGTAATATGAAATATTATTAATTTTAATATTCATTCACCAAACACCAATCATTTCACAGTGATAATTTGGGATAGCTAGGCAAGTTAATTTTGGAAAATAGTGCAAAAGTAGAGCAAGATCATTCTAATTGAACAATGATAATAGTTCAGTTCTTTTAGTGTTCCAAAAATAAAGTAATAAATATATGCTAAAATTTAAAAATAATTTATTCAGCATAAATAAATGATAACTATCATCTTGAAAAAGTAATTGCTCTGGGTAGTAACAAAAAACATGTCTTTCCAGTGAGGCACTAATGTCCTCTGAATCTAAATGGAGTTATTTTCAAACTTTTGAGAAAAGCATATAATTTATCAGAGTGTCATTTTTAAATGTGGAAGCCCTTAATCTCATAGGGAATGAGGAGAGCCACTGAAATTCTTTAATATTCTCTGACATACTAACAAAAAGTAGGGTAACACTGAGGTGAGTTCCCTGATGATAACCTTGGCAACTTACTAGAGTTTAATGTAGGCAAAATAATGAGAATGCCTAGATGTTCCAGGCATTATTCTAGCAGATTATCAGTACGTTCTAGTAGGACAGATAAAAAATGTATGTATTCATACATACATCCATATCTATACACACATATATTTATACACACACACACACATATATACACACATACATATATAATCATAGGTGTAAGTGCTATCCTGAAAAGAAATAGAGCAGAGTAAGGAGTACCATGGGGCGGGTATGCAATTTTAAGTAGGATGATCAGGGTGGGCCTTGTAGAGAATGTGATATTTGAGCAAAGATGGGAATAAGGCAAGGTAGTGAGCCAAGAAGATATCTGGTATGGTTATATTTAGTAGGTTTTTTGTTTTTTTTTTTTACTTATTTCTCACTTTACTCCCGAAATGATTCGGTGCCTACATTATTTAGTTGGTCAAAACCAAATAAAAATTTGATACATTAACATTTTATTCCTTTGGTAATATAGGGGGACCATGCTAAGGAAAACTTAGTCCACTCTGGGGAAGTGCTACGTCAAACTTTTTGTTTGACTGTCAGAGCTATCACTGGGATACCTACCATGCTGCCATGGGGTGGAGTATTTCACTGTAATGTCTCTATACCTTATGAAATTGACTTAGATTGAAAATATCCCACCACTTTAGCCCCTGAGCCTGATTCTTTTTAAGTGCAGATTTTCTAATCTAAAAATCAAATAAGAGAGAACGTGAGAATGTTCACTGGAAAATCCTAGGTAATGTATAGCTGTGTAACAGGGACTCTTTGGAAACATTTCTTCTGATGTTATTATCTATTGAGTGGAATAATGCTGACTATTTCTCGTTAGGTAAAGGGGAAGGCAGGTAAGACCTTAGGGTAGCCCACAAATCACATAGTATAGGAAATTACCTTTTCCAATTATGTAGAAGCTGCCCTTGTTGCTGACTTTCCCCATTATTCACCATCACTGTAATTGGGAAAACCAGAAAGCTTGGCAAGAGAAATTTGAATAGCGAGCTCTTAGTTTGTTATGTTGCTGCTATCACTGGTATAAATACAGGTGTAGTTTTATAGGATGTTTAGTGATTATTCTGTACAGAAACCTAATAGTCGTGTCACAGATTTCTACCTCAGTATTCAGAATCCTATAATCTGTTTTGGGAATTTTCTTTTTACTTATATGTAATTTTACAGATAAATCCTCAGTTTTCTAGTATAGCATTTCACCACTGATGCTGAAATTAGAACATTGAGGGCTTGTAATTTGAAAATGTAAAGATTAGAAATTATATTTCATAGTCAGGCGTGGTGGCTCACGCCTGTAATCCCGGCACTTTGGGAGGCTGAGGTGGGCGGATCACCTGAGGTCGGGAGTTTGAGACCAGCCTGATCAACATGGAGAAACCCCATGTCTACTAAAAATACAAAATTTGCAGGGAGTGGTGGCGCATGCCTGTATCCCAGCTACTTGGGAGGCTGAGGCAGGAGAATCACTTGAACCCAGGAGGTGGAGGTTGCAGTGACCTGAGATCGTGCCATTGCACTCCAGCCTGGGCAACAATAGTGAAACTCCATCTCAAAAAAGAAAAAAAAAATTATATTTCATTTGTCCTGTCTATATATGATCCAATGTACTTTTGATTTCCGGCTCCTGGTTTCTGTTAAACTGGACATGTCACTTTAACATTTGCTCATTCTTTATTTGGTTAGCCAAGTATATACATTTTTATTCTTGCAACAAGGAAGGATAGGCATAGATGTTCTGGACTTAGTGTTGAAGGAGAATCCAGGTTAATAATCTGACTAGGCTGGTGGACAAATTTAAGTAAGGCAAGGAACATAGTTAACTGTCATAGGTCTGATACATTTCAGTGTTAAAGAGGAATCACTAATAGTCTATTATTCAAAGATAAACTGAGGTACATGAAAATGTTAAAGAGTTTATTTTAGCAAGTAAACTGTTGAATCCAGCAATCCCAGATGACAAGTGGCTCAGGAGCTCCACCTAAGAAACATGAGGTGGAGACTTTTGTCAGGTGAATACAGAAGCAAGGCAAAGAAAATAGTTTGATTGGCTAACGTGGAGCGGTAGCCTTATTTGGATCATTCAAGTGAAAAGTCCCTAGTTAGAGATTAGTTTCGAATTGATTACACTTAATTTTTGTTTTCCTAAAATGTGATTGTTTACACTGAGTTGGGTTTCAGTTTGCTTATATAGGGTCCCAAGATGCTAGAGTCCCCTTAGTCTTATGGCCTCCTGATTAATTCACTTTAACACTAGGAAACTGGGAAACAATCTGGGACTCAAGAAGAGGGTCTGAACTAAGAAGAAAATCCTAAACAGAGGCCAGAGACACTAGGCAAAGGAAAAAGTGTGCCACAAATTCACTAAACTTGGCGTGGAGCTAAAGCCTTTACAATTATGGGCTTTCCTACTGATAAGAGTAGATCACTGCAGGAAGGACACTCAGAGGACACCTGGTCTATGAGGCTATTAGGGAGGATGGAACTCCCACATCTACTGTCTACCACAAGTGAGATTTGGTATTGTAGAAATAGGAAAAAAAAAAAAAAAAAAAGACTCTTTGTGATCCTTAAAAAAAGATTTGAGCCCTGTTTGAGGTTGATCTTTTATATGAATTAAAAGTAATTATATCTCAAAGAATCAGTGTAAAATGTATGTATTGTTTGGTTTCATGACTCTTTGTATTACCACTCTAGTTCCTAGGTACTTTAATTCAGTTGCCATCCTTCCCACTCTCTCAGCTCCATAATTGTGCTGATTTAACAAATACTCACTAAATAGACAAAACCCCACCTACCATTAATTATGAGCTGAAATGAGGCATAAATGTGGAATAAATAAAGAATATAATGATAAAATTTACAAAATGCTATTAAATGCACCAATACCTATTATATATCACTCTAAAATTTAATTGTTGTATTAAAGTTATAGTGACAAAAGGTTTTGTACTAAGCAGAAGTAAAATTTTTGTGCATTCTGTCTCTATCCCACCTCATATTTTGAATATATCTGCAAAGCTGGTTTAAATCTTGCTTATAAATTTATGTTAAAAAATGTATGCACATCACATAAACATGGTAATGCTTAATTGTCCATTAAAGAAGACATTTCACATTTTCAACATGAATGCTTTTCTATTCTAAACATTTTTATTAAGCCATTTATTCAACCAGAGGCCTGCACAGTAAGCAATAGTGTAGTTGTTTTTCAACTAGTACTCTGTCAGGAACTTAGGAAGAAAGACATTTGAAATACCACGTTGAGAAAAAAAAGTCTTTAACAGAAATCTAAAAACAATCATTGGTATTGGACTGTAAAATTAGTTTAGAGTTGGATGGTATGACTTTTTAAGGATAGTACCTACAAGTTCTCTTACTATTTTTACCATTTTCTTTTACATTTTCTTCTATTGATGGTTGTTTTAAATGACACGATGCCAGAGATTGTATTTGTATCCTTTTTCTCCACTCGGAAATGCTTTTTATACTGCCTTGAATAGTACTATGTATTTATGTATTTTAAAGGTGTTTTAAGACATGCTTGGTAAAGATGTTATTAATTGCTTATGCATATTTCACTGATTGACACATACAATAAAATGGTAAATTTTTAAACTTTTTAAACACCCAGCCACAAATATTGTTTCCTTGATATTCCATGACAACCTTGCATAGTGCTCTATTAAGTATTTAATATAAACAAGATATCTCTCTCTCCACCCACTTTTCCTCTCTGTCTTCTTTCCATTGCAACTTTTCTGGAAACTTCTTCCTAATCCAGTAGTAGCGGAAAGAGAATTCCTCTTATTCCAAAAAAGTAATCTCCCTATTTCAAAGTACAAATAAATCAATATGTTTGCACATCCCAGCTTCATTTTGTATGGCTGTGTTAAAAAAAAAATATGTTTAAAAAAAAAACACAACACATAACCTGAGAACTACCCTCTTAAGAATTTTTTAAGCGAATAGTACAATATTGTTAACTACAGGTGTAATGTTATATAACAAATCTCCAGAACATTTTCATCTTGCATGACTGAAACTTTATGCCCATTGAACAACAACTCTTTTTTTTCTTTCTTTCTTTTTTTTTTTTTTAATTATACTTTAAATTCTAGGGTACATGTGCACAACGTGCAGGTTTGTTACATAGGTATACATGTGCCATGTTGGTTTGCTGCACCCATTAACTCATCATTTACATTAGGTATTTCTCCTTGCCCACACCCCACGACAGGCCTCTGTGTGTGATGTGCCCCACCCTGTGTCCAAGTGTTCTCGTTGTTCAATTTCCACCTATGAGTGGGAACACGTGGTGTTTGGTTTTCTGTCCTTGTGATAGTTTGCTCAGAATGATGGTTTCCAGCTTCATCCATGTCCCTATAAAGGACATGAACTCATCCCTTTTTTATGGCTGCATAGTATTCCATGGTGTATATATGCCACATTTTCTTAATCCAGTCTATCATTGATGGGCATTTGGGTTGGTTCCAAGTCTTTGCTATTGTGAATAGTGCCACAGTAAACATTCGTGTGCATGTGTCTTTATAGTAGCATCATTCATAATCCTTTGGGTATATACCCAGTAATGGGATCACTGGGTCAAATGGTATTTCTAGTTCTAGATCCTTGAGGAATCACTACACTGTCTTCTACAATGGTTGAACTGGTTTACACTCCCACCAACAGTGTAAAAGCGTTCCTATTTCTCCACATCCTCTCCAGCATCTGTTGTTTCCTGACTTTTTAATGATTGCCATTCTAACTGGTGTGAGATGGTATCTCATTGTGATTTTAATTTGCATTTCTCTGATGACCAGTGATGATGAGCATTTTTTCATGTGTCTGTTAGCTGCATAAATGTCTTATTTTGAGAAATGTCTGTTCATATCCTTTGCCCACTTTTTGATGGGGTTCTTTGTTTTTTTCTTGTACATTTGTTTAAGTTCTTTGTAGACTATGGATATTAGCCCTTTGTCAGATGGATAGATTACAAAATTTTTCTCCCATCCTGTAGGTTGCCTGTTCACTCTGATTGTAGTTTCTTTTGCCCTGCAGAAGCTCTTTAGTTTAATTATATCCTATTTGTCTATTTTGACTTTTGTTGCCATTGCTTTTGGTGTTTTAGTCATGAAGTCTTTGCCCATGCCTATGTCCTCAATGGTATTGCGTAGGTTTTCTTCTAGGGTTTTTATGGTTTTAGGTCTAACATTTAAGTCTTTAATCCATCTTGAATTAATTTTGTGTAAGGTGTAAGGAAGGGATCCAGTTTCAGCTTTCTACATATGGCTAGCCAGTTTTCTGAGCACCATTTGTTAAATAGGGAATCCTTTCCCCATTTCTTGTTTTTGTCATGTTTGTCAAAGATCAGATGGTTGCAGATGTGTGGTGTTATTTCTGAGGCCTCTGCTCTGTTCCATTGGTCTGTCTCTCTGTTTTGGTACCAGTACCATGCTGTTTTGGTTACTGTAGCCTTGTAGTATAGTTTGAAGTCAGGTAGTGTGATGCCTCCAGCTTTGTTCTTTTTGCTTAGGATTGTCTTGGCAATCCCGGCTCTTTTTTGGTTCCATATGAATTTTAAAGTAGTTTTTTCCAATTCTGTGAAGAAAGTCAGTGGTAGCTTGATGGGGATGGCATTGAATCTATAAATTACCTTGGGCAGTATGGCCATTTTCACAATATTGATTCTTCCTATCTATGAGCATGGAATGTTCTTCCATTTGTTTATGTCCTCTTTTATTTTGTTGAGCAGTGGTTTGTAGTTCTCCTTGAAGAGGTCCTTCACATCCCTTGTAAGTTGGATTCCTAGGTATTTTATTCTCTTTGAGGCAATTGTGAATGGGAGTTCACTCATGATTTGGCTTTCTGTTTGTCTGTTATTGGTGTATAGAAATGCTTGTAATTTTTGCACATTAATTTTGTTTCCTGAGACTTTGCTGAAGTTGCTTATGAACTTAAGGAGATTTTGGGCTGAGACAATGGGTTTTTCTAAATATACAATCGGCCGGGCGCGGTGGCTCAAGCCTGTAATCCCAGCACTTTGGGAGGCCGAGACAGGTGGATCACGAGGTCAGGAGATCGAGACCATCCTGGCTAACCCGGTGAAACCCCGTCTCTACTAAAAAATACAAAAAAATAGCCGGGCAAGATGGCGGGCGCCTGTAGTCCCAGCTACTCGGGAGGCTGAGGCAGGAGAATGGCGTGGACCCGGGAGGCGGAGCTTGCAGTGAGCTGAGATCCGGCCACTGCACTCCAGCCTGGGCGACAGCGCGAGACTCCGTCTCAAAAAAAAAAAAATAAATAAATAAAAAAAAAAAATATACAATCATGTCATCTGCAAAGAGGGACAATTTGACTTCCTCTTTTCCTAATTGAATACCCTTGATTTCTTTCACTTGTCTGATTGCCCTGGCCAGAACTTCCAACACTATGTTAAATAGGAGTGGTGAGAGAGGGCATCCCTGTCTTGTGCCAGTTTTCAAAGGGAATGCTTCCGGTTTTTGCCCATTCAGTATGATATTGGCTGTGGGTTTGTCATAAATAGCTCTTATTATTTTGAAATACGTTTCATCAATACGTAGTTTATTGAGAGTTTTTAGCATGAAGGGCTGTTGAATTTTGTCAAAGGCCTTTTCTGCCTCTATTGAGATAATCATGTGGTTTTTGTTGTTGGTTCTGTTTATGTGATGGATTATGTTTATTCGTTTGCGTATGTTGAACCAGCCTTGCATCCTAGGGATGAAGCCAACTTGATCGTGGTAGATAAACTTTTTGATGTGCTGCTGGATTCAGTTTGCCAGTATTTTAATGAGGATTTTTGCATCGATGTTCATCAGGGATATTGGTGTAAAATTCTCTTTTCTTGTTTTATCTCTGCCAGGCTTTGGTATCATGATGCTCCTGGCCTCACAAAGTGAGTTAGGGAGGATTCCCTCTTTTTCTATTGATCGGAATAGTTTCAGAAGGAATGGTACCATCTCCTCTTTGTACCTCTGGTAGAATTCAGCTGTGAATCTGTCTCGTCCTGGACTTTTTTTTTTTTGTTGATAGGCTACTAATTACTGCCTCAATTTCAGAGCCTGTTATCAGTCTATTCAGAGATTCAACTTCTTCCTGGTTTAGTCTTGGGAGGGTGTATGTGTCCAGGAATTTATCCATTTCTTCTAGATTTTCTAGTTTATTTGCGTAGAGGTGTTTATAGTATTCTCTGATGGTAGTTTGTATTTCTGTGGGATCGGTGGTGATATCCCCTTTATCATTTTTTATTGCATCTATTTGATTATTCTCTCTTCTTCTTTATTAGTCTTGCTAGCAGTCTATCAGTTTTGTTGATCTTTTCAAAACACCAGCTCCTGGATTCATTGATTTTTTTGAAGGGTTTTTTTGTGTCTCTATCTCCTTCAGTTCTGCTCTGATCTTAGTAATTTCTTGTCTTCTGCTAGCTTTTGAGTTTGTTTACTCTTGCTTTTCTAGTTCTTTTAATTGTGATGTTAGAGTGTCAGTTTTACATCTTTCTTAGTTTCTCTTGTGGGCATTTAGTGCTATAAATTTCCCTCTACAAGGCCCGGTGCGGTGGCTCACGCCTGTAATCCCAGCACTTTGGGAGGCCGAGGCGGGTGGATCCTAGGTCGGGAGATCGAGACCATCGTGGCTAATGTGGTGAAACCCTGTCTCTAGTAAAAATACAAAAAATTAGCTGGGCTTGGTGGCGGGATCCTGTAGTCCCAGCTACTCAGGAGACTGAGGCAGGAGAATGGCATGAACCTGGGAGGTGGAGCCTGCAGTAAGCCGAGATTGCGCCACTGCACTCCAGCCTGGGCAACAGAGCAAGACTCCGTTTCAAAAAACAAAAAAATAAAAAAATAAAAGACAAGCAATAACAAATGCTGGTGATGATGTAGAGAAAATGTTGGTGGGAATGTGAATCAATACAACCACTATGGAAAACAGTTTGGATGTTCCTTCAAAAACTGAAAGTTGCGCTACCATATGATCCAGCAATCCCACTGCTGGGTATATACCCAAAAGAAAGGAAATCAGTATATTGAAGGGATATCTGCACTCCTATGTTTGTTGCAGCACTGTTTACAATAGTGAAGATTTGGAAGGAACCTAAGTGTCCATCAACAGATACATGGATAAAGAAAATGTGGTACATAAATACAATGGAGCACTATTCAGCCATAAAATGAATGAAATCCTGTCATTTGCAACAACATGGCTAGAACTGGAGGACATTATGTTAAGTGAAAAAAGCCAGGCACAGATAGACAAACTTCCCATGTTCTAACTTATTTGTGGGAGCTAAAAAATCAAAGCATTTGGATTCAAGGAGATAGAGAATAGAATGATGATTATCAGAGGCTGGGTAGCGTAGTGATGGGGAAGTGGAGATGGTTAATGTGTACAAAAAAACCGGGTGGCTAGCATAACCGGGTGGCTATAGTCAAAAATAATTTAATTGTACATTTTAAAATAACGAAACTAACTAATTGTATATAATTGGATTGTTTGTAACACAAAAGACAAATGCTTGAGGGGATAGATAACCCATTTACCATGATGTGATTATTATGCACTGCATGCTGTATCACTGTATCTCATGTACCTCATAAATATATAACCTACTGTGTACCCACAAAAATTAAAAATTAAAAAATAGACACACTTCCAGAATCAAAAAAAGAAAGAAAAAGATGGCTTAATTATTGTGAGTTTCCAAATCATCAGATAAATATGCCATATTTAAATGCAAACAACATCATATTAACTTTTTATATATTGGGGGCTATCTTTTTTCCGGCTGCTATAACAAAGTTATCTTAATATGTCACCCACCATAGACTGGGTGGCATATTAACAAAAGAAATTTGTTTCTTGCGATTCTGGAGGCCGGATGTCTGAGATCAGAGTGCCAACGTGGTTGGGTTCTGGTGAGGGTCCTCTTCTGGGTTGCAGACTGCTGACTTCTCTTTATATCTTCACATGACAGAAGGAGGGCGAGAGAACTCTCTGGGGTCCCTAATAGGGGCACTAATTCTATTCATGAGGTCTCCACCCTTGTGACCTTGTGACCTTATTACCTCTCAAAGGTCTGCCCCCAATCACATTGAGGGTTAGGATTTCATCATAAGGATTTGGGGGCACACAGACATTTAGCATTTTTGTAACAAAGGAAAACTGCATACTGTGTTCCCCTCTTGGAAATTAGTGAAGTGTGTTAGCTATTGAGACTTCTAAGAAGTCTTTGATTTAGCTTTCTTTAAACCTCGCATTTCTCAAATCTATAGGTTGATAGAAAAGTAATTGTGGTTTTTGCCATTAATGGCAAAACCATTACCCAAGAACCTCTTTTGGGGTCAGGGGAATAGTATCCACTTGTCTTCTGAGGCAAGGTACTACTTTTCTACTGCCTACAGTTAGGTTTGTGCTGAATGGTATATTTAAGTATAAAGTATCCCCAGGTCACATATGGCTATTTAAATTTAATTAAAATTGAATGAAATCATTCAGATCATCAGTCACATTAGCCACATTTGAAGTGCTCAGTAGCTGCAGGTGGCTAGTGACTATTGTTATTGGACATATCCATAAGAAAGATACCTATTGGGATCCGTTTTGTCACCTGACATCCCTACCCCCAAAGAATTTACTGATTTGTTATTTCTTTTTGTGATTTTACATTAACTGCATAATGTTACAAAACTAGCCTTAAAAAAAATCTGTTGCTACTTTCAATATAACAGTATTGTTGGCCGGGTGCGGTGGCTCAAGCCTGTAATCCCAGCACTTTGGGAGGCCGAGACGGGTGGATCACGAGGTCAGGAGATCGAGACCATCCTGGCTAACACGGTGAAACCCCGTCTCTACTAAGAAATACAACAAAAAGAAAGAATAAAAAAAAAAAACTAGCCGGGCGAGGCGGCGGGCGCCTGTAGTTCCAGCTACTCGGGAGGCTGAGGCCGGAGAATGGCGTGAACCCGGGAGGCGGAGCTTGCAGTGAGCTGAGATCCGGCCACTGCACTCCAGCCTGGGCGACCGAGCGAGACTCCGTCTCAAAAAAAAAACAAAAAAAAACAAAACAGTATTGTATAGCAATGGTCCCCAAACTTTTTGGCACCAGTGGCCGATTTTGTGGAAGACAATTTTACCACGGGACGGGTGGGGTGCGGGGATATAGGGATGGTTACAGGATGTAACTGTTCCACTTCAGATCATCAGGCATTAGTTAGATTCTCATAAGGAGTACACAACCTAGATACTTCGCATGTGCAGTTCACAGTAGGGTTCATGCTCCTATGAGAATCTAATGCTGGTCTGACAGGAGGTGGAGCTCAGGGAGTAATACTCATTGGCGCACTGCTCACCTTCGGCTGTGAGGTATGGTTCCTAACAGGCCACGGGTAGTGGTCTGTTGCCCAAGGGTTGGGGACCCTTGTTGTAGAGGACAGTGTGTACTGTTATTGTGTTTTTTGTATGAAAACTCCTATGAGCCCTTTTATTTGGTTCTAAAAGCTACAAAAAGCTTTGCTTTCTTGAAAAGTAACTGATTATATTTTTATTTCCTTTGATTTGGGCACCAGAAAACATAGTTAAATCTTTGTCCTAACATTCTTTTTAATCTCATTCTATTGTGATTTATATTTTTTCTATTCCTGTTTTCTATGGATATTTGTTTTCATAGTTTTGCAAAATACTTCAAATTCCGTAAGAGCAAATCAGGTATAACTGAACATTAGCGATTATAGTATTTTTTCACAATTCATCATAAGTGGTCAACATTCTTAGTTGTCCATTTTTGCAGGGCATTTGATATTTGAGCCATTTTCCCATTACAAGCCTTTCTAGTATCAATGGTTAAGTTTTCTGTATTGTCTGTAAGCTGTTTCTTGCTCAGGTATCTTATAATCAATAGTACATGATATAGAATTCCTGAGAAGTAGGAATAGAAAATCTATTTGTAGTCTGTATTTCTCCATAAGGCTTTGAAGTAGACTAGACTAAGCAGCTTTGTTTCTAATTCAGTATTTGGAACTTACTGTATATTCATTCATTTACTCTTTCATTTATTCATTCATTCAATAAATATTTGTTGAATGCCTGTTACACTGAGTACTCTTCTGGGTGCTGGAGATGTAGCAACAAGACAAGAAGACAAAAATATTCCCTCTCTCAAGGAACTGACATTTTACTGAGATTAAGCTCAAATTCCAATTCATTAAACTCTTAATTTTTGAGATCATTAAAAGAAAAGATTGTTTCTTATTGGCCCCTCCTCTCCATGTGCACCAAAAGTTGTTTTGTTTCCATGGCCTTATTTGCTGTGGCAGTAAGAGAGATAAATGGGCCAAATCCAACTGGGAGGCAGGAGGAAGAACTCTTGTCCAACTTTCATTGTATTCAAGAATTCAAGAATATGAGTCAGAAAAGGCTGATAAGAAATAGAGTTTGTTGATCCTAGGCTGAGCACAGGGGCTCACACCTGTAATCTCAGCAGTTTGGGAGGCCGAGGTGGGCGGATCACTTGAGGCCAGGAGTTCGAGACCAGCCTGGCCGACGTGGTGAAATCCCATCTCTACTAAAAATACAGAAATTATTCGGGCATGGTGGTGCACGCCTGTAGTCCCAGCTACTTGGGAGGGCTGAGTTGGGGGGATTGCTTGAGCTTGGGAGGCAGAGGTTCTAGTGAGCTGAGATTGTGCCACTGCACTCCAGGCTGGGTGACAGAGTGAGACTCTGTCTCAAAAAGAAAAAAGAATAAAAGAAATACAGTTTGTTAATCCTAAAATATTTTGAGAGCAGATTTATGGTCAAAATAAGACATAGTCTCTGAGACCTACTCTGTTCTTAGAAGTAATCGGGAACATTTATAGTTGATTGGTTTTCAAAACAAAAATGCAAAGCAGTTAAATATATATTTGCTAAACTTATTGAACACTTAGTATATGACAGTGTTCTGAATGCTGAAGATAGATCAGTGAACAAAACAACAAAACTCCCTGCCTTAGAGCTTGCAGTAAAGAGTAGAAACCATGAGAGCAAGTAATTGACGAAGGAAACAAGACAGTGAGTGCTGTGGAGAGAAAGTGCTATAGAAAGAATTAAAATGGAAAGATGTGTTAGTGATAGACTAACCCCTTTATAATGATACTTACAAAAGGCTTTCCTGATACAGTGATTTGTAACCTGAAACCTGAATGATATGAAGAAACCAGCCACATGAAGATCAGGAGGAAAACCTTTCTAGGCTGAGGGAACAGTTAAACTAAAAGCCTTAATATTGGAAAGAACTTGGTTTGGTGGCAAAACAATAAGAAAGCCAGTTTGGGTAGGAAGTAGTATGAGGACCAAGTGATAGGAGAATCGATCACAGAGTGAGGGGGAGGCCAGATCAAGTAGAGCTGTTTACATATGTTAACTGAGCTAAAACTACTATTTGTCTTTAAAGTAAAATGCTTTCTGAGTAACCGACCCTGAGTACTTTCCAGCTGCTCATAAGCCAAAAGTCAATCACGATAGTTTAGGCTTCACTTAAACACAGGCAATCTGATGTTCCAGTCTTTCATTTCATTTCATTGTTTTGTATTCTCCTTCACTCTTTTTTTCTCCTGGTGAAGCAGCAGAACCCATTGACTTTTTGCTTTACTTTGGATTTCAGTCTCTCACTTCCACAGTGAGTGCTGTGGAGAGAAAGTGCTATAGAAAGAATTAAAGTGGAAAGATGTGATAGTGATAGAATAACCCCTTTATAGTGATACTTAGTCCCAGCTACAGAAGGAGCTGTGACAGAGCTTCAGCCAAGGGGTTGGGAAGCAGGAGTCCAGAGCTTTCTAATTTGCTAGATGGATATGCAATCAGTGATGATCACACCCACATCTCACTGGTGATTGATTGAATCAACCATTTAACATTTTTGAAGTTATTTAAAGAGTTGGAAATAAAGTGAAATCTCTAAAGAATATATTAATATTTATAATTTTGATAGTGAATTTTTTTGTTCTTTTAAGTTACTTTATGGCTGAAATGCAGCTTTTCAGTCTTAAATCTCATATCAGTTACCTTCCCATAATTTTAAGACCGCAGTATTTATTTGGTTCTATTATATAACTTTTATGGCCTTTGAAAGTAAGAGAGTGAATGTAACTGATAGTTTTCTGTCACTTATACTGCTACTGGGTCTGACTTTTAGCTCTTTTAAAAGTTATTTTCACTTTGGAAACACTTTAAAGATGCATTGAACTCTTTTTCTACAGCTCTATAATCCATTTTTATATACAAGACATATAGTAGCACAAGGCTCCCACATACAAAGCTCACAACAGGCAAAATTCCATATGTCTGCTTTAGATTTTCATGTTGAATACATTGTTGTGGCTGCTTCTAAAACATTAAAGACATACCTGCTAGGTTGTGGATTTTTTTTTGTCTTGACTTTTTGAAAGTTTCTGCACTATTTTTTCTTAGATTACATATAGAATATAAAGTGCAGTTAAGTCCTATGAAAGATGAGAATATTATAGACCTTCTGGCCACAAGAAACCATCAAATGTACATTAAACTCTACTTCTCTGTATTATCAATTTCTCTCAATAATATGAAAATAATTATTATGGCATGATATATTAAAACAAAGGAATAGTGGATTTAGTTCCCTGAATACTATATTCCTTTCTTCCCTCCCATCCTAGTACCCACTGACTTGCTGTTGGATTGTGCATGAAATTAAAAAGAAAACTTGAATACATTGTGCCCTGGAATTGTTTGAATGAAAGTGATTGTGGTAATTCAAAGGTTTGGATGCCTTTAAGCATATGTTGTAAAATTTTTAATCGGAGAGATAGGTGAGTTTAAAAAATTAGAGACATTTCAAATCCGTAAGTGTTACTAGAACAGTAGACAAAGTATTTTGGGGGAAAGATCATTTGATTCCCTGTATCACACCATTTACCAGAATAAGCTTCAGAACAATGAGTTATAAATATAAAACCATACACAAACTAGGCCTGAATATAGGTAATATTTACTTGAAATAAGAGCAGCTTTGTGACAATATAAACAAAAGTAGAAGATAAAAAATATATTTTTGACTGTAACAAATGAAGAACTTTTATAAATCAAGAACATAGTATATATTGTTAAAGGGCAAATGCCGATTTTAAACAATTTTTGACAACTTGGATAATGGATTAATACCTTTATGAGTATTCTTATATAGAGACATGAAAATGTATATCCTAATAGAAATATGAACAAAGGTATTGAACGTAGTATTCATAAAGTATAAATTACATATATAATGTGCATGGTGTATGTGGTATGTATGAATGGGCTTGTATGAATGTGCATGGCTGTGCATATATTCAGCCTAATTAGCAATAGGAGAAATGACTAAAGAATAGTGCAGTTTAATAGACAAAAAGGATTTAAAATAATGATCTGATATGTGAGGGTGCAGAGAAGCATGCACTCTCATTTCATGATGGTTGATTTGTAGAATAGTACAACCTTTCTGGAGGGCAATTTAGCAGAATGAAACACAAGCAGTGAAAATATTTATATTCACGCCTAGCAATTCCATTTCTAGAAAATTGTCCTAATGAAGCAGATGTATAAAAAATATATCTGTAGTGTTCACTTCAGAATTATTTCTAGTTGTGAAAAATTAGAAAGAGCATAAATGCCCAATAATAAAGGATTTTTAAAATAACTGTATGATAATTAAAATAATCTATATAATTATATGAGAGATGTTCATGATATAGTAAATGATAAAGCAGAATGTAAAATATATGTACAGCCAATAGTATGACTCCAATTTTCTTTAAGAATATATTGCACATGGGAAACATGATTAGACCAAGTGATACAATTTATTAACAGTACAGTACGTCTCTCTATGTGAGAAATTATAGTGATTTTTAAATTTTCTTCTCTTGCATTAACTCTGTTTTCCAAATTTTTAACAATGATCTTGTATTAGTTGTGAAATGAGGCAAAAGGAAAAAATGATAAAGGAGAAAGGGTTCAATTATATTATCTTTATTCCCTCAGCGTTGACAGTGTAGCAATTAATGATAGAATTAATAAGCTCTATTTTTGCCTTATTTACCAACTTTGTGTTTAGCAACAGGAACTATTTGTATTCCATTATGTTTATAAAAGATGGAAATATATTTTCTGTTTTTTCTTGGTGGAAGGGGGCAAAGTAAGCCACAGTACCTCTTTTACTTAGCATTTCTTTTAGATATTCAAAAAGACAAGTATGTTATATACTCTTGATTTGATTAAAGGAAAACATATATAAAGAAATATATATAATGAAATATAAAGGTATATAAATAAAGAAATATATATATAAAGAAAGATGTATAAAGAAAGAAAATAGATATATAAATATCTTCACCTTTCCCTCAACACTCTGATCATTCTAGTCACATCTGGTCTTAAACTTTAGACAGGACATCATATTAGTAATTTATTTTCACCACATCTGTAGGGGTCTTTTATTTGTGGATTCTACAGTGATAATTAATTTAATGAGAGTTAACATTTAGAAATAGATTTGTAGCCAGGTTTTGTGCTCTTTTAATAGGCTGGGAAGCTAAAAATAACGCCTTGTAAGGGAAAAAACTGCAAACAGATGAAATTTAACTGAGCACCAGACATTCAGAGTTGAAGAGCACACATGGGGGAAATTGTATGTACTTAAATTATCAACGTATTGGAAATGAAATGCTTTGGTACAGATGTGAAGAGTAAAACAAAAACAAGTCTGTTAGTTGGTTACATCTTCCCATCTGCTTTTTGTATTACAAGTAGGAGTCCCACTGTCCAAGCTCCTCATGACACTAAGCTCTAAAAAATAAATAAATAAATAAATGCTTTACAATATCAGCTTTAGATAATATATTCAGAAAGAGATGATAACATCATGTTGTATACTTGTAATGGACAAATATGCTAGTTCAATTTACCTACAGATGTTCATTGGGATGCTTTCCCTCAAAGTGTTTTTGATTTTCTCAAAAGACCAATCTCATGAGCTCTTTAAGAAAATGTCAGTTGTTTTGCATATGTAAACAATCAGGTCTATGAACCATATGATTTTATCCCCTAATTATTTATGTAAGGGTTTAAAGTGAGCACACATCACATATCACAGACCTATCCTGCAAATTAGCAAATGCATACTAACAAAGACAGTTGCTCTGCTTAGGTATATCTCTTAAGGTGAGACATTTAATCCCTTGGTAAGTGGTTGTTTATATGTAACTAAAATAAGCTTTTCCCTCCTTCACCGGTATTAATGGTTTTCTTTCTTTCTTTTTTTTTTTTTCTTTTTTGAGACAGAGTCTCACTCTGTCCCCAAGGCTGGAGTACATTGGCATGATCTCGGCTCTTTGCAACCTCTGTCTCCCAAGTTCAAGAAATTCTCCTGCCTCAGCTTCCCGAGTAGCTGGGATTACAGGTGCGTGCCACCACGCCCCGCTAATTTTTGTATTTTCTTTTTAGTAGAGACAGGGTTTCGCTATGTTGGCCAGGCTGATCTCGAGCTGCTGACCTCAAGTGATCCACCCGCCTCGACATCCCAAAGTGCTGTGATTACAGGCATGAACCACCATGCCCGGCTGTATTAATGTTTTTCTAATACTTTCTTAATCAGATAAAAATTTCAATTTGAAAAACTTGAAATATTGATGTAAATTATTTGATTACCACATGAATTTTCTTTATTTTTTTACTATTTTGCTAAAGAATATGGTTAGTTATAAGTTGATACTATGTATACCTTCACAGAGATTTTTAAGTAGGTTTTTTTTTATTGGCCCTGTTTATATGGGTAGGAAATTATGCTAAATCACAAAACTGGAAACAAGAGCTATTTCTTGCTGTGTAAGTCAGTTTATCAAAAATCTAGATAGTTGTAATAATCTTTTCTTGCTTGTTACATGAGAACATTCTGTGTTCTCTATCCCTTAATAGTGATTATTTTAAGTTATACTTGAATGTTCCACTGGCATTTTATACTTATTATATCTAATATGAACTTTGTAAGTTTTCCTTATTACCTACTCTAGTCACTCCTCATCTGCCTTATCTCTGTAGTCCTTGTTGCTGTTAACATCATCATTCATTCAGTTGAACAAATCTGGGTTACCTGTCCCTCATTCCTTCACTCTCTTCTCCAGGGTCAACCACTCCTCATTATCAATCAGTTCCTGAGTAGTTTCCTGAATCTTCACCTTCATCTTCTCTACATCCTATCTCTGAACGCATCCTCCAGAATGCCTTCAGAATTACCTTTATAAAGCTTAGTCTCCTCCCTACCACTTTTAAAAAATGCAATTCTTTTAATTTTATCCAGTGTTCAAATAAAACACTCCTAGAAAGAGTATTGCTTCATGAAGTCCTTTTTCTTATATCACTATTTGGCTCATATGTTCATTGCATTTTTGTAATCCAAGTCCCCCTAACACAAAATGAGTTTAAAATATGGTGGCTTTGGCCGGGCATAGTGCCTCATGCCTGTAATCCCAGCGCTTTGGGAGGCCGAGGTGGGTGGATCACTTGAGGACAGGAATTTGAGACCAGCTTGGCCAAAATGGTGAAACCCCATTTCTACTAAAAATACAAAAATTAGCCAGGCGTGGTGGTGCATACCTATAATCCCAGCTAATTGGGAAGCTGAGGCAGGAGAATCGCTTGAACCCAGGAGGTGGAGGTTGTAGTGATCCGAGATGGTGCCACTGCACTCTAGCCTCGGCAACAGAGCAAGGCTCTGTCAAAAAAAAAAAAAAAAAAAAAAAAGTTGGTTTTAATGGTTAAAGCCATTAAAAAACCCTTAATGTTGTAAAACCAATAATAATTACAATTAGGACAACACAGAAAGATTCACTTTACTATCAGTTACCAATATGTGAATTGCCACCCTTTTACATTATCTGTGAGAGTCAAGCTGTATACCACCATGTAAGTTGAATATGTTGTGTACACTTTGCCTTGGGGAGGAGCTCTAGGCTGATCTATCTAAATGGTGAGGAACACACCTGATTTGTAAAGTCAGAGAAGGCTAGAGCTGGAATTGATCATTTAGTCCAAAACCCTCTTTAAAAATTTTTTTAAAATGTATTTTATTTTTATTTTTTAGAGATGGTGTCTTGCTATGTTGCCCAGGCTGGACTTGAACCCCTGGGCTCAAGTGGTCCTTGCATCTCGGCCTCCCAAGTAGCTAGGACTATAGGCTATGCCGTTGCACCTGGCTCAATGCTCTTTTTTTTTAAAGAGGGCAAGGGCAGTGTCTTACCCAAGGTAATATGTCTAGTTCTAGAACTATATTACTAGTTATAGATTACTTAAATGTACTATGTGAAAGTTAATGTTTAAATTATTTGGTTGAAATTATTAAACATTTGAAATACAATTATTTTTAATGAAGTGACAAATAGGTATTAAGTTTAAAATATTTTTTAAAACACATTCTTGTACTTGAACACATTCTCTTGATTAAATATTGGTATAAAGTAGGAAATGATCTATTAAAACAAAACATTCTTAGAAAACTTGGTAACAATTATTCCATATCAATAGTTGAGCCTAGATTAGATCATAGGTTTAAAGCATACTTCTGATATTCTACGTCTTATCTGTTATCTAACACTTTGAAATGATCTGGATGTCTTATTGTAAAACACGGGGAAGATATTAGCTAAAGATTTAAAGAGAAAAAGCAAACCAAGGGCTGGAAAATGATTCTCTGAGTAGCAAATTGGCAGAGTTAAGGAGTTTATTGCAAAGAAAAAATTATTATGTCTGTTATATATCTATTAAACCATAGTCCAGGTGAAGAGAGCATGTTAGATTAAAAATAGGATTAGCACCCCAAAAGACCTGGAAGGCTACTTTTCAAGTGATACCAAAACCAATTGTGTTACAGGGACAAACCTTACTTAGACCAATAAATTATGATGCCTTTCAAACTTTTTGGTCTTAGGGGCCATTTACAGTCTTAAAATTTTTAAGGACCCTGAAGAACTTTTTTGTGTGGTTCATATCTATTGTTATTTTCCAATTTGATTTAAAACTTAGAAAATTTTAAAAGATAAGAACACACAGGGTGCACAATCCGTTCGCCGTCAGAGTGATGATGCCATTCCAGGTCATGCAGCCTCTGGAAAATGCCTGTGTACACTTGTGAGAACACAGGAGTGAAATAGACAAATAACTTTTTTTTTTTTTTTTTGGAGTTTCACTCTGCTGCCCAGGCTGGAGTGCAGTGGTGCCATCTCGGCTCACAGCTGGGAATACAGGTGCCCACCACCTTGCCTGGCTAATTTTTTGTGTTTTTAATAGAGACAAGGTTTCACCATGTTGATCAGGCTGGTATCAAACTCCTGACCTCGGGTGATCCACCCACCTTGGCCTCCTAAAGTGCTGGGATTACAGGCAAGAGCCACCATGCCCAGCCTCAAGTAACTTTTAGTCTTGTTACAACAATAGTTTTGAATTTACATACACCTCTGACAGGGTCCCAGGGATACCCTGGAATCCTTTGACCACCTTTTGAGAGCTGCTGCTCTTCTCATGGAGGTCAGTGTACACGCACCCAGTAAGGATAGGAGTGAAGCCTGGGACAGGGATGAGAATGGGCCTGTATTACTAGAATTTTGTCATTTTCTCATCTCCTCTTCTCTTAGTGGATCAGCTCATTCTCTCCTATTGGAGAGAGGCTTCTTGATTTGGCCAAAGTCTTGCTTATCAGCAGCAACGAGAGCAAACAAACTGGCCGGACAACAATTTCTGTGTTTCAATGCTGGTGCCTAGTGTGATGTTATTTGTCACATTTACATGTGGAAGATGTCTTGGCCGAATAACTTTGGGAAATTTTGCACGCTCTACACCTGCCCCTTCCCTTTGAAGAATTACAGTGCACATCAACATATTAAATTATCTGAAATGTCCTATGGTAGAAAAATTAATTACCTTTATTGAACCCACTGTTTCCAAATCTTAGGTAATTTCAGGGCATTTATCATCATCCATGAGATACTAGTGTCTCACAAGAGTTTAGAAAAGTTTAGAAGTTACTTGGATGTTGTAAAGTTTTTATTTCATCTTTACATTGTAGAATTTTCTACCCCCTTTCAATACCAGGGAAATTGATGTGGTTTCTGTGAATAAGTAAGCAAGCCATATACATTTATACAAATATGCATCATTTGGTGGAAAGGCAGCACATTGTTGCCAGGGAAAATTGTGTCTAAATGATATGTTTAGTTTTTTTTTTTTTTTTTGGAATATAAATGGATAGATAAATGAAATTATTCCATTTACACTTTTAAAACGCCACAGACAGAAGAAAAAAAAAACCCATATTATCTCAATATGTATTGTCAAAAAGTCCTTGATAAAATTTAGCATGCTTTCCGATTATAAAAGTTAATACAATACGATAAGTACTTATTTCCTTAACTGGCTCTTTCTTGTTATTCAGGTCTTAGCTTAAGCATCACTTTGTCAAAGAAACCTTTCCTAACTTCCCACATAAAGTAGCTCCCACTCCCTATTATATTAGTCTGATAAAACTGTATATTGCAAACCAAATGGCGCTGTTCTGTTTAGTGCTAAAACACTTGAAGAATTCCCATGTGAGGAGCAAGACTAGGATGTTCACAATCACTAGTATTTTTTAGCCTTTTTTCCCCCTTTTTTTAGAGAGGAAGGGGGAGCGTGTATCTGCCAATGCAATTAAATAAGAGAGAGAAAGAAATAAAAAGATTTAGAAAGAAATATGTATTTTTTCACATTATGTGACTATCTGATAAAATATGTAAAAATAGCATTTATATATATATACACATACACACACATATATATATATATACACATATATATATATAAAACAAGTTAAATGATTGTATGTGTGTTTTGTTTGTTTGTTTGTTTGTTTTGAGATGGAGTCTAGCTCTGTCGCCCAGACTAGATTACAATGGCACTCTCTTGGCTCACTGCAACCTTCACCTCCTGGGTTCAAGTGAATCTCCTGTCTCAGCCTCTTGAGTAACTGGGATTACAGGTGCCTGCCAAGACACCCACCTAATTTTTTGTATTTTTGGTAAAGACATGCTTTCACCATGTTGGCCAGGCTGGTCTCGATCTCCTGACCTCAGGCCATCCGCCTGCCTTGGCCTCTCAAATTGCTGGGATTACAGGTGGGAACCACGGCGCCAGGCCTAAGTGATTGTTAATGGAATAAAAAGTCCTATTTAGTATAGTAATAAAGAGTCAATGAAATACCAATATAATTTTAACAGATTTTTTTTTTTTTTTTTTTTAGAAATTGACAACATGATGTGTATTTTTATCTGGAAATAAACATCTGGGAATAGCCAGGAAAAAACTGAAGTGGAAGTGCACTGAAGGGGAACTAGTTCTACCAAATATATATAAAAAAGGGTTAAAGTTATAGGATTAAAATAGTTTATTGTTGTTCATAACAAGAGAGTCAAATAGTAGACCATAATATATGCAGGAATTTACTGTGTGATAGATGAGGCATTTGAACCCAGTAAAGATCAGTTATTCAATCCAAAATTTAATTTGATAAAAGGATCATAAAGTTAAATATTATATTACAGGCTAAAAATATATTTGCAACACATATGACAAAAGGCTCATGATCTTAATATACAAAGATTTTTTACAAAATAATTATGAGCACATTAAGACCCCAATTAAAAAAGTGGTAGAGCCCCTCAAAAGGTAGTTCATAGCTACAGAAATACAGATAAGCATTAAATACATGAGAAAGGATTTAACTTCAAACAGAATTAAATAATTGGAGATGAAATCGGCAATGACATAACATTGGGAAAAAAAATAACAAATTAACAAAGTTTAAAAATGTTTGATGATGGTATAAGAGAGAATGTGGAAAGCAAGCCCTTCCTTCTGTTGACACAGTTTTTTTCTTTTGTCATCTTTTTGGAGGGACATTTTGTGATATCTACCAAAATTGGGCCCAGCAGTTCCAGTTCTTGGCACATATTCTACACTTTGTCCTATATAAATACATGAAGGTACATGTAAAAGAATATCAGATGAAATATTGCCCGTCAGTGAAAGATTGGTAAAATCTGCTGTTACTGTTCCCCTGGCTTAGTGTGCTCCAACAACAGTAGCTGTCTGTCTGTTTCTGGGACATACCCGGTCTTTTCCACTTTAAGGCATTTGCACTAGCTATTCTTTCCTCTTGGAATGCCTTTTCCCTAGTTTTTTTACATGACTGTTTTTTTCTTGTCATTCAGGTCTCAGCTTAAGTATCATTTCCTCAAAGAAGCCTTTCCTAACTTCCCACCACAAAGTAGCTCCCACTTCCCATCATATTACTCTGTTTTATTGTCATCATAGTAGCTATTACTATTTAATATTGTCTTCTATGTTTACATATCATCTGTTTCTCTAGAATATGGAAAGGCAGAATAACTTGGTAATTAAAAGCATTGGCTCTGTAGCCATAGCTGGGTTCAAATTTTGGCTCTGCCATTTATAGTTTGCTGGCACTTGGGGACAATTCTAACTTAATCTCTAGTGCTTTCACTTTTTAAAAAATGTATGTAACTGTGATTAAGAATAGAACCTACCTGGGACGGGCGCGGTGGCTCAAGCCTGAAATCCCAGCACTTTGGGAGGCCGAGACTGGCGGATCACGAGGTCAGGAGATCGAGACCATCCTGGCTAACACAGTGAAACCCCATCTCTACTAAAAGATACAAAAATATAGCCGGGCGAGGTGGCGGGCGCCTGTAGTCCCAGCTACTCGGGAGGCTGAGGCCAGAGAATGGCGTGAACCCGGGAGGCGGAGCTTGCAGTGAGCTGAGATCCGGCCACTGCACTCCAGCCTGGGCGACAGAGCGAGACTCCGTCTCAAAAAAAAAAGAAAAAAAAAAGAAAAAAAGAATAGAACCTACCTCACAGATTTGTGATAATTAAATGAACTTAACATTTAAAACACAGCACTATTGAGAACATGATAGACACTCATAAAATACCTGTAGATCAAATGAATTAAATTATCATTTATTCATCTAAAAGAATATTATGAAACCATCTCAGTGAATGAGGTAGATCTGTATGTACTGATATGAATTTTCTTCAAAATGTAGTATGAGTGAGAATAGACTATGAAGGTAACCTCAAAATCTGGGTCTTTAAACAACAAAGACTCATGTTACATATCTATTATGTGTCAGTGAGGGTCTCTGTCTCATGATGTTCTCACTAGTGTCCTGGGCTCCACCATATGGCGAAAGGAAGTAGAATATGCAGAGTGGCATCTTAGATGCTTCCATCTAGAAGCACTACCCTCCACTTATCACATTGCATTGGCCAAAATAAGTCACATAGCCACACCTAACTTCAAGGAGTAGGAAAGTACAATCCTACTGTGACCTTCTAAGGAGGAGAACCAGAAATGTTGATGAACAGCAATTATTAATGAGAATGTAATAATTGAGAAAAAAGGTACAAAAGAGTAGGTATAAATAGAGTCTATTTTTCAAAGATGTGTGTGTACTTGGATTTATATTATAAAAATGTATGGAACAATCTGCAAAACTAATAGTCATCTGCTCTGGGAAATGGGATGTTTACTTTTTACATTATACCTTTTGTACTGTTTGATTTATTTTTCACTATGGACGTATATTACTTCCATAAGTAAAAAAAAAATTGTCTTCCAACTGCCCCTCACATATACTTTGACAAAGTGCTATTGCAAATACTATTACAACTCAGTAAATATGGGATGGCTTATACTGAGAGAAGGAAACTGATTCACAATGAGAGAAAAGGGGCAGAAATAGATAGGTTATTTTCTGGGTATAGAGAAGTACAGAGGGGCTCCTAAAAGACCAGTGGCAATACTAAAGTTCTTCATAAACCATCTAGTAGAGAGGATTGTATGGTAAAAATTTACAAGCTTTCTAGTAACAAAGTTTCCTGGGTAGTTAAGTGCCAGACAGTAGGGGCAGACCCCAAAAAGATTTTTATGGCTGGGCATGGTGGCTCACACCTGTAATCCCAGCACTTTGGGAGGCCGAGGCGGGTGGATCACAAGGTCAGGAGATCGAGACCATCCTGGCCAACATGGTGAAAGCCCGTCTCTAATAAAAATACAAAAAAATTAGCTAGGTGTGAAAATACAAAAATTAGCTGGGTGTGGTGGCTTGTGCCTGTAATCCCAGCTACTCCGGAACCTGAGGCAGGAGAACTGCTTGGACCAGAGAGTTGGAGGTTGCAGTGAGCCGAGATGGCGCCATTGCGCTCCAGCCTGGTGACAGAGTGAGACTCCATCTCCAAAAAAAAAAAAAAAAAAAGAAAAAAAAGAAAAGAAAAGACAAAGATTTTTATATCATTTTGCTTTTGGATAGAAACATCATGTTAAGGATAATATATTTCTGAATAAATATCAGTGATAAATTTGAAGATTCTGAACTATTGCAGAAGGCTGGGAAAGTTCCCTGAAAGACTCCATTCTTCCATGATTTCGTAAAAGTTGCTGTTGGCAATGATTCCAGGGCTTTTCCCAACTTGGAAATTCTTAGTTTTCAAAGTACTTTAAAAGTAAGATATAAAATTATTTTAAGGGAAAAGGATAAGATAATGTTTTATCCAACTCTGCTTGCCAAATTATTTTTAGATATATATGAACATTTGTGTATGGTTTGCGAACAATGGAGGAAGTATTGATTTTAGATAAAAATCAATTCTATTTTAGATTTTTGTTATTTGTAGTGACACCAGTGTGTGTGTGACACTGACACACACATACATACATACAACACATATATATACGTACATGCAGCATATATATGTATGTACACCTAATTAGTTCCCTTGTTTTTACTTTTTTTAAATTCCTTGGAAATGCCTACATTTTACAGGGGAGGCACAATATGGAAGTACTGTATGGAGGCACAGATTTAGCTCTAAAGTATGTAGAATGGTAAATTGAAAGGATTTTGGAATTAAACATTTATGGAATCATCTCCAGAGTGTTATAAGAGATTTGTATACAGAAAATGCTGTGAGAGAATTTGAAGCAATATTTTCTATTATCCCTAATTGCTCTTTGTAATATATTTTAAATATTGATATTAAACATTCATTTTAATTAGTGTGTATTTAAAACTATAGTTAAGGTAGGAAATTATGATTTAGTGTATTTTTTTTTTGAGACGGAGTCTCGCTCTGTCGCCCAGGCTGGAGTGCAGTGGCCGGATCTCAGCTCACTGCAAGCTCCGCCTCCCGGGTTCACGCCATTCTCTGGCCTCAGCCTCCCGAGTAGCTGGGGCTACAGGCGCCCGCCACCTCGCCCGGCTAGTTTTTTGTATTTCTTAATAGAGACGGGGTTTCACCGTGTTAGCCAGGATGGTCTCGATCTCCTGACCTCGTGATCCGCCCGTCTCGGCCTCCCAAAGTGCTAGGATTACAGGCTTGAGCCACCGCGCCCGGCCGATTTAGTGTATTTTAAATATGTATTTTTATTCCTTTCCTCAGCCTTCTGTTAAAATGAGTTGCATAATGCTTACATTTTACATAGGAACGCAGACTCCTATTTTAAGTCTGGTCAAAAATTTTAAAGGATTAAATTCAGGTATTTAAAAAAATCATTATGTCATTATATAAAGACGAATCTAGAAAAATCAGATAGATTCACAGGCCTTTTACTTACTCAGTCTCATGACTTTTCAAAGGGGTCTATTCTATTCTATTCTATTCTATTCTATTTTATTTTATTTTATTTTATTTTATTTTATTTTATTTTATTTTATTTTTTGGGACTGAGTCTCGCTCTGTCATCCAGGCTGGAGTGCAGTGGCTCAGTCTCGGCCCACGGCAACCTCTGCCTCCTGGGTTCAAGTGATTTTCCTGCCTCAGCCTCCTGAGTAGCTGGGACTACAGGTGTACACCACCATGTCCGGCTAACTTTTGTATTTTTAGTAGAGACAACGTTTCACCATGTTGTCCACTAGTCTCGAACTCTTAATCTCAAGTGTATCTCAATCGTATCTCAGTTATATCTCAATTAATCTCAATTGTATCATTGTAAGTAAAAGGGGGACTTGGATTTTGGTTATAAAAATGTTTATGCTACTTTCAGGAATTGTATAGCTAGTTATACTCTCCCAAAGTGCTGGGATTACAGGTGTGAGCCACCACTACGCCTGGTCAGGGGTTTATTAGCATATATACATATACCATGAGAACACTGTATTTTGTAATTCACATTCTTGCATGATCATATTTAAGACAACAGGATTTGTTCAACATTCCTAGACACCTAGTATGTCAAGGAATGTTTCTACATAAGTATTATTTATTGAAATAAGCTGCATTTAGACCGTGCTACTCAGCATATAAAGGTTGACTATGCCTAATCCGAACATCTGAAATCTGCAATACTCGAAATCTAAAATGAAATACTCATTAGAATATTTCTGATTTGGGAATTTTGGGTTAGTGATGCTCAACTGGTAGGTGTAAAGCAAACATTCCAAAATCCAAAAAAAATCTGACATCTGAAGCAGTTCTGGTCCCAAGCATTTCTGATGGGGATACCCAGACTGGACTCTTGGGTGGTAATCTGCAGCAACTAGTGAGGTAGTATTCCTGTCAAACAAATTGAGATA
Source organism: Papio anubis (assembly GCF_008728515.1). Lineage (NCBI taxonomy): Eukaryota > Metazoa > Chordata > Mammalia > Primates > Cercopithecidae > Papio > Papio anubis. Next base: position 55,887,902 of record NC_044996.1, on the reverse strand, counting down.
CATTTTGAAGTATTTGGAAATAGGTGTCATATTCTCCCTTTCCTGAAATTTCTAGTAACTATAAGCTTTTCACTTCAATAGTTACTCATGCATAATGAGTGAGTTTAAGAAAATTCCAGATATTATAATTAGATACTAACACAATATGGTGAAAAATCGGAATTAATATACAAACTTGCAGATTCTTTAAATATTTAATACAGATGGAAGCCCTTGTTTAAATTTTAATAGTGTGATACATTAGGAGAAAAGGACATATTTGGTACATCTGTATCATATATAGTGTCAGATTTTACAGGATAACTTGTAAGGAAGGGATTTATGAGAAAAATGTTAGCAGGGCCAAACAATGTAGATAAATACATGTTGGCAAACGTGCTTAGGAGTATTTTGTAAGGAAGGAGTTATAAACATTGCCTTTACCTTTTGATCATATTTGCAACAAAATGATTCTTAATAGAAACTAAAATTTGAAATGTTGAGTCATGAGTGGTCAACTTTCATTGCATACTCTGTCATAACGCATGCTGGAAAGAAACAAAAACAAGCCTACTAGTTGGTCAACAGTTATTTATTGAGTTTTTGTTATTTACTCAACACTACAATTAAGTGTGGAGAATACAGAAAGTATAACATATCTTTATTTCAGTTAAAATTTTACTGTTTGACCTGCTGAGAGAGGTTAATTGGATAGTCAAATTGGACTTTAAAGGATCTTCCTGGGAGAAGACCAACAAAAATAGAATTTTAAAAAGTGGCAGTGAAGAAACTGGCCCAATCCAACACAGGGCGTGTCCTCAGGAAATAAGGGAGTAACAACAAAAACAACAGCAATAACAATGGTGCTTCACATTAATTGAATACTTATTACCTGCTGAACACGGTTTGAAGTGCCTTTAGTTCATGAACTAATTTAATTCTCACAATGCTTCCTTCCAAATAGAGGAAAAAGAGATTTCTCCCCGCTTCCATGGCCACCTGGGCTGACCCCAGCAGGGCATTAAAAGCACCTAAATATTCTTGGGTTGGATGGAAAATCCTTGTTTGGGGTTTTTAAGACCTTTCCAAAAGAGGAGTCAGGGGCATTTTGTAATCAGCTTTTACCTTTCCCTACCCTATCAGACCTAATGCCAAATTGGAAGGAGGAACTTTCTATATTTTATACATTGTAAACATTTATTGTCTTGGAAATATATTCTTATAAGGTTTTGGTTTAGATTTTATGTTTAAAGGATTTTAAAAATTGAGTAGAGATTTGCTTTTATCATAAAGAATGCTATATATGTACAAATGCAGTTATCTGTTTAACTACAAAAAATGAGTTCTCTGTGTTGTACATGGGAGGGTAATGTCCAAGTATCACACTTGACCACCAGCCTAGTTTTAATCTTTTTCTTTTCTGTTTTTTGAGGCAGAGTCTCACTCCAATTGCCCAGGCTGGAGTGCAGTGATGTAATCATGGCTCACTGCAGCCTCAACTTCCCGGGCTCAGGTGATTCTCCCATCTCAGCCACCCGAGTAGCTGAAACTATAGGTGCACGCCACCACAGGCAGCTAATTTTTTGTATTTTTAGTAGAGACGGGGTTTCCCCATGTTGCCCAGGCTGTTCTCAAACTCGTGGGCTCAAGTGATCTGCCTGCCTCTGGCCTCTGTCACTGTGCCCGGCCAAGCATGGAATTTTTTTTTTTTCTTCATACTTTCCCTAGGTTTTTGGAGAACAGGTGGTGTTTTGTTACATGAGTAAGTTCCTTAGTGGTGACTTTTAGTCATTTATCCCTCATCCCCCTCCCACTGTTTCCCCTAAGTCTCTTAACCACATAGGTGCTAAGGGCCTTGAAGGCTAGGCAGGAATTCATGGCCAAGTCTTTGCCTTATAGGATTATATAATCTAATGATTTAGAGAACTTTTGTTATCTAGAGTTTAAGGTACTCATAAAATGCTGTTTGGTTATGGAATGCATTTTCTCTTGATAAATGACTGTACTCAAAGGCATATTGATTTCAATATAATTATATAGCTAGTTATACTCTATTTTATTATCAAAACAGTCTTGGATTTTGCATAATTTAATGAATATAATTAATGACTAACTATTCTTCCTTCCTCTGATAGGCTAAGTAATCAGGCTGACCTAGACCAATTCATTATACTCATTACAGAATAGAAAAAAAAAAAAAGCTGCAAAATAGTATTTTGCATGATGACTCTATTTTTCTCAGTTTCCAATCTTAGGGACTTGACTAATTTCATTTTAAAGCAGTACAGGTATATATTCAATACAAGGAATAGAGACATTTGAGCCAAAATAGTGGTGAAATAAAATTCATGTGTAAAATATCCCTTTCCTTGCATGCTTCAAAGTAAAGTGGTGTCACTGGAAAGATATGCACTGGTATTTTAGATACTAGTTTTTAAAAATCATTTAATTATTAGGTAAGGGTGTTTTATTTTGTGAAACATGGATGAAAATCTGAAATATAAGTCATATTAGGTAATGACCAGTTCCCAAAGGAACCTTATAAATAGCTTCATGGATGAATGGGTTTACATCTAATCAGATATAAACTTGCTAATAAGCGGCTTTCTCTCTCTTTCTCTGCCTCCCTCCCTCCCTCCCTTCTCTCTCTCTCTCTCTCTCTGCCTCTCTCTCTCTCTCTGTCTCTGTGTGTGTGTGTGTGTGGTACTAGTAGTAGTAGAGAGCATAGCCAAGGAAGTAACTACGAGTTGAGATAGTGAAACCTTTTGTTTGATCAAAAAAAGCAACTCTTTGGGCAATTCAACTCCACCGGGGCAGGAATTATGTTTTCTTTATTTCTCCCTCTGTGCCTAGAATTAGTAGATATTTAAAAGTTTTGATTGTATCATTGTAAGTAAAAGGGAGACTTGGATTTTGGTTATAAAAACGTTTATGCTACTTTCAGGAATGGATATATTGTATCATAATGCGAGGATTGTTTTTTTTTTTTGAGACGGAGTCTCGCTGTGTCGCCCAGGCTGGAGTGCAGTGGCTGGATCTCGGCTCACTGCAAGCTCCACCTTCCAGGTTTACACCATTCTCCTGCCTCAGCCTCCCAAGTAGCTGGGACTACAGGCGCCCGCCACCATGCCCGGCTAGTTTTTTGTATTTTTAGTAGAGACAGGGTTTCACCGTGTTAGCCAGGATGGTCTTGATCTCCTGACCTCGTGATCCGCCTGCCTCGGCCTCCCAAAATGCTGGGATTACAGGCGTGAGCCACCGCGCCTGGCCGGCGATAGTTCTTAATTGAAATGGAGACCTTTTTGAACCATTGTGGGCATATCAGAACTATTTCACTGTATTTAGATTGTTCATGTGTGGCTTTTGGAACTTATTTCCCATCGTGGAAATACAGTGTATTCATCTGTTGATCCCCTATCTATTAGGTACCATGCCACTACTCTTCCAGATGTCATCTTATGTTTTAATCTCCATTTTTCAAATTGGGAGATTGTGACTCAGAATTTAAGAATGCAGCCCAGTAAGTTGCTTGGTAGTTAGCTCTTGGGCTTGCATTTGAACTCGGGTGGTGTTTCTCTTGAATATCCTTGATGGTTGTAAATCTTTATCTTCTAAGAATGGAAATAATCTTTGAAAATAGCCAAAATTTTCTGCCTTAAATTTGATGAATAAGATGAGTGACTAAATTGATCAAATTCTGGCCTTAAAATACAAAGCAATGAGACGTGTTTTATTGTTTGGGTGGTAAACTGTACCTGAAGATAATTTCTTCAGAATCAAAGCAAGGATGTTCAGCAATGTTTTCAGCAGTTTCAGCAGAACTATAGTAAGCATGTGGCCCCTGAGATAACTGTGATAGTCAGTACACATTAGGAAGGTTAACTTCTGTTTGTTATAAAACAAAACAGAATAGTTATTTTATAGTAACATTTTCATGATGCCAAAGTAAATCACTTTCATGTCATTATCTAATTGTATATATTGTTTTAAGAAATGTAAAGAAATACTGCATTAGTACAAAATTACACCATTTATGTTAGTGTGGAGCGTTTGATCATTTTACTTCTAAGGGAAAATTACAAAACTGTTTAGCTCACCTCAGTTTCTATAATGCAGCCTCTAAAGTCTCATTTCTTTAACAGGGCCTTGTGGGTGTTCTAAAGGAATGATTGAAAGTAAAAGAAATGAGAGAGTCAAACAGCGTACCGTAATAGATGAAATGGAAAGTAATTATGTTAATGTTGACTCATTATGAAGCTCTAACCATTTTTACCTGCTCATTTCTGTGTGGAAACCTGTGCAGCTGAGATGCTGAGTAAGAAATTCTTGTACAAATGAGCCTAGAGGCATGTTTCTAGTATAGGAGCTAGGTCTATGCAGAATTATAATGAATTTCCCTAAGTTATTATTTAAATATACTATCAGAATAGGTGATTCTCCTGCCAGAAAATTTGGATTCTAATGTTTATCATCAAATTTTTAGATGTATATTTGAATCTTCATTGCTGCATGTAATTCTCATTTGTTAATTAGAGAGAAAAACCCTAAATTCCACAATACATCTATATCATATATAGTGTCAGATTTTACAGGATAACTTGTAAGGAAGGGATTTATGAGAAAAAAATGTTAGCGGGGCCAAACAATGTAAATAGATACATGTAAGTGCTTAAGAACATGAGATTTGGAGTCAGATGGGCTAGATTGAAGCCAAGTCTGTCTGACTCCAAAACTGAAGCTTTTATTCATGGTCAGAAAATTTTTAAAGTGTCGCTCTCCTAAATGCCTATACCATTCCCCACATTGCGCTTAAATGTTTCTCTTTGCCAGTATTCTGTTTCTAAAGCATGCATTTTTCAGTCATAATGTATAATAAAGCTTAATGGTCTTGCCTCCTATAACTAAAATGTCCTGCCAGTATTCTGGAAATAAAATATTATAGAGAATCTCTCTGATGATGTTAAATTGCTAACTATGGCTTAATTACTTCTTAGAAAAGTGGTACATTGTCATTTTTAATTTACAGACACTTAATTTTTTCCTATGCTAATAAGTGACTTCTAAAACAATTAAATCCCTAAAACAATTAAATACCTAATTTTTGTTAAATTATATTCAACATTAATTTAAGAGTTTAATTAAAGCTAAAGAACATTTTATCTCGGGCGTGAACTTTGTCCCCTTACTGTCAGATGTGAGTGCTTTTAAGTAATAAACTTAAATTTCATGTTCTTAAAATTAATGTTGGTGCTTATAATGTTATTTTGTATTTGGTGGTATTTTATGGCAGCCTTTTATGTTTGGAATTTCAATTTTTGTATTTTTCCTACAAAGATGCAAGAACTAGTTATACTTTACTTTTAACAGTGAAGTCTTGATAGCATAGAATTATTACACCATAAGGAATGTAAAAATTTCATCTAGAGTAGAGCTGTCTAGAAGAAATATAATGTGAACCACATATGTAATTTAAAATTTTCTGGAAGCCACATTTAAAAAGTAAAAAGAAACAGGTGAAATTCATTTTAATAATTTATTTTATGTAATCCAATATATTTAGTACATTATCATTTTAATGTGTGATCAATATAAAATTAATGAGATATATCTTTTTATTAACTCTTCAAAATATGATGTGTATTTTACATTTATAGCACATTTTAATTCCAACTAGCCACATTTCAAGTGATTGGTTGCTACATGTGACTAATGACTTCCATATTGGACAGTGCAGATCTAGAGTCTCGATTTATTTCCCATCCTTGTATCCCTGATGATATGGTACACTGTAAATAGTGCTATTGGCTTATCAAGTGGTACATACCTCCCTGGCAAGGGATTATTGGAAAATCCAGGTGAGAGGAGCTGTCTTTTGTAGTTTTGGAGAGTAAATGCATTCAGTATGATCCTGATCAGCCCACAACCTGGGGTAGGGGAGCTTATCTACTCTGCTGAGAATCACTGATCTTACTCGATCTCTTTATATTCTCCAAGAGGAAATGAGGCCCACCTTCATTCCAGGGTCCATGTTCTGCAATAAGCTTGGCCCTCTTACACTTCTTTCTCTCTCGAAGTAGCCTTTTCCTGTGTTGTTTGTTCATTTTGGGATGTTAATCAGTTTCCCTTATCTTCTAGTTTTGGATATCTAATGGAAGGTTATCACATATCATGAATGATAGTTCTGTTGATGCTATTTCTCTTATTAAATGTTCATTGCCATTATCTTCTTTAAATCTCTACCATTTAAGTCACACTCTGTTGTAGACCCAACTAATCAGAACCAATTGCCTTGCATTTTGAATATGAATTGCCCATGTATTCTCTGGACTGAAAAACATCCGCCCTCCCCTCTGCTGATTAGTAATGTGGTTTTTGTTCCTTTTCAACATATGTTCTAAACATTTATAGAGTCCTCTTTACTTTCATGCTTATATTATCTTCTTATTAAATAAAGTAATGCCAAGCCCATCATGTGAGTGTTTATTAGGAATTGAGACATTTAGAATTGGGAAAACAGAGAAAGAACTCAGAAGTCAAAGGAAACTGGCTCACTCTGTTCAATTTGTTCACATTTCAACCTCTTAAGTAATGAAATATCTTTTGAAATAATTGCCTTCTCCTCTCCATTCCCTTCCCACTTCCATATTTTTAGGCCACGACTTTTATAAGAGCCTCTCAGATTGCACTCCTTATCTGTTGAAAGTGCATCCAGAGTTGTCATTCTAAAAATAAATCTAATCATGTGTTCCTTTTTGTCTAGCAGTCATCCAGCATGGCAAGATCCCCAGGGTTCTTAGCTTGGTTCCAAAACCTACCTTTCTACTAGCACTAGCTGTCATTTCCTTTTGTTCTGCTACCCATTCCCCACTAACCAGAACACCCAGCACTTTAGCCTGATTGTTATTCATAATTTCCCAGTGCACTGTAAACTTTCTGTCACACGCGTCCCTGTGAAGAGACCACCAAACAGGCTTTGTGTGAGCAATAAAGCTTTTTAATCACCTGGGTGCAGGCGGGCTGAGTCCAAAAAGAGAGTCAGCAAAGGGAGTTAGGGGTGGGGCAGTTTTATAGGATTTGGGTAGGTAGTGGAAAATTACAGTCAAAGGGGGTTGTTCTCTTGTGGGCAGAGGTGGGGGTCACAAGGTGCTCACTGGGGGAGCTTTTGAGCCAGGATGAGCCAGGAGAAAGAATTTCACAAGGTAATGTCACCAGTTAAGGCAGGAACTGGATATTTTCACTTTTGTGATTCTTCAGTTACTTCAGGCCATCTGGATGTATACGTGTAGGCTTGGGCTCAGAGGCCTGACACTTTCCTACCTCTGTTCATGATGTTCCTCCTTCACAGAATGCCCTCCTCCCCCAAGCTACAGTAAAGTTCCAGTGTCATTTCTGTTGGTGTAATGTCCCTCCATAAAGAGTACCTAGAGTTACTCTTTTCTTTTATTCTCCTAACACGTTTTCACTTACTCTCCTAACACATTTTCTTTTACAGGTTTCTTGTTTTTCACTTTGTGCAGTAACTTCATGTCTCTTGCTTGTTTGATAGTAAACTCCTTGAGCTGGAAATAAACATAACTGGCATTTGTTGAACATCTAGGTGCTGGACATCATGCTAGATATGTTTCCTTTATATTTGCAACTCCAGCATCAGAATAGTTTATAGTAGATGTGCAGTAAATATCTGTGGAGTTATATGTTTGCATTTTTTAATATCTGTTGGAATTCCTTTAGGAATCCTAACAGCATTTCCATATGAGGAGGAAAATGCCATGTATAAAATACCTACTGGGTGCTTTACATATATTATTTATTTAGTATTGTCAATAACACTGCAGTTGGAGTATCCCCATTTTAGAGATGATTAAATGAAACTAAGTAAAGTGATCTAATTACCCAAATCTCTCACCTAGTAAATGGCAGAACTATGATCTGAATCCAGGTATCACTGAAGAATGTCTCCTTAGATTTGAAAGTACCGATGTAGAGTAAAGAAATATACTTTGGTAGGAGTCAGAGGTAACAGTCTTTGCTAACTAGATCAATTGATTCATGCATAATGGGTTTTAAGGTGCAGGCATTTCCATCTGATAGCCTTTACTTCCTTTTCCCAAGGTGCACTAGTTTAATCATGTTACTTAATGTTTCCAGTCGCCTGGGTTGGTGAATAAAATTTTGGGAAGGTTATTATTGGTAACATACTGATAGTTTGGATGTGTGTCCTTGCTCAAATCTCATGTTGCAATGTAATTCCTAGTGTTGGAGGTGGGGCCTGGTGGGATGTGATTGGATCGTGGGAGCAATTTTCTCACGAATATTTTACCCGCCGCCCCCCGCCCCCGTACTGTCCTTGAGATACTGAGTTCTGTGAGAGCTAGATGTTTAAACGTGTGTGTGTAGCACTCTCCCTGCCTCACTCATTCTCCCTGTGACATGCAAGCTCCTGGTTCGCCTTCCACCATGATTGTAAGCTTCCAGAGGCCTCCCAGAAGTAGATGCCAGAGCTTTGCTTCCTGTACAGCCCGCAGAACTGTGAGCCGATTAAACATCTTTTCTTATAAATTACCCAGTTTCAGCTATTTCTTTATAGCAATGCAAGACTGACCTAATACATGGACATATGTGAAATTTGAGTTAGTAAGACATGACTGTGGAAGGGAAAGCTCTTAGTTAGTAAAAAGTCTGAATTATAGCACCTTTTCTTGAAAGTAGAGTGGTTGGGAGTAGGCCAGCATCATTGCTAGCATAGGACTATTGTAGGAAAATCCGGGTTCTTGTCACATGACCAGGAAAGGTTAGGCTCACAGACACTTGGAAGCGGGAGACAAATGGAATTTATTGGGCGAAAAAGGAAAAAGAAAAAAACTTTGGCTGGGCATGGTGGCTCACGCCTGTAATCCCAGCACTTTGGGAGGCCAACGTGGGTGGATCACGAGGTCAGGAGATCGAGACCATCCTGGATAACACGGTGAAACCCCGTCTCTACTAAAAATACAAAAAATTAGCCGGGCGAGGTGGCAGGCGCCTGTAGTCCCAGCTACTCGGGAGACTGAGGCAGGAGAATAGCGTGAACCCGGGAGGTGGAGCTTGCAGTAAGCCGAGATCGCGCCACTGCACTCCAGTCTGGGAGACACAGCGAGACTCCGTCTCAAAAAAACAAAAAACAAAAAACAAAAAACAACTTTAAGCAGAGCAAGAAGGAAGCCTGTTAGCTACTCCCACCCTACCACATAGGAATTCAAGAGGCCCAGCTCTTCCCCTCTGCAAAAGGCAGGAACTTCCTTGGCTCAACCCTGCTCTCCCAGTATGTATGCTGGTCAAATATTATCTGCAGACTCTCCCCCTTATCTGCCTCCTGCATCTATCAGGACCTTAGGAAATCTGTTTTGCTGAAAGTATGAAAGCTTTTAGTAATTAACATGTCAATTATTTGTCCATAAGAAGGGGCTTCACAAGTACTTGAGGGCATTTGAAAAGGAGTAGAAAACTAGCATAAATTGAGTATTATAATTTATAAAACCCTTACCCTATGTGGTAGGTTACCAGAGATTTGTAAATAGAGGCTCTAAGAGGTTAAATCATTTGCTTAAATTACAAAGTAAATAAGTGGCAGAATAGCATCCAAATATACATTTTTCTGACTTCCCCAGTGCACATACTCTTTCAGATATGCTAAAATTTAATTTCAATATTTTCTCTGTAATATTTGTTACTCCATTAATTTCATTAACAAACATATTTCATAAGTAGTACAAAGATGAATTTCAAAATAGCTCTAGTAATAGGCACCAAAAATCCACATTCATAATTCTTCACTATACATGCTAAATGAAAACATATTTTAACCATTAAAACCACCATCTATCAATTTTTTCTTTTTAGTTATGCATAAGCTTTACATAGGTAAAGTGGCTTATTTTTGCATTAAACAAACATGCTTAAAAGCAAAATTTAAAGGTAATAGTCACTGTTGTACCTTTAAAGTGAAATTAATATTCTTTGCTAAGTCATTAGTTTACTTTTCCTTTATTTTTAGATCAAGTTTTTAATTCAGCTTCAGCCAAAAGGAGATAATATAAAAATAAATTCCATTTAAAAAATGGAAATAGTACAATTTTCATTGATTTATACACAGATTCTGAGGATCTAAATGCTTAATTGTTTTAATCAGTCCAATTTCCAAACCCATCACAGTATATGGTGATACTTCCGTTTCATATATTTTTGTGGATAACAGTAAACCTGAATGAGTCTAGAAAATTTATATTGACACACAGAGTTTTCAGGGATATTTAGCATATTGCAGAGGAAGTGCTATTTCACATCAATACACTAAACTTCTCTGAACCCCCACCATTCGTTGAAAACACTGAACACCCCATTCATTACACAAGCTAGAGCTCTTAAGAGCTAGAAAGCTTTAACATTCTCCTTATAATTCAGTTATGGTTATGAAATATGAAAAATAATATTTTAAGATTTATTTTAAAACACTTTGGTGAGGAAAATACATTTCTTCTTAGCCTATCATTAATCTGGCTTTACATATGGGCTGGTCCCACTTATCCTGGAGGCAGTTAATCATTAAACATTTTTAGTGGCAAAAACCTCTCCTTATAAAAAGATTTTGTCTTCCTGTCATAAATTTCTCATTTTTCTTCCTGGATTTTTAAGCTAGAAAATGCTGTAAATATTTTAAGGTTGCACTGCAATTTTCCTGCCATATTGAAATGATAGCTTTCTAACATCATTTTTCCTTCTTTATAAGTGGCATATTGTTTACTAGTTCATGACGTACGTCTTCAGAGATACTTAGGTACTCAACTCTATGCAAATATACACTGATTACCTTTGCCATAGACGCTAGATGACTACTTGATTAAAATAACATTAAGACGACAAGCCAAAACCAAGACTAACTGCTAGTGAAAAGAAGCAGCTATCAGTTAATTGAAGGACATCTGTATCTTTATTTCCTTTTAAGTATTTAGAAAGTCTTATTGATGAGGTACCGTTTCCATGTTCACAAGACAGGGATCTGTTAACCTTTTCATGAATGAGACAATTCATAATTTTTCCTTGTTTCTGTCTCTGTTAATCCCAACACACAGTTACTTTACGCAGGGAAGCAGGAAACTGCATTTACAATTATTATTTGGGGTTAATTTCAATTATTGGCATTCTTGACAAAGATATGAATATGGCAAGAATATTTTTATATTTTATGTTTAATCTTTGTAATTTAATCTTTCTAATCATTTGATATAAAGCATAAATGGAAGCAAAAACACCATTTGTAGTTGAGTGTGAAAAGTCCCAGCAGTGGTAGGAAGAAAAACATGATTTATATAAAGCAATACATTTTTTTTTTAGACTAGTCTTACTCTGTTACGCAGGCTGGAAGTGCAGTGGCATGATCTTGGCTCACTGCAACCTCTGACTCCTGGGTTCAAGCGATTCACCTGCCTCAACCTCCTGAGTAGCTGGGATTACAGGCACATGCCCCCATGCCTGGTTAATTTTTGTAATTTTTTTTCCTTTTTAGCAGAGACGGGGTTTTACCATATTGGTCAGGCTGGTCTCAAACGCCTGACCTCAGGTGATCTACCCCTCTCAGTCTCCCAACCAAAGTGTTGGGATTACAGGCGTGAGTGGCTGCACCCGGCCAAGCAATACATTTCTTTGTGTCTCTGCATTAGCGTTATACTTTTTTTTTTATATATATATATTGAGAGGGAGTTTTGCTCTTGTTGCCCAGGCTTGAATGCAGTGGTGCGATCTTGGCTCACTGCAGCCTCCGCCTCCCGGGTTCAAGCAATTCTCCTGCCTCAGCCTCCGGAGTAACTGGGATTACAGGCATGCACCACTACACCTGGCTAATTTTGTGTTTTTAGTAGAGACGAGGTTTCACCATGTTAGCCAGGCTGGTCTCGAACTCCAGACCTCAGGAGATCAGCCCCCGCCCTTGGCCTCCCAAAGTGCTGGGATTACAGGCGTAAGCCACTGCTCCTGGCCTAGTATTACACTTTAAATACTTTTATTTGAATATCTGTAATTATGAAACCTGCAATATTAAACATAAACTTTCAACTAAAGCAAATGTATAAATATATCCAGTTCTATTCATATTCACTTAGTCCAGTTTCTCATTTCACACATTTAACAAAGCAAGCAACAATACAATATGCATATCTTGAGTATTATAATTTGCATTTGAAACTGCAGAGTCTTCTGGCTGAATGAATCAATAATGCAAATATCTTTCTAATTAGATATTTAGTGTTTTTTAGTTGAATTTTGTAAAATCTAAAGTTTTATGTAAAAGATAGTTTTTTTTTTTTAAATCTTACAGATCTTTTGGTCCTGTGTTTCAAAGTACATTGTGAATTTTGACTGAAATCACAATTGCCTTTGGTATACCAAAATTCAGTTCTGCATAGTACCTGTTTTAGTGTTACAGTCATTGTAACTGCTGGAATATTCAGGTCTAGTGGAATCAGCAATTATGTAAGCCTTTCTTGATAGAGGATTTCTTGGCTTGGATACATCCCTTATATGTACATTGCCCCTTATTGCCTTATTGTCATTCTAATTACTACCACTCCTTTGTCCCCATTCCCACCCCATGGCCTTCATTATTTGTTGCTGTGTTTGTGAGTAGAAAGACAAACTATAAGGAAAACTTGTATGTGAGTTGTGTGGGGGTGGGCGAGTTACAGTTATTTCTAATATCTAAAGAGTTGTGTAGAAGAATTAGATTTGCTTCATGAAGGCACAAAAGGAATAAGTAGAACGAAGGAATAAGTTGCTGTGATAAAGGCATGAAATAATTGATAACCCAAGATGCCTCGATTTGGACCTGCTGCCTTGAGAGATACTGAGTGGAATGTAAAGGCAGTGACATGCAGTGGAAGGAATCTGTGAGCTTGGAACCAGGCAGACCTGTATTTCAATTCTGGGTCTACTTGTTAAATAATAGTTGTGTGGCCATGAGCAGGTCACTAAGTGACAGAACCTTGGTTTCTTTATTTCTAAACTGGGAGATGATGCTTACCTTGCAGGTTGTTGTAAAAAGTAAGACATGATGTGAGTAAAGCCCCTTGGCACAGTGCCTGTCATGTAATAGGTCTCTCTGTTATTATTGTTTTATTCATTTTTTGAGTGATCAAAGGTAACTCTTAAAAAAAACAAAAACTCTTACTTTAGGTTTAGTGGTCCATGTGCAAGTTTGTTATATAGGTAAATTGCATGTTGAGGGATCTGGTATACAGATTAGTTTGCCACCCAGGTAATAAGCAGAGTACCTGATAGGTAGTTTTTTGATCCTCACCCTCCTCCTACCTGCCACCCTCAAGTAGGCCCCCTTGTCTGTTGTTCCCTTCCTTGTGTCAAAGGCCACTCTTTAGAAATGATGTTGAAAGATTGTACAAGGTAGTAAACCAAGATAATTTGTATTATCCCATTTACCTTGTTGATATGATTCTATATTACTTTTAAAGATATATGGTTGACAGGTAATGAGCATTATCCCCTTCTCTTGTTATTGGTATACTAACTAGGTTAGTAATTCATTTTTATTTTTATCTTTAAAAAGTATTTTTTTTTTTTTTTTTTTCAGACAAGGTATTGCTCTGTCGCCCAGGTCAGAGTGCAGTGGTGCAATCATAGCCCACTACAGCCTCTACCTCCTGGGCTTGAGGGATCCTGCCGTCTCAGCCTCCTGAATAGCTGGGAGGATAGGTGCGCAACACCGCAACCAGGCAAAAAAAATTTTTTTGTAGAGTTGGGGTCTCGCTCTGTTGCCCAGGCTGATCTCGCACTCCTGGCTTCAAGCAATCCTCCCGCCGTGGCCTCCCAAAGTGCTGGGATTATAGGCATGAGCTATTGTACCTGGCCAAGGTTAGTAATTCATGGAGAGAAAATAGGATTGATGCTTTGCTTTCCAGACTTTCACAGGCTTTTTAAGTGAAAATGCAAGTTGACATATGGGAATTTTTAAATTATGATTTTATTATTGATTGCTATGACAACCAGTACTCTCTTGTTTCTTTCTTCCCTTACTAATTTAAGCTATTTGACCTGGAACTATATAGTTCATGTAGATCTTGTGGGCATTTTCCAAGTCGTTATTTCCACAATGCCTATTAATATGTGTCTTCTGTAGCAAGCAATGGCACTTTCTTTTTGTTGAATAAATGGATACAGGGGTTGAGCTGTTCATAATTTGATGCATTTTTAGGCTGTTGTAAGTGAATTGACCATTTGCTCAAAATCAGTGAACATTAAGCTATTAAAGTAATTTTCATGTCTGCATTGCTGATAATTTTTTTGGGAAAAAGTATGAAATTGAGGAGGATCATGATAAAATGCATTTACCTTTATTCTGCCTTTTTGAAGAGAATCTTAAAGGGCACAAGCCTCTTGGCAGAGATATTCTTAAGTGATAAATGATAATGACAAGAGTGGTGATTTTTTTTCCATCACAGTTTTGGGGATCAAGGTGAGTCTGAGAGAATGATATTCTAAACCTTAGCTTCTTCATTAAATGCCAACAAAACTGTCATTTGCTGATTTTTGGCCATCAGAAATATTATCTAGATCATATTATCTATTTATGACTATAACTTTGGGATAATGGGTTTCTGATTTTAAGTAATGTACTTCTCAGCCCTTTTATTTTTTTAATATAGCTTTGATTCTTTGAAGCTGGTATGTGAAGCACAAGCTTTATGTATGTACGTATTTATTTATTTAGAGACAGAGTCTCGCTCTGTTGCCCAGGCTGGAGTGTAATGGCGCGATCTGGGCTCACTGCAACCTCTGCCTCCCAGGTTCAAGCAATTCTCCTGTCTCAGCCTCCTGAGTAGCTGGGATTACAGGCATGTGCCACCACACCTGGATAACTTTTGTATTTTTAGTAGAGACGGGGTTTCACCACGTTGGCCAGGCTGGTCTTGAACTCCTGATCTCAGGTGATCCACCTGGCTTGGCTCCCCAAAGTGCTGGGATTACAGGCGTGGGGCACCGTCCCTGGCCGAGCATTATTTTCAAAGTGTGCTCAACTGGAGGTGCTTCTTTCCCCTAGGATGCCCACTATTTGTGTAGGGCCGATACTTAATAATTGTTTTTTCATGATTGCTATTAAAGATATTTTTGTTATCCACCCTAATGCTTCAAAGAATCAGCAAGCATGTGGAAACGTATAAAATAATTCCTGTCATTTGTCAGGAGTAGGATATACTGATAAAATCCTTTCTCATGAATGATGAAGTTGCCAGAAATTTGGAATACTTTTGGACTGACAACAATTACATGATAAAATACTGTGAAAACTATTTGTTAATAAATAATGAACCAATACTCCTTCTGTTCACTCAGAGCAAACATAATACAGTGGTTCAGAAGAATGTAGTAATCTTCATATTGCTTAATAGTTCAGTAAACTTTTAATGCCTCTGAAAATGCAGAATAGTTCCTTAAGAAAGCATGGTAGGATAATCAGAAAAGACTTTTTTTTTTTATTTGACACCAAATGGACTCATATATGACATCTTTTCATTTTTTCCACTTTCCTTCTTCTAGTAAAAAGCCTAGAAATAATTATTCCTAGAGACCGTGTGATATTTCCACCTTTGGTATCTAGCCTGCAATTATTTCAACAAAGTCCTCTTGGTACAGTAAATAGTAAACCCCACTGGACCAAATCCTTATAATATAGTATTGGCTGCCAGAATATAACACACGTGGTATGTTTACATTAAATTGATCTCATATCTTAAAAAGCATTTGTCTTTATATTTAGTATAGATACAATCTAGAGATAGATTAACTGGCTAGATGATAATGATAATAATAATAGCTAATATTTACTGAGCACTTACTATGTGCCAAACATTGTTCTAAGTGTCTTATGTGTCTTAATTCACTTGTTATAACATCCCAAATGAAGTATGTAGTGTTTTTATTCCACTTTATAGAGACCTAAACCGAGGCACAGGGATTTAAGTAACTTTCCCAAGATTACACAGCTAGTTAAGTGGATCTAATCCAGGTAATTTGACTCAAGGGTCCATTCTCATAACCATTATGTGATACTGCTTCATAGCCATTATGTGAGACTTTAAGCGATGCTACAGTGCTTTCTGCTTTTTCACTACTTGACTATTTCCCGTTCATAGCCCTTTGTTCACAGGGAAAACATAAAAAGGGAAAAACTAGAAGCTCCTTGACTTTCACCTGTTTCTTCCAGATTTTTATCCCATGGTGTCTCCCACTGTCTAAACTGAGATCAATAAGAACTATTATTATGCCATATGTTTCTAATCATAGCCATTACTTCATTCTCTGAGGCATACAACACATGAAATTATTGTCAAACAGACTGATTTTATACGCTTACAAATGCTCGTTTATATAGCCATTGAAATATAAACTTCAGTAAAGAGAGTAATGTTTGGTTTACATGATGTCTGAATTCTAAGATTTGGTAATGGAGTAAAGATTTTACCCAGATCTTATCTTTTTTCCCCCATTCTGCAGTGAGGTACAATGACAATTGTTATCATAATGATGACCCTGGGAGAGCATTAACATCTTTTGTTCCCTAGAATGTACTTATGGAAGCAGGAATGTGGATGGTTATGTTTATGTTTATGTTTGATTTTGTTTTGTTTTTGAGACAGAGTCTTGCCCTGTCACCCAAGCTGGAGTACAGTAGTACCCTCTGGGCGCACTGCAACCTCTGCCTCCCGGGTTTAAGCAATCCTCACACCTCAGCTTCTGGAGTAGCTGGGACTACAGGTGCATGTCACCATGCCAGGCTAATTTTTTGTATTTTTGGTAGAGACGGGGTTTCGTCACGTTGCCCAAAGTGGTCTTGAACTCCTGAGCTCAAGTGAGTTGCTGGCCTTGGCCTCCCAAAGTGCTGGGATTACAGGCGTGAGCCATCTTGCCTGGTTGGTTGCTTATGTTTTAGATGTACAGTTGTCCTTAGGTATCTGTGGGGAATTGGTTCCAGAACCGCCCCCCCTCAAATCCCTTATATAACATGGTATAGTATTTGCATATTACCTGTGCACATCTTCTTGTATACTTTGAATTATTTCTACATTACTTATAATACCAAATACAATGTAAGTGCTATGTGAATAGCAGCTATACTGTATTGTCTAGGGAATAATGACAAGGAAAAGAGTCTGTATATGCTCGGTACAGACAATCATCCATTTTATAAAAATATTTTTAATCTGCAGCTGGCTGAATCCATGGATGAGGAACCCAGAGCCACAGAGGGCTGACTGTATTTTCACTGACACAAGTTTAAACAATAATAGCAATAACTAAAAAAGGTAGTTTAGTCACAAAAGTTTAAAGTGAAAATTAAATTAACTACAACATACTGTAATTCATGCCAAACCGTTGTTCCTCCTAATCAATATTTGGATTTTGAAAGAGAAGTAATTGTATATATATTGTAAGAATTCCACTGTAGATGCGTCACAGAGCAGATTGATGATCATATTTTTTTGCTATGATAGTAAAAACTTTTTTATTCAGATTTGTATTTAGTACAAAATGACTTCAAAATGTATATTACCTCTCTGGAAAAGCTCTTATGTTAGACTGTCAGCTATCTAGTCCATTTTATATTTTAAACCTGAAAAATGTTTAAAATGTTAATTTATTTCAATTAAAATTGAACAGGTTGAAATAAAATGGACATCAGATTTCTCTTTTGATTCACTCCAATTCAGAAAAACAACTTTTGAAATCTTACAATACGGTAGGCACTGAACGTTTCAAAGACTGTTAGGAAATGGTTCCTGTGTTTTCAAGCTTTTTCAAGTGGCCAGTTGGTCACATTTATCAAATGTTCTAAAACTATGTTTTTAGACATATTCTTTAATATATTCATGTAAACTTTATGGAATTATGTTGAACACAATCCTTTTTGTAGGTGTTCACAGTTTCTATGAGGTTTTACTTGACTGTTTTTCATGTTGTCTTCATAATAGTATTTTAATGAATATTTATTTCTACCCAGCTCCTTACTATTACAGCTGGACGGAGCTGTGCTACAAAGAGAGCACTCTCTGTTGAGAGAAACTTGGAAAGTTGAGTTAACATGTTGGCCTGGGTTGCTAATCCCATAGAACAGGAAGTCTTAGGGCTAGAGTGAGGGAGGAGGTTGGGTGGAAGGGGTATAGTCTGAAGTCTCCAAAGCTTAGAGCTCTGACACCCTACAGTTTTATTTTGCCCTTCCAATCCATCCAATGTGACTCTTTTGACATTCTTAAAATAATTGAGAAAAAATTTCTGATACAGCTTGTAAATTCTGCTATTTGATCCTTTAGTAAATTGACTATTTGGCAAATAGGCTTTTCTGCGACTACATCAAGAGTCCTTGCTGTCAAAGAGATTCCTTAGCAAATGGAAGAGATGAATAATACCTTTACCAAGTTACAAGTAAAAAGGTGCCCTTAATTAAGTCTGATTTTCAAAATAACCCATTGAAGAGTACAGGGATTATTATCCCTAATTAATATCTGTATTTAATACTGGAAGATTCAGAGAGGCTGAGTTGCCCTCAGTTAAAAGATAATGAAAATGGAGGAATCAAGTTTTGACTCAGGCATTCTGGCTATAAGACCAGTAAGTGTATTTCTATTATACCATTCTGAAGATACTCACTTTGTATAAATAATTTCATTTTTCACATTTTAAGGGCTAGAGAGTTGGGGACAGGAGATGAAGGAGTACTGAAGTTTGCTCACTTGATGGCATGTTTATGTATACTTTTCTTATGCTTAGGAAATCAATTTCACAATAAATTATTTTAAGAAATTTTAAGCCTATTGTTTCAGATATGAATTAACTACATACTATTAGTTTAGAAATTATTATTAGAGCAGTTGTTATTTTTCTGTATGACAACGTTAGAAAATAATGAAGTTCAATATTTTGATTTTTGTAACTCACAGCCCTGTTCTGGGTCTCCTTTTCAAGTTTCAAACTTAGCAGGACCAGAGAATTTCTTGTTTTAGACTGCTAATTATCTTAAGACAAAAAGGGATCACCCTAGGTTCTGTTGGTTCTCACATTACAGAGAAATTCCCATTTTCCATTAATGTATTCAAATACATTCACTTTAAAGATACCTATACTATACTGCTAAAGAGATTACCCTCTATGTCTATGTCTCTATTTTAGGACTTCAGCTTTCAGAAACAGCTGTAAAACTTTCTTAAGCGTTATGAATATAATATTTCTCAACTCATCTTAAAACACTTACTATTTACTATTTCTCTTATTAGGTATGGCTTCTGAAATGGTTTAATTGCACTTCAAAACTATAGCATTTTATTGATTGTATTTTTTGAAAGCTGCTTTATGTTCTGTAGTGTTTAATGGAGGATAAGTTACTAGTCACATATGATACTGTGCATATACTAGATTTTAATGTTTAGTGCTTACTCTTGACAACTACGTAAGGAAGATCTATATACTAGTTCTGGATTTATTTTTGAAATTGAAAGTTGTACTTTTGAAATTATTATGAGTAGCTTCAGTTTGTATCACAGTATACCACCACCAATACATTACTGGTGTCATCTTACGTGATGTATGAAAATTTGAGGTACTAGAGTATAGTAAAATTCTGTTTACCCCTATGTTCTTATTCATTTAAATCCAAATCTAAGTCTTTCTACTGGTACTAAATATTTTACATCACAACAGAAAATTTTGATAACATTGTAAAAAAATATATAAAGAAACTAACAAAATTACAAATGACCTCATTCATTTTTTAAGCAGTTAAAGGCTGTGGAATAAAGTGTGCAAAATAATGACATGCAAGATGAAGACCACCTAAACCTTATTTGCCTTTCCTAGCCTAGCTTGTTCTATTATGGGTTTTATATAAACATACTTTGAAATGAAATCCATCAGTTGAAAAACAAAAATAAAATTCTTAACCAAGTGGCAGGCATATACAATAGTCCCCCCTTATCCACAGGGAATATGTTTGAAGACCCTCCAGTGTATGTCTGAAACCACGGATAGTACCTAACCCTTTATATACTCTCTCTCTCTGTGTGTGTGTGTATGTGTATGTGTGTGTGTGTGTGTATGTGTATATACACATATAACCTATATATATAAATGTACATATAACCTATATATATATATAACCAAAACTCACTCTCTCTCTCTCTCTCTCTCTATATATATATATATCCATTTGGTAACCAAGACAGCTACCAAATGACTAATGGACAAGTAGCCTATACAGTGTGGATACATTGGACAAAGAGAAGATTTGTATGCTAGGTAAAAGAGTGTGGGACAGTGCAAGATTTTGTCATGCTACTCTGAATGGTGCACAATTTAAAACACATGAGTTTTTTATTTCTGCAGTTTTCCATTTAATATTTTTGGACCATGGTTGATTGCAGGTAACTAAAATTGTGGAAGGGTAAACAAAACTATAGATAAGTGGGGGGCTACTGTAACATAATCTTTGGTTTTTAGGTATATCTCAGATGTATCTGAAATAAACATTGAGATACTGAATGAATATTTTCTAGCAGCCATCTTTGCTTTAAATTTAAGCATCCTTCTTAACTCTAAAATTATGAATCTAATTTGTGTTACATTTTATATTGCTAATTTCTTAATTTTTTATTTTATATTTTATGTTCAGTCCATCTTTCCGTTGCTTGGAATATTTTTCTGAGGTAATTAGAAATTTATATATTCTCCTTAGATTTTTTTTCTGAAGTCTTGTTACAGTGTGATGGTTTTTCTTAATTTAATTAATTAGAGAAACTACAGTGTAACTAAATTCATGATTGAACATATTTTATACAAATTACAATTGAGAGCTGAGGGACTATTGTCAGCATTAAAAACTCAAAGATTCCTAACCTTACTGTAACGCCCTTCAAATTAGGATTGGGTTTATTTAGCATATAAGAGCAAGGGCTATGTAGTTTTCTGATTTCTAAATAAATACAATACATACTAAAAAAAAAGTTTTGTTGCATATTCATTTATTTATATATATTATTACAATTTTATTGAATTTTGTACAAACAGATGCAGCAATAAATAACTATGGCTTAGTCTATATCTTCATGAAGATGAGGAGATAGATATAAAACCAATATTCATTTTAATCATCCTAAGTGCTTAAAGAAAATATCCAGGAGATTAGAGGGAACTAGTTTGGGAGGACAGGAAAGACTTCCCTGAGGAAGTGATATTTAAGCTGAATCTTTAAAGATGAATAAGGATTAGATAAGCAAAGAGAATAGGAAAATATTTTTAATATGGACAAATTAGAGCTTAATATTTTAAAAATATATAAACAATCTGAGATTGGATATTCCGAGCTAACAATTCAAGTTATTTAAACATCGTGAGCTTTATAACAGCATGGAAATAACAATATGTGGCAGTTTGAGAACCTTGCTGAAAAATAACCTTTTTATTTTAAATGAAGCTGTGTGTCACACATTGGTTCAAACTGTCTGTAAATGGAATATTGAGAAGGAATATGGCAGCCAGCAAATGTCAATTGCTACTTTGATTAAGAACAGAATGTTGAAAAACAAATACCTAACAAAAACTGATCAATTAAAGTGTGTGTGTGTGGAATAGAGGGAGGAATAGCTCAAAACATGAAAGATGTTTATAAGGAGCCACTATGATATCTAATTCTACATGCCATTTAATAAGCAGACTGGCCATGACTGGGTACCATATCTGTTGACCCCAATAACTCATTATTCAACTGTTTACTAGAAAATTTTTATCCAACAGCAAATTTCAATGTGCCTATTCTAGGTAACTCTATGCTGGGGCCCTCTGGGTGATAAAAGGTGTTTTATTAGCTGCTTCCAGACACCCCACTTCTCACAAGGTTAAACAAGTCGTATGCCTGCTAAATGAGTTAGCAGGAGATTTAAAAATAGAATTCAAGGTGTTTTTTTTTTTTTTTTTTTCCTTGTGCTTTCTTATGGTGGTTACACTATCTTTAAAGTTTGTGTTGGTTTTTCAGTGGCACAAGTTTAGATTAGTTGCATTTGTATACTTCCAAAGAGTTGAATATTTATTTGTCCTAATACATATATTAAAAAAAAACTTATTCAGAGATAGAGAAGGGTAAACACAATAAGCTTACTGATCACTCAAAACTACCTGTACCTACTCATTTTCTCTTTCAGCAAGTGTTTATTGAGTATCTGTGGTATATAGTGTCGAAGGGTTATCCTTAGGAAACCAAAAAAAAAAAAAAAAAAAAAAACAAAACACAAGAAAACATGGTCTTGGCTGGGCGTGGTGGCTCACGCCTATAATCCCAGCACTTGGGGACGCCAAGGTGGGTGGATCACTTGAGGTCAGGAGTTCAAAACCAGCCTGGCCAACATGGTGAAACCCTGTTGCTACTAAAAATACAAAAAAATTAGCTGGACGTGGTGGCTGGTACCTGTAATCCCAGCTACTCGGGAGGCTGAGGCAAGAGAATCACTTGAACCCAAGAGTCAGAGGTTACAGTGAGCCGAGATCGATCCACTGCACTCTAGGCTGGGAGACAGAGTGAGACTGCATCTTTTTTTTTAAAAAAAAAAAAAAAAAAAGGGGGTCTTTCTATTTGAGGAGTTTTTGATGTTACTAGTGAAATGAAAGGTCTGCATATTCTCACAAGACATGAAGCTGAAAACGTAAAATATCCTTCTGAATTCAGGGTTGTTTTGTTTTAAATTAGGGAGATATGGAAATACCTGCTATAGTATTTCATTTCTGCTGTGTTCTATGTGAATATAATGTGAATACTCACTGAATGTATATGCTATGTCACTGGTTGAAACTTCTGCAAGTTTATTTTCACCATTTGAAGATGTATATTATTTCCATTTTTACAGGAAAGGGAGTAAATACACTCAGGACTAATAGTTGCTTATTTACAAAAATGTTCAGAAATTACAAGTCATTACTTTAATAAAAAGTTTATCATAGTAGTGAGTGTTTCAAAATATTATTTCTAGAGATATTGTTTATTTTCAGAGAAATAATCTGTTGAAATGTAGATTTCTAAATTATTTTCTGCATTTGATATCAAGTGTCCATAGAAAAACGCAGTATCCTTTAGGAGTACCAAGCTAACTATTAAGTGTGTTTCACATACATTTTGAAAATTATGTTGCTTTTATTATAAGTTGGAATTTTCTTCCCTTTGGAATAACACGAGTTTTCTTTGAAAAGGCTGTTACATGAAAGAGAAAAAAACACTGACCCAGGAGTAGCCCAAACACCTGGATTCTGATGCTTTCAGCGATATAGCTGCATGAATTTCAACAGCACAGTCACCTAGCTTGAATCTTGTTTTCTTTGTTGTTATCTGCCCTGCATATCACACATGGTTGTTACAAGGATCAAATGGCATAATATATGTGCAAATGCTTATAAGTTATAACTTGTCGTATAACGTAAGGTACACCTATTTTATGAAAGCTAAGCTGTATGTATTATCCAGTAGAGGAAGTCAACCATTTCCATGTTATAAAATCCAGATCTAAATTTCTCCTCCTCTTAAAATAATTTATTCTTATATCAAAGCAAATGTTTGGAGTAAAGTATATGTGTGTGAGAATTCTTTTTTATTGATAGGACAATGATAAAATATTTGATGAATACATGGATATTTAATAATATATTACATATATTGACAAAACTCATTTGATTCCCTTGAAGTACACGTTTTTAATTTTGTATTCCAGGGTACTAGGTAAAATCATTCATGGTGGTCATTGGTTGTTTATGCTAGATATTGGACTATTTCAGCCTTGATGTGTACTGTGAGCACTGATGTAGTGGCCAGTGGTGACAATAGAGTAAATTGACATCCATGAGTCAGAATTTTAGAACTTGGTTGAACCTTCCATGTGGCATGGCCATAGATGAAATGAAGGCTCAAACAGATGTGTGAAATGGCATTTTATCTGGCCTCTTGACAATATCCAAGGAGTCTGCTCCAGTCATGAGAATGCAGCAACATGTTCTTCCGGGCAGACCTTTGGCAGAATTGTGGTTCCAGGAGATCAGTCTGGTTTGGAGCAAAAATTCTTGCCAAGCTTTGGGATTCACCATGCAGGATGCTGTATTCAATTCCTAGAGGGAAAGGTTAGCATAATGCCAAGTTAGCTAGTGTTCGAGTCAAGTTCCTGGCCCAGCAAGGGATGTTTACCCTGAGTACATGGGACTCAAGACTTAGGACAGGAAAGATAAATCTAGATATGACTTACAGTCAATACTGTGGATCCTAAATATTTTGAGTTCCCTTGCCATAACTGAGCCTGCAGACAGTAGTTGTCATTGCCTGGAAGCAGCCACTTACAAGGCTGGAGGAACATACTAAGAAACATGCAGCTGAAATATGACAGATATGTCCACTTCTCTCTGCTTCTTTTAACTGATGTGGGAATTTGATTGATACAACCAAGAAAAACTTGCTATTTTTGATACCTCTAAAGATAATCCCTGTATTAGAAATTAAGAAGCCTGGAGTCACATGTATGTGTGTCTCATGTTCCAACTGAAGGTTTGAATTTTGAAAGAGTTTAGGAGGAAGATAAAGAAGTCAGTGGTTGACTATGTACCTAAATTTATTAAAATTTTAAATTAAATATTTAGTGATGTGTTATCAATACCATTTCCTTATAACAATAATAACCAGTTTGAGAACTTGATGAAAAAGGTCACATTCATAATAGTAAAAAAGTATAAGCTCATTTTAGTAAGCTTAATAGAAGCATATATAACCCACATAAATCTACAGCACTTTGAGAGCTATAGAAAGAGACTAGAATAAATATGAAGACAGTACAATTCTAGATGGATAAAAGCCATAAATATATAAAATTTCTCTTTTAAATTTATACATTTAACATAATTATAAATTAAAACAGGAATTTTAGTTGACTTTATTGAATTTAGCAAGATTATTATACAGATGGAAGAGGAAACTGGCAAGAATGTAAAATGCCATTTTGAGAACCATGGGCAATATTTTGGTGATGGGGGATTAATCCTATAATAAGATAAAGCATTCACATTTTTAAAAAAGAGAGATATAATAGCACACACATTCATGTAAATAAGTGGGAATAAAAAGAAAGTTCAATAATAGATTATATTTTTGGATATGTATATTATAAATATAAACTGTGTTTTCTGTAAGGATAGAAAATAATGGGGAGAAAATACACATTCCAATATCATTCATTAAATAATCTGCCTGTAAATCTGGGTAAAAATTGATCCATAATTCATATTGTATACTAAAATCATAGACAGATTAGAAGTAAACATTGAAGTGAAAATGTTGTAAGCTTTGAATTAATTGAAGTTACAAAAGGACAGATTTACAAGTTTGAATAAATAAAAGCTAAACTGTATAGAATGCTGTAAAATATAAAACACTCAGAAAAATACCTGCAAGTTTATTACTCAAGGGATTAATATTGTTAGTATCTGTGCACTGCAGAGAGTGTGATGGAAACATGTAGGTTTGGATAGATAAATGTGCAAAAAAAATAGACAATACACATAAGTGGAAGTAAAATTAGCAAAATGGGAAAAACTTTAACATACCAATTGAGAAATGCAAAATTTGAAAATGATCGGGAGGCTGAGGCAGGAGAATGGCGTGAACCCGGGAGGCGGAGCTTGCAGTGAGCTGAGATCCGGCCACTGCACTCCAGCCTGGGCGACAGAGCGAGACTCCGTCTCAAAAAAAAAAAAAAAAAAAAAAAAAAAAAAAATGAGGTATCATTTTCCATCTTTTCAACTGGAAATCTAAAAATGACATTGCGTAATACCATGAAATTTGTACATCACTGTATTATGCTGGTAGCATTAAATCTGTTTGAAAAGAATTTGACAGAATATACCAATCTTTGTATCTATTGACCCCTGTGATTTAGTATTTTGGACAATTTATCCTAAGGAAATTATCCAAAAGAAGAAAAAAGTGTTTATTTGCAGGATTGTTTATACTAATGGAAAATTGGGGTGTGCAGAACCCTTACTTCCAAGAGGGCAATGCTTAATTATGAGCAATACACTCAGGAGTATTATCAGGTAGGCACTAGAATGACTTAGGTATGCTGTGTAGAAAATGAAAACATTCTTCTGATACAGTGGTTAAAAGAAATTACACGTCATATGATGTATGCTTTCAGTTATGTACAATGTAATTATGTAATCATATGTTAGATGACAGTGTGAAAACTAAGCTTCTAGTCTGGTGGGATTTTTAATGACTTATAAAAAATTATCCCCGGACTTTATGGGGTAAAAGGAAAATGAGAATGGCAGAGATTTTTAAGGTTTTAATGTTATGAATGCTAAAGTATTCTGCTAAGTAAAAATGATAATAATTTTTATTGATCATGTTCTTTGGACCAGGAACCCCTTTAAGTGTTCTGCATTTATTCTTTCATTCTGAAATGCTTGAAAACTGAAAAGGAGGTTTAGGCAGGATATACTTGTCTCCATATGATAGAAGGGCTGTGATAGGATGGGACAATTTGAATAGTCCTTTTTCATACCATTGGAGGTTAAAAAAAAATCTGTTATCAGTAATGTAAAAATTATAAGGAAACAGATCTTAATGCTAACAAAACGAAACAGCAACATACGCGTCCCTTTCTTTGCTTTCTCCTCCTCAGGAAATTGACATTGCCATACTTCCAGATGTCTAAACTAGAAACTTGTGTTTCATACTTGATTCCTTCCACTTCCTCATTCTCTACTTCCAATCTGTGACCACATTCTATCTATTCTAACTGCTGAAATATTTCTGAAACTCATCTGCTCCTTCCCATTACCCCTGTCACCTTTCCAGTTTAGGCGACCATCCTCTTCACCTTGATTACAATAGCAGTCTCCTAACTGGTCTCTTTCCTTCCATCCTTACCCCCTTTCTTCTATTTGCTACACAAATCTAAACATGTCACTCACCAGCTTACAAAAATCCTCAGTGATTTCACTTTGCTAGTTTAAGTCCAAACCCTTTAATGGGGCTTTCAAGGTCTTCATGACTTACATTTACTTCACCAGCATCTGCTCCCCAGAAAATAAATTCATTCTCCCTTTCTGCTCCTTGCCCCTTTCCCCACCCCATCTCTCTCAGTCACACACATGCAAATGTACACACAAATACACGTACACCCCTACAGCCATACTGAACTTCTTCCATTTCTATGAGTCTGTTTTATTCTCTCTCGTCACTGAATCTTCCAAGGTGCTATGCCCTCCACCTGGAGCACTCTCCGTTACTTGTCTAACCTCGCCTGAGCTTTCTCTTATGGTCTCTAGTTCTTGCTTATCCTTCAGTTTTCATATTAGACATTCCTTCTCCTATGAAGGCTTTTTAGACATCTGGGTTGCATCCTCCTATGTGCTACCCTAATACCCCATTCCATACCCTTTATACTCAAACATTACTGAAAAGTAAGGGCCACCTGAGTAGCATTGTACCTTTGGTTTACTACCATATCCATAGAGTTAGCAGAGTGTCTGGCCCATAGTAGATGCGTGGTAAGTATTCATTGAATGCATTTGTATGGTTTGGGCTTGTGTTGTCAACTCCTTAAGGTTTAGATTTTTAACTTCAAATTTGAGCACTGTCTTCTTGGTCAGTATATTATTAACAACAAGCACAATGCCAAACACGGTACATTTTCAGTAATGACTGGAAATGAATGAGTAACTCAGTAAGTATTTGAACGAATGATCATTGTAATGGTGACACTTCACTGAGGTTAATGAGCATTCCCCCTTTCTTTAAGTTCCTTGAAGGGAACTTCATTTGTCTCTGTTTTACCTAACATAGTGTCTTATATGTAGTAGACACTCATTGGATAATTGCCGTGAATTCCCAAGACTGAGCACTATGTACAGAGTTCCAGCTAGTGCTATCGTAAATTAGGTGATCTTGACCATATCTGGAATTCGAACTTTAGCTGGATTTCTCTGTAAATTTATGTATGTGTGCCTGTATGCATGGTCTTGTCAACATATATTTTTTAAAGAAGTAGACTGGTTTTGTATTCATGTATACAGTGACCATTAAAACAATGCCATCACACTACAACCAGTCAGAGTTCTCTTCTTATTGTTGGTTGCTCATTTGTTTTACTGTGGTTATTTTTGCCTTGGACTTTCAAAGAATCGTGGACTGTAAACTTTTAAGGCAAGGTTTAAGTCTTGTCCTAATCATTCACTGTGTAGTCAACAAGAAGGTGTTAGGACTTGAGAAATAAATTACCTGAAGGAAATATATATGAGAAACGCTTTATGGGGAAATTTTTTTGTCTTTCCTGCTTGAGTGCAGAACTTCGGGTGTTGTGTAATACATATTCTTTCACCTCCACTTCCCTTTGTAAATGTGCTTTACTCATAAATGTCTGTCTATAAAGATGTGTCCTGGGTCTTCTTTAACAAAGGAGGTGGTACATACTTGAATAACCATCCTCTAAGTGATTGAGGTTGAAAACGTACAAATCTTTCTTGGTTGAAGTAGGAGAGGCCGTACCTGCTTTGTTATGAGTGCTTTCTTTGTGTTCTCATTATTCCTTTTTTTTTTTTTTTTTGGTTCTACATTTTTTTCCTGTACTATTTTGTACAGCTCCTTTCTTATTTTTCTTTCACCTCTCAACTCTTTTATTATCACTCTTTTTATTGAAACCATATATCCATGTTTTTTGAGTAAATTTGACCATAACAATTGGTACAGCTTTCTTTTTAAAATAATATTTAATGTATTTCAATTATAAAAGTAAAATCTTTAATTTAGAAAATCTGAAAACAAAGGAAATTTTAAAGAGGAGAGTATGTATCTAAAATCCTGTTACTTAGGTATAATTATCATTAACATTGCCATAAATTACTATTTAGATGACAGAGACATTTTAACCTAATTGAAATCATTCTGTACCTAGAGTTTTATATCTCATTTTAAATAATATTGAGTCAAAGATATATTTCTACATCATTAAAATACTTTAATAGGCCAGGCACAGTGGCTCACGCCTGTAATCTCAGCAATTTTGGAGGCCAAGGCGGGCAGACCACTTGAGCCCAGGAGTTCGAGATCAGCCTGGGCAACATGGGGAAAGCCTGTCTCTACTAAAAATATAAAAAATTAGCCGAGCATGGTAGCATGCACCTATAATTTTACCTATTCAGGATGGGGAGGTGGGAGGATCGCTTCACCCCGGGAGGTCAGTGCTGCAGTGATATGTGATCATGCCATTGCACTCCAGCCTGGGAGACAGAGTGAGACCCTGTCTCAAAACAATTTTTAATGGCTGCATAATATTCCATTTTAAATAGCTAATCAAAGTTTACCTCTTTATTTCCCTATATTTGCACTGTTCAATGTATTTACAAGTTTCTCTGTTATAAAAATGATGTCATGAATAACTTAGAACATGAAGTTCTAGCTACATTTCAGATTGTTTCCTGTGAAAGATTCCTAGAAGTAGCATTATTAGGTCAAAAATAAGTCATACTTTTTGAGGCACTTAGTTTTTTTTTTTTTTTTTTTTTTCACATGACTTTCCAGAAATGTTACGACAAATCTGCCCGTTGCTATCAGCATTGTAAAAGAATATCCATCTTACCACATGGGTAGGGCTTTTTAGTTTCTTTAACAGTATTGTACTTTCTTTAACAGAATATTAACAGAATACTGTTAAAAATGGATAAAAAATGGATAACTGTGTGTACGGTTATCAAATTAATTAAACAAAGAATATTATCTGGCATACATATTTGAATCTTGTTCTGAAGGCAGTGGGTACATGATGTGTTTTCTTACACTTGGAATCTCTTGTGTGTGTGTGCTGGGTTGTTGTTCTCTGAAATTGCATTACTGTGTTAAATCCCCAAACTAAAGCAGTGAATTTTTGTGTGAGTTCTGTATCTTTGTGGCCTTGACAACTGAGCCAGTCCTTTGGAGAATAAGCAATCCTGGACTGCATTTTAGGGCAGTGAGAACTGCTGAAGTCATGAGAGAGAAAGACGAATGGATAGGACACTGAACTAGATATCAGATGCCCTAGGCTTTATTCCCACATCCATTTGTCATTGTGTATCATGGCCAAATTTGATTAAAGAACTTTCCCAATCTGTAAAACGGGGATAATATGTCTCACCTTACAGGGATTCTAAAGGGATTACTGAAATATTTTTTTCTAATGCATTTTGTGTTCTTCCAAAAGAGCTCTAATATTCAGAACCAAATACTAAAATCTACCTAAAATCTGAATGGTAGAAATTAACTATTATACTTTGAAGCGTTTTAAACCCCAGTTTGTTAAGAACCTAACACCTGGCCGGGCGCAGTGGCTCAAGCCTGTAATCCCAGCACTTTGGGAGGCCGAGACGGGCGGATCACGAGGTCAGGAGATCGAGACCATCCTGGCGAACATGGTGAAACCCCGTCTCTACTAAAAAATACAAAAAACTAGCCGGGCGAGGTGGCGGGCGCCTGTAGTCCCAGCTACTTGGGAGGCTGAGGCAGGAGAATGGCGTAAACCCGGGAGGCGGAGCTTGCAGTGAGCTGAGATCCGGCCACTGCACTCCAGCCTGGGCGACAGAGCGACACTCCGTCTCAAAAAAAAAAAAAAAAAAAAACAACAACAACAACCTAACGCCTTAGTGAAGAGGGACAGATAGTCAACAGAAGAATAAACAAAGAAAATACCAAATAAGAATGAGCCTCCAAAAGACTAAAACATTGAGTGTTCTTTTTTGTTAAGATGACATTTTAACCCATTTATGCCAGAGGCTGCAGACTTTTTATGTGAAAAATCAGACCTTGGCGATGACCCTGAGCAGTAGGATATAATAACTCCCACAAGCTTATTGTTCCAATAATGGAACAGTAGGTATAAGTGAGTTAGTTGTGTGCTGCATCATATTGGTTGGCCAGAGAAGGCCTGTGTGAGGAGGGGTTATTTGAATGATGGGAAGGAGACAACCATGCTCAAATTCGGGAAAGGGGCCCCCTAAGCAAAAAGAAGAACACATGCAAAGGTCCTAATGTGAGAATGGGTTTTGAGTGTTTGAGTGCCAGATAAGAGACCAGTTTGGAAGTTAGTAATTTGGGGGCAGGGGAGGGAATCAGATGAAGTTGTAGAAAAATTACCCAGGGCCTTGCAGGCTCCTGGAAGGAGTTCAAATAGTCCGTAGTTTGGATCTCTCATACTTACTAGCTTTGTGACCTCAGATAAAGTTTTTGAAATTTTGTGAATTTTTGTTCCCATTTATAAAATGAGTGTAATTGTTGCTTTCCAAGGTTGTTTCTATGGATTAGGATAATAAATTTAGTGAGTAGTACAGTGAATGGCACATAGTACACTCAAGAATTGGATATTGCTGATGATGATGTTTGGACAGGCAATAAATGTCCATTGTGTACCTAACTATGTGTCAGGCATAGGGCCAGACGCTTTACATTTATTTATATTTAAATCCTCGAAACAATTCTATAAGATATATTGAAACTGGAAAAAATTGTTACTTGTACAATTAAACAGTGGTCTTAAGTAGCAGACTACTGGATTCAAATCAAATTTTCATGACTCCAAAATTAGTTACCCCTCACTCCTGTATCATATCAAGGGAGTAAATCAATTGTAATCAGTTGGTTGCTTTTGTATGTAAATACAGTTTGTAACTAGACATGCTTTTAGAGATGAGGCCAGTCTCTGGCCTTATATGAAGAGCTCTTGCCAGGCAGGAGCTTTGTGAATGTTCATATTCCTCTCAATGCTTAGGATCATGCCTCGTTCCTCCTAGAATTTCTTATTATATTCCTTGACTAAGTGGATCTGCATAACAATATTAATACTTGCCTGCAACATGCCCCAATTTTTCTAATAGCCTAAGGAATATTCAGGTTTTTGTTTTTTCAAGATTTCTTATTTTTCCCAGAGACATACTTCATATAGCAGTCTTTTCTTTTGAGAGTGTTTTGCCCTTAATTGTACTAGTTGGAAGTGTCAGAATAGTGCCTTAACCTATTGAACTCTAGATGGCTGACTTTTCTTTGTTATTTTATCTTGTCTTGTTTAAAGGAATATGGAATTGGCAGCAGAGCCCACTAACTGATGTCAGATTTGGTTAGCATAAATTGTATATTTAACATCAAGTAAACATGCAGTTAAAAAAATCATATGAGTTGTACTTTTTATTCTTTGCTATACAAAATCTTCACTGAATATATTTAATAAGTTGAAAGGCTCATTCATTTTGTGAGAAAGTCTATGAGATTACTGATTACATTACTTATTGAAAATATTTAGTATCTATATCCTACTTTGGAATGTAGAAGAAAGAAATGAAGCCTTTTGGAGACACGTGTGTGCATGTCTGTTGAATTGTTAGATTATATTAATTTTTTCTCTGAGAAGTAAATGACATGCTAGAATAGTAAATTGTATAATGTGAACCATGAAAAAAATATTGTTTCTAAAATAATTGTTTTGAGGAAACAGAAATGTGTGTTTCCATATATTCAAATTCACAACTTAGGTCCTTAGAGGTAAGAATGCTACCAGCAGAAACAGATGGTTGGTAATCTGTAAAAGTAATGCCATCATATTGGGTAATGCTATACTGCTGTTTCTATTGGCATAACCTCTAACTATGACATGATATATAGCACTTATGGGCCAGAACATTGTTTGTACTTTTATAAAAACCCTACGAAGTCTATATGCTCAAGTACTAGCTCAGTTTTCTTATCAGGTTGGGTTTTTTGTTTTGTTTTGTTTAGACAGTCTTGCTCTGTCACCCAGGCTGGAGCGCAGTGGCATGATCTCGGCTCACTGCAACCTCCGCCTCCTGGGTTCAAGCGAGTCTCCTGCCTCAACCTCCCAAGTAGCTGGGTTTACAGGCACGCACCACCACACCCAACTTATTTTTTGTATTTTTAGTAGAGATGGGGTTTTACCATGTTGGCCAGGCTGGTCTCGAACTCCTGACCTCAAGTGATCTACCCACCTCGGCCTCCCAAAGTGTTGAGATTACAGGCGTGAGCCACTGCACCTGGCCAGGTTGTTCTTTCAAGTTAGGATAGGACACTTTGGGGTAAGCAGTATTTCATGATTCACTGTATACCATTTTAGAACTAAAATTGGTTCATGCAGCAAAAATGAATTATTTATCACAAAAGGCTTGAATAACCTATACATCCATCACTGCTATAGAAAATAAACACGTATGTTTGAATTTGTTAGGTAAAATTAGTTTATTGAAATTCCCCCAATCAACTTTCATATATTTTTTGAATTTACATATGCTAATATAAGCAAGTCATTCCTCTTTTAAATATTAACCAGAAGAGTATCCCACTAAGATACTATTTGATTTCAAAGATGTCAGTGTTAACTTTAAATATTTTCATTATACTGTTTAACTACATAGCAACATAAGGTACACACTATAGCAGTATCTCTTATACAACTTATGAAATATACATGTTAAATACAAAACCCATAAAATTTAAATTAACATTATTTTAAGTAATCATTTGCTGACTCTAAATTACCAATTACAATGTGAATATATTACAGTGTGGGCACTTTTGGGTTCTCAGTGCCTACCGTGCCATAGGATAACCCAATTGTGCCACTAGTGTTCTCTGATCTGTGGTTAAATTTTGATTGGTATAGCATGCTGCGATGTCATTTGGTCTTTATTTTGGTACCTATGTGTTTTCACACTAAGGCCATCTCATTAGCCAGCGATAATGAAAGTTGTACTTCCTGGTAACAGTGTGCATATATGGATGCTGAGATTAGTTGGCAGGACTTGGTTATAAGGTAGTTATCTAGATGATCCAGCTTATGCTTAGCTTTATCATATTAAGAATGAAACTGCAGAATTTTAACATTACCTTACCAGACTCAGGGATGATTAAGACTATGTTCAAGGATCCCAGTTTGAGTAACATTGCTGTGAGCTCCGGGTATCTTGATCTAGCAAATCCTCAAACATAGCATGTTGTATTATGACTCAATATTTTTTGTAATTTCTGACTGAAATAGCCTTATCTACCTTTGGTGAACAGTTTTTACAGCTGGGCAGACCTTCTTCCCCCACATAGAGTCAAGTCCTTGGACCTTCAAACTCCCGTACCACCCCCTATCTATTTTGAGGGCACTTATCACATTGACAGTGGTCTGCATGTTGTTGCTTACCACACCTGAATAAGCTCTGCTGGGATGGTGAGGATATATCGTTGCTTATCTGTGTACTCTCAGTGCTTGGAACCTCATGGGAAGTCAATTCATGTTGACTGGTAATATTCTATTACAAAAAGTGTACCATATACACAATAAGAGATAGATGCCTTGTGTCTCTGTAGTCTATTTTGTGAAAAGAAACTGAGAATCTATATAATCAATGTGTGTGCAGAGAATATAGTGTCCAATTAAAATTTTATACTTTAAAGAAGAAAAGCTTTTGCTTTAGTATGCATATAGTGGCATATTCCAAATCATAGATTCAACAGGGCAGGACCTTTGGGATCATCTAGCTCAGTGGGTTTAAAACCTTATTTTATTTAACATCAGAACAGCTTATTCATAAAAAATCATATGTGGGATATGAATAAATTAGAAGATAAATGTGTAAATGCCCTCATTATTGGGGGAGCAGAGACTTGGGAAGTCTCCCCAGGAGCCTTCCTTTTTGCATATTCCCTCATCCTCCAAGGCAACCCTGCAAACACCTCAAGGAACTCCATGGACCCCCAGAATAATTTGAAAATAATAGTCTTCTCAGGCTGGGTGCAGTGGCTCATGCCTGTAATTCCAGCACTTTGGGAGGCCGAGGTGGGTGGATCACAAGGTCAGGAGTTCGAGACCAGCCTGGCCAACATGGTGAAACCCCGTCTCCACTAAAAATACAAAAATTAGCTGGACGTGGTGGCGCACATCTGTAGTCCCAGCTGCTCAGGAGGCTGAGGCAGGAGAATCACTTGAACCCAGGAGGCGGAGGTTGCAGTGAGCCGAGATTCCGCCACTGTACTCCATCTCAAAAAAAAAAAAAAGAAAAAGAAAATAAGAGTCTTCTCCTACCTAAGGTAAGAATCCTTTTCCAGCATCTCAGACCTAGTGGCAGGTCTTTGCTTGAATAATTTTGGTGAACAGAAACTAATAACTTTGTAACATGAGCAGTTAACTAGGCAATGAAAGTGCTCACTAATTAATGATAAAATAATATATAATGGCACCAAACATTAGTTAAGTGCTTATTATATACCAGACCTTATGTTTGACCAGGATCCTTATTCACCCTTATGACAAG
Organism: Papio anubis; assembly: GCF_008728515.1. Classification (NCBI taxonomy): domain Eukaryota; kingdom Metazoa; phylum Chordata; class Mammalia; order Primates; family Cercopithecidae; genus Papio; species Papio anubis. Next base: position 55,852,535 of record NC_044996.1, on the reverse strand, counting down.
CCTGAGGAGGGTAGATGCTTTATTGTTCCCATTTTGCCGATAAGGAACCTCAGGCCCAGGAAGTCAAGTAATCACTTGACTAAATTCATACAGCTATTAAGGTAAGGAATATTTTGGAAACTTTTGCCTGCTTTTCCCTTTTTGTTATAATCTTCCTTTGGGAACAAATTATGCCTCTTTGAAGATGGTTTCATACTGTCCTCAGAGAGCGACTCTATAGCTTGGGTTCTAGCCTTGCTTCTGACAGTTAGATATAGTCTCAGACGAGACATGACTTCTCCATGACTCAATTTTCACAGCTGAAGAAAACATGATTTTAGTAATATCTTCCCTGTTGTTAGATTCAGATGAAATATTATGCAGGAAAAGTTGTGAAAGCTGTTTTTGCTATACAAGTGTAAGGTATCCTTGATCTCTAAATCTATCAACCCCATTCAGTGCTGGAAGCACACATCCATTTATTAACATGTCAATTAGTTACATTTCTTTTTATTTTTCCTTGTTTTCCTATCCTTTGGCCATTTTACTATTGGTGCACTACCTCCCATCAGCAGGTAGAGAAGGAACTGATAAAATTCAGTGTGTTCATTTTGTCTGATAACACTTACTAAAATGTTTAGAAGGCTAGTGTTTTGAAAATAATAGGGTAATTTTTTGTTTTGTGAAAGGAATATTTCTTTATTTCATTTACAATTTATAGCTTCATTACCTACTTAAAATGCAGTTTATATCTAGGCTGTAGGAAACATTTATAATCTGCAAAAGTATTATTAAACTTGCTTTGTTATACTGTCTAAAGTTACTCTTGGAATTGGATTTACAAAATGGTAAAGCAGAGAGGGAAACCATTTTATTTAAATACCTTCATAATCTTTGCCCCAACACAACAAATGTTGGTAAGTCTTAGTGTTGTTCCTATCTTTAAGCAGTACAATGAAGAGATTGCCTATGTGAAATGTATTGGTTATCCTGTTGGACATTATCATTGATCAAATCCTGCCCATTTTTTAAAGTCGTTATTTACATACATGAACTTTCTCTATTTAAAATGGTAGTATACTTTTTCTTCTTTCCTAGGACAGTGGGTGGAGTAAAGGCAGTGTAATTCCAAAATAGAGGTAACAGGCTACTAGAAGGGTTCTTACTTGTTTTGTGCCATGGGCCCCTCTGAAAGTTGGTGAATTTATGGGAACCTTTTTAGAATCATATTTTTAGATGTAAAACACAAAGGACATAGGATTATAAAGGAAACCAATCATATTAAAATATACTTATAAAATTGTTTTTAGAAATTATGACACATTCCAGAGACATAAACACATATGTTCACACAAAAACCTGTGCATTGGATGTTCATAGTTTTATTCATAGTAGATAAAAATTGGAAACAGCCTAAATGTTCTTTAATGGGTGAGTGGTTAAATAAACTGTATTATCCATACTATGGGATACTATATGGCAATAAACAGGTACAAACTATTGATATACACAATAACTTGTGTGCCTTTCCAGGGCATTATGGTGAATGGAAGAAGCTCATGTGCTAAAAGGTTACATATAGTATGATTTCATATAAATGACATTCCTTTTCTTTATAGGTACATAGTAGGTATATATACTTAAGGGGGTACATGAGATGTTTTGATACAGGCATACAATGCATAATAATCACATCAGGGTAAATGGAGTGTCCATCACCTCAAGCATTTATCATTTATTTCTATTATAAACATTCCAACAAATTCTTTTTGTTATCTTTAATTGTACAGTAAATTATTGTTGACTATAGTCACCCTATTGTGCTGTCAAATGCTAGATCTTACTCATTCTGTTAAACTATACTTTTGTACCCATTAACTATCCCCACTTCCCCTCCCGGTCCACTTCCCAGCCTCTGGCAACTATCATTCTACTCTCTTATCTCCATGAGTTCAATTGTTTTAAATTTTTGCTCCCACAAATGAGAACATGAGATGTTTGTCTTTCTTTGCCTGGCTTATTTCACTTAACCTAATGTCCTTCAGTTCCATCCACGTTGTTGCAAATGATGGGATCTCATTCTTTTTTTCTGGCTGAATAGTATGCCATTGTGTATATGTGCCACATTTTCTTTTTCCTTTTCTTTTTTTTTTTTTTTGAGACGGAGTCTTGCTCTGTCACCCAGGCTGGAGTGCAGTGGGGTGATCTTGGCTCTGCAACCTCCACCTCCCCTGTTCAAGCAATTACCATCTCAGCCTCCCAAGTATCTGGGATGACAGGTGTATGCCATCACGTCTGGCTAATCTTTTTGTATTTTTAGTAGAGACAAGGTTTCACCACATTGGCCAGACTGGTCTCAAACTCCTGACCTCAGGCAATTCACCCGCCTCGGCCTCCCAAAGTGCTGGGATTACAGGTGTGAGCCACCGTGCCCGGCCCCTGTGCCACGTTTTCTTTATCCATTTGTCTGTAGATGGACACTTAGGTTGTTTCCAAATCTTTGCTATTGTGAATAGTGCTGCAATAAATATGGGAGTGCAGATAGCTCTTCAATATACTGATTCTTTCTTTTTGGCATATACCCAGCAGTGGGAATGCTGGACCAAATGGTAGCTCAATTGTTAGTTTTTTGAGGAACCTCCATACTGTTTTCAATAGTGGTTGTACTAATTTACATTCCCACCAACAGTGTATGAGGGTTCCCTTTTCTCCACATCCTCATTAGCATTTGTCATTGCCTTTCTTTTGGATGGATACAAGCCATTTTAAGTGGGGTGAGATGATATCTCATTGTAGTTTTGATTTGCTTTTCTCCAACAATGAATGATACTGAGCACCTTTTCATATACCTGTTTGTCTTTTGTATGTCTTCTTTTGAGACATATCTATTGAGATCTTTTGCCCATTTTAAAAAATCATATTATTAGATCTTTCCTATTGAGTTGCTTGAGCTTCTTAAATATTTTGGTTATTAATCTCTTGTCAGATGTATGTATAGTTTGCAGATATGTTTTCCTATTCTGTTGTCTCTTTGTTGATCGTTTGCTTTGCAGAAGCTTTTCAACTTGATGTGATTCCATTTATAAATGATACTTTTGAAAAAAATGATAGAAATGGGGAATAGGTTAGTGGTTGCTGGGGTGGAGGGCTGTGGGAGGGAGATGGATGTGGTTATTGAAAGCCCTACTTGGGGGATCCTTGTGGTGATAGAACTGTTCCATATCTTGGTTGTGGTGTTTGTATACCTGAATCTACACATGACAACACTGCATAGAAGTGCATATATATATACACACACACACATATAAAATACACACATAAATAAGTACAAATAAAACTAGGGAAATTTAAATAAGATAGATGGGTTTTATCAATGTCAGTATCCCAGTCATGATATCGTAATATAGATTACCAAGATGTTACCATTGGGGAAAAGGGATCTCTCTGCATTATTTCTTAGAACTGCATGCATATTTCAAATATCTGAAAATAGTTTGATTAAAAAATTGAGACACAGTAATTGTACTTCTTTACAATATTTATTAAATAACAAGATAAAGTGGCAGGTTGTATGACTCAAGTAATTTTGAAGAATTGATAAGCATAAATGATAGTTAAGGTATTTTCACAAATGTAGTATGTATGGTACAACAGGAAAGTATATGTGACTTGGTGACCAAGTTGCAGGGGCTGCTAATACCACTGTAATCTGTTTCCTATATTCGTAGTTGAAAGAAGTACTAGATTTAAGTAAGAGGTTACTGAAAATATTTTTTACTTTACAAATTCACATACCCCCTAAATTTAGACCCCAGGATAAGAACCCCTGACTTTATATCTTTTTACATTTGATTATCTGATATATCTCAAAGGCCTCTGTCAAATAAAAGAGAAACCTAATGTGTATTTGTTTTGCCTCAAGTACCATGGATAATGATAGGGGCTCATAGAAAATACTAGTAGACACACTTCACGGTTTTAAAGATTTACTTGCTATTATTCACCCGTATGCCTACTGTTCACCATAATTGCTTAACACTAGTTTTAAAAGAGAAGTATGTGTGGATTTTAAGTATAGAATAGACTATACATTATTGATATGAAAAAGAAATATGTCAAATTGATTGCTTATTATCCAGATTGACTAATATTGATTATCATTAAATATTTTAGTTTGCTTTCACTAGGAAATCAGTTAATGATAGTTTAGCCTTCAGTTGTCCATATCTTTGAGAGTATCTAGGTCAAATGAGGCTGTTGTTTTAAAAGAAACGGAGGTTAGTGTTTTGGGATTAATATTCTACTTTAAAATATCACCTTTTTGTTTCATTTAATGTTAAAATCTAAACTTTTTGAATATTTAACTGAGTAATTATTTGAAATTATTATGAAGTATTTTCCTCTATACTCTATTGGTTAAATATGTCTTTCATAACATAAGAGGTAACAATATGGACACAGAATTTAAAACTATGTTTAGAGTTTGTGTACTTGACATTTCTAATACAGGCTGAGCATCTCTAATCCAAAATCCAAAATGCTCCAAAATCCAAAACTTTGAGAACCAACATGATGCCACAAATGGAATATTCCACACCTGACCTCATGTGTTGAGCTGCAGCTAAAATGTAGCCAAAACTTTGTTTCATACACAAAATTATTAAAATCATTGTATGAAATTATCTTCAGGCTATTTGTATAAGGTGCATATACAACAAAAATAAATATCGTGTTTCAACTTGAGTCCTGTCTGCAAAATATCTCATTATGTATTTGCAAAGATTACAAAATTGGAGAAAACCAGAATTCTGAAACACTTCTGGTCCCAAGCATTTGAATCAGAGATACACAATCTGTAATACAAGTGCTCAGAAAATGATCTAAATATTTGTTCTGTGACAGTCTAAGAGTCTGTAATTTGGGGATGAAATGCTTAATTGATATTTAATATACAAAAGCTTCAATAAGGGAACAATAAATGATTTCATCATAGAAAACCTTATACTTTTCTTTCATGAAACATTTTAGCTGATCATATTTTAATAAACTTATTCAAATTCTTTTGGGAAAAATGGCACATATAATCTGAAGAATTATGATGCTTATACATTGCTGTAGAAAAGCTTTTATCACCTCTGCCCTATAATTTGGGATATATTCTCTCGTTTTGCCTATTATTTTCATCCTCTGAAAATACCTTAGTTAGAAACAGTGTTTCCTGCAATGGGAAATGACACAATATGAAGTTAATCTCATGACAGTAATTTTCTGTGTAGTTTTTTTTCTTGTAGACTTCAATTGGTAATATGTAGTATCTTTTACCCTACATTTTTTTGTGCCATTAAAAAATATTTTTCAGTGCAAATTGCATTTTAAATTATTTTAAGTTTTATTATATAAATTGATTTTAATATATTTTTATATTTTTGATACATAAATTACATAACTCTATTACTCTGCCAGTAAGAGATGGCTTTCTTACAAAAATGGAGAGAAGCCATCTAAAGGTTCTGCAATATATAGCATTCTCTATTCCACTAAATATACAGCTATCAGAATAAATAAATAGATTCACTTGGATATGGCACGTATTTTGTGTCTCCCTTTCCTCCTTGAACTCAAGGAACTGATGATGATGAAAATGGCATTTTGATTTCTTATGTTTGAAAGCTGTAGGAGCCTCCAAGAACAACAGTGTGAACCTCTGTAGATATAATCCCAAATATGTTAATCTATAGCGTTATATTTTCAGAGAACACAATGATAGATAAGAAACTCATTTGATTAAAATAGCCAAAGAAATGGACTTCATTAGGATTTATAAATCGTGGTCAATAACACTAACAAAATTACTGTTTTCATGAAAATATTGTCCATCCTATTTGAAAATGACATCCCTGATAGTAATTGCTATCTGTGTGCATGCTGTAGCTGAAAAGACTTGTGTACAATCAATAGTTCTGTCTAGTGTCTGCAGCAAGATACCTTTACAGCTAAGAACCATAAAGCCTTTTCTCAAATTGTAAGTAAATCTGTTTTTACATTTAAAAATGACAGACCATACTCAGACTAAGTCCATCTAAACTCAGAAGTGGTTATCTCCACTGCAAACTAAAAGTGTTCTTTCTTAGAATATTGCTTCTCTGCTGTTGATTTTACCATTTCATATCAGAGCAAGGGGAATCTGTGACTATTAAACTGACTCAAACTACCTTTTGATTATTTGTTTACTGTCTTAAAATAATACAAGCACAGTCACATTGACTAGTATCTCCATCCTAATGATTTTCAAATTAAGGAATGGCTTCAAATTAGGAAAGCTCTTTGTTCACCTAGGTTTGGAATAGCATGATGTACGCTAATTGCTAACTTTGTCTGCATTATTTTTTAAAGATCAAATGGGCACAGTGGTAATTTTCATTAATCTCATACAGAGCAGCTAATTAAAATTTCCATTATTACCCATCCATTATCTAGTTGTTTCCTTTGTTCAGTATCAGAACAGGATGTTAATAAGCCATTCTTGTATTACAGCCCTATTAAGTATTATGAGAACTAATGTATTGCACTATTTTGTTTTTAGGTGATTTTAAAAATATTATCTTGCACCATATTGATTATGCTGAAGGTACTTTGACACCTTGACATTTTGTAATAGAGATTTCAGAATTAAATATTTGTTGCTTTAACATTTTATTCAAAATTGAGAAAAAGTAGTATATAGTAGAGAAAGGAGCTATCCAAGGACCAGAATATTTGTTTTAGTCTCATACTCTTACTAATTATGTGAACTTAGGCAATTACTTGGATTCCTCATTTTTGTAATGAGGGTATCAGAAGAACCGATCTTTAAGGGCCAGTCCAGCCTTAGCTTGCTATCATATTTTTATAACTTTCAAATATGAACTTATGTTAAAATCTCAAAGTCTTTCTAAGCTTGGTAAAAGGCGTCTGTTCTATAAAGTTGTATATTCTCTGTCATGCTCCAGTAGATTGTTTGCTTCCATTCTTTATAACCAGAGAGGATCCTAAATTATATAATTTAAGCTTGTTTCTAAGACTTGGGTGGGAGTGAGCCACAAAGTGATGGGCTGGCTCACTTGTCTATAAGGAGTACCTCGGCCATGACCATATATTCCAATTAGACTAATCCTGAAGGGAATCAATTAGAAAAAGGGAACCAACATTTTCTGAGTAGATTGTTCTGTGTCCATGAGATGCCCAATATGAAATACCTCTGAGCTGTCCTCAGCATGCAATACAGTGTCTCAGTTTACCTGTTCTATATTCAGCATCTTTGAATATATTATAACTGAAAGTCTCAGAACTATAATATTCTGAAGCAAAACTAAGCTTAGAATCTTCAACAAGTTGAAACTCATCACTCATCCACCCTTTTGTTTATTCTCCATCCATCCATCCATCCATCCATCCATCCATCCATCCATCCAGGAAATATGTATTGAGTGCTTACTTAAACACTGTCTTAAGATCTGAGGATACAGTGGTGAACAAGGCAGGCAAGAATCCTGTCTTATAAGAGCTTGTGTTTTAGTGCGGAAGACAGTAAGCAACTGAATTACAAAAATAAATTTTCATAGAGGTAATATCGTAAATGATATTTAAAATGGTGTTGCGATGATAATTAGAATGTGGGGTGGGGAGAAGACTATGGGGCTGAGATTAAAATGATGGGAGCCAGCAATAGAGAGGTTGGGGTAAGGGTTTTCAAGGCAGAGAAAACTGCAAAATACAACGGTCACTCAACAGGGTTAAATTCCATATACAATCCCCTAGGGGAGGATTAGTGGTGCCTTTTTATATATTAATTTAAAAATAACTTTGAGGATTATATGAAAGTGGTGTGTGACTACAGACTTGAAAACTTTAATTCCTTTTACTAGTAGTTTTCAGACTGGCATATGTAGTAAATAGATCCCTTGTTACTGATGAACTTTGTATTGCTGTAGAAAGTGAGTTGGCCAAGCAAAAATAAAACTATAATTTTGAATTTGCAAAATTATGCTTTAAATATTTACTTGCTGTTATTCCTTGTGGAATAATAGATGTGTAAGGAAGTTACAGGAATATGGACATGATCTCTCAGTGATGGTTTTACTTACTGTGCCAATTAGGTGATGATGATTCATCCAGTATACTTTTTTATTTGTGGAGGAGACGGAGTCTTGCTTTGTGGCTCAGGCTGGAGTGCTGTGGTGGGATCTCAGCTCACTGGCAACCTCCGCCTCCTGGGTTCAAGCTATTCTCGTGTCTTAGCCTCCCAAGTTGCTGGGATTACAGGCATGTGCCTCCACGCCTGGCTAATTTTTGTATTTTTAATAGAGACGGAGTTTCACTACGTTGGCCAGGCTGATTTCGAACCCCTGACCTCAAGTGTTCCACCCGCCTCAGCCTCCCAAAGTGCTGGGATTCCAGGTGTGAGCCACCATCCCTGGCCCATCCAATATATTTTTAACATCTGCTGTTTCTCATAACAAAGCAAGAAATACCAAGTCAGTGGCCATTATACAAAATATAGGAGCTAAAAGTGAAATCGTATTCCTTGTTCTGCAGTTATTATGGAGAAGTTCAATAATAACACACTTTTATTGAGGCTCACTAAATTCATGACCTGTGTTAGTTATGTGGCATAGATGGAGTTCCCAATGTAGAAGTGAGACAGACACAAATAATGACCTCTACCACAATATTTTAAGTGCTATAATAATGATAATAGTGCCACAGCTCTAAGGGAATAGAGTTCCCCTATATGTTATAAGCCTTTATCAGACTTAAAAAATTTAGCATTTAATGGGATTTTTAAAATTCAGAAATTAAGAATGATTAACACTTTCTACATTGAGGAGGCATTCTCAATCAAAACCCAAATAGTGTGAAACCATAGGGAACTCATTTCTCATTATTAACATTGTTTTTTTAATTTTAAATGTCGTATCCTCTAATGATAATACCTCTACCCAATGGGGAAAAATTCCTTTCCTTATAATCTCCTTATAATATTATATTTCTTATGATAATATATCATATCCTAATGATGTTATTTTATGGTAAGTATCCTTAGATGTTTAGCAGAAACTGAGTGTAATTTGTATGAACCTGTAAAATGGGACTCAAGCTTGGAGTCTTAATTCAGGGATATACAATTACAGTATAGGAAAGGGGCAATTATGATTAGGTGCGTCTAGAATGTGAAACTATGAGGTATTAGTATAGTGAATGTGTTGACAATGTTTTCCTCCCAGCCTTTTCCCTGAACTACTTATATAGTTATAGCAAGATGATGAAGTTAAGGAGCAGTGATGAGATGAGTTCTAGAAATAACTCCGTCTATATTGAAAATTAAGTTAAAAACTAGTTACTATCAGATAAATGTATTTAATGACTTTTTAAGATTAATCTACAACCTGAGAGTAACAGAGAGGAATAATTGGGAACTGTTGAATGCTTTCAACTGATTTGATTAATTAACATGCTAATTGGAGACTATATTGTTTTACATTTTAATAACTGTTTTCACTTATTTTTTTAGAAAGGCTGATAACTCTGATATCTTTCAATAGATGTGGGTTATGTATAATGGTATATATTAAATTTTATTTGCTGGATTTTGTGGAATCAAATGTACATATCTTAACTAGGAAAATTAATAAGATGATTTTTGAATGCTTATCCTCTGGGTTAAGGAGGACTAGCTAATATTAATTCTAATGCCTGAATTGTAAATTTAAGCACCCCTGTCAGTGACACTTTGTGTAATTCAAGTTCATATTCTATTCAGGTCATGAGCACCAGCACTGTAATTTTTTTTTTAAATGAGGTCGAGGGAAATGTTGAGATATATACAACACAATTTTAACACATCAATTCTGTGATCAAGAATTTTTAAGTGTGTAGCACTCTGCACACATTTTTATATAACAAAATAAATATTCTGTGCATTATTTTACTTAAAAATTTTTTTAAAAACGTTGTCTAAAATGGTATCTTTGTTTATTTTTTAGGGTGGGCTGAAAAACAGCAAACATGAATGCACCCTGTCTTCACAAGAATATGTTCATGAATTACGATCGGGTATATCAGATGAGAAACTTCTTAATTGCCTAGAATCCCTCAGGGTTTCTTTAACCAGCAATCCAGTCAGGTAAGTCGTTATTATCATTTTGGTATGATTCATACAATTTGTAGTGTATGTAATTGTTTGGGAATATAATAAGTTTTGTTATTTAAACCTCAGGATTTTCTGACTAAAAGTCTGATGTTAATAAAGCAGCAGCATCTGATTGTGAAGTTGTAAACTTTTAAAAATATATTTAGTTGGATCTCCAGTAATGTACAATTTTAGGAATACAAATATTAACATAGAGCCAGAAGTTAAATGTCCACATTTACATGGAACTCTATTTGTGGGCTCAGATAATTATTATATATTTATTTATTAAGCAAATTAAGCATATTTGCTCCATGATTTTATTCTTTTGTGTGTGTGTGTGTGTGTGCGAGACGGAGTCTCGCTCTGTCGCTCAGGCTGGAGTGCAGTGGCACGATCTCGGCTCACTGCAACCTTCGCCTCCCAGGTTCAAGCAATTCTTCTACCTCAGTCTCCTGAGTAGCTGGGACTACAGGCGCGCACCACCATGCCCGGCTGATTTTTGTATGTTTAGTAGGGAAGGGGTTTCACCATAGTGGCCAGGCTGGTCTCGAACTCCTGATCTCGTGATCCACTTGCCTTGGTCTCCCAAAGTGCTGGGATTACAGGTGTGAGCCACCGTGCCTGGTCAATTTTATTCTTTTAAAACTTGAAAGGTATATATAACTTCATGTTCTTCTATAAGTTTTAGATATACTCCACATATTTCTGTAATTTTGAGATAGCAAAAAGTGAATTATTTTAACCAGTAAAAGAAATGAGAGCATTAATACACTCCTCAAAACTCTACTAATTTAAGCTATTAACTAACTACAAAGGATTGTTAGGAGGTTACTTGCCAATGGTGGATTCCAGTAACTGTGGTTCCTTTATTAAGCCTTTAAATCAATAACACCCAAAATAAAATGTTTTATAAAGAGAAACAAAATTTCAATGAAATATCAAAACATTCTTGGCCGGGCATGGTGGCTCACACCTGTAATCCCTGCACTTCAGGAGGCTGAGGCAAGTGTATTGCTTGAGTCCAGGAGTTTGAGACCAGCCTGGCCAACATGGTGAAACCCCGTCTCTACTAAAAATACAAAAAAGACAGCTAGATGTGGTGGTGTGTGCCTGTGGTCCCAGGTATTCAGGAGGCTGAGGTGGGAGGATCACCTGAGCCCGGGAGGTGGAGGTTGCAGTGAGCCCAGATCCCGCCACTGCACTCCAACCTGGGAGACAGAGCCAGGCCCTGTCTCAAAACAAAAAAAAAAAAAAAAAAAAAAAAAAAAATCTGGGATCTATTTGTATAACTGCTAGAAGTTCAAAATTTACTCTGTAAGAGTATATAAAAAACTTACTGTGATTTTATCCATGTTTTTCCTAATATGTAATAGGCCTAAATCTTGTACTTTTCTGTCCTTTCCACAGAGCCTTGAAAATAATTTAGAGCTCAGTCATTCAGTTTGGATTTATGTATAAATTGAAATATATTAATTACTTATTTATAGTGCACTTGGCAAAAATACCTGGAAAATTACAATTTTAAAACAACAAAAAATTTTAAAAAGCCAGTGTTAAGATGTGACTTATCTTAGAGTATGATAATCATTGAAAGACGATTGTCTTGCTATTTCTTAAAAAATACTCCTAGGTTTTTTTTGTTTGTTTGTTTGTTTGTTTTTGAGATGGAGTTTTGCTCTTGTCACCCAGGCTGGAGTGCAGTGGCGCTGTCTCGGTTCACTGCAACCTCTGCCTCCTGGGTTCAAGTGATTCTCCTGCCTCAGCTTCTCCGGTAGCTGAGATTACAAGTGTGCACCACCTCGCCTGCCTAATTTTTGTATTTTTAGTAGAGACGGAGTTTCACCACGTTGACAGGCTGGTCTTGAACTCCTGACCTCAAGTACTCCATCTGCCTCGGCCTCCCAAAGTTCTGGGATTACAGGCGTGAGCCACTGCACCCGGCCCAATGCTCCTGGTTTTAACGGTTTGAATGAACGGGGGACGTGAATTCTTGAGAACAGTAACCACGGTGGTGCATTTTTCCCCCTGCACATAACGTACAGCACTCTACCGTTTTGCCAAGCACTTCATGCTCCTAAAATTTCTGTTGCATTGTTGTTTGAATGAATGAATAAATGAGTCTTTTAAAAGTAATTGTAGGCCGGGCGCGGTGGCTCAAGCCTGTAATCCCAGCACTTTGGGAGGCCGAGGCGGGTGGATCACGAGGTCAGGAGATCGAGACTATCCTGGCTAACATGGTGAAACCCCGTCTCTACTAAAAATACAAAAAACTAGCCGGGCGTGGTGGCGGGCACCTGTAGTCCCAGCTACTTGGGAGGCTGAGGCGGGAGAATGGCGTGAACCCGGGAGGCGGGGCTTGCAGTGAGCCGAGATCACGCCACTGCACTCCAGCCTGGGAGACACAGTGAGACTCCATCTCAAAAAAAAAAAAAAAAAAAGTAATTGTAGAAGTTGTAGCATTAAGAAATGAAGAGGGGGACTAGTAAAAATGCATTTTTATAGAGATGTTGGGAAAGGCTTGCTTGAAATTACACGTGGGACTTTTACTAGACAGGCGCTTTGACCAGCTAAGCAACAGGGCTCCCCTCGTGTGGGGCTTTTAGAATGTAGCAACCACTGACACACAGGGAAGGATTATGCCATCAGGTGAGAAGGTGGCCGACCCTGACTGGCTGGAAGCAGATGCATTCTGGTAGCTGATTGGTCCACAGGTAGCGTGAAGCTTGTCACGTCCTCAGGCTCCCAGCATTCAGTCGTAGCCTTTCAGACAGCTTAAAGCCTTCTGTGGAGAGCTCAAAGCTTTCTGTGGAGAACTCAAAGCTGTCCGTGGAGCCCTAGACGAGCCAAAGCCCACCTTCTCCTCGGCCTGAACTGTCTTGAAGATGAGTAACAGTGGGTTTGGGAGCTATGGCAGCATTTCTGCTGCTGATGGAGAGAGTGGAGGCAGTGACCAATTGTGTGAGAGAGATGCAGCTCCTGCTATTAAGACCCAAAGACCTAAGGTCCGAATTCAGGACGTTGTACCGTGTAATGTGAACCAGCTTCTCAGCTCTACTGTGTTTGACACTGTGTTCAAGGTTAGGGGAATTATAGTTTCCCAGGTCTCCATCGTGGGGGTAATCAGAGGGGCAGAGAAGGCTTCAAATCACATTTGTTACAAAATTGATGATATGACCGCGAAACCAATCGAGGCCCGACAGTGGTTTGGTAGAGAAAAAGTCAAGCAAGTGACTCCACTGTCAGTCGGAGCATATGTCAAAGTGTTTGGTATCCTCAAATGTCCCACGGGAACAAAGACCCTTGAGGTATTGAAAATTCATGTCCTAGAGGACATGAACGAGTTCACTGTGCATATTCTGGAAACGGTCAATGCACACATGATGCTGGATAAAGCCCGTCGTGATACCACTGTAGAAAGTGTGCCTGTGTTTCCATCGGAAGTGGATGATGCTGGGGATAACGATGAGAGTCACCGCAGTTTCATCCGGGACGAAGTGCTGCGTTTGATTCATGAGTGTCCTCAACAGGAAGGGAAGAGCATCTATGACCTCCAAGCTCAGCTCTGCGACCTTAGCCTCAAGGCCATTAAGGAAGCGATTGAATATCTCACGGTCGAGGGCCACATCTATCCCACTGTGGATCAGGAGCATTTTAAGTCTGCTGATTGAGGCAGGGAAAACATCCTTTCCTTTTCCAAAGATCCTTGCATCCAGCTGAGAGTAATTTTGACCTGTTGACTTTTTAGGAAGTAGGACTAAAAAAAAAAAAAAATCTCAAGTGGCATTCTTTGTCAACTCGCTGCTTTTCTAACTGCTTTGAACTCTTCAGATTTTCTATATTTGAAGCTCAGAGAGAGACGGTGATGGATAAATTGACAACTCTGTAGGATTTACTAGCAAGCTAATGGAAACATGATGATTTGGGGGGAAGAAAAACTACAGAAAATGTAGAAATGTATTATTTAATTGTGTTGGAGCTTCTTTTCCCAAAAAAAGACAAAAAACGACAACAACAAAAAGTCTTGCTTGTTTTTATGTTAGAGTTATTTTCCATGTTTGGATTTAGCGTATAATGATATTATCTCTTGTTCAATATAGTATTTAGTACTTCATTAATTCAAATGAGCTGAAGATATTAATTTGTGAATTCTAATGCTCAGTTCAAACATTTATGTGTGATTTGCTCTCATTACTATGAATTTATGTTTTCTTAAAATAAGATTATACTATGTTTAAATAAATCATTTTTGCCAGGTTGTCTTTGAATTTTTTTTAATGTGGTGAGGTTTAATGATTATTTCATACATGACGTGGTATTTGGATGAAATTACAATTTATTGTACTTGCATGGTAAATGGATGCCAGAGTTTCTGTAAGTTTGATGTGCTGGTGTATTATTTATTTTACTAAATGCTCTGTTTTATGTATAACAAGGTAATTTTTAGGAGGTTAGGGAAGCAAGTCATAGGAAATGAAACTTACTGAGTTTAACACAAATTTATTCAAATATTTTATTAAAATAGTTTTATAAAATCTTAACTTTCCTGTGTGATTTTTTTTCTAAGTACATTTGAAAAAGCCTTTTTTTTTATATCCTTAAGGATTAATAGTTAATTATCCAGAATTTTTTCTTTTCTATATATAATACCAAGAACATATGCTATAGCCTAGTTCTAACAATACATTTTAGTGTAGATTATATAAATTATGTGAGACTTTTAAATAATTGACCATTAAAGAAAGCCCTCAGTTACCTATACACTAAAGATGGTATCTTTCAAGGTGTTAAATATTTTACATTAGAGGAAAGAAAAAATACATACTTTTGAATGAATATGTATTATATTTTATATAATATATGTATATTCATATATAATATATATTCAGATAGAAGAGAAGAACATTATTTGTCTAATTGAATCATGAAAACTGGAAAAAAAAAACAAAAAACTCTTAAATGGAGCATTGCCAGTAATCCGTACTTTCAGGAAAACTTTCAGAAAATGGCCTGCCATTAGAAAAACTTACCACCAATTCTTGCTTAAGCTTTGTGATGCATATTTTTCTTCCCCTTGAAAGTAAAGAAATCATAAATGGCACTCTTGAAAAACACAAATGAATAACATACTATAAACCTGTTACTTCAATTATCAGACATTTTGAAAATTCTGGTCTTCATAAACCTAAAATATTCGGAACCACTTTTTGTTGAAAAAGGTTACCTGTCCTAGGGAAAATCATATTGGGGGAGAGGCAACAAGGGGCATATATAATACTTAGAATTGTGGAGCTGAAAGAAATAGTCTAGCAGATACAGTATTCTTTTGTGATATCACTTACCCAAATTCAGAAACCATGACATTAAAATCTGATATTTATGAGTGTAATTATAGGTCGCTCCCATAATTGCTTGAGCTGATTCAACTGGCCAGTAGATGGGTAGCCACTTTTTTTTCCTACTCTAGGAGCATGCCTCCAGAAGGAGGGGGAAAAAACTCTTTTTTTTGTTTTGTTTGGGAGGCCAAACTGCTTTTGTCCCTGCAAGTTGATACATAGAGATATGTACACCTGAATTTAAGGCAGAAGACCAGCTTCTCCCCCATCCTCTGAGGGGCACTGTCCTCTATCTGTGTTCCTTGGGGTTGTTTTAGACTTTTAAAATTGCTCCTCCCAACTCTTATTCTTCTGAATGGAATCATGTGCTTTAGTGGATTCTGCTACAGGTAAGAGATAGCAGTGGAAAAGTAGTAAGTAGGTCTAGATATAATGTCAGTGGAAATAAAAACATTTTAGGCAGAAAATAATCACTGGATTGTTTTATACAAGCGTATTTAGTCCATGTTAAAGGGTGCAGATTTTTAAAGTTCATTTTCAACACCCACCTGGCATGCATACTTTCTCAATTTTGTTTAGATTGGGAATGACTTGGCTAATATCCCCTTTCTCCAAGATCCTGCCCTGATTGTTAGCCACACCTTTTGAGGATAAGATACAAATCCTGGGGACATACTATTGACTATTTTGGGCAGGGGCATTTAAGCCTGAGGAACCTGAAAAACGTAATTGATGATTATAATCCACCCGAGGTTTTTTCCTATGGCTCACAGGCTTATGAAATATATGTATTTATATTGAGGTTGATTCTGAATTAACTATGAATAAATATATTTGAAAGTGTTTTCAAGGCTAATGTAATAATCTTACTATGGTCATAATTATTAGGGATCATTTTGTTACTTTTACCTACTAAATTTAGTAACATTTGGAGTAGAGGCTGAAAAGCATAAATTCTTATATTTTTTCAATTTCTGTTTACTTTTGATAACAGCAATTTAAAAAAGGTAACTAGCAAGATTTATATTTGTTCATGAAACCTTTAGTGAGTTCCTACTATATGCATTTAAGTGTTAACTTTAATTTTGATGAGTTTAAATTTAACTGATTTCTGAAATGCTTATTAAAGATAGTAATAGTTAACATTTTAACATTTATTTAATATTTATTATCTCCCAAGTACTGTTCTAAGAGTGGGAGTTGTGTGTATGTGTGTGTGTGTATGTGTGTGTATGTGTGTGTATGTGTATGTATGATTCCGGTGATGCTTAGATTTACATTTTCAGCTCAGACCTCTTTTTTTTTTTTTTTGAGATGGAGTTTTGCTCTTGTTGCCCAGGCTGGAGTGCAATGGCACAATCTCAGCTCACTGCAAACTCTGCCTCCCAGGGGCAAGCGATTCTCCTGCCTCAGCCTCCAGAGTAGCTGGGACTACAGGCGCCTGCCACCATACCTGGCTAATTTTTGTATTTTTAGTAGGACAGGGTTTGCCATGTTGGCCGGGCTGGTCTCAAACTCCTGACCTCATGATCCACCTGCCTCGGCCTCCCAGAGTGCTGGGATTACAGGTGTGAGCCACCCACCCGGCCAGACCTCTCTCTTGAAATTGAGACTCCATTTCCAAATGTCTTATTGGATGATGTATAGACATTTTTAATACATTAAAAAATAATGAAAAATTATGTGTGTGATATGTGTTTTATATATATATGTGTGTATATATGTATATGTATATATATGGCATTTACTACCCCTGCAATGTTCTAAGACCTTTAAATATACATATACAATCAGGATAACATTATTAGTATTGTTCCTATTTTGTAGGCAAACTTTAGGCTCAGAGAGGTTAAGTAATTTGCTCCATATTAAAGTTGCGTGACCAGCAAGTGTCAGTGTTAAGATTTAAGCCCAGGCTTTGTATCTCTAGAGCCTAGGCCCTTAACAACTAGTTTGTACAGCGTCACAATAAGGAAAGTCTATTAAAATAGTATTCTTTCATTGTTGTTAGTATTCTTTCACTGTCGTCACATACTAAATATTTTGACTTTCTTTCCTTAAAATTTGTCTCATTTAAATGAAAAAAATTGTGAAAACTTTCAGCAAATGTATAGAAGATAATATAAAAACACCTTTGTACTCACCTATCAGCTTAAGAGACAAAACGTTATTTTTTGCTGTCGTAGAGAACTTAGTTGAATAACTTGGGTGATTTTTTTATGATACTGTAATACCATTTGGGACTATATTTTCATTGATTTAAAAGATCATCTGAAATGCTACATTTTCTCTAAATCTATGCTTGTAGTTTTTGCAATATAATATCTTAAGAATATATATCAGTGTATTGAGAAGCTTATTTTTTTTTCTGATCACATAGCTGTGTGTAAATTGGGACTTCTTTGCCCTATCCATTGTGGATGATACTTCTAGTAATTCTAACACTATCTCTGTGATATTTATTCCAATTTGCCATCATGTGATAAATTACAAAAACAATTTTTTAACATTAAGAGTTAATTTCCTCCCGGGCGTGGTGACTCACGCCTGTAATCCCAGCACTTTGGGAGGCTGAGGCAGGCGGATCACGAGGTCAGGAGATCGAGACCATCCTGGCTAACACGGTGAAACCCCATTTCTACTAAAAGTACAAAAAATTAGCTGGGTGTGGTGGCTCGTGCCTGTAGTCCCTACTCGGGAGGCTGAGGCAGGAGAATGGCATGAACCCAAGAAGCAGAGCTTGCAGTGAGCCGAGATTGTGCCACTGTACTCCAGCCTGGGCAACAGTACAAGACTCCGTCTCAAAAAGAAAAAAAAAAAAAAAAAGTTAATTTCCTTTAGTAATACCTTAAATTGGAGGAGTTCATTAAATAGCACTTAATATTTTATTTTTATGTATCACGTGGATAATCCTACAAAGGAATAACAAAACTAAATTCCCCTTGTCCATATGGGGCTTATACATATGTAGCTTACATTCTAGTACAGGAATTCAGACAGTTTTTTTAAAGGTGTATATCAAATGTCAGGTTGTGATATGAACTGAGGAAGAGATGTTGCTATTTTATATTAGATGATCAGTGAAAGCCTCCCTGACTCTAATGACATTTGCACAGAGGTCTAAAGGAAGTGTGGCAGTGAGCTATGTTCACCGGAGGAGGAATGTTGTTAGAAACAGAAAACAGCAACAGCAAATACCAAAGATGGGAGCATGCTTGGCATGTTCTAGGAATGTCAGGGAGGCTAGCATGCTGGAAGCAGATAATGTAGAGCCTTATTGACCATTCAGAAGACTTCAGCTTTTACTTTGAGTGAGCTGGGACACTGTTAGAGAACTTTGAGGAATGGAATGGCATGAGATGACCTACATTTTTAAAGGATAGCCCTGGATGGAAGCAGGGAGAACATGTTGTACGTTACTCAGGCAGAAGGTGCCACTGACTGCAGAGGTTTCTAGTTGGCGAAGTGACACCCCAGGATCCTGTGACAATATGATAAATCATTCTAGTTCTTGATCACTCCTCTGTGGTGACCTTGGTCCAGTCAATGGTCCTCAGTTTCTTCATATGTAAATGGGATTGGAGCCTTGCAACTCTAAGCCTCTACGTTCTATATTCTCTTTTGCTTAGTTTTAATCCTCTTACCTTTGCTATTGGAACTAGATTAGTGTTTAGGTATTGTTTTGAAGAGTGAGAAGAATGTTCTTCTATAAGGCTAGAGGATTTCCTAATGTTCCATTATTTTTTGTATTTATAAATGTATTTAACCACCCCCAGACAGATATTTATAATTTCCTTTAAATACGGATGAAAGCAGTTCCTAAAACTCTGTTGCATAACTGTTTTTGAAACCTGGTGTTCATTAGAACCCACGCCGTTGTCCTCTCGTGGGTAATTCTCCTCCCTACCACAGTTTTAATTGGTTTATTTTTGTTCAGCCCCTCGTAAAATTCTAAAAATATGTATAAATAAGTGCACACACACACACATACACACATACATATACATACTAACAGTTTTACCAAACATCCTCAAAGCAGTCATTTTGGAATATTAAGTGGAGTCATGAATTTCAAATTCACATGGTATTTAATCACTCAGGTGATAAAGGCTCTAAGAAAGTCATTTTGGTATATTATTTTCTGCTAAAGCAAATACTTAAAAATCCCTTTTATAAGCCATCATTAACTGGTCCTATCTCAAATCACTCTGTTACTCTACATTTCCCTCAACATTTATTTTTTACTGTATGTATTTACCAGTACCTGTTTATATTCTGTAATAGTTTCATGTATGCATGTCTGTTTTTCTCATTCAGATTTTAGTCTCCTCTGGGGAAGGGACCCTCTTACCCTCTTATTTGTCTCATGGTGGCTGGTGCTGTGTAATTTATATATACTAATGTGTAATTTGATGTGGTTATTGACCCATCATCAATAACAACCTCTGCTTTTCCAGCAGTGAGAATGAATTTGCATTAATCTGGCACTATTTTGTGGCCATGCATTTTTAGCTGTAATCAGAAAAAGAATGAAGCTAACTTCTTCCACATAAGAATGAAACCTTGGTTTGAATCATATTCACAATCCACAGACAGCATGGCATGCTTTACGCAATAGCCTTGTTACAATTGCACGGTGTATTAATGAAATTGAATGTTTACAACTCTATTTAACACTCTAAAAATCCATGTGCTTTGACTGTAAAGTAAATCCCAATCTGCCATCACAAATTGCATTAGACTTTGCACATACCATGGTCTATGTGTGATTTAGAATGAGGACTCCGTTATTTAGATATTTTTGTTCGTACCTCTTTACTAAAGTTTATGAAAGGAAGCAGTGCCTGCTGAGAAATGGCCAATGAGTTTGGACAATTTTATTCCAAGCCAATTCATTGCAAGATGTATAGATATTTGGCAATACATTTTATGAAGATCCAAAGAAATATGTAGCAATAGATCATTGTCACTAAGGTTTCTCAGCACATGACAAAAACAGCAAATACTACTTTGAAGAATAGTATCACAGAATTGTGATTGCCTAGAATTCTTTTTAGAGTTGTTACTGAAATTGCCTCACAGCTTTAGGGGTATTTTACCCCACTAGGAAATTGTTTTTCTGTTTGGTTGGGATCCACTTATCTGCCAAACTCATGGCGTAGTGTTTGTGTTCACATCCTATGATGATAGCTTCCTCGGCCAATATTTCCAAGCCAGTGAAAACATAAAATATATTTTCGAGTTGATACATGTGCAGTTATTTGCATTACCTCTGGAATATTTGTTTTTATTGGATGCTATCTTCCTTTTAGATTTAAACATATTTTTCTAGTGTATTAACAAATGTGCATTTTAACATAATTATCATAATGAAAATAGATGGATCTTGACAGCAATACAAATTAGGACTAGAAAGCACTTTCTGAATTATAGGTCTTAATAACTATTTAAACAACCTGTATTAAACTTATTAAAAGCTTGGCAAAGCAGCCAACAGTACTTAGAAAGTTAATATAAAGGTAGGTATAGATCAATACTCTTAGAACATTTTGCAGAGGACTAACTATGAAAGATGGAATAATAAGGACACTTTTTACAATGTGGAAATGTGAACACGGCTTAAAATTGTGAGCACATCTCATAAAGCAGCATTATGTGCGGTATTACTAAAGCAGGTTTTTCAATATTGGTATTTTGAATTTCTTTGCTTTAACTTTCAAATCCATAAATCATTTTAGAATAGCACTAGTATATTTATACACAGAATAGAAAATAGTAAACTCATTGCAGTTGTCAATTTATATGCCTTTTGTTAAAAATCTTGGTCAGCAATTCAAATTCGTATCAAGTATATTCAAGCTCATTTGACTAAGTTGATACCATACATATTAAGTGACCTGGAATTTTTAATTATACACTATTAACTTCAAAACATAATTCTGACTTCGGCACATCCAATGATATTACCTCTTAATAGAAACAAAGTAGATTTATGTGTCATATATTATTTTAAAAAATAATTAGGCACAGCAGATACTGACCTAAGTTTTTGAAGTATTATTAGGAGAAAATGTTACAGGCATTAGGATAAATAGTGGTTCTTGTGTTGGATTTATTTTATTACTATGTAAGCTCCACCAAGGCAATACATTTTCTTATTTAAATGATGTGTTTTAAACTAGAAAGCCAATTTTATATAATAATCATCTAAAATAATTAGAAACATGTAACTGGTCATATAAAGGTATATATAATCTAGCATCAGAATCTAGGCACACTGATTGTATGGATTTCTGAGTAGAAGGCTAACTTCCCTCTTAAAACACTTATATGCATTTTCTATTTATTCAAAATTAGTCTTGGGAAGAAAATGCTTATAAATATGTCATTTGAAATATATTTATTTCGAGTTATATGAACTAATTTAACTAAAGGTCTTGGGCACATACTAGAGTTTTAATACTTCTCTCATTATTTGGAGAATATTGCAAAAGCAGTTGCAGCTTAAAATAAAAGAAGCAGATATTCTACTTCCGTAAGACAAGGGTAAAAATGCCAAGCTCCAATTAAATGAGGAAAGAAGGTGGAACTTTTCCAAAAACCTAGGACAATGTCAGGTAATGATTTGAGTATAACATAGATCCAAGTTTCTTTGTATGGAGTGGAGAGGGGTAGGGGGGTGTTCATCAGGTAAACAGCTCTGTCTCTCAATAAAAGTCTCTCAATAAAAAGTATTGGGAGACATAGCTGTTACCTGATAAATGACACTGCATCTCTTTTTTGTTGTTGTTTGTTTGTTTTTCAGGAGGGTCGTTCTTCCTGATTCTGAACTCATTTTATTTTGTGGTTCTTTAAATGAGGGATATCGGACAATAACAGTAGAATGAGTCCTCGATAGTTTTCCATAAAGTACAGAGGATTTCTATGAATGTCCATTTCCTGCATTTAGCCAAAAAGTGAAAAAATCAAAGTTATGGTATTTCTACAATGACCCAGGAATAATGGTACTGGAATGCAGCTTTCTAGTAATCTAACCTGCTACCAAGGTATACTTGAGAAATGTGCCTGAGGCTCTCCCCTTGGACTATCTGTCATCTCAGCTGGACTTTTGATAGAAGTTGGATAGCTGACAACTCACAATTAAGATGCCAGCTAGCACCTGGAGTGCAAGTAGTCTGTATAGTTGATTGAAAGAAGATCCATGTGCACTAGATAACAGTATTTGCTCTATGACCCCAGCTGTTCGACTGGTGGTACATAATGGACAACTAATTTGGGGAGATTACCCACCTGGTCAGCAAAGCTGTAAGTGTATAGCCTCTCACACTAGGCAGTTTAAACCTGGAATCTTCTGTTAAGGTGGAATCCATGAAGGCAGAATATAGGAGATAACATAATGTTATTGTACTTCTAAAAACTAAAACATCTTCAAATGAGACAGTTTTAGTGGCCTCTCATATGAATATGAATTTCAAGCCTTCATACACCTGAAATGAACCTACTCCTGTTTGTTAGGTCAGTTCTTCAGCACCCAGTGTTATTTAACATATGCAGATTTACTCTAATTCTATTTTGGAGGATGTTGCCTGAGTACTGAGTACTGCCATAGTTTTTTTTTTTTTTTCTTTTATGTGGTACCATAGTTCCCTTGTTACCAGCTTCCAGAAGAATTTCCTGGAGATCATATCTTAAATTGTTACATTCAACATTTATTCATAAAAAACTATTGAAGATTGGAATGTTGTAGTTAAACAGATTTTTTAAAATTGAGTTATAAATTTCCATATGTGAATTAATATCTGTCAAAGAATATCTTGAAGTGGATCCAGCACTAAAACTATATTAAGTATTAATGAATTTTTCTTCGACATAGAGAATGCTTAAGAATTTTATAGTGCCTTTGAGGTTCACATTATGAGCATTTATTAAAATGGCCTAATACTTTAAGTGTAAGTGGTGTGGGACATTAAGCTGGGGTGTTCTCTGACCTTGTCATATACTTCGTATCTTCAAAAACTTTTTTGTGAGTTTATTTGCTCATCATTGCTTTCTCCTGGGAATAGAATGCAGGATGTGCTGTGGTTATGGGTTATTATGTGGGTTTAGCATTAATTTTGGTTTCTGCTACTATTTTTGTGTTGTTTACAAATTATAATGATTTACCTGTTGAAATGCTGTGTCTTAATTTGCTGATGACCATAGTTTGATTCAAGTATTCACCTTACTGCATTTCACAACTCTTTTCAATGGGCTTAGAAAGTTGGAATAATAAAAGTTAAGAATACATTGCTATAGAGGAGTTCATTTGAGGAGCAGGAAAAAATTACATATATAGATTAGTTTTTCTTTCTTTTTTTTTTTTTTTTGTTTGTTTGTTTTGAGATGGAGTCTGGCTCTGTTGCCCAGGCTGGAGTGTGGTGGCGCGATATTGGGTCACTGTAACCTCCACCTCCTGGGTTCAAGCCATTCTCCTGCCTCAGCCTTCCGAGTAGATGGGATTACTGGCGTGCACCACCACACTTGGCTAATTTTTTGTATTTTTCGTAGAGATAGGGTTTCCCTGTGTTGGCCAGGCCAGAATTTTGAGTTGTTCTCAAACTCCCAACCTCAGGTGATCCACCTGCCTCGGCCTCCCAAAGTACTGGGACTACAGGCGTGAGCCACTATGCCTGGCCCAGATTGGTTTTTAAAATATGTGACTGGAAAGTTATGAATCATATTGATATGAAGGATATTAGATACATGTGAATTATCAAATAGCACTGTGAAGATATAAGCATTGTGCTGGACACATACTGCAGAGGTCTATATAAGCATGATGTTGGGCTTATTAATCTGTGAACTCACAGCTGATTTGGGATCACATAATAATGTTCCACTATTCAAAAAAAAAGTCCTTAGTATATTCTTTGTCTTAGAAAGCTCATCCATGCATTCAAGATCTTGGCTCTGATCCTTGTGTGTATGATTTGGCATCTTTGATACTCCTCATATGTCACATTTGCTCATTTTTTCATTTGTGATACCTAAATAGCTTTTACATTTGCATTGCCAATACTCTAGTCTCAGGCCTCACTCCATTTGGAGACAAAAACTGATAGAGGAAGTGATTGGTCTGCTAAAACATAGTTACTGGGTTTATTGAAAGTTCAGTATAACCAAAGTGAATAAGGTAAAGTGCAAAGGGATAATGAAGTCAAGGAAGTTAGTAGGAAGCAACCCCAAAATGGCTGACCAATGTCTTTCATGTTGAGTATGGAAGCAAGTAAGGGTTACCAAGGACTGTTATTCCCAAATGAAAGGCGAGTGGCTTCATTTTTTTCAAACTGTTTCCTAATATTTATGCAGTATTTTGTGAGACCAAATATCAACTAATAGTTACTACATATTTTGAAGTGGGTGTTTACAGGTATATCATTGACGTGTCTACAGCCAATAGTCATAAATTGTAATATGATAGGGCTCAATATTTTATCCATTGGTACATGAAAAACAGAAAGAAAATATATATTTTTGGACATTTCTGATGTTTTTATTATTTAAAGTATCCCATGCCTTGATGATGCAACCCAAAATTAATAATTAAAAAGATGAAAACCACCTCATTGGTATTGTTTTTACTTCTACATATAAGCATTGGTGATATTTTAAAATATATTTTAACTTTTATCCAATATTTGTTCGTGAAAGGAAAATAACTAAAATCTTGTAACCTCTAACTAATGATTTTTATGTTAGTTGTTGACAATATAGTTTAATGAGAGGTATATAAGAATTGAGAAGTGCTGGATTCTGTTGTTTTCCTATTAGGAAGCTCTATGTTCTAAGACAAGTCACTAACCTTCTTTGGTTTCTTCATCTACAAAATGGAGTAACTTATTTTATTTCACAACCAGAAAAGCTACCCTTATTGGTGTGCATTCTTTCATGGAGGTTTGTTTGTAAATGAAGGAAAATCCATGTTGTTAATTAAAATTGTTTGTTTGTTTTGGCTTTTAACTAATAAGGCCAAAGTTATTTCAGCAATTAAGACATGCTTTCTTTAAAAAGCGTTTATATGTTTGGAAAGACTTAGCAAGTATAAATGAATATCTTTTAGGTGTAGCTATATTTCTAGAGTTTTCTGAAAATAGGTACAAGCCAGGTTGATGATAACAGAAGGCTGATATTTCTTAGGGACTTTATACTGCATTTATTCTACAAATGTTTTGTTTGTATGTCATGTATGTATTTGTTATTATTGTGTTGTTATTGCTTTAGATGGTTTATATCACTATGATATAAGAAAAATAATAGTGGATTTGGCTTATTTTGTCTTGGATAAAAGCCTTAACAAGTTGTTTAGTGGGGGATTATTAAGGATTTTGAATATTTGTTGTATTTATGTTGGTCAAAGGATACAAACAGAAGGTGTAAGTTCAAGAGATTTATTGTACATCATGGCAACTATAGTTAATAACAATATATTGTATACTTGAAAATTGCTAAGAGAAGAAATGTTAAAAAGATTATTTTTAAAATTTCAATAGTTTTGGGGGCACAGGTGGCTTTTGGTTACATGGATGAGTTCTATAGTGTTGAATTCTGAGATTTTAGTGCACATATCACCCAAGCAGTGTACATTGTACCCAATATGTAGTCTTTTATCTCTTACCCACCTCTCAACTCCCCCCCCCAACCTACTTTGAGTAATGATGGTATTTTGATGGAAATTGCAATGAATTTATGGATTGCATTTGGCAGCACGGTCATTTTCACAATATTGGTTCTACCCGTCCACGAGCATGGGATGCGTTTCCATGTGTTTGTGTCATCTATGATTTCTTTCAGCAGTGTTTTGTAGTTTTCCTTATAGAGATCTTTTACCTCCTTGGGCAAGTATATTCCTAAGTGTTTTTTTGTTTGTTTGTTTGTTTTTGTTTTGCAGCTGTTGTAAAGAGGGTTGAGTTCTTCATTTGACTCTCCGCTTGGTGCCACTGATTTGTGTACATTGATTTTGTAACCTGAGACTTTACTGAATTCATTTATCAGGAGCCTTTTGGATGAGTCTTTAGGGTTTTCTTGGTATACAGTCGTATCATCAGCAAACAGTGACAATTTGATTTCCTCTTTTCCAATTTAGATGCTCTTTATTTCTTTCTCTTGCCTAATTGCTCTGGCTGGGGCTTCCAGTACTATGTTAAATAGAAATGGTGAAGTGGGAATCCTTGTCTTGTTCCAGTTATCAGGGGGAATGCTTTCAACTTTTACCCATTCAGTATGATGTTGGCTTTGGGTTGGTCTTATATGGCTTTTATTACTTTGAGGGAAGTCCCTTCTGTGCCTAGTTTCTTGAGGATTTTTATCATAAAGAGATGGTGGATTTTATCAAATGCTCTTTCTGCATCTATTGAGATGATCATATGGTTTTTGTTTTTAATTCTGTTTATGTGATTTGTCACATCTATTGACTTGCTTATGCTAATCTATTCTTGCTAAACTATTCATCCCTGGGATGAAACCCACTTGATCATGATATGTTACGTTTTTGATATGCTGTTGCATTCAGTTAGCTAGTATTTTGTTGGGGATTTTTGCATCAGTGTTCACCAGGGATATTGGTCTGCAGTTTTCTTTTTTGTTATGTCCTTTCCTAGTTTTGGTATTAGGGTGATACTGGCTTCATAGAAACATTCAGAGAGGATTCCCTCTTTCTCTTTTGGAATAGTTTCAGTAGGATTGGTAAAAAATGTTTCTTTGAATGTCAGATAGAATTCAGTTGTGAGTCCATCTGGTCCAGGACTTTTTCTTGTTGACAATTTTTTTTTGTTACTGATTCTATTTCCTTGCTTGTTATTGGTCTGTTCAGAGTTTGTGTTTCTTCCTGATTAAATCTAGGAGGGCTGTATGTTTCCAGGAATTTATCCATTTCCTCTAGATTTTCTAGTTTATGTGTGTAAAGGTCTTCATAGTAGTCTTGAATGATCTTTTGTATTTCTGTGGTATCAGTTATAATGTCTCCAGTTTCATTTCTAATTGAGGTTATTTGGATCTTCTCTCTTCTTTCCTTCATTAATCTCGCTAATGGTCTATCAATTTCATCTTTTCAAAGAACCAGCTTTTTGTTTCATTTATCTTTTATATTTTTGTTGTTGTTTGAATTTCATTTAGTTCTGCTCTGATCTTTGCTATTTCTTTTCTTCTAGCTTTGGGTTTTGTCTGTTCTTTTTTTTTTTTTTTTTTTTTTTGAGACAAGTTCACCCAGGCTGGAGTACAGTGGTTCAATTTCGGCTCAGTGCTGCAACTTCCACCTCCCAGGTTCAAGCGATTCTTGTGCCTCAGCCTCCCAAGTAGCTGGAACTACAGGCATGCACTGCCATGCCCAACTAATTTTTGTATTTTTAGTAGAGACAGAGTTTCGCCATGTTGGCCAGGCTGGTCTCGAACTCCTGGCCTCAAGTGATCTGCCTGCCGTGGCCGCTGGAAGTTCTGGGATTACAGGTATGAGCTACTGCGCCCGGCCTTCATTTGTTCTTGTTTCTCTAGTTACTTGAGGTGTGCCATTAGGTTGTCAATTTGTGCTTTTTCAGACTTTTTGATATAGACATTTAGCACTGTAAACTTTCCTCTTAGCACTGCTTTTGCCGTATAACAGAGGTTTTGGTAACGTGTCACTAGTACCATTCTTTTCAAATAAGTTTTAAATTTCCATCTTGGTTTCGTTGTTAACCCAAAAATCATTCAAGACCAGACAAATTTCCATGTATTTGCATAGTTTTGAGGGTTCCTTTTGCAGTTGATTTCCAGTTTTATTCCACTGTGTTCTGAGAAGATGCTTGATCTGATTTTGAGTTTCTTAAATTTGTTGAAACTTGTTTTGTGGCCTATCAGATGATCTATCTTGGAGAATATTCCATGTGCTGATGTGAAGAGTGTATATTATGCAGTTGTTTGGAAGAATGTTCTGTAGATTTCTGTTAAGTCCATTTGTTCTAGGATATAGTTTATGTCTACTGTTTCTTTGTTGACTTTCTGTCTTGATGGTCTGTCTAGTGCTGTCGGTGGAATATTGAAGTCTCCCACTCACTATGTTGCTGTCTATTTCATTTCTTAGGTCTAGTAGTAATTGTTTCATAAATCTGGGAGCTCCAGTGTTAGGTGCATATAAAAGCAGGATTGTAGTATCTTCTTGTTGGTCCTGAGAGAGATTTTTAAGTGTTCTCATAACAAATAAAATCAAGTATGTGAGGTAATTCCTATGTTAATTACTTTGATTTACCCATTTCACAGTGTATGCATGTGTCAAAACATCATATTGTACAGTATAAATGTATACAGTTTTTATTTGTCAATAAAAATAAATATAAATTCAGAAAAAAACATATTTCACCATAGTTAAGAATGTATGTATGTGCACACTGAAGAACATATAATCTCCACAGTATCTTTCTCAGTGTTAGGAGGAATGGGTTTTAAAATATTATATAAAAACAAACAAGAAAAGACTAAAGCAATACCTATTACAGATAACATTCTGAGGAAAAAGAACATTTGGACTTGCTAAAATGTTTTTGACATGTACAATGAGGACCCAAGAAAATGATTTTCTTTTTAGGTTTGGTTTCAATTATCTGGTGCTAAAAATATCTGTGAACATTAAATTTCTTTGATCTTTGTCTACGTAGCTATCACACTCTGTAATGAGTCTTTAATTATATGTTTTTGGCACTGCACCTGGTAGGTGAGAAGGACTGTTGCATTTCTGTTGTTCACTCATCAAATAGCAATTACCCTTCAACTCTCCTTACCCCTGTTCCTGTGAAAAAAAAAAAATTCACTTAATTTCTCTGCTGCCCACCAGAATCAGATAGTATAACATACAAATTGGTTTAGGAAAAAATAATATGTGCGGGTGGTATATGCTAATGCCTCTATGTTTCTTCGATACATTCAAATAACTTCTTTATTCATGACATAAACTTGGTGTCAGTTCTGTTTCATTTGCAGGGCTTATAGATTAGGAATGTGATTTTTTGAAATAAGTTTATTTTAACAAAATTCCACTAAACTAAATGAATTGGACGTCCTGTGGTGTGCGTGATAGAATTTTAACTGTATTACTTATCTTAGGAAAATAAACCAATACATTTTTCTTGTGGAAGTTAACATTTTATTATAAGTTTGACTGGTTATGTTACTAAGAAGGCATCTTTAGTAAGTGTCCTAACATAATTATATCTACTATTTCAAACATCTAAAGAAGATATAAAATGTGAGTAGCTTTTACTTGAGTATTTGGAATACTGTTTCCTTTTGCTTCCCCTGTTGATTGTAGATTGAAGAGTCTATTTTCATTGTCATTCAAATTTTTTGGTAATTTTTCCCCATCATTACTTTGGAGCAAGACCTTCTCTTATACTTTTCTAACAATAATGTTTAAAGGAAGGTGGGGAGGAAAACATTATTGATTGTTAGCCTGTTAGGCATTCAGATAGATTTGGGCATTAGCCATTTTTTAGACTGTCTCCAAAGTAACTTAGACAGCTTACGAAATTGATTTTAATGAATAAAGAACTTTTATCCTATTAGAGAGTGTGTTTGCTTAAACTATTGCCCTCAAGAGATGTTTATATGTAACTAGAGCATTTAAAATTATTTTGTAAATATGTAAGAGGAATTTGTCTTTGTGTAATATAAACAGCTAGAAAGAATGCACATTTCCTACTTTGTAAGGAACTCCTAAAAATGGATGAGTGGCATGAAACAGAGTAGGATTTTTGCAGTAAGACTGATAGAGAGAATAAACGCAGCCAGAGAGAAAGATGGAGTGTCTTCATTGGCATTTCTAAGGAAATTGTAATCTATCACAACATTGAAGTCAAAACCACTCAGAGATAGAGCTGGTAAACTGATGCATTCAAGCTTTCTATGAGTCACATGAAATAAATGATCAGTGACTGTCAGGCTTCAAAGGTTTATGCACAAATGTCTGAAAATGGCAGTGTTACATCAAATAGATATTTTATAATTGGTCAGAGGTATCTCATGGATACCTCTGATGATGAATAGTTTTCAAGGACATTCAAATGCCCAAAGTTATTGTCTTTGCTTTCATGTGGAGAAACCTGAGTGAAGATATATGTTTTTATGGATCTAAGACCAAGTCAGTTGTAGTGTATACAAATTCATATATATATTATATCTGTTTATATATATTTTAGTGGGTATTTATATTGACAGTGGAGCTATCTATGATGTTTATTTAGCCGAACAAAGTTTCCTTTAAAGATGCGGAAAATACTAAGATTTTCTTGGTTACTGTTTATGCAGATTTGATCCATGGACTGAATGCATGATACTGTTTATGTTGGGCTACATACTGGTTTTAATCACATGGAACTCTTTCTTTCCATAAGTGTATACAACTAAGATTTGGTTTTAGTTGCATTAAAAAACATTACAGTAGCAATATTGGTGTTAAAGTGAGATGTTTTCCTGTAAAAGAAAAAAAAAAAAAAACCCCACCACTCAAGATAATATTTAAAGTCTCCTCAACCCTTTGAATTAGTTGTTTCACATGTTATAATTTTACCAACTTTCTGAATTCCCCCAAGAAACTCTGAACTATCATTCATTTTATTTGATGTTCCAGTGATTCAGGTTGTAGTTTGAGATTACACATGGGAATAGAACACCATTAGAGGGAAATAAAATCCTTTGTACAGAACACATAACCCTCTATACTAGCCTTTAGCACTGCACAAACAGTGATAAAGGGATGACATGACTAATATTGGACTCCTTCACATGAGACCAATTGCCTTTACAGCTTATGGGATTCAGTATAGAAGTTTCTAATTTTAGCTTTAACCCTTTTGAACAATAGATGTTAATTTGGATAATCTAATCATTGATGGGCATGCAGTCACTATTTTCTATTATGTCTTCATTGTATATAGCATACTGAACTCATCTGTTCATTACATCTTTGGTTTTACTTTATATTTAAGTGAAATGTAACTAAATAATTCAGAGTCTGAATCTCTAATTTATGGGAGAAAAGTTGAGGTTTTGGGAAACTGTGAAATGTCCTTTATAAGAATCTGTGAGAATTCTTTACAAGAATCTTATTCTGTCCTTCAATAGGTACATTTATAGAAAATTTTTCTCATTTTGCTTTGCCCTGAAGAGCTAGAGAGGGGAGAATACTGCTTTCTCTTAGTTAGGGTTAATTGAATCTTCTGATACCTTCATTAAATGTAAGATTTTCTTTCCTTCGATCATGCTGATCAGTGTAAGTGGGTCCTTTAAAAATAATGGCCTTAGAAGTTCTAAAGGCTTGAGATAGGTTTCTGTTTTAAAACTTCAATATATTTTTGATATAATTCTGTCAGCATTATACATGAACTAAAAATTCTCTCTCCCTCACCATTGTAATTTCCATATCTATTCTGATGTGAATTGGCCATACTAAATACAATTAGAATTAAGTATACACAAAATTGAATAGTGACCGGTTAAAACACATGAGGTAATATGAGTACCAAATATTTAAATTTTAAAGTCTTAAAAAAAATTTTTTTTAGAGACGAGGTCCCACTATGTTGCCCCATCTGGCCTCAAACTCTTGGGCTCAAATGATCCCCCCGTTTCAGCCTCCTGAATAGCTGAGATGATAGGCATGACACTATGCCGTAGTCTTATTTTTAAACAAGTCAACAGAGTAAGTTTAGTATAATTTTAGTCATCTGCATGTTTTATAAAAATTAATGTAATTTTCATTAAGTGATTAAAAGTTGTGTTAATACCGTGGAAACGGATTCTTTAATTAATGCCTAAAATTCATACTGCATTTTAGACTAGAAGATTCAAACAACATTTGGAGTTTTGGTTTTTAACCTTTTCCAAAAATTTCTTGATGGCTTTATTGTGATGTTTTATATACATTATTTCATTTAATACTCACAAAGACTTCATGGGGTATAGGTAGTATTCTCATCCCTATTTTGAAAATAAAAAAACAAGCTTAGAAAATTTACGTATATTATCAAAAGTAGCACAGCTAGAATTTGTAGAGATGAGATTAGAACCTAGATCTGTTTTCCTCTAAAGCTTATGCATTTAGCCATGCAGCTATATGGCCCCACAGAATAATCCATTGATGGATGATGGAATGTTTTCTTGATTTTTGGGTGAACTTGGAAAAAAGTCTTTAATTTTTAGCTTCTTGAGCAGCGTAACAGAGGTTAGCCTCCCTGATAGATACAGCCAAACTTTTTTTACGTAGGGTTGGAAAATGCTCTCTCACTGTGATTCAGACCTCTTGTTCCCAGTATAAGCTTACTGGCTTCCTTTTCAGTATTCAGATATAATCTTGGCTGCTGGCTCACTCAAACATTAATCTTCCTGACTGGTCTATTGTTTTTGTTTGGATGGTTCATTTGTTCCACTTGGTCTCCTGACATGTGACCACAAATGTCAACTTGGATGTGTAGCATGTTAAGACAGTTCTTTAACTTAGGTAACTTGATAACCCAAAATCACCAATATGTTAATACCTTAAAAAGTGAGATCGTGGACTTATATAGCCCATCAAAAAAGAAATAGTGTAAGCTACATTTTGGACCTATTCTTTCTGATAAACTACCTTACCTAAATCTCGACTGAAAATTTTAGTTGAAGTCTCCAGGTATCTTTCCTTAACAGTATTTTTTAGATTTCGTATGATACTCAGGACTTTAAAAAACAATAAAAACATGTATTGAAATGTACTTATCCTATCTAAATAAATGAACTAAGCTGTTAAATAATGAAATATATGTTTGTCTGTCTAGGCATAGATATGTAGGTATAAACTCTTCTGTAACACCACTAATTCTTCTTAAGCAAGGTATTGGAGCTATTAGCTAGATGTTGTAGAAAATTGTGTACTGGTCCTGTTTTAGTAATTTCTAGGGACGTGGTTGAAATAAGCATGTACTTAGGAGTCAGATATGGATTTGAGGCCTAGAACTGCTACTTACTTGTTGAGTGATGTTTGGGAAGTTACTTAACTACTTTGCATCTCAGTTTCTTTACCTAGAAACAATTTTCAGAATGGCTAAACTTAAAAAGACTGACAAGGATTTGGGGGCAATTAGAACTGTGATATTTTGCTGAAGGAGTGCCAAATGAAATAGCCACTTTGGAAAATAGTTTTTAAACAGTTAAACATATACTTACCATAAGACCCAGCTATTCCACTCCTAGGTATTTTTTTAACAGAAATGAATGCATGCTTACACAGATACTTACATGTCAATGTTTATATCAGCTCTATTCATAATCATCAAAACCTGGAGACAACTGAAATGCTCATCAACTAATTAATAGATAAACAAATTGTGGCATATTCATACAGTAACAAGGAATGGAATACTAATACATGCAACGGAATGGTTGAATATCATAATATTTATGCTAAGTAAGAGAAGCCAAACACAAAATTTGAAAACTGTACAATTCCGTTTGTAATGATGTTCTGGCAAGCGCAAAACTGTAGGGACCCAAATCAGATAAGCAGTTGCCAGGATTCTGAGAGTAGGGAAAAGGGATTGACTGCAAAGGGGAATGAGGGAATATTTTAGGGTGATGGAAACGTTTTATATCTTATTTGTATTGGTGGTTACATGACTATACATTTGTTAAAATGATAAATTTTACTATCTGTAAATCATACCTCAGTAAAATGGAAAGAAAAAATAACTCATGTTTGGGTTGGTTATGAAAATTATAAAGAGTCATTTTCCTCCCCTGTTTTTCCTTCTGTTTGGTTCTTCATTATTCTCTGCCTCTTCTGTGTCCCTCATAAATGTAAGGTCCATGAGAAATATCAGTTTCTTATTTTGGGCTGAGATAGTGCAGAAAATTTTATGTCTTTGTCTGTAATCTCTGAGTAAGATTTTAAATCAGGTCATCAACTGTATTCTTATCATTCTAGATGTTCCAGTTAGTACTAAATAACTCAGAGTTGGAATTTGCATACTCCATGAAATATACCAAATATATCTGTTTCAACTGGATTCTTGATCTGTGTCCTGTGGCACTGGGAGGGCACAGTATGGTGGGGTGGGCATATAAAGCAGCCTTGAGTTCTGAGCCTGAGTCTTGCCTGAGAAAGGCTTCCCCTACTTCTCAGCAATCCATTGTTCCATGCCAGTGGTTCTCAAATTTGAGCAAGCATCAGTTTCGCGAGGAGAATTAGTGAAAACATACATTTCTGTCTTCCTCCCAGCTACTGATTCAGTAGGTCTGAGGTAAGGCACAAGCATTTTCGTTTCTAACAAGTTCCCAGATGATGTCAATGCTGCCGATTTGGAGTGCACACTTTGAGAACCCTTCATTTATGCTTACTTCTAGTGTTTCAGTGTCAGAATTTCAGCCCACATGCTCACATACAGGAGCCAACATTTTGTTTTTAAACTGCCTCCTCATTTCATGGCCACTTTTGTATTGGCTGAAATCAGTATTCTCTATTGTATATAAAAAAGAAAGAAAGAGAAAAAAAGAGAGAAAGAAAGAGAAAGAGAAGCAGTAAAACAGTAAGTGCTTGGCTGGAGTTCACAGTGTTTGATGCCTGAAAGGCAGAGAAATGGTGGTGCTGGCAAGAGAAAAAGGAAACAAAGTTATGTCTAGCCACATCCCTTTCCTTTTAACCTCTTGAGTATCGTCATCATACATAATTATTTTACCCCTTAGCAATGGGCTCATTTCAGGCTCCCATTCTCTCTACTTTAAAAGTTTTAAAGACTCTTACTAGGCCTCCTCTGCCCCTTGGCCTAAAATATTCTCATTTAAGACTTTTCCCTGTCTAGTTTGCAATAATAGGCCCTGCCTCCTCACACTTAAGTTGTATGATTGTATCTTATTTTTGTTTTTTAAGAAAAATAGTAATTTTCCCTGAATAAAACCAAAGTACCATAAACTGCACCATTTGAAACAGGGGATGTGTGGGTGACTGATTTCAATTGAACAAATATGAATCATGTTCTTGTGAATCATGCTTCCCTAGACCAAGAAAGAAATAACCCTAATAATTTTAATAGCAGTAGGCATAAAGAGAATATGAGTAAAATTCAGAATTTTTAAAACAATTTGTGGTAAATTTAAAGAAATCATGGATTATTTCATCTTCCCAAATGCCAAAGCGGATATTGAGGACTATATAAAAATTTGTTCAGAATTCCTATTATGTAAAGGTTATTGTAGGGTACAGTGTGCTGTAATGATATCTTCTGATTTTTCTCTGTGATAAATTAAATAGAATATATTATACTTAAAGCTGATGTCCCTTTATCCCTCTACCACCACCTCACTGATTATCGAGCCTTTAGAGAAAATAGCTCATTGCACTAGATGATTACATGCCTCAATTGAACAGTAGCTTGTTGCCAATTATCATTACAATGCCATATTGATTTTTTCTTGTTTCCATTATGGAAATTAAAGCAGAATTTGTTTAAAATGAGCTTCTATGTATATTGTGGATGGCGATTGGTTCTGAATATGAGCTATTTTAAAAGTATATTTTCTTTAGGGATGTCTCTCATATCCCCTTAAAAATTTCAGTCTCTGCTTTGTTGGTAAGATTTACCTTAGGTAGCTATGAAATGGATAAAGACTGGAATGGAATGGTTTAAATATATACAGCATAGATGTTATTATTTCACAGAAGTCTATATATTGATTTATGTTTATGATGTTCTTGGGTAGTATGAGATTGCTTATTCTATTAACCATACAAGCCAGTAAATTTAATTAAATTTAAATTAGCAAATATTTATTTAGTGTTGACTCTATTTAATATAAATATTTAGTGGCTATATATGAACTACCTTGCTAAACACTATGAAAGATAGAAATAGTAATGAAATGATAAAACTCTCTTTAGAGAATTTACATGCCAAAGGGGCAGGTAAGACATATGGCAAGAATCATTATGATTATGTCAAGCAGTAAGAGATAAATATTACATGGAGATTTTAAGGAAAAAGAACTCATTTGATCAGAGGAATTACGGGGGAAAACATTAATGACTTAAAACAGCCAATTTTAGTTTTAAATAGTTGGGAGAGATGGAGTTGAGGTTACCTTCTGGGAAGAAAGAATAAATGAGCTAACATGAGGAAGGTGCAAGGTGGGCTCCAGCAATAATAATTTATCTCATTTTATTGGCACATGTGCTTAAAGGCCTGAGGCTGGAAAGGTGGATTGAGGCTACATCAGAATGTTGAGCCAAAGGATTTAAAATGTATTAAGTAGTCCGGGGGAAATTTTTGGACAGAAAACTTTGGTTAAGGGCAATTTAATCTGTCATTTTATAAAATGATTCAAAGAAAAGAATGAAGTTGGGGAATCACCAGTTGGGAGTCTCCAGGCTTATTAAAGGAAAGATAACTAGGGCTAACCTGGAATGTTAGCACAGGCATTGGGAAGGAAGAAAGGAGCCATTTGGACGAGCCATTCTAGAAGTAGAAGTAGAATATTTGTGACTGGATGCCAGAAAGTCAAACCAAGCTCTACATTAGCAGTGTTTCAGCCTTCTGCCATACAGGAGACTTTATGTCCAGCCAATCTCCTAAACTTACTTACTCAGCTCCTGCCACATGGGTCTCCTCACAGTTCCTGGAACATTCTAAACATAGTAGCTAATGCCTCACGACCCAATTTGCCCTTAATCCTTCTACTTGGAAAGTCCTCACATTCTTCAGGGTTCTACTGAAATACCTAACCTTATCAAAGAATCTTTCCTGATCACACAATGAAAAATAGCAACCTGCCACTCCTTTCATTCTATTTTCCAAGGTTTATTTTTCTTCATTGCATCAAAGCAATTTTTACATTTAGTATATAGTTATTTGTTCACTGTCTCCCTAGCTCTAGACAGTAAAGTCCGTGAGGCTAGTTGCCTAATTTTGTTGCCTGTTACGTATCTCTCTCACCTAGAACATGCTTGGAACTTTGTAGACACTCAACAAATATTTGTTGAATGAATAAATAGAATAAATGCAAAGGTCAAAGAAATGGGGCATCAAATAATTATGCCAGTATTTCAAGTCTGAAGAATTTAAAGGGTAGTGATGTTATTAAT
Organism: Papio anubis; assembly: GCF_008728515.1. NCBI lineage: Eukaryota > Metazoa > Chordata > Mammalia > Primates > Cercopithecidae > Papio > Papio anubis. The sequence continues at coordinate 55,814,944 of NC_044996.1, read as the reverse complement.
ACAGTATCAAAGAGTGGAAGATAAGTTGACTTTGGGGTATGGAGACAGGGGAAGATGAATTCAGCTTGTAAATTCATGCTTAAGTATGTCATGCTGGTGAAACAACCAAGGCAGTGCTGTGTAATGGGCAGTCTAAAATGTGGAGAAGTCTAGGATTGAGGTAAAGATCACTGAGTCATCCTCATAGAGTCAATACTTGAAGCAGTGGGAATTGAAAAAATAAAAACAGGCAATATTAAGACAGAATAATGAGATTTGAAAACTGAAATTTTATTTTGGATATTTAATGTTTTAAAATTACTAACTTACTTATACATCTAATTTTTTGTTTATTTCTTAGCTGGGTTAACAACTTTGGCCATGAAGGTCTTGGACTCTTATTAGATGAGCTGGAAAAGCTTCTGGACAAAAAACAGTAAGAATAAACATTAAAAATAAAATCACCAAAGGGGAAATGTTTCAGCACAACATAATATACATTTTTCTTTTATTTAGGCAAGAAAATATTGACAAGAAGAATCAGTATAAACTTATTCAATGCCTCAAAGCATTTATGAATAATAAGGTAAGTAGTATTTATTTCTGCCCCTGTCACAAAAGGTGAGAACTTGCCCAACACTATGAAAGTACGAAATGAACAAATTTTTTTTTATTATTTTTTTAAGTTCCAGGATACATGTACATAGGTGAACATGTGCCATGGTGGTTTGATGCACAAATCGACCCATCACCTAAGTAATAAGCCTGGCATGCATTAACTCTTTTCCCTAATCCTCTTCCCCACCCTGTACCTATTTTTTACTTTTGTTTCTGCTGTATTAATTAATTATAGGCTAGTTATTACAGGCTTATAAATAATAAGTATTTATAAAGTTTTACAGTGAGGTTAAATATGCATTTGAAACCATATATAAAAGATAAATTTGATGTTTAATTTTCCAAAATGTTAGCTATTGTTAGTTTTCTGTCAATTTTTTTTTTAAAATTTCTATGCTGATATTTCAGTTTAACCAAAGAAGTTCTCTACAGCAACCAGAGGATTTCAGGGATGATATAACTTCTATAGATCTAAGTCTGTTCAAAAATGGAGCCCTATTCGATTGTTTCTTCTGTTCAAATATATTGTTTTCACATAGGGAAGATAGATAAAACAGTACTTTCCATTGTCAATGCTGCTAATTTCCTCAGGAGGGTGAGCTAGTCAATGAAACAGAAAAAAAAATGATTGGAAAAAGTGTATTTGACTCTTGTCTATAGTTTAGAAATGCTGTGTCTGATTCTTATTCTGTTTATTCCTCCAATAATTTCTTTCATGTGAACAGAGGTCTTTTTGATTTTATAGTACTAAATTTCAGAAAACATGGGGGAAAAAAAAAAAGAAATGAACAAAATAGTGAATGCTTGTTCACTTTACAAAAGGGGCCTTATGATGCAAATCCTCATAATATTTAAGTAATACTTAAATGAAAGTTATACTTTGCTTCACAAAATATTTATTGTTGGGTTTTTGAAATCATACAAATGAATTAGTGTTGTTCCCAATTTAGGTGATAATGCTTTTTCTTTAATGGTAGTAGGAAAATTTAAATGTGGTTTGTTGAATATGTTTCCATACAGAGAATTTCTGTTCTATTGAAAAGGAAAATTATAAGGATGGGTTGACTTGTTTGCTAAGAACATTGTAAGATTGAGATTTCTCTTTTTTTTTTTATGTTTTATTAATGTCAGCAAGTTTACATACATATAAAACATCTCTGAAAAATTGCAGGGCTTTTTATGTATATGTGTAATACTAGTTGCATTATAAGGGACCCTATGAATTTTAGACAATGGTTTTTTTTTTTCTAAAAATAGGCTTTACTCAGGTTATGAAGTTACAGTATTTTTTCTATAAACTATTTGTTTTACTGTCTTAGAAATGACCTCTTCATACCTATAGATAAAATACTATTGACTAATTCACTTAATTACCTATTTCCCTTTACATAGTATTTTAATAATCTCAAAATAGATAATAGAAATAATTATAACAATAAGTATAAGTTTGCCAAATGTAAAATATGGCTATTAATAACCAATGCAATAAGATTATGTGTTAATCTATAAACAGTCTCAAGCATATGGAAATATATATAAGTATTTATATATTAAACATACATGTATCAGCAAAGAATGTTATTATATCAGCATATGCAATGAATGCTTGCTAGTGGACATGAGACTCCTGAATATAATATGCTATTTGTACTGTTTCTGGAAGTTTCTTACAGAAACATTCCCATCACTACTAGTACAGATTTTCTCAAAATCTGGGCTGTTAGTCCTTGGCTACAAAGTTAAATAGAATCTGATGCCTAACAAAGAAATAATGAGCATTGCTTCTTCACAGCTCAAGATGGATCTCTTTCTTTAATCGAGGGAAACAATGACATAATGGAAAGATAACACAGTTCTAGAATTCAGGAGATATAGTTCATGCTTTGCTCCTAATAAGTTGTGTGGCCTTTGGAAAATTACTTGACCTCTCTGAGTATCAGTCCCCTCATCTGTAAATTTAGCTATAGGACCCTTTGTTCTAAGTTCTTACTGACTCATGTTGTCAATTTTCATGGCTGTTTAGGATGCTAAGTAATTTTAATCAGGACACTCACTAGAGAGAGTTATAATAGTAAGATTCTTATAGAGCCTTTTTTTTTTAACAGGACATACTTTGATTTGTCAACACTTAGTTTCTTAAGAGTTTGGCAGTTTCGAAAAGCATTATGATTTGACTTAGATTATTCAAAATTGATGTTTTTAATTAGGCCACATTAATGTCTTGCACATAGGTGCTCAGAGCATGGATTAATGGATCTTTTGAATTACAGACATGTGAAACAATAGACATAAAATATGCATTCAGAATAGAAAATATACAGTGATCTTTTCACTTCATGTTGGAATAAATTGTCCAGATCAAGGAATTAAACTTTTATCCAAAATGACTTACACATCAAATTTTTTGGCCCCATGGAGTTTACCTACTTCAAAAACTCCTTTATTTTATCCAATACCTGTAAAAATAGGATCATAAAAAGCAACCCATTGTTTCTTAACTTCCAGTACTATAATATTGCTCTGATGTTTGGATTAATGATTTTCCAGATATATTTTTCATGTCTTCTTTTTTATATTTGATGTGTCTCTACATATTAAAAACTACTTTTAAACATTAAGTAAAAAATTTTAAAACCTAATGATTTCACTCAGTCTCAATGACTCATAAAGCTATTAAGTTTGGTAATTGCATGGTCATTGTCTCTCAGTTTTGCAAATGTATTTTTCACTAATATTCATTACTTTTAATCATCTACTGGCCACCTTTATGCATACTTATCTATTTTGTTTTTGTTGCTTCTTTCCAGACTTGTTTCTTGCATTTTCTTTTTGTTTTTTTTGGTCTTATCTCCATATATTTTCCTATTTATTATGACCTGTGATAAACTCACATTTAAGAGCTTTAGCTATGTTCCCCATCTGCCACTCTGAGTTCTTTTAGAAGTTAAATTAGGGCTGATGGAACTATTCATATGGCTGGTAATTAACTAAAGTTTAGCTGAAATGGAAATTTTGCTCCGATGAAATATCCAATTTCACCATTAGACTGTAAAATGAAGCAAAAATATTTTATAACAAATCTGAAAAATACTTTGTGGGACAAAGATAAAATAATATATTGCCTTCTTAATGTAATGAAAACTCAAGTTTTAGACTTTCATTAAAATTTCTTATTTATTAAATTCATGCATGCACACACATACACACAGATACTCATGCTTAGAAAATAAATGAAAATGGTGTTTTCTCTCCTTAGTTGACTTGTGACACTTAATAAAACCCAGGTGCCATTTCTTTAGGTTCACAGCGTTTGTAGTGCAGCACAGCTGTGTGAATCAGGGAAGATAAGAGAGAGAAGGCATGGGAATATCCATACTGAGGCTTATACTGGCATATAGTATTCAAAAGAGCCTTTTTTAAAAAAAATTCTCTTTTTCTTCGCCTTAATTTTTCATACAAACATATTGGACAATTTAACCACGAATTCCAGACATCTCCAGGGAGACCCAATGACATAAGTAGAATTACTTTAGAAAATCATATCAGTATGTGCTTTATATGTTATTCTTTGTTGAAGAAATACTGATTGTTCCCATATTTTTCCAAATTTATGGAATTTTTAGGGCAGACTAATGGAGATCATATCTGATCAAGGAGCAACAACTCCAAGATGCAGTCATTTCATATAAAAAACAAAGACAGATAACTGCATTTGAAGAATATTCATATAATTAGGTAGAACCTCATTATGGGGGTATGGGTTTTTGGAAGATCGTTGTACGTTGCTTTTTTAAATTAAAGATATATTCCATAGACATTCTGAATGAAGGTTTTTTGTTTTTTTTTTTTAGTTTGGATTACAAAGGATTCTAGGAGATGAAAGAAGTCTTTTACTATTGGCAAGAGCAATTGACCCCAAACAACCCAACATGATGACTGAAATAGTAAAAATACTTTCTGCTATTTGCATTGTTGGAGAAGAGAACATGTAAGTATTGCTATATTATTATATTTGCTGCATGGAAAATGACACTTAGGAAATTAATAAGTCCTACTTTTGTTCTGTTTCTTTGGATAACTTTCATGAAAACAGTATTTTAGATAATTTATGATTGAAATTTTTATCTTGCCTGTTTATATTTTGGCTTTTTTGTTGATATTATGGAAACTAAGTTTAAACACATAGAATCCTAGTGGGAAATTCTTGAAAGTTGGATTCAAAGTGATTGAGCAGAATTTTGTTTTGCGGGAGGTACAGCAATCGTTAGACAGTGGACAAAAGTCAGAGAGTTATTTTGGCAAATACACACACATACATACACAAACACTGTGCTGCATATCACACAATATGAATAGATGCCTTTATTTTGCATTATCTTATAATAGTATTTTACTTTATATGCCATGGTAAATGAAAATTATTTGTAGAGTGAAACAACCCCACCTGTTAGAAAGAAAAAAACGGTTGTTGATAATTATTCAAAGTGTGTATATGCCACCAAATGCAGCAAGTTGTTGCTGAACATGCATTTGATCACATCTTATGGAAATAATACTGAATCAGAAGCAAACTTTCAGATTTGATGACATTAATAAGTCTAGTTTATAAGAAACCCTTGTGATAAAGAATCAAATATCTGCTAAGGACCCAAAACAAAATATTTCCTTGGAACACTTTGCGTGATAGTAATAATGTCAATTTGAGTCAGAACAGGACTATGCAAAGATTTAAGGATGTTGCAATATGTTGACTTTCTCATAACTGTTAGAATAAAATGAGATATTGTTTAGTGTTAGCTACTGTCCTCAGAAACCAAAAGACAAACACTAAACAAATATATTACCATATTTAGTCTCACCTCAATGATAACAAACTGAGAATGAGATAACATATGTAAAAGCAAGGATCCTTAGATTTTATTTTTTAAAAAGTCAGTTTATACATGTGTAACAAATATTTTTATTCACTTAGATTTTCAATATTAATAAAATGCAATGTAGTCCAGTATAACTGTTATGATTTAATTATAATTTCAGATATAATTTGATAAGAGTAGTATACTATATAGAGGTTGATTTATTTTAGGCATTGTATGGAGATACTTACCAATACTTTTGGTCAGGTTAATAAGTTTCTTGTGCTAGATAATTATACATTCTTCTTTAATTACTTGGGCTTTCCTTTTTAGAGTCTTTTTTCTTTTTCCATAGTCAAAAAATGTTGATTTAAAAAAATTCTTTAAAAAATGATCGCTCTTTCCAGATCTTTATTATAAAATTACAATCTGTTTATGCTCCAATAAACTGTTAACAATTATAGGTGCCATATTATGTTTAAGTGAAATTAACGTTAACACATGAAATATCAAAACCTGAAACTTTAAATTTTAATGTTTATCACTTAAGTATTCTTTTTTTAATGTCACCCAGGAAAGTTAGTTTTTAAAATCGAATTTTCCTTTTGATACCCTAAAATTATTTAGAGCTATCAATATTTGACTTAAAGAAATATGCGTACAGGAACACAATTCCTATATTGTAATGGTCTTTCAGTTAGACTGGAGGAATCAGTTCAAGAAATCTATTTTATGTGATAGTGACTGTAGTTAATAACAGTGTGTTATATACTTGAAATTTCCTAAGAGCGTAAACTTTAATTGTTCATACCACAAAAACATGTAAGTATGTGAGGCAATATATGTTAATTAGCTTGATTTAGCCATTCCAGTATGTGTGCATATTTGAAAAGATACAATTTCCATCAAAAAAGCAAATGATAATTTGAAAAATTTCTAATGGTACATATAAACATCAAAAACCAGAAAGAAAACAGGGAATACTGAAAGGACTTATGCTCATAGTGTATGTATAAGAAGTATTTCCCATTTCTGTTTCTTCTTTTTTCTCTACAGTCTAGATAAACTTTTAGGGGCTATAACAACAGCAGCAGAAAGAAATAACAGGGAACGATTTTCACCAATTGTGGAAGGTTTAGAAAATCAGGAAGCCTTGCAATTACAGGTGAGTTAGTTTTGTCTTAAATTGCTTCTAGAGTTGTTTTTAAAGTACTCATTTTGTATGACGTCAACTCCATTTTTGCTGGCATTTAAGTAGTACGGAATGTAAAACTAAAATTTTTCTGTTGCTAGTTTGTGAGAATTACAATTTGTTTAAAATTAGGAAAAATACTTTTGAATTATTATAAATGTGGCATTGATATTTAGACAAGAATTTAGTAATAAACCAGGGAAATTGAAGCTTTAGCAATAATCAAGGCAAAAGGGCAAGCTGTTCAGCCAATGCTATTATCCTAACAAGTTTTAGTGAAGTTGGTGGGCTTGTAGAAATTTAAGACAATTAAACACATCTCTCTTTGTGCCATTCAGACAACATTCAAAGGTGTGACTCACCGGAATAGAAGCGTATGAACTGCAATTCTTAGATTAGCGTTCATTTGATAGCCCTGTGTAGACAACTTACTAAATGCCTTCTTTAGAAAATGACAAAACTCACTATCTTTACTTAGATGGTTTCAGGAAATGATCCATTTTATGAATAACTCTGTTCTTGAGGGATGAGAATGCATATTTATTGGTTGTATTTATGATGTGAGGTCCTGCAGTAAACATTTTAATTTGTATATATTATTTGATTTAATTCTCACAACAACCTAGATATGTAGGTATTACTATTGTATCTTTGTTTTGCTTATGGGACGAATAAGATTAAATAACTGGTCTAATGTGACAACAGTTTTTAAGTGTCACAGTTGGAATTTGATTCCAGGTTTTTGGTCTCTGCTAATCTCTCTTTTAGACAATGTATACCATTTAATGTACCATAGAAAACTCTGAATTTTTTTTTTTTTAGTTCTCATATTGTTGTTCAACAAAGAGAAGGTAGTTTCCACATTTAATTTTGTCAAGCTACTCAGCATCGAATGTTTAACTCTTAAAATTTCTTGCTTGATGTGAAACAAACACAATTAATTTTCTCCTTTTTTATGTATTATGAAGTATTTGTATTTTTGTTTGCCAGAGTTTGAAACGGCATCAGATAGATGAATTGGCTTGTCTAAAAGAATCTGTGATGTTACAAAATTGTAATACCTCTCCAAATATTGAAGGATCTTTGTTAATCATGACTTCTACTCCAACTATATTGAACATTTTGGATCAACTTTTATGGTGCACTTTTATGTCAAATGTATTATTTATTTATTTATTTATTAAGATGGAGTCTCGCTCTGTTGCTCAGGCTGGAGTGCAATGGCGCAATCTCAGCTCACGGCAACCTCTGCCTCCCAAAGTGATTCTCCCTTCCTCAGCCTCCCAAGTAGCTGGGATTACAGGCACACCCCACCACGCCTGGCTAATTTTTTAATTTTTAGTAGAGACGGGGTTTCGCTATGTTGGCCAGGCTAGTCTTGAACTCCTGACCTCAGGTGATCTGCCCACCTTGGCCTCCCAAAGTGCTGAGATTATATTACATATTTTAAAGATTAGGATATTTTTTCCAGTGTTTTTTAAAATAATACATTGTTCCTTATAAAATTTAATCTTGATAAAAATTTATACCTCTACTGAAAGGTTGAAGACTGCCTTTTTTAGATGACTTTGAAAGTTTTGTTCATGTTCCTATGGTTGAGCTTACCTAACTAAATTTCATTGGTTTTCAGCTATATGTGTATGTTTGTACTTCTCTCTGAAAGTTTGTTGAGTAGGAATGAACTCTTTTATTTATATTCAAAGTTTTCATTACATGGGCCAAATACATTGATATATTTTTAAAATCTTCTTTAAATAAATTTTTAGCTACAACTCTGTGAGTTATGTATTATTACCTCTGGTTTACTGATCAGGGAATTGAATTGCTAAAAGGCACTCCAAAATCACCCAGCTGTTAAGGGATAGAGCTGTAATTTGAACCTGTGCCTTTGTGATGCCAGAATTTGAATACTGCATTGCCTATACTTTGAAGGGATACCTCTGCCAATGAGTAGTTCACCCCAAACAATGAGATGGGAAAGACATTTGCTAGCCTTCAGAAAGCTGGACAGAATGGAATGATAAAGTGACAAGTTGTTAACAAGTAACATATGGAAGAATCATAGACGTCTTGTTAAGTATTCAAGAATTTGTTGAATACTGATTATAGATGCAAAGATATGCAAACCACAATTTAAAATTTCACATTTTAATGAGCTACAAAAATTAGTAATTTGTTATATACAGAGACTAGTACTCTCACAAGAATTGTGAAGTAAGTTTGTTTATTTAGACTAATGTGAATGAAAAGATGTCCTCTAAAAGTTCAAAAATATATTCAGAATACAGAAACAAAAACCCAAAAGTTTAAATCTGTTGCTTAAAAAATATAATTAGTGTTGTATTTTAACAGAATTACTTTTCTATTTCTGTAGTATCCTGAGACTTCCCAAAATGTTATTACAGTCTCGGGAAGTAATTTTGTTAAAATACAGGACTAATTTTTTTTAAAATAACAACTATATACATTTTCCCCCCTTTTGGGGGTTTTAAAAAAGGTTATTAACTTCTCACAGATTTTTTTCCTGGCTTACCTTTAAAGTGAAATTTTGTACCTGTGATAGGATTTTCATTATCTTCAGGAGTTCAAGAAATAGGTGGAAGATAAATAGCATATCTTCGTACACTCTCTCTTCATTGACTTTCCTTCAGCTTAGTAGCATTTTCCGGTCTCTTCTGTAAAGCACAGATTATACACCAGCAACTTCTTTTGATCTGACTTAACCTTCTAACTAGCCTCTTGTTTCTCCTTTTCATTTTAAAGTCCATGCCTCTAAAAGAATAATCCATATTTGTTTTCTATGTTTTCTAAATTACCTTTTACAACTCAACTTTATTACAGTTCTCAAAAGGATTTACAGTGTGCATCTAATTTCAAAATCCAATGGCTTCTTTCCAATCCTGATCACTTGGCATTATTGATCACCTTCCTCCTTGAAAATGTTACTTCCCTTGGCTTTCTAGGCACCATTCTCTCCTTTGTTCTCTACCTTCATCTTTTTTTTTCCTGTGTTTCTAATGTATTTCTCCTCCTCTTACTTCCTAGGTATTTTGTTCCCTAAGTTCTATCCTTGGTCCTCTTTTAGTATCATTTTATGTACATTCATATGCACATACACATATCTATATGTATGTATATGTATATACATACAGACACATACTTTTTAAAACAATTTTGTCCGTGAATGTTCTCAATTGCTTCTCTAGTTTTACAATCCAACTGTGGTAGTGATTCTCCAGATTTATACATCCAGCTCAGTAGTATCATAAAATTGAGAAATTAAAAATAACATTTATAACCCATATGCCGGACAGTGTTTAAAATACTTTGATATGTTATCTCATTTAAACCTCGCAGCAATTGTATGAGAGAGATAGAAGTATTATCCCCATTTTATAGATAATTAAACCGAGGCTTATAGAGGTTAAATAACTTTCCTAGGGTCACAGTGTGAATAGAAGGGAAAACACAGATTACACACCAGGGAGTCTGGCTATAGATAACGTGCTTTAACTACTAAGCTGTAACTCCTTTTATATTAAAACTTAGCTTATTATCTCTTTCTGTTAACCTGATTTTTCCTAAGTCTCCTCTTCTTCCTGTGTTTCCTATTTTGGGTTATAGAGGTATCATCTACCCAATCTTTACGTTTCCTCAATACTTCTTTCTTTTTTATCCCCTGCATTCAGTCATCAAGTCTTATTACAAAGTATAGTATTGACTGTGAATCTAACCCACTCTACTTCCACTGCCTTTATCTTCTCCCACCAATATTATTTCAACAATTTCCTAATTAGTACCCCATACTGACATGTTCTTTCTCTCCAGACAAATGCCCTACACTGTTGTCAGTTATCCTTAAAAAATAAGTCTAATTCTAATATATTATCATTCTTAAAAATCTATGCTCATGACCCGTTGCTAACTTTTTCATTGTGGCCCTAATTTGACATTCTGGCCTTTGAGCCTGTCATTCTCCCGAATGTACCATATGTTTGCGCCATACTACATTTGGTGTTTCCCAGGTACGCTGTAGACTTTTAAATGCCCTCAAACCTTTTATCATGCAGAACACTTTGCCTGAAATAACTGACTTTCCCCACCTGTATCTGTTTCTTCTATGTCTTGCATAAGTCTGGGAAGGCTTCAGTAATGAGGTGATATTTTAACTAGGCCTTGAAGGACAAGTAAGCATTTTTCATAAATTATCTTTGCTGATAGAGAAGCAGTACTATGGTAGGATGAGAGGTGAAAAGGGCTTCCAGGAGGTAAAATAGAGGCCAGAATCATCTGGCAGTCACTGCATAAAAAACAGTGAGGTAATACCAGCATCTAGTTCAAACTGCTTTCTAGATAGCCAGGTAGGAAACCTAAGGTGTACTGAGCATTAATAACAGTTTATTGAAAGGGAGAGGAGTATAGTTAACATACAATGATGTACTATCAAAACAGCCCGTCTTCACAGGCTGCTGTTAGTTTGAAAGGTGCCATGTTTTTACAGTATTTCAGTATATACAAAGAAGTGTAGTAGCATAATTTAATACATTTAAAAACTGTTTTCTAACATGCTGAAAATAATAATGAACTTTGCACATGTTGTAATTAGATATGGTACACAAAAACAGAGCTGTAAATATGCCCTTTCCTGATGTGTGATAGCTTCACTTATCCATTCCTCACCTATTTAATAGATTTGTCCTTTGGAATATAACTGAGAACTAAAAAATGAAACAAAAATAAAATAAAACAATCTGAGCAGTCTACAAATGTCACCAAATCTATCAAGTAAACCTCATGGTGAGAACGACTTTTTGGCTTTTAATCAGAGCCTATTTATTCTCTTTTCATATGTTATCTTAATGAACCCAATTATCTGTTTACATCCACAGCAGACTAGAGGTGCAGGTTGGAAGGTTGGGAGAGGGTTTATTCCAGAATCATACACCGGAATCATCAAGAAGTGACAACTGACAAGCTGACAACAGGAGAGGGGTAGATAGAAATGTAAGAAAAGACTGGAACTGGAATGCAAATAATAACAATAGACTTCACAGAGCGTGGAGGCTAGTAGCCCTGCACACTTCAGTACCTCCCGAAATACTGAGTTACACCATACCTCACTAACTCACATATTTAGTGATGACCCTGACTCAACAGGAAATTGTTAAATTATATCTAGTTTATTTTGCATAAGAATGTGAGAATTATATAATTCATTTCAGAGAGTGTCCCATATGAAACAAGATATTGATGCTTAAATAGATAAACAGATACATGGACCTATTCTATGTGGCTTGATTCTTTCCACAGTGGTTCTTGAGTGTTGAGATTTTACTGTAAGCATACTTGTAAATTAGCCACTAGTGTACTCAGACCATCACGTATGAGGGAGTAGCTTTGGACAAAGTATTAATCATTTGTCAGTGAAAGTGCATTTATAAGAAAGCAAGGCATCAAGGCTTATGAATATGGAGAAAATTTGTGGAAATTAGCATTTTATAAAGCGTTGAATGAATGCTTGATATTACTTAGGAAACTTGTTCTATTTATTGAGAGTTTTATATTATTGTCATTGAGAAAATAGATTACTATAATGGTAGGTTGTTTAGAGATATTTGTACAATGTAGTCATTTTTGGTATTGACACAAAACTAACTTCTGACTTAAACAAGGATGGCTTTATTTTAAATCTGTTTCAACACTGAATAATTGTCAAACCTATCATTTTCAGTAATAGAGGGTTGCCAGTGACCTCCATGATATAAAAAGCAACTGGCCGCTTTTGAAGTCATTATATTAGCTTCCTCAGCACTATTTGGCACTATTGATCACTCCTTTATCAAAGCTTCCTCCTCCCTTGACTTCCATGATACTAAACTGTATTAGTCCATTCTCACATTGCTATAAAGAACTACCTAAGACTGGATAATTTATAAAGAAAAGAGGTTTAATTGACTCACAGTTCCACAGGCTGTACAGGAAGCATGGCTTGGGAGGCGTCAGGAAACTTACAATTATGGCGGGAGGCGAAGGGGAAGCAGGCATACCTTGCTTCCTTGAGCAGGAGGAAGAGACAGAAGGGGAAGATGCTGCACACTTGTAAACAACCAGATCTTATGAGAACTCAGTATCACAAGACCAGCAAGGGGGAAGACCGCCCCCATGATCCAGTCACCTCCCATTAGGCCCCTCCTCCAACACTGGGGATTACAGTTTGACATGAGATTTGGGTGGGGATACAAATCCAAACCATATCATAAGCTCTCCTTGTTTTTCTTTTACCTTTATGTTTCATTTAAATTCTCTTATTTCTATGCTTGGCCCTTAAATTTGCAGATTCCTAGAGCTTGATCCTCAGTCCTTTGGTACTTTGCTTTTCTCATATTGATAATCCTTGGGCAATCGCATCTATCCTCAGAGCTTCAATTAACTAGCACTCATATGTGATGTCTTTATCTGATCTCTTCTCTTCCTCCCAACTCACAGACCCCCTATGTTCAGCTGCCTCCTGACTAGATTTCAAATTCAATGTTGTCCTTAAATATACTTATCTTCCTTTTTAAAAAAATCCTTTTCCCTACTCTAAACCTCTCTCCAGCCTTGACCTGCATTTCTCTTGTGTTCCCAATCCTGGTTGACCTTAGTATTTACCCACCAGTTAGCATATAGCAGAAACATACTAGTCATCTTGGAATCTACCCTTACTCCATCTTCCATTCTATTAGTCACCAGATCCTATCAATTCTATATCCTTAATGTTATAGTTCCCTTCCTCGATATGGTATCCTTCTCTCTGCACCCTCACTTTGCCATTTTAAAATTTCAGAGTATTGTTACATCTCACTATTTTATCCTTTCCCTATATTCTATTCTTCATTATGGCCCCGTTTAAATTATCTTCCACAATGTTGTCTTTCTGAAATGCTTTTCTCAGAAATGCACTTCAGAATGCTTAAAGTCCAACATTGGCTTCCCATAGTTCACTGCTTAAAGTCCAACAATGCCTTCCCACAGTCTCTAGAATTACAGTCTAGTCCTATCCCAAACAAAATACTTCATCTGGTTGTTGCTTTCTCTTTCGCCTCATATTCCACCACACTTCTACATATGTTTTTAGTCTAGTCATATTGTACTTTGTTTCCTATAGATTTTATGCTGTTTTATTCCTCTACCTTTATACCTTTGTACATTACTTCCATTGGCTTGGAAAGTACTCCATTTCTCAATTAACTTGCTCTGTACATTCACATCTTTCTTCTCTCATACTTTGACTTAAATCATCTTTGTTCCTAACTCCTGTTGGGCTAGGATAAAGAAAGACCTTGTTAATGTCAACAGAGTACTTAATAAGGTCAAGTGTGGAACAGTGTCAATAAAATTTTAAAAGTACAATTTGTCACAGATAATGGCAATATGGATAATCTGTCTGAGAATGCCCTAGACTTGGCAATTATTGTACCCCATAGCTCTATGAATTTTGATTAAATAGATAGATGTTTGTATAGTTTTCAAAGCCTTTAAGTTAAAATCAATAAAACGTTCTAGCATTTTCCCAGTACTTTTATGAAGATATTTGTGTTCAAATATTTCCCTTTCTCTGTCACTTAGGTTAAAAAAACAAACTTAAATTTCTTTTTGTAATGCTATATCTTATGCCAATACAATTGGAAATATTTAAATGTCATTCACTTACTATATTTTAATTATTTTGTTTGGGACAGTTAAGTGTTACAAATAAACCCTAGGCATGTATAGATGAGCTTTGCCTTTTGAAAGTTTATCATCTGTTTTGTAACATTTCACCCTTTATACCATTCCACCCCAGAACGAAGACAACAGCATCTGGTGACTAAAAAATGTAGATGATTATTGTAGAAATATAATATACTGTTATAGTAAAGGAAGGATCTTAATGTGGTAGAAAACGGATAATGATTCAGTGTAGTGTATAATTATACATGACACAAATGATTGGGTACTTTATCACATGCACAGAACTGGTAGTTTTTAACTATGTATGCTTATGTATTCATTCAATAGGATATATATGCATCTCATGTTGAAATCTTATGACATCACTGAATGAAAATGCCAATATAGAAATTGATTGTATTTACTAATTAAGCATCAGAATTGTGGCCCTAGCATATGTATTAATAATGGAGGAAATTCACTGATTTTCTGTGACTTTAAAATTTTGATTCTCATGGAAGCTGTATTTGTAACAATAGATATGGCAGACCATTTTGAAACATAGCCATTATAAAGACACTAAGCAACAGAGCAACTCTGGATAATGGACTTTGTGATATTCAATTCAAGGGCATTTGTTTTCTTTCTAAGATAAGGGGAAATTATATTAAACGAGATTTGTGTGATACAATATGGTAGAAAAAAGTCCAAGGCTAAAGGTCAAGAGACCTGAGTTCCAGTTGTATCATTGGGGCTTATTAGTTATGTGATCTTGGGCAAATCATCCAATCTTTCTAGGTTTTCAGTTTCTTTATTTTTAAATAACATATTGGACCAGAGTATTTTATGTTCTGTCTAGCTTTAAAATCTCATGATTATTTTCTGTCTCTGGAGTTGAATTTTTTTTTTTTTTTTGGAAAGCAGATTGATTTTGCATTGTTAGAGGAAAATAGAGTACACTCATCTCTTAAAGATTTATATACTTGGAAGTTGAGCATATGAATTTTGAAATTTTCATTATTCAGCAATGAGTTTTGTAGTTCTTTGAAGTGAAGGTTTCAGAGATTAGGCCAAATCTCTTTTTTTCTTTAAAATCTCCAGTGTAGTGCTATTCAATCAAACTTTCTCCCATGTTCTATATCCTTGCTGTCCAATGTGGTAGCTACTAGCCACGTGTGGCTGTTGAGCACTGGGACAATGGCTAGTGAAATTGAGCAACTGAATTTTAAATTTTATTTAATTGTAATTAAATTAAACTGTGACAAGTGGCTCCCATATTGGATAGCACAGTACTGTAGAGTGTGTGTGTGCGTGTACGCATGTGTTCACATGCATGTACATGCTGAGTATGGAGTGGGTTGGCAGGAAGTAAAGGAGAGGAGTGGTAGACCATTATTTTGAATGATGGGATGCCATTTATACTTTACTGCTCAGGATGTACATGAAGTGGAATTTAACCCTCTCCAAGAACCATTTTCTACTTTTGCTTTTTTTTTTTTTTTGCATTACATTATATATTATGATAGCCACTATGTATACTAGACAACCTATTGTTTATATTATTGTATGTTTTTCTGATTAACCTATAGTTTTAAAGCTACATATCCCCAGTATATTAAGCATGTTGTACCAATTACATTTTATCATCTTACCCATCCTTAAAATCTTTTGTTGTGAGAATCTATGAATGGAGTTTATGAGACCTTTGGAATGTGCTGGACATTATATTTGTAGTAAAGTGATATCATTTATAATCATGAGTTTCCTCCTTGCTGTGTGGCCTTATATAAGTTATTCTATCTGCTTTGAGCCTCAGCGTCATCATCTGTAAAATAAGAATAACAGTAATGCTAACCTTGTGTGGTTTTTATGAAGATGAGATTAGATGGTGAATTATGTAAAGGACCTAATACATTGTGTGATAACTAATAATAATAATGATGATGATGATAGTTTGAGATTTTATATTTAGCTATGAATTCAGGATACACACAATGGGGTTGTCATGTTTATAATTAAGTAGTAATATATTCTGGCCTTTAAGCTAATTTAAATTTAATTTTGTATTTGTAAATAGTGACAATTATTTCAGTTTTGGATTTGAGATAATGTTCCCATTCTCTGAAAAGGGCAGCATTTGTGTAATGGCATAAAGGAATAGCAAAAATTTAGATGACTTTTTTGTTTTCCACATTCATATTACAATATACATATTTCTGTAAAAGAGTATTACTTTATCAGCTTATGTTGGAAAATGACATGATAGCATGTCTATTCATCTTATGTTATTTGTAATTAATTAAATATCTATTAGAATATGATATATAATAAATGGTACATTGTTAAGCCAGTACCTTTACCTTTTTAAAACTGACTTCACATTATGTCCTAATTATTATATACTATAGTCAATGGATGGAACGTCTTTGTTTTCATATTAAACTATAGGTTCAAATATTATATATAAAGTGAGTATTTAATATCATTGAAACATATTATTAAAGTTATATTGATACATTCATTAATTTTATTGACTTTTATTATCTTTATTGTCTCCTGATCTAAATACTTTTATTTGTATAAATATACAATTGCAGGACTCATTAACTTGCTTCTTACAGAAATGTTCTCTTTACTTGTAGGGTATTAATACAAGCCATTAAGCTAGAATTTCTTCTGGCAAAAACAATCCTAACAGATGGCAACTTTTCTCTCTATTAATTTTGGATTGGACATGTACTTTGGCTTGTTTGGTCGTGTCATAGTTGTAACATAACAAGAGTCATTCAAGCAAATACAATGACAATATAACCGTGGACATGTACAGTATGCAAATATATAGCCTAGCCTATCAAAACTACATAAAGATTAACATGATTTCCTATTGTAAATAGGAAGGTTAAGTGATCTATTAAAGCATAAGCTTCATTATAACTTATCTGGTATGTCTTTAAAGTTAATGCCAAATCTATGGCAAATATTTAGTCAGTTTTCTAAGTGTTTTATCTTGATATTTGAACGTTCATAGAAATTAGAATATATTGTTGTATCATTCAGATATCTGATCATGTTAGAAACAACCTTAATCAGCCCTTTTAAACCATGTAACTTTTGATTTTTGAATGTAGATGTGGGGCAGATGGGCTAATCTCCCAAAAAGCAACTTAAATATATAAGATATAGATTCAAGAGTAAAGCATACCTTTTAATCTCTTCTCCCTATTTTGGAAAAAATAACTCTATCATAATAGATCTGTAGATGTCAAGTCAAAATACATTTGAAATATTTGTCTTTTCATAATATATTTTTCCCATGCTAACCATTAATTTATTTATGTGTGCTTCTATATATAGTATAGAAGTATCCTTATATAATCTGTTTTTTCCAAAGATTCCCCTTGTAGTTTGCCCTTTGAGCACTCTTCTACTCATTGCATTCTTTAAAAATAAAAAATAATACATTTAAATGACATCTTTTCAGTTAAACAATTAGCCAGTTACCTTAGATTTGAGCAGCATTTTCCAAAAATGCTACTTAGGAATAATTTATGGAATACCTGGCACTTAGCATTTTGTTGATTCCCTTCTAGATTAAAATTACCAGCAAATAAATTCCTTTTTATAATAGGGAATCTCAAAATCAGAAGGTAAGAAAAGCAAAACTCATTTTTCAGTATCAATATATTTAATCAAATACTTTACTTGAAAACAAGCTCTTACATATGCTTTATTATGAAGTGTGCATTAGTATTAGTGTCCCAGTGCCTTCTAGTTGATCTTAATTCACTTCTATTATTTTTTTCATACCTAGTAAGTTAATCCATCTTAATTACATATTTTAATACTTTATATATTTTGTACAAATCATCCCATTAAGAGGATGGAGAGAATGTAAATCAATGTAATAATTTATCTAAGTTATCACTGTTCCCTGTTTAATATTAGGGTACTTTTATAACTTTAATTTATTTTAGAAGTGTTTATAACCCTGTAGAATTGAGGCCAAGTGTACTGTGAGGACAGCTGGACATGAAAGATACATTTTGTGATCTTTTCAAAGGGCTCTATCTGCCCGCTTTAGCAATTTGGGTTTTTCAGAGGGAGTTTAATATTTCTTCGTATTCTTTTTAAAAGCACAACATACTTGGTCATGACATCTTTGTTAGAATTGTTTTGGACATTAGATAATTTGTCATTAATTTTGTTGTTTATAATTAAAGTCATAATCATACTTCTAGAAATATTTGCTTTTCTTATTTTATCGTTATGTGTGTATGCCTTTAGTGAATATATTATCTTAATGCATTATTTCATTAATTTATTTAATGTGTTTTTTAAAACAAAATTTGCTTTCTAATTGCAGGTGGCCTGCATGCAGTTTATAAATGCCCTTGTCACTTCTCCTTATGAGCTTGATTTTCGAATACATTTAAGGAATGAATTTCTCCGTTCAGGACTAAAAACAATGTTACCAGTAAGTTGAATGTATACGTTTATTATGCTGATGAATTTTAATATTTTTTTCACTTCCACAAAAGTACTTGAAGCAGAGTAAATAAATGTGCTTTGCTATTTTGTTTTGTAAAGCATTAGACATTTTGTAAGCTTTTTTGTATTCCAGTAATAGCGTTCTCTACATACAAATGACGATTCCGAATTCAGCTAATAATGTGCCCAGAAGCGATGTGTTTTTGTTTTTTGTTGTTTTCCTCAAGTCAAGAGGGAACTTCTTTTCTTTGAATTTTGAATATTGAAAACATGAGACTTTTTTTTTTTTTTGCAGTTTCAATTTTCATTTAAAATTTTCTGCTTTCCTCTTTGATAACTTAGATTGATTTCATTGGTATTCAGGATAAGCATGCATAGAGTTTTGATTAGTATATGCCAGACACATTGCTTAAGAATGTTCCTCTTGTTACAAGGCTATAGGAACTTTTCCAATCAAAAACAATTTTGTTTCTTAAATTGAGTGTGAATATTTGCTGTAATTATGACAGTGTTAAAAACATTTTTGAAACGACTTTATATGCTGAATCTTAAATGAGCACACTTATTTTTATAAATACAAATACAACTACTGTGGTTTTATATTTTATTAAGTATATTAACTGAAGAGTGACTATTGAAGACTATGGCATTGTTCAAGACAAGTAAAATTACGCTAGTGTCTTTAAGCTACTCAGAATATACCTGAGAGACAAGAAGTAAAAGTAAGGAAGTGGGGAAAAAGCACTGAGGAGAGAAAAACAACAACAACAACAAATGTCATTGAATGTGTGTGTGTGTGCCCATGTGTATGACCTAGTTTACCAGAAATACCCAAATTGGGGACATTTCCTGGTGAGGAATCAGTATGTAGCATAAATTTGTAACATATGGTGGGTTACTTTTAACTGAAAGTAGTTGAAACCCATCATAATAAGTGGTGTGGTTGGACCTGTTAAACCCATTTTAATAAAATGTATGATAGGGTCCACCTGGTTTTGGAAATTTCTATGTCAATCCCACCTGAAGTGGTTCTTTCATTCTTGGCACCTAAAACCAAGGCATTGGATGCAGAGAATCAAAGCAACATTTTAAGTGACCCATCTAGAGATTCAGTGTGCAGTTAACTTAGGCACATTCACCAATTACAGTTAGTGTGACATATGATTATTCTTGTTTTTTTTTTTTTTTTTCACTAATTTTCTTTTCATCTAAAGCCTGTAGCCTTAGGTAGCTAAAGATAATCTTACAGTCTTGATGGTAGTTTGCTTTTGAATTTCCTTCTTGTCTGTTTCCATGCTTGTTTTTACTGGGCTGGTTCTCTCTTTATGGTAGCATCTTTGAAGACTTGCTGGCTGCAAGGGCTCTGTAGCATCCTCTACTCATTTACTAATATGCCACGTTTTCTGCCATAGTTGTTGCTCTTACTTTTCTGTCTTTCATTCCCCTCTATTTATAATTGAACATTCACTTTCTGCTTTATACTACTGAATGGCTAGTCAAGAGAATTGTGACTCTCATTTTAATTTATTTTAGTCCTCATTTTTCAGAAACGGTATGGTATTGTAGCCCTTGTCCTTAACCTTTTGCACTTTTGTCTGGGTACATTAATCTCTGCTGGGCTCAGTGGCCTCATGTTATTCATTTGGTTACACAGACAGCTAAGATTATGTGTCAGTGTTTCTAAGCTACACTTTTCCATTGGCCATATAGCCCTATATAAAACTTTTTGTGGTACTGTGTGCTTCTTAATTTATATGTTCTTTTTTTAAATTAAAAATATTTTAAATTATGGATACAAAATAGTTGTACATATTTTTGTGGTAAAATTTATATTCGGCCTACCAAAGTGCTGGAATTACAGATGGGAGCCACTGCGCCTGGCCTAAGTTTTATATTTTTTTATAGAGACAGGGTTTCGCCGTGTTGGCCAGGTTGGTCTTCAACTCCTGGCCTCAAATGATCCACCCCAGCCTCCCAAAGTGCTGGGATCGCATATACAAGAGTAGAATCAGTATTCGGGCAGATAGACCTTGAGAAGATTAGAGATCATTTATTTAGAACTGTAGATTTCACTGCTGTTGTTTTAGTTTATCACAACTTGGGAGCAGGACAGAGTGGTCATGGGTTAACATATACTACATACCCCACATGTCGACTACTATCTAATTAACCTGCTAATGAACTAAATATTTAAATTTAAACCACTGGAATTTATAGTAACATTACATATCCTTTATATATGCAGTGAAGCTTAATAATATGGTCATAGATGAGCCTTTAAAATCCTTACATTTTTTTCTATTTATTCTTTTTTTATGTCCAGTTCTAACAAGAATTCCCTAATGTTCTAGAATACAGTATATTCAAAGCAGCAAATTAGATGTGACTAGGGCTAATTATTAATTGTTGGTATATGGATGAAAAATTATATGTATCTAGAATCATTATGAGTTGGGAAAAACTGGTTCTTAGTATTTCAGTAATCCTTGAGATCAACATTGTAGTAGAGTGAAACTTTTTTTCATAATAATTATCAGAATCTTCAAGACAACAAATTTTTAAATTATATTCTTTAAAAATTTATTTTCAAGGTTCCTGTCATCCTTATAGTTAAATTTTGATGTTGAAAAATAGTTTATATTTCATTTACATGGAAATTTCATGTCTGATAAATTTGCTTTAGTAATTTAGAATAAATGAGTTGTTACAAACTCTACAGTGAGTTTTAAAATAGGATTTTTTCTGTACTTAATTTACATTGATTTCTTCTGAAATTTTCCCCATTTGCCTTTTATTTAAATAAATTAAGAAAATATTAGTTAAATCAGATACGTGAAGGAAAAACATAGTAAGAAATGGTGTTGGTAGGCAGTAGGCATACTTTTATCTCTTTAAAAGTCTGAGAAACTCTTTCCTGTTTTAAAGACTCAATTTTGGTTGGTTGTTAATCAGTAGTGTACTGGCAATGGACTTTGATTTCCTTTGAAGTATACTATGTTATAGAAAATTACATATGTCAGGAATTCTGCAAAAAATAATTTTAGATCTATACAGCATGTCTTTTTAAAAAATAACAAGCATAGAGTGTTTCACATAATTAATTACAATGTATTTCAGTAACTTTTTGGTAGTTCACATTTTAAAACATAAAACTTCCGTGATAGATTTCCATTTACTTTTATAGGAGACCCATCTTATTATTTATTATTTGTACTATGTAAAATTTTTTATTCAGTAAATATTTATTTTATCAAGAATTTATGAATATTTCAAGGCTTGACATTTGGCTGAAAGGAAGTTTCATAAATATAAGCATATATATGTGTATGTGTATATGCATATATATTTACAGTAACTTCTCGTTTAATGTCATTGATAGAATCTTGCGAACTGCACCTGGAAGCAAAACTGTATACAGTAGGTCCTTGAATAATGTCCTTTCATTATAACGTTGATGAGAAAAGAAAATTGGTTTTGCTATACATTTTTTGCTTCAAGTTGCAGTTTCCAAGAACTACTAAGGACATTAAATGAGGACTGACTCTGATAGACCTGGAGCGTTATTAATAAAGAATATTTATAAAATACTGCAGTTACACATGTCTAAATTTTATATTGTGCTATATGTGCTCATATACTATATATAGTATAAATAATGTCTGGATCTAATAAAGAACTAAATTGTACATTTAACCAGTTATTTTCACTGAAAATATTTTAATTATGCTGACTGATTTTCATGTTTTGTAACGTTCTATGCTAAATGGCAGTACTTAAATTTTTCTGTTTTTCTGACATATTTGAAAGTGTTTAAGTTTTACGATTAATTTCTGAGAGAGAATATATGGTGACAAGAATAAGACATACTGTAAAATGTGTGACAGGTTGTTTCTGCAGTGAGCAGTGTATTGGGTTTGTCTGGCTTATGTAATTTTCTAAATAGCGTTCAGAAATCACCTGATAATATGACCCAGCAACGTTAGATAATTTTGCATTCTAATAAGTTTCTTCATTCCATTTCAAACTGGAAAACTAGAGCTAAAGCAAGTTATTACTAAAAAGGAAACCAAACATAAATATATTTACTTATGTTTGATATGAAATTATGTAGAAACAATTATTTTCATATGCTCTGCAGGTAAATTTTCAATAAATCATTATGTATGTGAGTGTTAGAAAAAAAAGCATCTAGAAATTGCTGAAATTTGTTTGGCTTCAGTAATAGCCATTACATATCTATAATAGTTCTATTGAATAAAGATAGAAACAAGAAATGTATCCCATTTTGTTTTATCGACCTAATTTGAAGTACACCATGCTTGCATTTCCTTTTAGAGTTCAAGCTCAGCTCTGAACATCCTAGTCCCACTTTCGGTATCACCCTTGAGCATCCACAGTTGTGATTATCGATTTGGGTTTTGAAAGCTGCAACTTAATGGACACATATTAAAAGATATTCCAGGTGATATATATTGAGCCCAACAATCTCTAGTGTGGCATGCTTCTAAATTTTTTATACTATTATTATGAAAATTATCAGAGGTTTGTAATGCATGTGCTTATAATGTATTACAAAAACATAACTTTTATGCCCAAGTTGGTATTTTGTGATTAGGCTAAGCAAAAATATAAGGTGGGGGAGGAGGTTAGATGTACAGCTTAATAAAAAGTCCAAACGCCTTTTTGCTTTAAAATCACAAAATATCTTTTAAAATAAATGTGTTTATACATCTTTTCACGCCATACTTGGGACTGTTGTGCTTGAATATATCCTTGCATTTGTTCTTCGTTAATACAATTGATCTGTATTTGCATTTTTTGCCAGAGGCATATGTGAATGTTCTGACTGCATGAGTTCTTTTGCAATCTTTGATTAGTGTGTTTAGTCAAAACGACAGCATTTAATTTGGGTTGTTAGCAGTTAGTTTTTTTCTGTTGTAGAACTGATCGCTAATTTTTTAATGTGAGTAATCAAAATGTAGGGCATGGAAAAAAATTAAGTGAATGCAATGAGGTCCTTTTATTTTGAAATAGAAAAATTCAGCTACATTTACTTTCAGAAAACCAAGTGCCCGCGTCAATATTTGAAATTGCTTCTGTGTTTATAAATGAATAATTGTGTTCTGCCCTTTATTACCTAAATATGCTGTTGTCAAACTGTTATTCATGTGTTAAGTTTTATGTTTATATATTAGGATCTAAAAGAAAAAGAGAATGATGAGCTTGATATTCAGTTGAAAGTATTTGATGAAAACAAAGAAGATGACCTAACTGAATTATCACACCGTCTCAATGACATTCGAGCAGAAATGGAATATCCTTTGACGAACCACAAAACAATTTTGTGTGCATTGTGAGAAAGGGATTTGTGGGCAATTTTGTGGACCATTATTAGAGTTCTTGTCTGTCAGCCCAATTTATATCCATTTATTTATATTAGAACCTTACTATAATGCTGTCCTTGAGATTCATGTTGAGGAATTGTCAGGCTGTCTTGATGATTTACACAGAGTGTATTGAAATCTGCACAATGGCTCACAGTATTATAGGTATACTCTGCTCAGTGGTCTTGAATAAAGAATAGCATAAGGTAATATATCTTACATGTACGGATTTTTTGGGGGAAAAGTTCACTGCGTTCGTATGTGACTATAGGTGAAATACTTATTCAGTTTATTAAATCAAGCTTCAGTGACTTAGAGATATAAGGCAATTCAAATAAATATCTTATTTTGTATTCAAATATTTGTGTTTCTTAACAATAACAAAAATGTTTAGATGCAGTAGTATCTGAATATAGCAAAGCTATGTGGTAGAAGCATCTGAGTCAAATACAACTAGCGTATAACCTTCCGACGGCAACAATTTCATATGAAATTATTTTAGATCTAAGAGATGGTTGTCATAGCATTGCTGGCCATTTGTTTCACACCTGTTATGTTTCTTACTTAATGGATTCTGGTGAAGTTGGGAAACATGTCAGAACCAAAGTGACCTTTGAGTTGGATTTTTTCTCAGTAATGTTTTCTTCCCTTTTCTGCTCCTCGCCCCCACTCCCCAAAGCTGGAAGTAATATTCCCCTCCTTGAAATACCCAAAGTACCTTGTTTGTTCTATTTTATTTATGTACACTTCTGTGCCCCTGTGAGATTGAGGGCAGAAATGTTATGTTTAATCTTTTTTCCTTCAATGCACCTATGAAAGTCTTACACATAGGTATTGGATAAGTGTGTGTGCAATGAATAACAATGTTATTATTATAAGGAATAATTTCTAGTAATTTTTATTCATCATTAGAGATGCCAGTCTACTGTGGCTTCTATAATATTAAATGTTTTTCATATCAATTAATATCTTGCTTTACATAGATTTCTCTTATAATCAAACTTCACCATAAAGCTATTTTTGGATCCATTGTGTAGCCATTTAAGGACCTCATGAGACTTTAGCACAACACTCTTATGTAGGGTCTAAGAAGTAAGCCATCGTATGCTTAATTCTACTTTGGAGAAAATGTTGACATTTGAGGTTATTTTAGGATATTAAATTACATCTTGTCTTTTATCTTTATTTTACCTTGGTTTTCCAGGTCCTCACTTTTATTACAAAAATGGATCCATTTGTGGAAATCTGATTTCTAGTTTACTAGAAGCATCTAAATTTCTGCCACTCTTTATATCTTGTCTCTACTTTTCATTTTTTATCAAATAATGAAATACAAATGAATGCAAACAATAATAATTGCAGATTTAGTAAGTATTTCATCTGGATAAAATAAAACTGATTTTGTGACCTTTTAGCAGTTTACAGCAGCTCATTTGCCTTATATCTTATGTGGCAGTGAAAATAGAGTAGTAGTGATTTGCATAAATAATATAGGTCCTCTATCACAACTACAGGAAGATCAAAAGGAGACCATTTTCACTGATGGCATTGCTGTTCCAATGGTACCAGCTATAATCTGGACTTTAAAATATGTATAACGGATCAATTAAGATTTTGGCAGTCAGATGGTCTCGGACATGCTCTTGAGGTCTGTCTCTCTAGTTAAAAGATCAAAATGATTCCATAGAATCATTACTTTATGCAGATGTTTAAGTACTGGATCATAGAGTTGAAGGTTTAGAAATAGTAATGGAAGCAAGATTATAAGTCGATGTTTTACAAAGTTAAACTCCTTTGTTATGAATGAGACTCCCATCAAGAATCTTTAATATTTTTCCTTTACTTTCTACTGATATGAATGAAGTCTACCATCTTCTGTATAATATGCTGAAGGACACTGCTGCTGAAAATTACTTCTTATCCATTCTACAACATTTTTTGCTCATCAGAAATGATTATTATATCAGGTAAGAGGCAGTTCTGAGAGTACTATATTTATAATTTGAATTGGGTATTAAAGGAAAATGAACAATGTAGTGGGGCCTATGCAATATATGCATATATATACACAGAGGGATAACAGTTTGATTCCTTTAGGTAACATTTTCTAAAAGGTGTTCATTTTTTAAAATTTGGCCAGAAGAGAGCGATGCACTTTTAAAAATGGGTACTCCAGTGATAGGACTTTGGTAGGAATGAACCCAACAGACTGCACTGGCCCTGCAATGAATTTTCTTTTCTAGATAGTGATATCACAGAAAAAGCACTGAAGATTCTGGGGTAGAACTTTAAAGGTTTTATCTTGTGCATGTTAAGTAAGATTTTACTGTTATTTCTCTTTTTACAGTATTTATCTACTAATAAATGTGATCTTAACATCTAAGAAAATAGTAGTGCTAATATTTCAATTTTATGTCTAGTAATATCATCCTTCAAAATAAATGAGTATGATAATAACCACTAAAGTTAAAAGTTTTATAATCTAGTTAAATGGGAATATATCGGAAAACCAGAAAGTTATGAAAAGGCTTCTGAGTGACTGAAATTATCCACAGGCTGGTGACCATGATATTATATTTAACTGTCAAAGAGACTCTTAGTTGTTCTGCATACTCTAATTTGTGTGAAATTCTGACAACCTGGGTTCTTTGATTTCTTAAAACCTGCTTGATTAAAGGGAAAAGGAAAGCTACCATGAGGTCAGCACAGTCTCAACAAAAATTATAGCTGTAAAGCAGCGTAGAAAACTATTATAGTTCAGACCAGTACAATAATTTGATGGACATTGTGACATGACAGAGACATAAAAAATGTTTAAAATAGTAAATTTTGTGCTGTTTTTTAAACAGCAAGGCTGCTAATACGTTAAAAATTATTGTATTTTTAATTAAGTTCTAACAAATTTAAAAGGGGTACTGTGCCCACAGGTACTCAGTTAGCTGGGGAACATCATTTATGTGAAAGTATCCATTTCTCAGCAACTAAGTAAGAAGTTATTCTTATATGGCATGTTTTTCATCCTAAGAACATCCATGTGAGGCAGAAGTGTGACAAGCATTTTATTCCACTTAGGGATGATTAACCTGGCTTGAAAGGGAACAGCTGTGTTTTCCTTATTTATTGACTAGACTGAGGTTGTAATCCAGTATTATTTACTCTAGACCTGATGATGACTTGAAAAAACCCAGATGTGTAATATGTATTACTATTTATTCTTATTCTTGGGACCAGACCCATTACTAAAGACGTGGAAGAGCAATTAGAGTCTATTTGGCTTCATTTACAAACTTTTAGTAGGTTGGCTAGTTATCAGCACACTATATTTAGGGAAGTTTACATTGTAATTTGTCTATAGTCATACTTCTTACTACTGATTTTTCTCTGTTAAATTTATTATCCTCTGACAAATACTAAATCTTACCCAAATTTTAATGCAAAAGTGCCTTTTAAAAAATTTTGCAGTATGTGAATGATCATTTTTAAGGCCAGAATTACCTTGATAGATTACAGAATTAGGATATATTTTAAAACCTCTGACACTTTAAACAAATTGAAGCAATAGCCATGCATATTAAGTGTGTATGCTTTTATAAAATGGGTCTTTTAAAATGTGTTGCATAAATAGATCCTTGGATAGTCTTGTAATATAAGTGGCTCTGTCCAGTTTTGTAAGCCTTTATAGCTATCTTGACTAAAAGTGCTGTAGTAAATTCAACACATTGCTTGCCACGTAATGAGAAGAAACTCATCCCTTATTGAAATTGAGAACCTGTGGATGCGTAGAACCATTTCTGTATCCATTAATGTAGGACTAACAGCTCATTTGTTTTTATTAACTTTAGAAAAAATAGCATAAGTAAATAGAAAAGGTTGATAAGTATCTTTGAACACAAGCTTGAATCCCTGCAAACTAGATTATGAAGTCACTAGATGTAGTTGATTACATCATAATGGGTTTGGTACTGTAACAGCCAGACCATCCCTAAGCTTAGGCATACCTGTCCTAAGGAAGTGTAGTGGCTGCAGGATTTTTAAAACAACTCCAGAAAAAGACCTAGTTCTTCTAATACGTTGAAAGTCTTCTAAAGAAAATTGATTTGCATGGATAGAAAGGCATTCATGAATACTTTCTCTCTTTTTCAGACCACAATATTATAAAATAATTGAGGAATGCGTTTCACAGATAGTGCTACACTGCAGTGGTATGGATCCAGACTTCAAGTACAGGCAACGATTAGACATCGATTTCACTCACCTGATAGGTACGTATCATAATCCTCATTGTCCTCTGATTGCGTTTTATGCCTTCTGTATTATAAGCACTTTTTAAGTGAAGAAGTTCAGTAAGAAGTTTCAGTTCTTACTGAACTTCTATTCATATCTGGTAAATCATTGTGTCTGTGGGCACTCAATTGCTATAATTGTTAATTTTAATGATCATGAGAGTTCTGCCTGTGTGATTAGAAATATTAACCTATTTAGGGGGCCGGACACGGTGGCTCATGCCTGTAATCCCAGCACTTTGGGAGGCCGAGGTGGGCGGATCACGAGGTTAAGAGATTGAGACCATACTGGCTAACACGGTGAAACACCGTCTCTACAAAAACACACAAAAAAATTAGCCAGGCCTGGTGGCGGGCGCCTGTAGTCCCAGCTACTCGGAGGCGGAGGCAGGAGAATGGCGTGAACCCGGAAGGCGGAGCTTGCGTGAGCCGAGATCGTGCCTCTGCACTCCAGCCTGGGTGACAGAGCGCGACTCTGTCTCAAAAAAAAAAAAAAAAAAAAAGAAAGAAATATTAACGTATTTAATAAGTTCCAACACTCCTGGAGGTAGTTTAAGCTTAGTGTCCCACAAGAACCCATTATATTATTATAGATGAATGCATTACTATTTAGAAACACGACTCTGAAATCTTTTCATTTTATACTGGTACTTTAGTGGTCTTGTAGAAATACAGTGGGGTCTCATTATAGTTATGTTATTAATGCTCAAGTTTTAGAAAAGAAATACAGGCTCATTTCAATAACTTGAGACCTTCTAAGGCTCTCAAATGGATCAATTTATATTTTCATAGACCTTAGAGTTAGAAAGAATTTGAGGTGATCATATTCATCTCCTTAGATTGCTCCTTATATCATCCTAGACTGGTAGTTAGTGATACTTTTCAGAACAACCTCTGAAGGATGATCTGAACCTTCCCTTGTGAAGTGTGCTATGCTATCTAGCCTTATAGCTAAGCAGTCTTATTTATACTTAATTGGAATCACTGTCGTTAAGGTTCAAGCATGAACTTGTCTTATTTTTAAAGAAAGAAAACAAAAGCTATTGTATGCCAATTATATATTATTTTTTATTCCATAGCACAAGGCAGATATACAGTAACATTCAAAGATGGATAACTTATTATTTATGTATTAATTCTGTTTTAAATGTAATACGTACTTATCAGGCAATCTAGAGACTTATGTAAGTGACAAACCACCAATCACATTCGTGATCGCTCCCTTTTCAGCTTGGTACATTTCCTTATATCTCTTTCTTTATGACCTATCTATCTCTCTGAATGCTGATTTTTCTTGGAGTGTTATATTATGAGAGTTTTTCCATGTTAACCTTCAAAATGTGACTTTTGATGTCTGTGTAATATTCCATTTTGAGAAATACCATAACCATTGCAACCAGTCCTTTCTTTTTGTGCATTCACAATTGTTTTTAGATTTTCGCAGTTATAAATGAATGTGCTGTCAACATTCTTGTATATAAATGTTTGTCTTTTTCTCATTATTTCCTTAGGATTGATTTCCATAAGTGAGAGTATGAACCTTCAAAGGCCAAATGCTTTTCAGAAAGCTTGTGCTAATTTACCCAGCAGTGAATGTGAATTCTAGCCTCATTGCATATTTTTCAATGAGTTTGAAAAACAAGTTTATTTTGCATTTTGTTGAAGGAGTCATAAAGGACTATTGTCAAATATGTGTATTAGCTTATAATCCATTATAGACCATAGTTAGGACACACACGCTACTGTTGATTTTGATCTTATTAATCTTAAACATGGAGTTGTTGTCACCTCTCACACAATAAACTATAGTTTTTTGAAGTATTTTATAGTTGAAAAATAATTGAATACCTGTAAAAATAATAATTTAGTCAAGTAGTAGTCAGTATTCAACAGACATTTGTTTTGTGTACTGTGTACCAGGTACTATGATTCTTTATCATTAATCAAAAGTGTTGGGTGAGGAGAGATGAAGGGATCAGGTGAGAGAGGATAGTCGGCATCATAAACCCATTGTGATGTTATCCACCTGTCATCTCTGTGATTGTGAACAAATCATTTAACTTCTCTAAGTTTTAGTTTCCTCAACTTTAAAATTGAGTAAGTCACATATATGAGTGGCTCTTAATATTTTATGGTCAAAATCCTTTGTAAGAAGTTGACAAATGCTTGGAACTTTGATTAGAACACACATAAGTTCATATACACAAAAATTAGGTGCTTCAAGAACTTCTAGGAAATCCATGGATCTGTATTTTAAGATGACTCGGACCTGAAGAGATTAGAGTCTCTTGTAATGTCACAATTCTTTAAGTCTGATATCTTTCATAAATCAAATCGTATCAGATCTCTGCCTAAAACTCTCTGATGCCTTTCCATTGAAATTTAAATTCAAAATCATTACCAACCGTGACTAGCACAGCTTAGATATGGCTGTTCTTTGACTTCATCATTTCCTACTTTCCTCCTCAGTTGCTTTAAACAAACAAACCAGCTTTATTGAGGTACATTTGATGTTAGAAAAACTACCCATATTTAAGGTATAGAATTTGATAAATTTTGCTATTAATATAGACACTTAAAACCATCATCAATGTCAAGATAATAATTCTGTTACACCCTAAAGTTTCTGCATTGTCCTTTTAGTTCTTTCTTTCCATGTCTACCACATCTTCCCATCCTGGGATATTACTGATCTCTCTCTTACTAGTTACATTTTATAGTCTCTCTGATTAGTTGCACTTTTAAAAATTTTATAAAAATAGAAACATACAGCATATACACTTTTTGCCTGTCTTCTTGCCTTCAGCATAATTATTTTGAGATTCATTCATGTTGTTGTATTGCCTGTATCAATAGTTCATTCATTTATATTGCTGAGTGGTATTCCAGTATATGGATATACCACAGTTTGTTTATGTATACCCTTGTTGATGGCCATTTAGGTTCTTTCCAGTTTGGGATTACTATAAATAAAACTGCTGTGAATATTCACATACAATTCTGGGTACTGGTATATATTTTTATTTCTTTTTGATAAATAAATGTAGAATGGCTACAGAATAGAGTTTATATGTACGTAAAATAATGAGAGATACAATATTGCCCAAAAGTTTTTCTTCAGTTATTTATATTCTGAAGTGTTTGATTTGACCTGAGAAGTCTGAAGTCTGTTTCCTTATGTACATGATACATTTTGCCCCAGATCAGAAGTAAAAATCTTTTCAAGAAGAAGCCTGAATTATCAAATATTATTCTGTCTCTCTCTAGCTTTTTTGTGAGACAGTTTTGAATCTTGCTAAGACTATTCATATCTTATTAACATTATTAAGGTTAAACATGGAGTCTTTGCCACCTCTCCACCCATAATAAACTATGGGGTTTTGAAGTGTTTTATAGTTGAAAAATAATCGAATACCCATAAAAATAATTTAATGAGATATGTTTATGGATGCTTAGTTTTGTGCCTCCACAATACTTTCATTGAATTCAGTTAGTATGCTAAAGAAAGAATATATGATATTTATGTTTTGTGTGTAGTATAGGTCAATTTCCATTTAGTAACAATTGACGTAAAAATGATAGTCTGCATTGCAGAGTTATAGGCTAGAAGACATCTTTTGTCTAGTGATCTCATGCCATAATTTTGAATCACTTTTGGTTGATCTTAATAGATTCTTGTGTGAACAAGGCTAAAGTTGAAGAAAGTGAACAAAGAGCTGCAGAGTTTTCAAAGAAGGTAAGCTTACAAAGTATTAGCCATAATTGTTACGTTAATAATTTAATCACAGTAATACTCTACTTTCTTTATTAATGTGAGACCTTCTAAATGTTTCATTTATGTAGTACTTTATATTTTTGGATTCAAACATAGCCATGGAATATTGATTTATCTCCTTATAAGGTAAGGTTACTATTGTTCTCTCCTCATCATGTTTAATCCATTATGGAAGAAAAACACTAGCCACATTATACTAAAGTGATACATGAAATCAAATTACATTGCTGAAAGGGTATAGTTGGAAGTAATCAACCAAAATAAATTCTCCCAATGCTTTCCTGCAGCTGTCACTTGCAGTAGGTAGCTCTTTGGAGAACTGTGAGATGTTTAGCTAGTCTTTTCTGTTGTGGTCTTTTATGTCAGTGCTATTGATAGCAATAACATGTTGCAGTGTTTTCTCTCTTTCTCACTCTCTTTCTCTCTCTGTTTAGACTTAGCTTCTTTGAATTTTGTAATTATCATTTTGTAAGTGATGCTGCTACTTCATGTAGGCCTGGTGGAATTTGAGGATCCCTTTCTGTGTTAATGTCTTAAATGCCTTTGAGTAAATGCCAGCTTTATGAATATCTGAATTGTATTCAGATCTAAGCTTGTCTTTTCCTTGTTTCATGGAAGCATAGCTATAATTTTATTAGCTTATACCACAAGTTTCTCTTTTTCTGTTCTAGAGCCTATTAAGCATTGGCATAGTATTTCTCTCCTGTTGGGTGCAGGCAGAAGGATTGAAGCACACGTCTAAAAGCTCTCCAGTTTTCAGCCTTCTGACAGCAAGATAATGTGCTTACATACTGCTGTCTCTTCAAAGTTATGACTTACCTTGGAGATTAGATAATCACTTTTGCTATCACTTTAGAAATTATAGAGTATTACTGAAGAAGTTACTTCAGGGCATCTGAAGAAATGTCTTTGCTCTTTCAGTTACTAGAATAGATTTTAAGAGCTTGAGCATAAAATGTTTGTGTGGAGCTGTCATTTTTATTGGTGAAAGAAAATGCATGCTTTTTGATTAATAGACCTTTATATTTCTAATGTTCTTGTTTTAAGCAGCACATTTAAAATTCCCTTTGAAAACCTTAGACTCTCCTTAAGTTTTGGCTGGCACTGTGATTACATACTACAAGACTGGAGCAAATTGTGACTATCTGTATGGTAAAGTTTTTTTGTGAGCATATGTATTATGGAAAAAGGAGTCCTGAAGTAATAGAAAAGAAATTTCAGTGTTTGATGCTTTAGTTTCATCACCAACATTTAGAATGAAAACCTGTATGGTCTCCCAGTGGTTAGTTACATGCATCCCCTTGTTCTGGGTCATTTTAAGAGTCAGTATAAAGTCATTTTTTAACAAGTGCTAGAATGAGAGGCAGTAGTTGTGAGGTCTGATCTCAGCTTTTCCACTAATTAGCTGTGACTTTGGGTAAGCCACTTACTCTCTTTAGATCTTAGTTTCTTCATCATTAAAAGGAAAGAATAAAATTAGTGGACTTGTAAGAAGACCTCTTCCAGCTCACATATTTCAGGCTTCTGTGATCCCCATTTGCTGTGTTTGCAGATTAAGGTAATTTTAAATTAAAAGCAGAAACACTGTGTGCCTCTCCTCCAACATACTAATAAACCATTTATAGAGGAAAAAATGTGTATAGTGTGCTCGTGTAGGTGCCATGATTTAGAAGCACATAGGAGAAGCTAACTTTAGGAGTGGGGATGGGAGTACAGATTGAGATAAATCTTAACACGGATAGTAGTAAAGGCAAACAAGCTCACATTGGAGGACATCCATCTTCTTAATGAGGTAGGAAAACAAGGTCATTGACTGAAGGATATATGGATCCTTCCCTCCAAGGATCTGGGGTAGGTTTGAAATTTAAAGAAATTAGAGAATATTTGGACCAGGATCTGTGGGACAATTTCCAGGGATTCAAGGAGAGATGAATAAAAGCATTTCAGGTTCGACCCAAAGAGTATTATTATCCAGTTTGCTCACCTACTCTTCAGACTTAGATCAGAATGGCATTTTATAATTTCCAAAGGTCAAAGCTACTATGAGGATGAATATTTGTTAACACTAAACATACTTTTGTATTGTTCCGCAAACTCTAAGATGGTTTTGGGCAGTAAGATGTATCACTTTTAGAAACAGAAATAACATTGTTAGAATAATGTATAGACTTCTAAATTGACTTGAAACAACATTGACAATAAAGGGCAAATAAAATGTTCTATAGCCAGACCCAGGCAGTAGTCACTGGAAATATGTAGGCAGGTTTGTGCCTGCTTAGAGCCCTGTCTGAGGTAAGGCTAAGGCAGGATACAGTGAATAAATATTAACCATTCAGAGTCTTTTTGGCTTAGCACCCCTTATTTTAACCTCTAGTTTTTCCTTTCATAACATGCTATACAAATGTTTTGGTTAACCATCTGAATTAGACTGCTATTAGGGCATTCTACTGTCAGAGTTTGTGAAGTACTGCTTTATGGATTCTAGACAACTAAGATTGCAATAGAAATAATTCCAATTTGTATTAATATACATACATTTGAGCATTCTAAAAGCGCAATTTATTTTCAAGATTAAATATAGTTAAGGAGTTGAAACTGCTTGATGGTTTATTTTTAGATGTCATTTTCTAATTCAGTAAACTTAGAAGTATGGGATGAGGCCACACATGGTGACTCACGCCTGTAATCCCAGCACTTTGGGAGGCCAAGGCGGGTGGATCTCCAGAGGTCAGGACTTCAAGGGCAGCCTGGCCAACATGGCGAAACCCCATCTCTACTAAAAATACAAAAATTAGCCAGGTGTGGTGGTGCACACCTGTAATCCTAGCTACTTGGGAGGCTGAGGCAGGAGAATTGCTTGAACCCAGGAGGTGGAGGTTGCAGTGAGCTGAGATCATGTCACTGCACTCCAGCCTGGGCGACAAGAGTGAAACTCTGTCTCAAAAAAAAAAAAAAAAAAAAAAAAGTATGGGATAAAATATTTTTAAAATTATTAATTCTAAAATTGAATTTTCAATAACAGAACAATAAAAATGTCCATTATGTGGGAAGAGAGACTTTTCAGTCTACCTTTTCGTCTTTGTATTTTTTTTTCAGAAGTGAAAATGTGTTTTCTTACCTTGGGTAGGGGGCATATTTCTTCTTTACTACCGCCACAAGCAATACCCTACCTCCACTTGGATACTTAATTGTTATGAAAATAATTACAAGCTGTGATTTTCTGAGTGATCTGGGAATTCAACTAAGTAAATCTTATTTAATACATAATGTTCTTTAAAGCTTTCTCAAAACTATATTATTAACTGTACATTGATGGTGGTGATCATTGCAGTTCGATGAAGAATTCACAGCTCGACAGGAAGCTCAAGCAGAGCTTCAAAAAAGAGATGAGAAAATCAAAGAACTTGAAGCAGAAATCCAGCAACTTCGAACCCAGGTAATGAAAGAAGATATAGACTTTGTGTCATGTCACAGCGAGTTTGATGGTAGAAAATTGTCTTGTTAGATAGAAGGAAAAATGTGACCAGAAGCAGACTTTTTGGCAGTTTTACATTTTCATTGAAATAACTCTACAGATTTTATATTCCAGGACAATAAATCATTTTAATGCTTGGAAAAAAAATAAAGCATTAGTTGCTCAAATGGCCCGGAATATTTTTAACAGAATATATTACAGAAGCAAAAGTGTTTTTGAGATGAAACTTTCATGATGATTTGAAAAATTGGGTACATACTATTTTCTTTCAAAAAGAATGTAGAAATAGTCATTAATTATAATTATGCCAAAAGCTTCTCTTGA
Organism: Papio anubis; assembly: GCF_008728515.1. Taxonomy (NCBI): domain Eukaryota; kingdom Metazoa; phylum Chordata; class Mammalia; order Primates; family Cercopithecidae; genus Papio; species Papio anubis. Next base: position 55,778,878 of record NC_044996.1, on the reverse strand, counting down.
GATCTCTTTGAATCTCAAGTAAATTTCCACCTACATTCCCTATGGTGAAAAGCTCCCATATATACTTAAAATTTCAATTAGGGTGTCTAAACTTTCAAACTGATTGTGTATTCTCCTCAATATACTTTATGTCTTAAATGAATATTAAGAAATTGAAGATGGGCTGGGCACGGTGGCTCACGCCTGTAATCCCAGCACTTTGGGAAGCTGAGGCGGGCAGATCACGAGGTCAGGAGATCAAGACCATCCTGACTAACACTGTGAAACCCCGTCTCTACTAAAAATACAAAAAAAAAAAACCAAAAAAAATTAGCCAAACATGGTGGTGGGCTCCTGTAGTCCCAGCTACTGGGGAGGCTGAGGCAGGAGAATGGTGAGAACTCAGGAGGCAGAGCTTGCAGTGAGCTGAGATCACGCCACTGCACTCCAGCCTGGGTGACAGAGTGAGACTCTGTCTCAAAAAAAAAAAAAAAAAACAAAGAAATTGAAGATGATGTCTTAACATAGTGGGTACTCAGTAGATATTTGTTGATTGACTAGGTCTGTTTCCACCAATCTCGTGAAAGTTTACTTCAAAAGTCACCAACAAACTCCAAAATACCCAATCCAGGGGCCTTTTCCTTCCCTTAGCCTGTATTACTTATCTCTAATATTTGATCATTTCTTTTCAATAAATTAATCTCTTTCTCTGTCTCTTTCCCTCCCTTTTTCTCGGACTTCTTTTTCTACATGTTTGAGAACTTAGTTTCTCCTTATTTTTTCATCCTCATATGGTGACCTTCCACAATATTCTGTCCTCTGCTCTTTTCTGTGATTTTTTTTTTTTTTTTTTTTTTTTTTTTTTGCTGTACTATTCCATTCAGTATTATACATTCACATATCCCCTTTTAGTAGGTGTCAAGTCTCTGGAGTTTGTCTTCTAATTCCAGCTCTTGATTAGCTGGCCCCATAGGATGGTCCTGTTGCATGTTGAAATCAAACCCAGTTTTGTGGTTTTCTCTCTTTCCTCAAACCAGTTTGTTGTCCATTCCTATTTAAATTTTACTACCAATTTTAAAGATGGTGAAGCTGGAGTTTTCTTTCCCTTTTCCTTGCCCCACCCACTGACAAATTAAGCTAGTCACTGTTTTATGTCTGTTCTTTCTTCAACTCCACTCATACTACACCTCTTTGCATCAAAACCCAGAAACCTCCAGGTTCACTCTCTTATGATGTCTCGTCTGGACTATTACAATTGTTGCCTAACTTTTCTCCCTCCTCAAATTCATCCTTTATGTCAGTGGCAAATTAATCTTCCTGAAACAATTCCCTGATTATTGTCACTCCAGGCTTTAATATGTTCACTTGTTGCCTATTGCAGTCAGGATTAAATAAAATCTCCTTACCAGGAATGTTAAAGACGCTCTGGCATGGGTTTTTCCTCCCTTATCTCCCCTTTGCAGCCTGGGCTCTGACTGCTCCCCTAACTACGGCCTCCGTTGCAGCTAAGTCACCTTTCCTCCCTTCACATTTGGAAATTACTGTCTCCATACTTAACCCTTCTGCCAGCATTTCCCAGAGATTAGTTACAGAAATGACGATAGGTTGTTCATGACGAAAGCATTCCATAGTCCTATAAATTGAGTACACATGTTCTCATCTTGGAGATTCATAATACTCATTAGCATATTAAAAGTTCCAGATATTTTACATTGAAGAAACCTGCCTACCTCTTTTTCATATCGATTTCCCATACTCATTTGACCATGGCACCTTTTATCTCAGAGCACCCTTCAACATCTCCAGGAAATAGTGTTTTCATAGAGCTTAGTAGAGAAATGTTGGCATATATTATTCTCTGTCAGAAATTCCCTCCTTTGCTCATCTGTGTATGTGAAACATATCCTTTAAGGAGAAGCTCATTAAGACATTGTTTGGAAAGCTTCACCAAAAACTCCATTAGCGAATTTCTCTGAACTTTCATATCACTTTTCTAGACCACTCATGGGATACTTGTGTGCCTGCTCTATTCTGCTAGAGCATAGACACTTTGAGGACAGTGTATTTCTTATTGAAGGCCCCACTGTACCTTGCACAGGCCTTCACCACACAGTGAGTAGTTACTTACTTATGGTTAAATTAACTGTAAAAAGTGCAGAATCACGAAGCACTCTCAACTCCTGGCCTCAAGCATTCCTCCTACCTTAGCCTCCTGAGGAGTAGCTGGGATTACAGGTGCAGGCACAGGGCTGTATACTTTCTAGTGTGCACAAAATAATGTCAAATACTAAATTATTCATTTACCATATTCAATTTACAATACGATGTGGTAGCCTAATTTAATTATTCAATTCCTAATTGTTCATGGGAGGCAAAGGAAAGGCTGATATAATTTGATTTTTAAAGGCTGGTAGCATTTAATGTCAATATTTGAGATTCCTTATTAAATTTGTAAAATAGGTATTTAACTTGAGTAAAATTTTATTTAAATAGTAGCATTTTGTGGTTGTATAAAATTCCAAGAATAAATATGATCTAATAGAGGTGAAAAATTGAATGATGTTTACAAATGTGTATTACTTTGAATTATGTTGTCCATTAATTAAAAAATGGGACACACATTTTGCCTTTCAAAGTATGAAAAACATCCTTTCATACACAAAATTTGTAGGATAAATTACTGATTTTCTGAACCTTTAATTTTGCCACAATTACTTTTGTCTCAGTTAAGACTATAAAATCAGACTGTTTTCTATAGTTTTGCTACTTTAAAAGTAAAATTAAAATAATTTTACGTATTTTAATCTTGTCTTTCTTTCTAACCTCAGAGAGAATTGCATTCCAGGAAAGGATGGTCATTTGCTAAGCATAGAAACACTTTAGTTGTATGTATGTATATACATACATTAACATTCATCTATGTGAACAAACTAGTGTGAGTGAATATTATGGGTAACCTTTCCATGATCTTGTCTACCTATGAGTGTTAGCTTTAATATTTTTGTAAATAGGTTAGTCCTTTCAACTGGTTGTTCCAAAAATTTGCTTCAATTTGCTTTCTAAATATATGTATGGCCGTGTACGGTGGCTCACGCCTGTAATCCCAGCACTTTGGGAGGCTGAGGTGGGCAGATCATGAGGTCAGGAGTTCTAGACCAGCCTGGCCAACATGGTGAATCCCCACCTCTACAAAAAATACAAAAATTAGCCGGGCGTGGTGGCGGGCGCCTGTAATCCCAGCTACTCGGGAGGCTGGGGCAGGATAATAGCTTGAAACCGGAAAGCGGAGGTTGCAGTGAGCTGAGATTGCACCACTGCACCCCAGCCTGGGCAACAAGAGCAAAACTCTGTCTCAAAAATAAAATAAAGTAAAATAAATAAATAAAGATATTTATAAATTTAGTTAGAACAACTAAATAATCCAAGTAGAAAATTTGTATTAATAAAGGTGAGAGGACTAGGCACAGTGCCTCTTGCCTTTAATACCAGCACTTCAGGAGACCAAGATGGGAGGATTCCTGGAGTCCAGAAATTTGAGACTGGCCTGGGTCACATAGCGAGACCCCATCTTTAAAAAAAAAGAAAAAAAAATTAGCCTGGGTTAGTGGTGCATGCCTGTAGTCCCAGTTAGTCAGGAGGCTGAGTTGAGAGGATCACTTGAGTCCTGGAGTTCAAGATTGCAATGCACTATGATTTTGCCGCTGCACTCCAGCCTGGGCAACAGAGCAAGACTGTCTCTGAATGAATGAATGAAAGAATGAGGACAAAAAGGACACTATCCCAAGAAATTTAATTAACTTTTTTGTTGTTCACTGAAAATTTGTTTATTAAGTTGTTAATGTTTTACAGAGTTAGTTCAATATTTTATGGAACTTAAAATCCTGAATTTCCCCTCAGTAATACAGATGTCTGTAATACAGACATTTGTACAAACTACTACAATTACTGATACCTAATATAATTAGACTTCTATAACTTCCATTTGTCAGGTAAATAAAACACCTCTCAAAGTTACCACAACTTTAGGAGTTCACAAATTCCTATTTCTGCAGTTTTTCATTAGTACATTTTAAACTTTCTTAAAAGAGGAAACCAAAACCTCCGAATCAGAAACCTTGATATGAACCAACATTGAGAAATAGAGTAGTGTAAGAAGCTCTCTTATTCATCACAGGGAAAAGAAATACAGAATATATTAAAAGCTTTAATATGAACCAACATTGAGAAACAGAGTAATGTAAGAAGCTCTTTTATTCATCACAAGGAACAAAACTACAGAATATATTTACTAATTCATTTTCCACTAAAGAGAATACACTTTGTATTTAGAGAAATAAATGCTTATTTACTGGGAGTTGCTTTTGGAGAATGATCCATAGTTGCCCTATCAGTGGTCAGATATTGATACCAGGGTCCATCTCTTCTCTTCTAGATTAATCTTCGTACTTCCAGCTCCTTTATCTGCAGTTCAGCCTTTTCAGTTTCAGTCTGAAGGATAGCCATTGTTCTTTTGTAATTATTTTCAGGATCATCATAGAAAATATGGACAATCCATCTCAGTATAGGATGCTTATAATATTCCCATTGTTCTGGGATATAGCCTTCTGGAATTTCTACTAGTTCAGTTTCACCAATGAATACATTCACTAGAGTTTCGCCAATTGCCACTGGAATCCCTGTAAACAAAATGTAGAATTTCAATAAATTCAAAAAACACCTGTTGTAGAATCCAGAAAGTTTCATGATAAATAGTCTTTTCTCATGGTCTCCACTGTGTTAAACAGGAGTGACAGCTTTAACAGAGCCATGGGTGAGGAAGCCGCTGAATCCCAGTGGAGTGTCAAGGCACTGGCCAGAGAGCTGCCACTTCAGTGACTGAGGCCTGTTGCAAAAAACTCATGGCTGCCATGACTGCCTTAATTAGTTTTAAATGTTTCATTCAGTTAATCTAATGTCATATCTTGATTAAAACAGATGTATGTTCGTTGGTAGTGGTTTCATAAGAATGTTTATAATGAACAGCTCTACTTTTTCATATATATTTATTTAGCAAAGTGAACCATTGTGATCAGTAATGGTTTAAGGAATGGATATAGATTAATCATCTCTAAAAAGAACGTGATATGGCATGCAATGTTCCCTTTCATCTGTTATGCATTGTCATTAGAGAATGAGCTTGAAGTTACTTTGTGATAGAAATGTTATATCCTCCTCATAATCCTATCTATTTGAATTAATTGTACTCATTGTAAATGGCACCCATTCATGAAGAGACAGTCTTTTATATTGGAATGAGGATGGTATTGGATGTGAGAAGAACCACATTGAAATTCTAATCACGTTCAGACTCTGAAACTTTTGGTTAGTCATTTAACTTTTTTTGCAGCTAACAGTTTCCTCATCTTTAAGCAGTGAAATAAAGGTGAGATAATAATGCTCTATCTGTATTAAAGGGTTATAATAAGGATCAAAAGAAATAATAAATGTAAAAATGTTGATAAGCATATATTACTATGGAAATGGATGCTATTGAGTATTTATTATTGGTGTTAGAAGCCAGCTAAGTTACTAGAGCCATGAAACAGACTCTTTGTATAAAGCTAATTAGCCCCCAAGGAAATTGAATCTCTAACCTTGTATTTATTATCCCATATTCAAACCCAACTAATCTAACTGGCCCAAGCCATATACTGTACTTCTTTTTTGCATATATTTATAAAGAAAGTTAATTTTTAATTATTTTAGAGGAGTATTTCAGAAAATCTTGGAGGATACTGTATTAGTCCTTTCTCACACTACTATGAAGAAATACCTGAGACTCGGTAATTTATAAAGGGAAGAGGTTTAATTAACTCACAGTTCTGCAGAGCTGGGGAGGCCTCAGGAAACTTACAATCATGGTGGAAGGGGAAGCAAACACATCTTTCTTCACATGGCAGCAGCAAGGAGAAGTGCCAAGCAAAAAGGGAAAAGCCTCTTAAAAAACCATTGGATCTCATGATAACTCAAGAATTATCAATTATTCGTTATTCAGTTATCTCCCCTGATGCTGCCCTTGACACATGGGGATTATTACAATTCAAGATGAGATTTAGATGGGGATGCAGAGCTAAACCATATCATTCCGCTCCTAGCCGCTCCCAAATCTCATGTCCTCACATTTCAAAACACAATCATACCCTTCCAACAATCCCCCAAAGTCTTAACTCATTCCAGCATTAACCCGAAAGTCCAAGTCCAAAGTCTTATCTGAGACAAGTTATGTTCCTTCCACCTATGAACCTGTAAAATCAAAAGGTAGTCACTTCCTAGATACAATGGGGATATAGGCATTGGGTAAATACACCCATTTCAAATGGGAAAAATTGGCCAAAACAAAGGGGCTACAGACCCCATGCAAGTGTGAAATCCAGTAGGGCAGTCATTAAACCTCAGAGTTCCAAAGTGATCTCCTTTGACTCCATGTCTCATATCCAAGACATGCTGATGCAAGAGGTGGGTTTCCACAAACTTGGGCAGATTTGCCCCTGTGGCTTTGCAGGGTGCAGCCCCCCTCCTGGTTGCTTTCATAAGGTGGTGTTGAGTGTCTGTGGCTTTTCCAGGCACATGGTGCAAACCATCAGTAGATCTGCCATTCTGGGGTCTGGAGAGTGGTGGCCCTCTTCTCACAGCTCCACTAGGCAATGCCCCAGTGGGGACTCTGTGTGAGGGCTCCAACCCCACATTTCCCTTCTGTACTGCCCTAGCAGAGATTCTCCATAAGGGCTCCGCCCCTGCAGCAAACTTCTGCCTGGACATCCAGGCGTTTTCATACATCCTCTAAAATCCAGGCAGAGGTTCCTAAACCTCAGTTCTTCACTTCTGTGTACCTGCAGGCTGAACACTACGTGGAAGTTGCCAAAGCTTGGGGCTTACACCCTCCAAAGCTATGTCTCGAAATGTACCATGACTCCTTTTATCCATGGCTGAGGTGGCTGGAATGCAAGGCATCAAAGAGACTGCACACAGTGGGAGGGCCCTGAACCTGGCACAGGAAACAGTTTTTCTCTCCTAGGCCTCCAGGCCTGTGATGGGAGGGACTGCCATGAAAGTCTCTGACATGCCCTGGAGACATTTTCCTCATTGTCTTGGTGATTAGCATTTGGCTGTTCATCACCTATGCAAATTTCTGCAGAGGGCTTGAGTTTCTCCCCAGAAAATGGATTTTTCTTTACTACTGCATTGTCAGTCTTCAAATGTTTTTAAACTTTTATGCTCTGCTTCCTCTTGAATGCTTTGCCACTTACAAATTTTTTCTGCCAGATACCCTAAATCATCTCTCTCAAGTTCACAGTTCCACAGATCTTTAGGGCAGGGACAAAATGCCACCAGTCTCTTTGCATTGCAAGAGTGACCTTTATTCCAGCTCCCAACAAGTTTTACATCTCCATCTGAGACCACCTCAGCCTGGACTTTATTGTTCATATCACTGTCAGCATTTTGGTTAAAGCCATTCAACAAGTCTGTAGGAAGTTCCAAACTTTCACACATTTTCCTATCTACTTCTGAGTCCTCCAAACTATTCCAGCCTCTGCCTGTTACCCAGTTCTAAAGTTGCTTCCACATTTTTGGGTGTCTTTACAGAAGCACCCCACTATCCAGTGCCAATTTACTGTATTAGTCTATTCTCACACAGCTGTAAAGAAATACCTGAGACTGGGTAATTTATTTATTTATTTATTTATTTTATTATTTCTTTGAGACAGAGTCTCCCTCTGTCACCAAGGCTGGAGTGCAGTGGTGCAAGCTTAGCTCACTGTAACCTCTGCCTCCTGGGTTAAAGCGATTCTCCTGCCTCAGCCTCCTGAGTAGCTGGGATTACAGGCATGCGTCACCATGCCAGGCTAATTTTTGTATTTTTGTAGAGACAGGGTTTCACCATGTTGGCCAGGCTGGTCTTCAACTCCTGACCTCCGCTAATTCGCCTGCCTCAGCCTCCCAAAGTGTTAGGATTACAGGCGTGAGCCACCACACCTGGCCAAGACTGGGTAATTTATAAAGGAAAGAGGTTTAATTTACTCAGTTCTGCAGGACTGGGGAGGCCTCAGGAAACTTCCAGTCATGGCCAAAGGGGAAGCAAAACACATCCTTCTTCACGTCACAGTAGCAAGGAGAAGTGCCAAGCAAACAGGGAAAATCCTCTTATAAAACCATCAGGTCTTGTGAGAGCTCTCTCATGATCACGATTTGGGTGGGAACACAGAGCCAAACCATATCAGATACCAACTTCCCTAGCATTTGTATGGTAACAGAAGTAGTCACTGTCCAGAATTTATAATGCTTATTAAAAGTCTACACAAGTCTTTTTCATATACTGTTAAACCCTTAGATCTTGCTAAATATTTAGATATTTTAGTAATATCTAAAAAAGTATATATAATCTTAAAACATAAGATAAACTACAAATATCTATTGATATACATTTCTTCAATTTTTCAATTATATTTTATAAGCATTTAAACTTTGATTATTTATATTTCAGGCACAAGTACTCTCAAGTTCATCAGGAATTCCAGGTCCTCCTCCAGCACCTCCATTGCCAGGTGTAGGGCCGCCTCCACCACCACCAGCACCACCTCTACCTGGAGGAGCTATTCTTCCTCCTCCACCACCGCCTTTACCTGGAATGATAGGGATACCACCACCACCACCACCACCACTTTTATTTGGGGGACCTCCTCCACCACCACCCCTTGGAGGAGTTCCTCCTCCCCCAGGAATATCACTTAATCTACCTTATGGAATGAAGCAGAAAAAAATTTATAAACCTGAAGTGTCCATGAAGAGAATCAATTGGTCAAAGGTAATACTAAAACTAGAGTTTTTTTACTTTATCTAGCTTTTGTTGATCATTGCTATGTGTATGTATTGTTTAATGTTTGAGAGTATGACTGCTGACTCTTTCCGTTCCTTTGTGAGTTCATCATTTTATGTCCATCTTTCAATTTAGGCTCCAGATAATTGGAAACTCTCCAGATAGTTTGACATTGTGAAGTAGGCAAAAGGAAAATCTAAGTGATGTAGAGAATAATATTTGAAATATACCACCAAATGAAAAGCAATTTTGATTCTTTTAACATAGCTTTTCTTTAAAAAAATTTTTATTGATGTGTAATATTTGTACATATTTATGGGGTACATGTGATTTTTGCTACATGCATAGAATGTGTAATGATCAAGTCAGGGTATTTAGGATATCCATCACCTTTAACATTTGTCATTTGTTTTTGTTGAGAACATTCAGATCTTCTCTTCTAGTTATTTTGAAATGTACAACATATTGTTAAATATGGTCACTTTACTGTGCTATCAAATGCTAGAAATTATTCCTTTTATCTAACTATATGTTTGAACCCATTAACCTATCTCTCTTCACCCTCCCACCTCCCACACACACCCTTCCCAGTCTCTGGTAACTATCATTCTGTTCTCTACCTTCATGATATTCACTTTTTAAGCTCCCATGTATGAGTGAGAATATATGATATTTGTTTTTCTGTGTCCAGCTTTTTTCACTTAACATAGTGATCTGCAATTCCATATATATTGCTGCAAAGGACAGGATTTCAGTCTTTTTTTATAGTTGAATGGTATTCCTTTATGTTTCAATACTATATTTTATTTATCCATTCATCTGTTGATGGTCACTTAGCTTGATTTCATATCTTGATTTCATATCTTTTCCATTCTGCCTAGTGCTGCAATAAACATGAGGATGCAGGTATCTCTTTGATATACTGATTTCCTTTCCTTTGTATAAATACTTAGTAATCGGATTACAGCATTATTGTGTGGTAATCCTGTTATTTAGGAGCATTATTGTATGGTAATCCTATTATTTACATTTTTGAGAAATCTTTATTTTGTTTTCCATAATGGCTGTACTAGTTACATTCCTAACAACAGTATATGAAAGTTCTCTTTTTTCCACATCTTCTCCAGCATTTTGTTTGTCTTTTTGATAATAGCTATTCTAATAGGCATAAGATGCCAGTAAGATATCTCACTGTGGTCTTGATTTGTATTTCTGTGGTGACTAGTGACGTTGAGCACATTTTCATGTATCTTGGCCATTTGTATATCTTCTTTTGAGAAATGTCTACTCAAATTATTTGTCTACTCTTTAATGTGATTATTTGTTTTGTTGCTGTTGTTTGGGTTTCCTGTATTTTTTGGATGTTAGTCCAGTGTTGGATAAATAGTTGGCAGATATTTTCTCCCATTCAACAGATTGTCTCTGTTAATTGTTCCCTTTTCTATTCGGAAGCATTTTAGTTTAATATAATCTCACCCATTTTTGTTTTTGTTTCCTGTGCTTTTCAGGTCTTAGCCACACAATCTTTGCCTATATTAGTGTCCTGGAGCATTTCTCTTATGTTTTCTTCTAGTAGTTTTATAGTCTCAGGTCTTATGCTTAAATCTTTAATCAAATTTGAGTCCATTTTTGTATGTTGTGGGAGATATGGGTCAGGTTTAATTCTTTTGCAAATGGATATCCAGTTTTCCTATCATCATTTATTGAAGAGGGTGTCCTTTTCCCATTGCATGTTCTTGGCACATTTGTGCCAAACCTCTTAGCTGTAAATATATGGATTTACTTCTGGGTTCTCTATTCTATTCCACTGGTGTATATATCTCTTTTTACATTAGTACCATGCCGTTTTGACTACTATAGCCTTGTAGTATATTTTGAAGTCAACGTCCTGCTTTGATCTTTTTGCTCAGGATTGCTCTGGCTATTCAGGCTCTTGCGTGGTTCCATATGGTTCCATATGAATTTTAGGATTATTTTTCCTATTTTTTGTGAAAAAATGTTAATGGTATTTTGATAGGGATTGCACTGAATCTGTAGATTGCTTTGAGTTGTGTGGTCGTTTTAACAGTGTAAATTCCTTTATTCTATGAGCATTGTATCTCTTTCCATTTGTTTGTGTCCTCTTTAATTTCTTTCATTAGTGTTTTGTAATTTTTCTTATAAAGGTCTTTTACTTCTTTGGTTAAATTTATTCCTAAGTTTTTTATTTTTTGTAGCTATTGTAAATGGGATTGTCTTTTTATTTTTTTTCCAGCAAGTTTATTATTCAGCTATAGAAACATTAATAAATTTTGTGTGTTGATTTTGTATCTTCCAACTTACTGAATTTATTAATTATATGAGTTTTTTGTGGGGTGTTTAGGTATGTCCAAATGTCAACTCATGTTGTCTGCAAAGAGGGACAATTTGATGTTCTCTTTTCCAATTTGGATGTCCTTTATTTCTTTGCTTGACTGATTGCTCTGGCTAGGCCTTCCAGTACTATGTTGAATAGAAATGGTGAAAGTGAGCATCCTAGTCTTGTTCTAGTTCTTAGAGGAAAGGCTTTCATGTTCTTTCCATTCAGTATGATGTTAGCAATGGGTTTGTCATATATGGCATTTATTATGTGGAGGTATGTTTCCTCTCTGCCTAATTGTTGAGAGTTTTTATTGTGAAGGGATGTTACATTTTATCAAATGCTTTTTCTGCATCTGTTGAGATAATTATACAGTTTTCATCTTTCATTCTTTCGATGTGATGTATCACGTTTATTGATCGGCATGTGTTAAACCATCCTGGCATTCATGGGGTATATCCCATTGATTATGATGTATTATCTTTTGGATATGCTGTTGGATTCAGTTTCCTAGTATTTTGTTGAGGATGTTTATGCCTGTGTTCATCAGGGATGTTCTTAATTGTTGTGTCCTTGTTTGGTTTTGGTATTGGGGTAATGCTGGCCTTGTAGGATGAGTTAGGAAGATCTTCCTGCTCTTTAGTTTTTTGGAATAGTTTGACAAGAATTGATGTTAGTTCTTTTTTACGAGTTTGGAAGAATTCGTCAGTAATGTCATTAGTCCTGGGGCTTTTCTTTATTGGGGGGGACTTTCTTGGTAGATTGTATGTGTCCAGTAATTTATCCATTTCCTCTGGCTTTTCAGCTTGTTAGTGTGTGGTTGTCCATAATAGTCTCTGATGATCTTTTGTATTTCTGTGCTATCAATTGTAAGGTTTCCTCTTCCATTTCTGATTTTGTTTATGTGGTTTATTTAGGTCTTTCCTTTTTTTTTTTTTTTCTTGGATAATCTAGCTAGTGGTTTATCAATTTTATCTTTTCAAAAAACCTAAGTTTTTGTTTTGTTGCGCTTTTCTGTTGTATTTTTAATCTCTGGCTCAGTTTTGCTCTGAACTTTATTATTTTTTTTCTTCTGATTTGGGGTGTGGTTTGTTCTTGCTTTTTTAGTTCCTTCAGGTGCAAAATTAAACTGTTTATTTGACATCTTTCCATTTTTTCGAAGTAGGTGTTTATTGCTATAAGCATCCCTCTTAGCATTGCTTTTACTATATTCCACAGGTTTTGATATATTGTTTTTTAATTTTCACTTATGTTAATACATTTTTTAATGTTTTTCTTTATTTTTTAATTGCCCCAGTGGTCATTCAGGAGCATGTTCTTTAAGTCTGTGTACTTGTATAGTTTCTGAAATCTCTCTCATTATTGATGTCTAATTTTATTCCATTGTGGTCTGAGAAGATACTCGATATGATTTTGATTTTTAAAAATTTGTTGAGACTTGTTTTTTATAGTAACATATGATCTATCCTTGAGAATGTTTCTTATGCTGATGGGAAGAATGTTTATTCTGCAGCTGTTGGATAAAATGTTCTGTAAATGTCTTTTAGGCCTGTTTGTTCTAAAGTGCAGTTTAAATCCAATGTTTATTTGTTGATTTTCTGCCTAGATGATCTGTCTAATGCTGGGAGTAGGGTGTTGAAGTCCCCAACTATTACTATATTAGAGTCTATCTTTCCCTTTAGATCTAATAGTATTTTCTTTGTATATCTGGGTGCTCCAGTGTTGGGTATGTATATATTTTGACATGTTACATCCTCTTGCTAAATTGATGCGTCTATCTATCTATCTATCTATCTATCTATCTATCTATCTATATAGACCTACTTTGTCTCTTTGTACTATTTTTGACTTAACATCTGTTTGATCTGATATATGTATATTTACTCCTCACTTTTGGCTACCATTTGCAATTTAATATCTTCTATTTTATTATTTTCAGTCTATCTGTGTCTTGTAGGTGAAATGTGTTTCTTGTTGGAAGCATATAGTTGGGTCATGTTTTTTAATACATTCAGCCAGTCTATATCTTCTAAGTGGGCAATTAATTGGTTTACATTCAAGTTTATTATTGATAGGTGAGGACTTATTCCTGTCATTTTGTTAATTGTTTTCTGTTCGTTTTGTGTATCCTTTGTTTTTTCTTTCTTTGTTATTGTTTATCCATGTGGTTTGTTAGTTTTCTGTAGTGTTAACATTTGAGTCCTTTCTCTTTCTCATTTGTCTATCTGCTCTACATGTGAGTTTCATAGTTTTATACTACATGTGAATTTTATACTTTCATGTGCTACATATATTCTCTTTCAGATATGTAGGACTTCCTTAAGCATTTCTTGCAGGGCTTGTCTGGTGGTGATGAATTCCCTCAGTTTTTGCGTGTTTGGGAAAGACATTATGTATTTCTCCTTCATTTTTGATGGATAGATTTGTTGGGTATATACAACTGGCTTCCAGTGTGTGTGTGTGTGTTTTTTTTTTTTTTCCCTTTTGGTACTTTAAATATAGTATCCCCTTCTCTCTTGGCCTGTAGCCTCTCCAATATGCTGCACCACGTGTTCCTGGGATGTAGGACACCTTGTGGGCTAGAATGCTGGGACCTGGTCTCATTGCTAGATCTAGCCAGTATCACACCACTGCAGTCATCTGGGTGGATGTGGGAGATTTCAGTGGGCTCCAAGGATGTGGAGATAGAGAATCTTTCAGCCTCAGGGCAGGATGTAGTCTGATGGGGTTTGGACTCTCAATCTGTTGCCAAACTGCAGCTGCTTCGGTCTTGGTGGCATGTGTGGGATCCAGTGTGAATGCCCACTCTAGAGCAATGCCTTTGCACAGACTGCCGGTAACTTTGTTTACTAAAGACTAGTTTCAGGGCCTGTGGAGGCTGAGTGGCTCTCCTATGGCTAGAATCTTCAGAGTTCACAGTGGGAATCTGGACCGCTGGGGATATGTTATTTACCTTTTTCCCACATTGGGATGCTTCTCTGGGCAGCCAGCTGATCACAGCCAGGCTTGCTGCCTGGATTCCTGCTCCTTCCATGCCTCAGGTGTTTTCTGTAACTTCCCTGCCAAATTCCAATGTTTTTACATGTTGTGATTATCTACTCTCTTTTTTGGCTTTTTATGGAGGATATGAGTGCCACCTGCCTCCTGTGAGCTGAAGCCTCTTCCCCATTTTTCTTAAATAAAATCCTTTTTATCTTACTTGTTTTTCTTAGTGAATGATTTTTTTTTTAAGTTTTACACTTTCAGATAGTGTGGAATAAGTGACAATATTCAATATTGACATACCTTAATTTTTTAATATGATCTATGAAAATACTTTCTTCTGAATGTTGTTAGACTTTATTATTATTAGCAAATAATATGTTTTAAAAGGTTATTATGTAGATTGACACAGTCCTCATTCACTGGGAACTAATCTAATGAAAATCCATTTACCCAGACAACCATTTGGGGAAATGTGTCATCCAAGAACATATTTACAGTATTAGACAGCATCTATGTAGTAAGTTGGTTTAAACAGAATGATGGTTAAATCATTTTTCAGTCTTATGCATATATTTATGCTTTGCTCATAAGAGTAAACTTGGAGTAAATGGTTTTAGAATATAGTTTTTCTTTTAAAAAGATTAGGTACAATTCATCAAAATACAAGATTTCAAAGCTGTTGCCTCGCTATCTGCCTGTGTTAATGTAGTGATATGCTTCCTAATTTAACAATTTAGTATGCAGTGTAATGGTAGTTACACATCACGAAGCTTCATGGTGTATTGGAAGATAAAGTTTTAATCTTGGGTAGTAGTTAAGACCACGGTCCTCTAGAGCACTTATCTGGGTTTAAAATCCCAGCTCTGCCATTTACTAATTTGGGCAGACACTTAAACTTTCTTGGGCTCTGTTTCCTCATCTTTTAATGTGGAGATAATAACAGAACAGGTCAAAAAATTATTACGAGGATTAAATTAGTTAATATATGCAAATAACTTAAGACAGTACCTGACACAATGTAGGAGGTGTGTGTCAGCTATCATTATGGTTGCTAACTTAAACCTAATGAGTGAACAAAGGGAATTCACTTTTCTAAGTCTGAGTTTCCCTGTTTTAAAAAACCCAGGAACAAGAAGATTTTATGTGAGTTGGGGTTAGGATTTCCTAAATTATTTTTAAGACTCCTTCCAGGAGAATAATTTTTAAGCTGCAATTTGCTATGTGGCCTATTTCTATTGTTTGCCATTTCTTCACACAATTCTGAATTTCCCAATGAATATTTACTTTATAAGTATTATTTAGATACATCCTGAAATTCACTTAGAGGATAGAGGAATAAAGGAACTGTCATTCAACCTTGCTGAAAGTTAGTTCCTTGAAAATTTAAATATGAAATTATAATTTAGAATCTTTTCTTTGTTATTTTTGTTTCAGATTGAACCCACAGAATTATCTGAGAACTGTTTCTGGTTAAAAGTTAAAGAAGACAAGTTTGAGAATCCAGATCTCTTTGCCAAACTGGCATTGAATTTTGCTACTCAGATGAAAGGTACATTTTTAAAAATAAAATATAAGTTCCTGATTCAAGTATAATTTAATTCAGTGCTTTGCTAAAAATTTCTAGTAGTGGGTATATGTATAGTTTTCCCACATCAGACAGGGTGAAACGTAAATAGATTGACATTTAACCATATTTTACCTAGTAATTAAAGAAGGAAATTTCTTTTACCTTTGAATTTTATTATACATAAATGTTATTATTATTCTGAAAATACAGGTTTTACTTTTATTGTTAAATATGTGTGTTGCACTGCTCCATTATGAAATTGTCATTTTTATTGAGAAGCAGGGGAGGTGAATCTGTTGATTCATCAAGTAAGAGAAAATAATGTGAGAGAACACTAAAGTCTCAGAATTTTTTATGAAATTGAAATAAGATTGGTCCCATAGTCTTAAATAGTCTTTCCTGTCATGCTTGTATTACTTATCAATTTGGATTCCTAGGAAATGTTATAGTTTCTGCTATAATTAGATATTTTGTATTAATATCAAAATCCAGTGCCTTATAAGTATTGTTTACTGATTTGATAATAGAGTGCTTTGTTTATGATTAGATCCTTTATTTATTCACTTGTGAATTTCACACATGATTTTGTTACTATACAGGTAGCTTCTCAATCTCATAATAGATAATTATGGTTCATTAATTTTTGGTATTTTATTTCAACATGATTATTTCACTAATTGTTGCAGAAGTGATAGTTTAGTTAAGGATATTACTTTTTGTCTGAATGAGTTCTTGCAATTGAAAAATGGAAGCAATCCATACTCTCATGCCCCTGGAATTAGCACCTTTATCATTCATTTATCTGATTTGTCACATTATGCCTTAGAATATGAGAATATAAATTTTGGAATATTGAGAGAGAGGTGTGAAAGTTTTGTTGTAGATTATGTACACTGGAGGTTGTTGTGCTGTATTCGTTGTTCTTTGTAAATTGAAGTTCATATGCACACACAAATCTGGGGTGATTAGACGATTCTGAAGAATTTTGACATTTAAAAAAAGTTACTACTATTAGGCCTACCTTTCTTTTTTCTTGTTTGGTATTGTAGACCTCACATTTAAAGAATTCTTCAATGATTCAAGTGATTACCATTTATTATAATCACTTTTTAAAGTTAAAAAATTGCTTGTAGCAAAGTGTTCATGCTTATGGCAAATTATTCATATAGTAAAATAAGGTAGTTTAACAAATGTAAATCTCCCTTCAATCTCAGACTTACAGCATTTCGCCCAGATAAAATCATGAATTCTAATTTTTCACGTTTTCTTAATTCTAATTTTTCACGTTTTCTCCTAGAAATAGTCTATGCCTCTCAACACATATGTGCATTTATGATTTTTCGTTTTTTATTCCTTGCTGTTTTCACCAACTGTGCCTGAAGATTATTCTGTAGGTGCTTGTGTTTATCTACTGTGTTCTTTTTACATACTGCATAAAATGTTGTGTATGGGCCTATCTTAATTTAATTAATCCCATATTAATGGCTATTTAGATTAGTTCTAGTCTTTTGCTTGTTTAAGAATTGCTGTGGTGAACATGACTCTATATATGCTGTGTTTCACAAATTCTACAAGTAAAATTCCTGGATAAAATGCTGTGTACATTTACAAATTTTAACGATAGTATGAAATTGCATTCTGATGAATTTGTATCAATTTATAGTGTCACAAAGAATATATATGAATATCTGTTTTCCCAAAATCTTTGCCCACCTCAGAGGTGAAAATGGTAAATCATTGTTGTTATAATTTTTGCTTTTTGAATACAGAGTGAGATTGAGCACATTTTCTTATATTCACAGGCAATTTTATTTTACTTTCCTTTTTAAAAATAATTTTAACTCTTATTTTATATTCAGGGGGTACATGTGCAGGATTGTTACATGGGTATGTTACATGATTCTGAGGTTTGGGATGCAAATGATCCCATCATCCAGGTGACGATGAGCATAGTACCTGACCATTAGTTTTTTAATCCTTACCCTCTTCCCTCCCTCTGTTCTCTATTAGCCCCTAGTGACTATTCCCATCTTTGTGTCCAAGAATATCCAGTATTTAGCTCCCACTTATAAGTGAGAATATGCAATATTTAATTTTCTGTTCCTGCATTAATTTGCTTAGGATAATGGCCTCCAGCTGCATCCATGTTACTGCAAAGGGTATGATTGATTGATTGATTGATTGACTGATTGATTTGAGACAGAGTTTCGGTCTTGTTGCCCAGGCTGGAGTGCAATGACGCAATCTTGGCTCACTGCACTGTCTGCCTCTCGAGTTCAAGCAGTTCTCCTGCCTCAGCCTTCCGAGTATCTGGGATTACAGGCGCCCACCACGCCTAGCTAATTTTTGTATTTTTAGTAGAGATGGGGTTTCGCCATGTTGGCCAGGCTAGTCTCAAACTCCTGACCTCAGGTAATCCACCCACCTCGGCCCCCCAAAGTGCTAGGATTACAGGTGTGAGCCACCGTGCCCGGCCAGGATATGATTTTTTAAAATTATGGTTGCATAGTATTCCATGGTGTATATGTACCACATTTTCTTTATCCAATCCACTGTTGGTGGGCACCTAGATTGATTCCATGTCTTCGCTATTGTAAACAGTGCTGTGATGCACATAAAAGTGCATATGTCTTTTGGGGGAAATGATTTCTTTTCTTTTGGATTTAAACCTAGTAATGTGATTGCTGAGTAGAATGGTAGTTCTGTTTTAAGTTATTTGAGAATTCTCCGAACTGCTTTCTACAGTGGCTGAACTAATTTACATTCTTACCAACAGTGTATAAGTGTTCTGTTTTCTCCACAGCCTTGCCAGCATCTCTTTGGGTTTTTTTTTTTTTTTGGCTTTTTAGTAATAGTCATGTTGATTCATGTGAGATGGTATCTTATTGTGGTTTCGTTAGTGTTATGAGCATTTTTTCATATGTTTGTCAGCCTCTTGCATGTCTTTTTATTTTTATTTTTTTGAGACAGAGTTTCACTCTTGTTGCCCTGGCTGGAGTGTGATGGTGCGATCTCAGCCCACTGCAATCTCTGCCTTCTGGGTTCATGTGATTCTCCTGCCTCAGACTCCCCAGTAGCTGGGATTACAGGTGCCCGCGACCATGCCCAGCTAATTTTTGTATTTTTAGTAGAGACGAGATTTCACTATGTTGGACAGGCTGGTCTTGATCTCAGGTGATCCGCCTGCCTCAGCCTTCCAAAGTGCTGGGATTACAGGTGTGAGCCACCATGCCTGGCCCATATGTCTTCTTTTGAGAAGTGTATGTTCATGTTCTTTGCCCACTTTTTAATGGGGTTATTTGTTTTTTGGTTGTTGATTTCTTTAAGTTCCTTATAGATTCTGGGTATTAGATCTTTGTCAGATGCATAGTTTGTGAATATTTTCTTCCATTGCGCAGGTTGTCTATTTATTCTGTTGATAGTTTCTTTTGCTGTGCAGAAGCTCGTTAGTTAAATTAAGTCCCACTCATCAATTTTTGTTACAGTTGCTTTTGAGAACGTAGTCATGAGTTATTTCCCGAGGCAGATGTCCAGAATGGTGTTTTAGGTTTTCTTATAGGATTTTCATAGTTTGAGGTCTTATATTTAATTCTTTAATCCATTCTGACTTACTTTTTGTGTACGGTGAAAGACAGGGTTTCAGTTTTGTTCTTCTGCATATGGCTAGCCAGTTATCACAGCAGCATTTATTGAATAGGTAGTCCTTTCTCCATTGCTTATTTTTGTTTGACTTTGTCAAAATTCAGATGGCTGTAGGTGTGCAGCTTTATTTCTTGGTTCTCTTAGTCTGTTCTGTTGGTCTATGTGTCTATTTTTGTACCAGTACCATGCTGTTTTGGTTACTGTAGCCTAGTAATATAGTTTGAAGTCTGGTAATATGATGCCTCTGGCTTTGTGCTTTTCGCTTAGGATTGCTTTGGCTCTTTGGGCTCTTTTCTGATTCCATGTGAATTTTAGAATAGTTTTTTCTAAGCCTGTGAAAAAGGACATTGGTAGTTTGGTAGGAATATTATTGAATCTGTAAATTGCTTTGGGCAGTATGGCTATTATAATGATATTGACTCATCCAATTTATGAGCATGAGATGTTCTTCCATTTGTTTGTGTCACTCATTATTTCTTTTAGCCATGTTTTGTGGCTCTCCTTGTAGAGATCTTTCACCTTCTTGGTTAGATGTGTATACCTAAGTATTTCATTTTTTGTGCCTATTGTAAATGATGCTGTGTTCTTGTTTTGGCTCTCAGCTTGAGAGTCATTTGAGTTTGTATTTTGAAACTTTACTGAAATTGTTTGTGTTCCAGGAACCTTTTGGCAGTCTTTAGTGTTTTCTAGGTATAGGATCATATCGTCTGTGAGGAGAGATACTTTGACATCTTTTTCTATTTGGATATCATTTATTTCTTTCTCTTGACTGATTGCTCTTCCAAGGACTTCCAGTACTACGTTTAATAGGAACGATGAGAGTGGGCATCCTCGTCTTATTCCAGTTCTCAAGGGAAGTGCTTCCAGCTTTCCTCCATTCAGTATGATGTTGGCCGTGGGCTTGTCATAGATAGCTCTTATTATTTTGAGGTATGCCTAGTTTCTTGTGGATTTTTATCATGAAGGGATGCTGGATCTTATTGATGGCTTTTTCCATGTCTATTGAGATGATCATATGGTTTTTGTTTTTAGTTCTGTTTATATGATGAATCACACTTATTTATCGACGTTGACAAACATTGAATCCCAGAAATAAAGCCTACTTGATCTTGCCAAAGTAACTTTCTGATGTGCTTGATTTGGTTTGCTGGTATTTTGTTGGGAATTTTTGTGTCTATGTTCATTAGAGATATTGGCCTATAGTTTTCATGTTCTGTTGTTTCTTTGCCAGGTTTTGCTATCAGGGTGATGCTGGCTTCATAGAGTTATGGAGGAGTCCCTCCTCTTCAGTGTTTTGAAACAGTTTCAGTAGAATTGGTACCAGCTCTTCTTTTTATGTCTGGCAGACTTCAGCTGTGAAACTGTCTGTTCTGGGTTTTTTTGTTTGTTTGTTTTTGTTTGTTTGTTTGTTGTTAAGTTTTTTTCATTGTTGTTGTTTGTTTTTTTAATTACTGATTTAATTTTGGAACTCAATATTTGTCTGTTCCGGGTTTCAGTTTCTTCCCGATTCAATCTTGGGAGGTTGTGTGTTTCCAGGAAACTTATATATCTCCTCTATATTTTGTAGTTGGTTTGCACAGAAGTATACATAACAATCTCTGAGGATCTTTTGTTTTTCTGCAGGATCATTTGTAATGTCACCTTTGTTGTTTTTTATTGTGCTTATTTGGATGGCCTCTTTTTTTCTTTTTTAATGTAGGTAGTAGTCCATTTATCTTGTTTATGCATTCATATAATCAACTTTTGGTTTAGTTAATTCTTTGTGTGGATTTTTGGGTATCAATGTCATTCAGTTCTTCTCTGGTTTTATTCATTTCCTGTGCTAGCTTTTGCAATGATTTGCTCTTGTTTTTCTGCTGCCTCTAGGTGTGAAGCTAGATCTTTAATTTGAGATTTTTCTAACTTTTTCAGGTAGGCCTTTAGTGCTATTAACTTCCCTTTTACTACTGCTTTTGCTGCATCCCCAAGATTTTGGTATGTCGTGTCTCTTTTCATTTATTCCAAAAAATTTTTGATTTCTGTAAAGCATAAAATTTCTTTTTCTGTAAACTTCTCCCTCCATTTCTTTGAAAATTTTCTATTGAGCATTTACTCTTTAGATTTTGGAATTATTTGAATTGAATGCTACAAGAATCATAGATTTTATATAATTTTAGAGTTAGTCTGGATCTTAGAAGTTATTAAGCACAGACTCTTTATTTTACCAATGAAGAAACTGAAGTAAGAGACAGTGAGGTAAGTGTAAAACCCATTAAAGATAGCGTGGTATAGTACGAAAAGCCAGAGGAAATAAATTCGCACATACTTGCATTCCAGCTGTGATACTTGTAACCTCGGAGACTGAATTTTCTCATGCATAAAATGAATAGACTAATGTTTACCTGGTAGTATTGTGAGAATTAAACAAGGTTATATATTTAAAGCACTCGGCACATTGGTATCCCTTTCATTTAACCTGATGCTGTGTGTGTGTGTGTGTGTGTGTGTGTGTGTGTCTTAGTTATTGATGCTTCAGTACAACTGTTAATTCAGCAAAATTTACTGCTCTTCTTTTCAGCACTTGGTAGAGCTAATCAGTCAGAATTGAAGCAATTCTTACTGCAGCTGCCAAAACCTAATCAAACCAAATCAAAACCAAACAAAATTCATATAAAACCTCTCATGTATGTATTGCTGAGAAAGCTTTATTTTCATTCCTCTTAACTTTGATTCTTTGATTTTTCTATTTCACACTACTACGACTTCCCTAATTGTGGATATTTAAGTAGAAATTTGGAAAGGATCACCTTTCAGTACCATGACTTTTACTAAAATTTACTTCTGAAAGGACATATACAGGATCAATTATGCATCATAGCCTATTTCAGACATACATACCATAGGTAAAATAAATTTTAATGTTACTAAACTGCCATTCTTTTGTAACCCGCAGTAACTATTGATTGATGTTACTGTAATCGCTGAAGTTCCTTGTCATTCGCAGTGCCTTGATTCATAATGTGGTCAATAGGTGGCAGGTTTAGTAAGAAATCAGCAGGAGGGTCTGCTTTCATCAAACTTAAACTTCATCGCCCTGGTTTTCTTATCTCTAGGGTACCTTTTTCCCCCATTTTGCTGTTCATTGCAGCTCACTCAGCTGCATTCTGGAAGGAGCATCATTCCTGTTTTTGCTAATACCTATTTCCAAACCTCTTAGACCAGTGTTCTAAAACCTCTGACTCTTTTTCACTACTGCAAGAACATAGGAGAGCTCATGCCTCTGTCCTCGCTAAGTGTACTGTAAAGCACTACAAGTCTATTTTTCAGGAAGTTGTTTAAGAGCTAAATAAGAGCTTTAAAATACACTAGTTCTGATATCTATAATATTTAAATGTTCAAATATTTAATACATGAAGGTAGCATAAAATTATACTTCCTATTTAAATTACTGTTAGAGTTTTAGATAAAATTATTTTATTGTGTTATTTAAAAACAGATCATTTCTGTTTTAGGAAAGAATGGATCTCTCATTTCATTTAGGTTAAGTTTGTATGGTACCTATTGTGTGCGAGGTTCTATACTAAATGGGAGGGAAAGAAATGAATAAGATCTTGTCCAGGTACCAGGGAACTCACAACCTACTGAGAGAGGTAGGAGGATGCCCAGTATATTTAGTCAAGTTGTAGTAATGTTAGAGTAAATATTTTTTTAAAGCCATTGAGGTACAAAAACAAATAATTAATTTTGAGTATGGTCAATGGAGATCCTAGAGGTAGTATAATTAGAGTTGGGGCTTGAAATTTTAATAGAATTTCTGTAGGGGAAGAAGGAAGGAAAGATGGCATTCTAGCTAGAGAATACCATTAGTAAAATGTTAAAAGAAAAACTGGAGACAAATCAAATTTAACAGAATTCATTTGAGCAAGGAATCATTCATTAATTGGTCAGCATTCAGAACCAGCAGGGTTTCAGTGTGAGCCTCAACCTTTTATAGTATGAACACGGGAACAAAGTAGAAAAATCGTCTAATTGTCTACAGATAGTCATTTATCTCATTTGGGCGTGGTGTGATGAGGCATTTGCCTTGTTTGGGAATAGGCTCATCAGTTGGCTGCCTACAATTGGCTGAAGTTTGGCTGTGATTGGCTGAAGCTTAGCTGTTTAAAATACACAGTTGGCGTTTCATCTCTGTGTAGGCCTCTGCATCCGTGGATTCAACCAACCATGGACAGAAAATATTTGAAAAAAAAAAAATAATAATAATATACTGGGCATGGTGACTCATGCCTATAATCTCAGCACTTTGGGAGGCCAAGGTGGGAGGATCATTTGGACTCAGGACTTTGAGACCAGCCTGGGCAACGTGGTGAGACCCCATCCCTGCAGAAAGTAAAAAAATTAACTGGGTGTGGTGATAATGCACCTGGAGTCCCAGTTACTTGGGAGGCTGAAGTGGGAGGGTCACTTGAACCTGGGAAGCTGAGGCTGCAGTGAGCCATGATTGTGCTCCTGCACTCCAGCCAGGATGACAGGGTCCCAAAAGAAAGAAATGTAAAAAATACAGTATAACAACTATTTACATAGTATTTACATTAATGGCAGAAACTGCAATTACTTTTGCATCAACATAATATTTAGGTATTATAACGAATCTAGAGATGATTTAAAGTATATGGGAGGATGTGCATAGCTTCTATATGAATATTATGCCATTTTATATCAGGTATTTGAATATTTTCTTTTTTTTTGTTTTTGTTTTTGAGACGGAGTTTCGCTCTTGTTGCCCAGGCTGGCGGGCAATGGCATGATCTCAGCTCACCGCAACCTCCACCTCCTTGGTTCAAGTGATTCTCCTGCCTCAGCCTCCTGAGTAGCTGGGATTACAGGCATGCGCCACCACGCCCGGCTAATTTTGTATTTTTGGTAGAGACAGGGTTTCTCCACATTGGTCAGGCTGGTCTTGAACTCCCGACCTCAGGTGATCTGCCCACCTCATCCTCCTAAAGTGCTGGGATTACAGGCATGATCCACTGCACCTGACCAAATATTTGTATATTTTGGTATCCGCAAGTACTCCTGGAACCAATCCGCGGTTGATAATAAGGGATGACTGTACTCCGTCTTTAGGTTTCCATTTGTTAAGTTGGAACTTAAAGTTTGGAGACAGGCTTGGGCCAATGATCTACTGTTCATTTAATTTATTAATAAGGAGGAGTGAAAGGCATACTGCATTGAAGGCACAGGCAGTCAGCCTTGGGTCAGGACTCTGGAATGAAGAGACTTTGTGGCATAGGTGGTAAGGAAACTTCACACTGAAGAATTAGGGTTTTATTCTTTAAGCATTAGTGGTTTAGTAATTTGGTGATTAGCCCTTGAATAGACCTTTGGGGACAGATAGGTGATGGGAATATATAGATAGGTAATAGATCATTGATTGTGAGTAAGTATCAGTAGACTAGGTAAGATATGATGATATCCTGACTAGTATGAATTCCTAATCTGCATCTCTAAGGTCTATTCTAGTTCCCAAATCTTGTACCTTCATGCTTATGACATTTACGTTCTACTCACAAGCCATAATAATGTCATATTACAAAATATATTTCAAAATACTCTCTGAATTCATGAAATATATATGTTAGAAACAGCTGGAGACTATCCTGTTAGTAGCTTTGAATATGTATCATATATGTAAGTGTTGGAATTTGTATATATGTTCTAGTTTTGTTTATTATTCGATTTGATGATATTTGGGGGCATATAACCATCAAGGCTAGAATGGTAGTGTCATTCTCCTTTAAAAACTATAGTAATTATAGACAATAATGATATTATATAAGATTTAAAGTAATGATGGTTCATATTAACTAAATTTGAAATAATAATAAAATATGTAGCTTATAACTGCTAATTCTAATTAGAATTTCTAGGGTTCTCTAGAGGCTTCAGGAAGAACAAAGATAGTGTGGGTAGAAGTTGTAAGCAATTTCTTTGCTTTTAATGTTGCTTGGAGGAAATATAATAAATAAACATAAGAGCTTAATAAAATTTAGCTTCTTTAATAATATATTTCTGTAGTGCAATTTAGCTTTAATAATAACAGAAAATAGAGGTGTTATAAATATTTGAAATACATATAAATGTCATTTTGCAGTGCTTGAAATATTGGACATAGCTTCAACCTTATGGTGTAACTGAGTTTGAAGATGTGTATATGTAAAAGCACTTTTTCTTTAGGATCATATTTTAATGTGTGTTTCTTAGTCTTAGAGTCAACTGGCTGCTTCTGAAGATACCCACCCTTGCTTGGTTGCTCAGTACAGTCTTCTCTGTTTAGTGAACTAATGAAAAGACAAAAGAGTGGTAAAGTGTAATTCATCTTTGTCTTCATAATATAGAAATTTTTGCAATTGACTTGAAATTAATGAGATGTCAGTCTCAGAGTGCACAGCCCTTATAAGATGGTGCTAACGTGTCCAGAGAGAGTTCATGTCCTAACAAATAATTTGTCATCTTAATGGCACAACATGCATCCTTCTGTAGTATAAGCTTTAATGTATACGGTAACAAACCAGGAAGACTTAATTCTTTCAGGCAGCAAACTAAAAGCCATACTTAAGTGTCTCAGTGTGTTTGGGCTGCTATCACAAAATACCATAAATTGGGTAGCTTATAAACAACAGAAATTTATTTCTCACACTTCTGGAGACTAAGAATCCAATATCAAAATACTGGTATATTTGGTGTCTTGTGAGGGCCTACTTTCTGGATTATGGAGGGTCGCTTCTTTCTGTAACTTCACCTGTTGGAAGTGGTGAGCTCTGTTTCTGGAGTCTTTGTTATAAGAGCACTAATACAATCATGAAGGGTCTGCCCTGATGACATAATCACCTCTCAAAGGCCCCACCTCCTGATACCATCACCTTGTGTGTAGGTTGGAACATATGAATTTAAGGGGGGACATAAACATTCAGTCCATTGCAGTACGTGTACATAATTTTCCCTCCCTTCCTTCCTTCCTTCCTTCCTTCCTTCCTTCCTTCCTTCCTTCCTTCCTTCCTTCCTTCCTTCCTTCCTTCCTTCCTTCCTTCCTTCCTTCTGTTTTCCTTTCCTTTCCTTCTTTCTCTTTCTCTCTCTCTCCCTTTCTCTCTCTCTCTCTCTCACACACACTCTGTCACCCAGGCTGGAGTGCAGTGACATGATTGCAGCTCACTGCAGCCTGGACCTCCCAGGGTAATGTGATCCTCCCACCTCAACCTCCCCGGTAGCTGGGACTATAAGTGTGCACCACCACACCTGGCTAATTTTTTGTAGGAATAGGGTTTCACCATGTTGCCCAAGGTGATCTCAAACTTCTGGGCTCAAGCAATCCACCTGCCTTGGTCTCCCAAAGTGCTAGGATTACAGGCATAAGCCACTGTGCCTGGCCCATAATTTCATTATTTTAATTATATCTAAAGTTTTTCGGATTTCTGAATAAAAATTATTATTTTTGTATATCACTTTACCAAAGCCTTTTTTTTCCTTATGGACATTTTAAGTGTTTCAACTTATGATGGCACACATTCATTTCCAGTTGTCATTTTCTAGCATTAATCACCTCCTTTATGTAAAAGAAGGAACAAGGGATGTTTCAGCCAGAGATACATGGCATTGTTTAATTATAAGTCACCAATTATAGAGAGAAAGAGAGTATCTTCTGCCTTCTAAACAAATAGACTTCAAAATAGCTCCATCTTTACATATTGATGATATGTGGTGATTTTACTACTTCTATTAATATAATACCATCTTTACAACATCTAGTAACAGCAATAATAGTAATAATTATAATTAAAACAATAATAGCACATTTATTAAACATTATATCCCAAGAGCTATGATAATTATTTTAAATCCATATCATACCAACCTCATACCAAACCCTAGGTACTTGTATTGTTGTTTTATCAGTTAAGAAACTGAGACTATGGGAGATTAAGCAATATTTTATTTACATATCTAGTAAGTGGCAAAATGGTCATTTGAGCCCAAGTTTGTTCTTAATCACTTCTGTATGCTGTAACAATGACTTTTAATAGCTTCTATGCCCTTAGTAATTTGTGCATTTTGTTGCACAGTTAACTGATTCCTTTTTCATATGGTTAATCATATAGTTCCACATGTATCGTATTGTCTTGTGAAATATGTACTCCTATTATCCTGACACTAAAGACAGTTCTTCAGAGCTCAAACCAAAACTAGGAAGCTGTACATTATCCGTGGAAAGAAATAAGTTTCTTTCTATAACTTCGATTTTTTAAGGCATTTTCTATGTAGAATCCGTCAGTGTAAAACATTGCCATGACTTGAAGTCTGTCTTTTCTAATAATGAGTGAAGGAGTGTGGTCTTCATGTCATTAGGCATTTGGTAATGATATATTAATATAGTTGAGATGCATGAAGTAATGAAATCAATTTTTCACTTGGACTCTTTTGAAGTTAGCTTCATAACATTATAGATACCTTGTGTTATTTTAATATGACACTTTTAGCTAAGAGTTAGTGAGACTGCCTTTCCCCCATTTCAGTGATTTTTGCTAATAAATATACAGATTAAGCACAATAACAAGTGTTCTGTTCATAGCATTTCTAAGTCATATAGCTTCTCATTCATATTTGGAACATTATTCTGAGTAAATTAGTTTTTTGTTTTGTTTTGTTTTGTTTTTTTAACACAGAGTGTTGCTCTGTTGCCCAGGATGGAGTGCAGTGGCATAATCTCAGCTCACTGCAACCTACGCCTCCCAGGTTCAAGCGATTCTCCTGCCTCACCCTCCCAAGTAGCTGGGATTATAGGTGCGTACCACCATGCCCAGCTAATTTTTGTATTTTTAGTAGAGATGGCGTTTCACCATGTTGGCCAGGCTGGTCTCAAATTCCTGACCTCAGGTAATTCACCCACCTCAGCCTCCCAAAGTCCTGGGATTACAGGCGTGAGCCACCGCACCTGGCCAGTAGATTAGTTTTATATTAGCAAATAGAAATTGTTTACATTGAAATCCAGGGGGAAATTGTAACATTGCTGTATAAAACTACAAGGAGCTGTGCTTTGTTCTTACTGGATATTTATGGCAGTTAAACCAGTTCCAGAGTATATCTTGCATGATAAAAGAACAAGAGATTTGTCTGATTTAAGAAATTAATTTAGAGAGGTTCAAATCTGGTAGCTTTCTGAAGCATTATATACAGGTAATCTTCCATTTAGTCAGTTAATCCTTGTTGGTGAGACAAATTTAATGCATTCTTTTCAAACTGTATTTCAGTAATTTGTGTTCATTACTCAGTTTTGCCTAAAGATAGCCCCATTTATATTATTATTATTATTACAGTAATCACTAATGTTATTTTTAAAACAATTCTTATCATCTTGTGAAGTAAGTGTGCTGATTCAACAAGCTAAATTTTGTTATTAGGTGTCCGGCAAACACCTAATGGGAGATGTCCCAGGAAATTCAAAATTATAACAGAAAAATATCTTGTCTATTTTAATGCATGCCTCTAGGAATACAACTGCACTTGAAAACAGATTAACATTTTGTGTATGACTATCATGTTGGAAGAACTTTAAGTTTTTATTTTATTGTTGTGAATAATATTAATTACCTATAGCTGCATAACCCAATATCCCAAAATTTAGCAATTAAGAGAACACTCATTTATTTTCTCACAGATTCAGGAATCTTGACAGATCTCAGCTCAGTCCTCTGTTTCAAAGTCCCTCACAAGACTGCATGTAAGATGTTGTCAGGGTTGTGGTCCTGTGTGAAGGCTTGACTGGTGAATGATTTGTTCCTAAGCTCATTCATATGATTGGCAGGATTCAGTTCCTCCAGAGCGATTGGACTGAGGGCCTTCATTCTTGGGTGTTTGTTGTCCAGAACCCACCCTTGGTTCCTTGCTCATGGACCTCTCAGTAGGGCAGCTCATAAAAGTCCATTTGCTTCAAAAAAGTCCATTCTGACTTCAACAGAATCCTAATTGGTCTTTCTGCCTTCTCTCCTGTTTTGTGGTGATCATGGCATTCGCATGTTTGGAACATTTCACTGACTACCTCTTATCTTCAGGAGGAGATTGAAACTCCTTCTCATGTGTTTCAAGGTTATTTACCATTTCACTCCCACTAAATTGTACTTAGACTGAACTCTTTTGTTCCTGGAACAGAGACACTTAAAAGACTTGGGGACTTCTCCCTGAACACACTTTAATTTAACCAGTTCTTCATTTGGCTTGTATTAAATGACACTTCCGTCAGAATACAGTCTTAACAATTTACTATCATTGTCTTTACTCATTCATATCCCTCATTAGACACCGAACTTGCAGGAAGGAGAAACCATTTCTGTTTACTATTGTTTTCTCTCATGTTCCACAGCTTCTGGGAAATATAAGTATGTAACACACAAATGAGTTACAGTTATATATACTTAGTTTCATTGCACCAAGGCAAGTACAATAAGGTATGAGTACTAATCCATAATTATTTAGTCATACAGTAATGAAACAGGAAATTTTCCCAGACTCCTTCACTGGCGGGAACTGGAATGAGGGCACTGGAGCTAGTTAGCTGCTTTGACTGGATGCAATTGCTTGGGTCTGCTGCGCTCCACCCCTTGCAGGAAGGGGAGCACAGCTGATTGGGTGCAGGAGCCAGGGCAAGTACTTCTGAGTGTCAGTAGAAGCAAAACTTTGGTGCGGGCCCTGCAGCAGCATCTAGGGGGGAGTACCCACAACCCCCGAAGCCCCAGAAGGAGTGTTACAGGCAAAGCTCTTATAGCTTTGCCGTCTGCAGATGGCTTAAGTGTTTACCAGCTCAGTAGACGCTGTTCCTTTTCACGAGGGCAGAGAGTCAGTGTAACAGCTTTCTGTACCCTGAACTCTTGTCTGGCATCCAGGAAAAATCAGGTCACACAATTGAATTTAAGGATAGTAAATGTAGGTGATGTTATTGCCAATGGAAGTGGCTCTTCGCAGGAAGGAAAGCTGGAAAGGGGATGTAGCAGGAAGGTCTTCCTCCCCTGAAGTCCATTTCTAAAGTCCCGCCATCAAGCCGTCCCTCTGAAGTCAAGCTGCTTCTCTTCAACGTTCAGCTGCTGCTTCTCCTCTCCTCTTCTCTGCTCTCTGTCACTGGAACCTAGGGTTTTTATGGGTACAGGGTGGAGGGCAGGGTGGGTCAGAGTTGGTTTTGGGAAAAACAACTTTCAAGTGGGAAAACGGGGATGTAAAGTTTTCACTGTGGGCCACGGCTCCCTGCTTGAAGGTGGAGCCCTCGCCAGGGACCTTGCCCTTTTCTGCCTAGAGTTTCTCTGTCTCCTATCGCTATCAGTAGGAACTCACCATCTTTAGTAATTCATTCAGTGTGTGTGTGTATATATGTATGTATATTTATAGAATATGAATCTGTTTCTTGAAAAATACTTCTTATTACTCATTAAATACCAGAGATCTGTATAATTGAGTCTGGCTGTGGCCATTTGCTAATGTTAATTTGTACACTTATGTTCCCATGATTTAGTAAATCACTTCATTTGGGTGTTTTTTAAAAATGTATACAGTGGGCCGGGTACAGTGGCTCATGCCTGTAATCCCAGCGCTTTGAGAGGCCAAGGTGGGCAGATTGCATGAGACCATGAGTTCAAGACCAGCCTGGGAAACATGGTGAAACCCCATCTCTACAAAAAAAAGAAAAAAAAAAAAAGGCCAGGCATGGTGGCATGCACCTGTGGTCCCACCTACTTGGAAGACTGAGGTGGAAAGATCACCTGAACCCAGGGAGGTTGAGGCTGCGGTGAGCTGTGATCATGCCACTACAATGTAGCCTTGATGACAGAGTGAGACCCTATCTTAGGGGGGAAAAAAGTGTATACATAATCACATATTTTCTTTAAAGTTTTCAAATGTGAAACTTAGATTTTTTTTTTGTTTGTTTCAAAAGTGGTCGTGGTTGATTTAGTCAATAAAGTTTTAAAATGTATGGTTGGCCTACTTAAATAAACAACTTTAGTGGGCTGAAATATATGTCCATTTCTTGATGTGTTGTTTGATTCTAAGTAAAATTTTTAATGTCTTATTGTCTCTTTAAAAATAACTGAAATACAATAATAATCAATAGAATATCAAAAGGTTTTATGAGAATGAAGATAAATATGTATCACAGATTCAAAACAAACTGACAGTTTCAATAATTATGTGTTAATATTTGTTGTGCCTTCACTATATGCCAGGTACTTTGTGAAGTTTTGACATGGATTATTACCTTCAATTTTGTTTTCTGCCCTATGCAGCAGGTACTGTTATTGACATAATTGCAGATGAGCAAAGTGGAGCTTGAAATCAAGCTCAAGCAGGGTGATTCCATAGCCTCCATGCTACATTACTTTGCTATGCTTATGGCATGAACAAAGACTTGGAAATAGGATGTATTAGCACAATCCTGAATCCACAGTTTGTGCTTTTAAACACTACTTTACTGGATTACTCTGTAGTATAACTGTGCCTATGGCTCCACTATCAAAAATCTCACTTCAAGATCCCTTTATCTGCCCCACAGGACAAGGATAAGGGTATTAATATATGAATTTGTAACCTCTGGAGTACCTTATTCTTGCCTACTCAATTCTACCTAGTTTATGTAGAGTATTAATACATTTCTATTAATTGGACCCAGTAAAAATGTTCTCACAAAAGACAGAACCGAATGACTCCATTTGCCCACTAAATCGTTTACAACATATTGAAACATGTCTCTCAATATAAAACCAATCTAGAAAGAGTAAAAATATATTGAGGTTACTAACCACCCTAGATTAAGTTTTCCATTGTATGCCTGGTCTGCCTTTGTTTTATCCATGGCCACATATTAATACTAGTCTGACTTCCCCCTGCTTCCTGGCACTGTTTCCTCTTGTTCTTTGTCATCTGTTGATACTGGCTTAAGGATCATTGGATGGCTGTTAATTAATTAAATTAATTTTGTAGGAGTCTAAGCAAAATATGTGATGCATTCAAATGGCAAGTACAACTACTGTGAATTAACAATAGTTCCTCCCTTAGAATGGCTTAGTGAGAGTTGACTGTGCCTGGCTTCATGTGATAAGAATAAACTGATAACTTGCTTCTGGCAATGTGTTAGGAATGTGTTGTTTCCTAGCATGTAATTGCTTTTAATAGTAGGTAACAAAAAGTAACTACTCTGTGACATGTGATGCTGTTAGGGTATTTGTAATTTTCTTTGAAAAGAGAAGCTGGTTTGATTAGGTACCTTTTGTTCCACTAACAGCAGTGATAAAGATGCTATCACTCCTCTCATAGGTTTTACTTACTATTTGCTCTTGCAGAATCAGATCACATCCCTATTAATTATTGGCATTTTGGTTCTATTTTATATGCTTTTGTTTTCTGAATGCTGACAATTTAAGCATTTTAATGATTGATTGAATTAGCAAATATTAATATAGCTGCATGATAGATCAGCATATGGTTCTGAAATCTTTGTAATATAGTGTGTAGACATTCATTTTTGACAGTTTCATAATCCGTTTCGGGGCATAAACTGAACACATACACAGATAGACTCTTCGGAAATTTCTTAGATTTGAGGCAGGGTTTTGGGACACAAGCCATTTTTTAGTATGTCAGACTGCAGCAAAATTTAGCTAAGGGGTTCCTGAAGTGTTTTTTAGCAGTTCCTGAGAAGACTTGGAATCAGCCATATTTTTGGCGGGGGTGCGGGTTCCTTATATTCTATGAAAGCAATGGGATTTTTTTCCTTTAGTGTTTTCTACTTGAAAGTTTTTTGGTCTGCTAATATTGTCTATTATGTTTATATAATGATGATGCCACCCACTCTAATTAGTAGAGCATAATACTGTTTTGATTTTCAGTAATAATGTTTTTTAACTGATCATGTCATTCATATTTGCTTAATACTTCCTGTAACTAGTGACACTTTTTTATGATGACAAGGGGCTGGGATAGAGTTTGTGGCCATGGTGCAAAACAAAGCTGACTGACTCAGTAAGCACTGAATTCATGACCTTGGTGTTATTAGCATAGTGCTCTAACCAACTTAAACAATTGGCCACAGGTAAATGTATGTGATGAGAAAGATAACTAGTTGTCAGCCATTTTAAGCTGGTAATATTTGCTTTCTGCAGTAGCAGTGCCTGAGAGTAGCTTCATATTATAGCTCTCTTAAATTGTTTAATAATGAAGACCTTTGAACGTGCTTTTTAAATTTGATGCCTGCCTATATCACAATATAACAATATATAATTGATCTTATATTTTTTTCAAAAGGCAAGTCAATAAGTTCTTGATTTTGTTATTTTTAGGGACACAACTATATATATTTTAACTAAGGTTTATTGAGAGAGAGAGAGAGTTACTCGTACAAAGTCTTTTCTGCATTGTATCAATATTATGGTGTCATTTGCATTTTGTTCCAGTGACAGTCTCCATTTCCTCAAACCCTCAGCGACATTAAGGCAATTATTTATTGTTATCAACTCTTTCCAATTTAATAATGTTTTTGAGAATACCATTATCACTTTCCTTGGTGGGCAGTTGATATTTGTGCCTCAATGTTTATACATTGCATAATATTTGCTTGAAAATTACTACCAGTAAATTAGTTTAATTAATTAGGATGGACCCTAATTAGAATCTAATAAAGTAGTGGTCTTAAGAGTTTGTTCTGGTTTTTATGAATTTTGCAAATGGTTATAAATGGGTAATCTCTTTTTATAATTTAGTATTTATGTGGTATATGTAGCTTCTTTCAGTTATCTGTTTTAATAGAGGGGAACAAATGTACAGAACTTTGAAGGTATATGTGGAAGGGAAAGGTAATTAAATGTTTTTATGGTAATATTATTTTTGTATTTTAGTATCTTTAGCTCAGATCTATTTGTGTCCCCCTAGACTAGAAGTAAGAAGCAAAAGGAGTAGTGACAACAATCAACCTCTGGTCAGATCTTTAGGGATTGTTTAGAGATCTTTTCAAAGATCATCTGTACCTTTTGGCAGCAAAGCAAAAAATGGGCTCTAGGCCTTTGGGAAATTTGCTATGTAGGTCCATTCTTAGGCCGTAAGTTTCCTCTGGGCCATATGTTAAACAAAATCCTGTTATCTAGTATTGAATTCCTGTATGGTCAAAAGAATTACTAGGGACTTGTACCATTTGGGGTGTTATTTTAAGTTGTGAAACTCTTTTTGTTGACTGTCTGAATTCATTATCTCCGTTATTTGTCTCTTGCAGCAACAATGATATTGCTGGTCAGGGTCCAATGTCTCAGGAATGATATGGTTATAATTGCAACAAATATATGTAAAATGAATTAATTCATAAGCTGTGCTAGATTCATTTTGGTCTGTGGGCATTCTGTTGACTCGTTGTTGAGGGTCCTGTATCTTCCTTAGCCGTTGGGCAATGGCCAACCAGGAATATACATGTGAGCTGGAAATGCAGCTGTTTATTTAACAGGAGCACAGATAGCATAGACAGAAAGGGGTTGATTCATATGGTATTTGTTACATACTGTACATTCTTCTGAACATTTTGTATATATTAACCCATTTAATTAATTCTCATGAAAGAAAACCTGTACGACAACGTTGTTATCTTCAATTATATAGGGGAGATAACTGGGTCATGGGGAGATTAAGTGACTTAACCAAAGGTTACAAGGGTAACAGATAAGAAAGCTGAGTTCCCACCCAGCGCTCTTAATTAATATACAAACTGCCAGCTTCCAATTCATTTACATGATGTCAGTTATATAACTGGCAGTCTAGTTTCCTTTTATGTATTTATGAAGTATATACCATATTGTAGAACTGTAGTCTTGTTTCACTGGCCTGATACATGCCCTGACAGGTCTAAAGCTTATCTGAGTACCAGGACGGGTGTGACAGCAGGGAAGAGAATTTGTCTGGATCAGTGATATATTTTGGCTCCAGTAGAGTTTCCAGACTATCCACATCTCTGTCTCTCTGAGTTGCTTCTGAGTCTTAGTAGTAGTATTAATTCTTGGCATCTAAGTGTCCTTGTTGTAGAATCAAATCTTGAAGATGACATTTGCAATTTTGGAAGGACATGAGAAACCGTAACAGAAGTTGCTGCTGCTGTTTTAATCCCTCCAATTTTGTGTTTGTACCAAACACAAGCATTTTTTCAGTCTTTCCTATTGATACTGCTATATAAACAGTATATATTCCTTGTATACTGTTATATAGGGAATGATTCAGAATTCCTTTATAAGCAATTGCTATGTTTTGCAAGTTTATTTCACTATCATGTAAAAGACTGAGGATTCTAAACCAATATTACTGTCTTTCTTTTGATATGTATATTGATTATTATTCCCTACCATCTACCCTTGCTGAAAGGAGGGGCCATATGGGATTAGATTGTCAGTAATGTTTTTAAATCTTCCTCGAGGCCTCTAGTTCATATGACTCTTAGAAATGCTGTAACCTAAGTACCTAAATTATATTATCATGCCTGTTATGTAAATATTAATGCTTTCCTAATAGTCTTGGAAGTGTGGGGTTTTGAGTTCCAAGGTCATTTTCAAATATCTCCTAAGAGGTGACTGTTACCAGGGGCAGGCATGACAGCATGCTTCTTTGACTGAAAGGAATCAATATGTCAACTTTTCAAACTACGTTTTTTAAAATACTGTTTCAAACAGATTGCTTTTAAAAGGTTTTGAAAAAATATAAACCAATTAAAAGTTGTGGAAAGCTTAATTTTATAATAATTTTTGTCAAATTAGTTATTAAATTGAAATCATACTATGTCACTATTTTTTGCATGAAAAACGCCTACTTATTTATAGGAATCATTTTATTTAATGCCTATCATACTGGCTCACTAAACGTTTGGTATTCATAAGCTTTCTTTTCTAATTTTTTGCACTTTCCAATTTTGAATTAGATTCAGGGATTACATGAAATATTCTAAATATGAATAATCAAAAAGGAGGTTATATAAATGGACTTTGATGCATGGAAATATTAACAATGTGCATGTATATTGTTGAATATTATGAATAATTAAACCTACCAATAGTTACTTAAAATTTGTTTGATTTTAATATTTCTGAACAAACTTTAGCCTGACCACTGCCATTGAGGATGTTGACTTTAGGACCAACCAACTTTCCATGTAGGAAGTAACAGAGTTACCAGGACATTAGAGTTTGTGACATGACTGTTTATAGAACGTCAATATTTTACTTATATTGAAATTCATCATTGATATCTTTGTAGAGGAAATGAAAATATTCCCTGCTTTATTACTTATATTTACATAACAGAAATACAAGAGTTAAGGCAAGTGTTAATAATGCCTTGACTCTTAAGGACATGTACCCTGAAATTTATAGGACCAAAGCAACCTCTTTCCCTTACCATATAGAGATTGGCAATTGGGGCACATGAAATATTAGACATCTCTTTGCCAGTCAAAACACACAATACTTTGATGTACCAATAACTTTTAATGAAGGCACCAGCTATGTGTTAAATAAACCATTCAACAGACTTAACAGTAACCAATGTTTAGAATTTGCTGGTTGTGGAAAATACATTTTTCTAGAGGTATTTAATGCTAATCTCCTTTACTAAGCAGTGATTAAAGATTTTTTTGAGACCAAATTTTAATCAAAGATAAATTTTTTTGTATAAGCCTTGCAGCTAGTATCATAAGCCTAAATTTGGCATAATTGAACTTTATAAAATAGTCCTTTTGCCTATGTCTCTCAGAAATACATGCCTCCCTTCTCTCACCAGACCCAGACACCTGCATAATTAACATAGGAAGAAATTTACTTTGTTTCACAAATCTTATATCAGTTGATGTTTGGGTATTAGGAGATACATTTCTGTGTATAGGTGTTAATAAGAAATGATGGCCTACATAGAGACTAATTTGCTGTGGAAATGAGATAACAGCATTATTCTAGCAGTTTTTCCAGTCAGCCATTGAGGCTGTCCTCCTCATCTTATTTGCTCATTCAGCAAATATGTATTGAATTTCTATCATATGCCATACACTACTAGTTTTTACAGAATGATTATTACTCCATTAGACCTATGACCCATGGAATGAGTAACTCTGAATTCTCTGTGGTAGAAATGGATTTTGTTTATCTTGTTTTGCCATGCTAGCATCTCTTTCTTTCTGTATTTTAGGCCCTGCTTGCTTACTTAGACTCAAGATAACTATGTCTTCCTACTCCCTTCAAGAATCTCCTAGGATCCAAATTTTATTTTGTTGTTATTTAGAGATGCTTAAACTGATGTGTATTAACTGAATCATTGTGTACTATGATACACAGTGTTTTCCAAAGCCCTTCTGCTTAGTTATTCTCTTGTTTCTAGCCTGTTTTTATCTGAGTCCTCTCATTACTTTGTAAACTCAAATATCAACATGATCAAAAAGATCCAGTAAACTTTGGGGTCACTGTATTTTGAAGTTTAGAAATGGGAATAGAGAAGACAACAGTTGAGTATCCAATAAAAGAAAAGCCAAGATAGTGATAAAAACTGTTCAGAGTGGTGGAATATGCTTGCCACCTCAGTAGGCATTTGGTTTATAGAATTGCTAATTAATTTTTTGTTGTCGAAAACTGCTTATATTTTCTTGGAAATGCATTTTTTATTTTCAAGAAGTATGTAGCAAACAGTCTTTCCAGAAAGTATGGGTTCCTTAATAATGTTCAGTACATTCATTATTCTATACATTCTTATGTTTATAAATATACATATGTATATGTAGAGAGAGAGAGAGAGAGACAGAGAGAGAGAGAGAGAGTCTATTCTGTGCCAGATGCTAGTCTAGGCCTTGGGGGATATAGCTGTGATTAAGGCAGATGTGATCTTGACTCTTTTAGAACGTACAGTCTAACAGTAAAAATATAATAATAAACATGTAATTATATTACTGTGAATTTCAGATAGTATTGGTGCTCTAAAGAAGATAAAATACAGTAATATGATGGGAAAGTGCTTAGGTGGGGGCTTAAGTGTGATGGTTAGGGAAAGTAATTTTAAAAGCATATGAGTTGGGGAATTTGAAAAACGTATCTTCAGAAGCAGAATCCAGCAGGACTTGTTGATGGATTGGATGCACTACATTTTTTTTTTTTTTTAAAAAACAAAGAATCAAGATCTGTTATAGGTTTGGGACTTGAGCCAAACATAGTACTGTCCAATAAGTATCTTATTGTAGCCACTGAATCAGAAAAGGCTGAAGAGGATAGTGTTGACAGAAAAAGTGGTCAGAGGATTAAAACAATGTGATAATCTAGAAAAACCATCTGTGGATGTACTATATCAACATTTACAAAGTAAAAAATACAGTGGAACTCGAATTAGTTTAGTGTTGCTACATGGAAATAAATTGTATTGCTTTATCATTAACCTTTGCTTCAACTCTAGGGATTTGTGCTTCGTTTGATTGGACTGTAGAGACAATCTTTACTTTTCTGTCTGTGTTTAACTATTTAGTCAAATGAATATTGCACTTCTAAGTGTTTCTTTTGATTTACTGTAGACTGAGGTCATACTGTGTACTAGGCGTGAATTAATTACAAATTGAACAACTTTGCTCTAGTGAAGAGAGAATTTTATTCGCATTCTAACTAAATCTATGATCTAAGAAAGATCTTTATATTCTTTGTGTGTCTGAGGGGGACTGAAAGTGTACTCATAAAAATCTGTTCTAATTTTAAAAAAAGAAGAAATGACTTTCACTTCTTTTAGATCTTCTGCTAAATGGCTTTAAAGCATCACATCACAAAGTCCTCTTCCCCATAGAAATAATATTCCCTATCCAGGAAATTTTAAACGGTATGCATTATCTTGTTCTTGTGGTTGATAGTAAATTTGGCATTTGTTAATTATTGATAAACTGCCAAAATGGATCATGCATATGTTACAAAAAATCTTTTGTGTAAGTTTCGAAGTATTCTTATTGTGGCTGTATTGTTATTTATGATGGAGCACTAAGGTCTCGCTCACTTATTTCTTTATGCTCCGTTCTTAAGCAGCCATTTCTCTAGGAACTTAGTCCTACAGAATGAGTGGAATTGGTAAAGTAATTGTGATCGTTGATGATTTCCTCATCTTTTTAATCCAGAAAAGTTAGCAACAAACCTGAATTCTCAGTGGATTGTCTGAGCTTTGCAACTTTATCTAGGACCATTGAAGAATATTCCAGTTGTACTATTTTACTGTATTTCAGTTTGGCAGAGATGTATTTGAGCACCATTATAATAACCTCATTTATGAAAGTGTTGGAGAATTGCATTCTAGAAGGTAATGTAACTTCTCGGTATGATAATGTTTTCAACAGTATATTAGTGCATGTGGAAGTATATTGGAATTGAGATTTGCTAACCTGCATCTAAGATAGCTTAGTTTATTTGATTAGTGAACTCCAAATAAATTA
Source organism: Papio anubis (assembly GCF_008728515.1). Lineage (NCBI taxonomy): Eukaryota > Metazoa > Chordata > Mammalia > Primates > Cercopithecidae > Papio > Papio anubis. The sequence goes on along the minus strand of NC_044996.1, from coordinate 55,739,037 downwards.
TTTTGGAGGGCCCCTAGGAAGTATATAAGAAATTTAAAAACCAACTCTTAAGACCACTAGTTTCCCTTCTGTTTATGATGTTTATCACTTCACATTTTTAATTAGTAAAGTATAAAATGAATCATACAATTTTAGTAATGGAGTTTTTTGTCTTCTAGAAGTGACATCATAATAGTTATTTTAAAACATATAGAGAGTCATGCATATGTATGTCGAAGGATAATCAACATTGTTTTAATGTCTTATGCTAAGTTGCACATACAGTCACATCTTTTAATTTATGGAAGTTATTTACATTTCTACATAAAATCTCAGCTGTTTGTACATGTCCCAGACTATACTGGATTCTGGTTTTCTCAGTTATTCCTTACTTATTCTGAGAGTTTAGCAAAGAGAAAATGTCAGCCTCACCCTAGAGAAAGTAGAGAGCTAAGCAGTAGAAAAAGCTATTTGTGCCAGGTTTGGAAGACCCCAGTCTTTCCATTTCTGCCTTTCAAAGAAGCTCTTTGTAGGGGCATGGTACTAAAGATTGAGCCAGGGATTTTGTTGTTCTGGCAATAAACCAGAGTTGTTCATTGCACAAGGGTGCCTTGCTGATGGTTTGATTAGGGGCTGAAATTTGACACGGGCTCTACTTGTCAAGCTATGTAGCCACAGGCCTATTTCCAACTAGAGCGTGCATTTCTAATTTTCACAACAGTATCGTATAGTCTGGAGACAGCCCAGGAAGGCCATAGTATAGACAGCCACTGCACCTGGCTCTTATTCTTCATAGCTCCCTCAAAGTGTTTTCTGCAATACTGCCTGCTCTGGGCTCCTCTACCCTGTTTTTTCCGAAAAAGTTTTGTTTGTTATTTATTGATACGTAATAGTTATGCATATTTTGGGGGCTACATCTGATACTTTGATACCTGTATACAGTATATAATGATCAAATAAAGGTAATTGGGATCTTCCTTTTTCTTCTGTGCCTTTTCTTTGCTAAGAGGAAGCTAATACCACTAAGGGTGCTTAATTATTTGTCTTTGTTGGAATAAGGTAAATATTACCTTGAAGAGTTATATTTGCTATCATTATCAGTATCACTGGAGTCTGGAATATATCTCAGCACTTTCTCTCTTTTCTCAGTAACCCCTTCCTTCAAAATACAGCACCTTAAATGGTAGTTTGTGTACTTTCTGACTTCTCAGTGAATGATGTAATTTTGTTCATTTAAAAAAATTCAATTTAAATAAACTTGCAGATGAAAGGTGGAAAAGAAATAATGATAATGGCTCACACATAATATTTACTCTGTGCTAAGCATTGTTGTAATTGTCTTACATGCATCAACTCATTTTATCGTCTCAATAATCCTTTGAGGTTACTTACTATTAGTTCCTTTCGTTTTTGAGATGAAGTTTCACTCTTGTTACCCAGGCTGGAGTGCAATGATACGATCTCGTTCACTGCAACCTCTGCCTCCCAGGTTCAAGCAATTCTCCTGCCTCAGCCTCCCAAGTAGCTGGAATTACAGATGCACGCCAATGTACCTGGCTATTTTTTTTTTTTTTTGTATTTTTAGTAGAGAAGGGGTTTCTCCATGTTGGCCAGGCTAGTCTCGAACTCCTGACCTCAGGTGATCCACCTGCCTCACCCTCCCAAAGTGCTGGGATTACAGGCATGAGCTACCGTGCCTGGCCTATTAGTCCCATTTTATACATGAGGAAAATAATGCAAAGAGAAATTACATAACTTGCCCAAGATAACACGGATAATAAATGGGGAGATAGTGATTGAAACCAAGGTATTCTGTTTTATGGTCATTTTTTACTATGTTATAATTTATGAATTTGCTAATTGCTTCAATATTATTTTCTCTTTAACTTTTCATCAAGCTTTACAATAAATCATTGCTTATTTGTTTTCCTGCTATTCATTGAGGATAAAGTAGCATCATATGAGTAACTTTAAGAGGTTTGCCGTTTAATCAATGTAGTGCTTTTAGAGGTTGGCACGTTATAAAAGCTTCATTTCCATAATGGATGACTGGAAAAACCAGGTTATTGTATATATGTGAACACATATATACCCAACAGTATGTTTTCTCTGTCTCTAAGCTTGTGGGGTGGTATAAACAAACTTCAGTGTACTTTAAGTGCAGTTACTGTGCTTCAACTCATAAGCATTTCTTTGAGATGGAGTCTCGCTCTGTCGCCCAGGCTGGAGTGCAGTAGCGCGATCTTCACTCACTGCAAGTTCCGCCTTCTGGGTTCATGCCATTCTCCTGCCTCAGTCTCCCAAGTAGCTGGGACTATAGACACCTGCCACCACGCCCGGCTAATTTTTTGTATTTTTTAGTAGAGACGGGGTTTCACCATGTTAGCCAGGATGGTCTCGATCTCCTGACCTTGTCATCTGCCCTCCTTGGCCTCCCAACGTGCTGGAATTACAGGCGTGAGCCACCACGCCTGGCCGGCTCATAAGCATTTCTTTAGAAAGAACATATACTCCGAAATACCTAGCATGTGTTGATGAAGTAATCGAAATATTGATCTCCAATATCTTTTCAAAGGGTTTCCTTCAGTGTCTCTTTCCCCTGGAATGTATTATGCATTTCCAGGTGGTCAAACACATTGAGACCCATACCCTTACTAAATTTTCATAATCCCTGGGGTTCACAACTGTTTTTTAAGGTTCATAGATGTATACTTCACAAGTATAGGGGAATATCCTTGATATGCATACTGCTAGACCACTCTCTAGCCTGAAATGTTAATATGATGATTATAGAGAAGTTGGATCCATTTAGAACTATGAGGAAGATTATTGACAGTAGTATTTTGACTGGTTAGTTGGCATTAAACCTCAATAGAACTGTGAAAAGATGATTGGGCAAAGGGCAGTGATAAAATCAAGATAATGAAAGCACATAACAAAAAAAGATTTACCCTTTGTCTTTTTAACACAAGCCGTGTTATTTGTCATAGTCCCTTTAATACTTTAGTACTTGCTCCTAATTAAAAGTATTTCTGGAAAGAGATCTAGAACAGAGCTTTCCTGGCAAAAATCAGATAATAGATGATATTTTATAATACTGAGCATATTATATCTCATACTGACATATTTCTTTCTCTTTTAAGCCACAGGCATGATATGGAATGACCTGCCCATTCTCTCCCTCCTACTTCCCCAAAATAGTTTTCCTATTCCTTTTATTTAAGGTATTATTCCGATGTTTGTGTTAGCAGGCAATGTGCCTTTGCTTTGCATTTTGTATATCCAATTAATCCATGTGTGATGATCACAACTGATTACAGCTCAGGGAATAAGATGGGGTGATGAGATGACCAATGCATACAAGCAGAATTAACAAAAGAGACTTTTCTAGAAGGTATTCAAAGGGCAGAATAAAGAGACTGTCTTTAAGTGGGGAATCAGTAAAGAAGTTTACAAACTTGCTTCCAGCTGAAAAGATGGTGTAAGTGGCAGTTCTGTTGTGTTCTCTCTCTCCCAAAAGACCTGGTGGGATACAAACAAGTTACAATGACCTTATTGTAGAGAAAACATGGAATCCACTTTGTTTTGTTAAAAAGTTGTTGAATCAAAAATTTCAACAAAGTATTTACGAAAATAATATTCTTTGTTTCTTACTTTAAAACTGATGATATCAATATCACACCAGTGTGACAAGAGACTCTGATTGTGGTCCACTGGAGAGTGTTCCATGTTAATCCAGAGGAAGAATTACTTCTTGTCATAGGATTATTGGTGAAGAAGGCCAATAGACCAATATCTTGACTTTTTGGGAGAGAGTTTTATATCTTAAGCCCCCATGTTCTTGGCAGCTAGAGATACTAAGATGAATAAGATATAGTTTGCATCCTCAAAGAGCTCCTTATTTTCAAAAGAGAGGAAGTCTATTAGTTTGTTCTCACACTGCTATAAAGACGTATGTGAGACTGTCATTTATAAAGAAAAGAGGTTTAATCGGCTCATGGTTCCATTGGCTGTACAGGCTTCTGCTTTGGAGAAGGCCTCAGGAAACTTGTAATCATGGCAGAAGGCACAGTGGAAGCAAGCACATCTTGACATGGCTGGCAGCAGAGAAAGAGTGAAGGGGAAAGTGTTACGCACTTTCAAACAACCAGATCTCATGAGAACTCACTCACTCTCATAGAATAGCAAAGGGGAAATCTGCCCCCGTGATGCAGTCACTTCCCACCAGGTCCCTCCCCCAACACTGGGGATTATAATTTAAAATGAGATTTGGGTGGGGACTCAGAGCCTAACTATATATCAGGCAGATATATAAAGTAATTGCTGTACTATAATGTGGTAACTGCTATAAAGAGGCATGGAGGAATAATACTATTAAAGAATAAAGACAAATTGAGATGTTTTCAAAGAAAAATAATATTTGAACTGGGATTTCAGGTCTATGTAGATTTTTATTTCCAAAAGATGGAAGGGTCTTCAGGGCAGAAGAAAGTACATGGACAAGGGTATGGTAAAGTATCACATGATGGGGAGTAAGGCATGAAATGTTTGGTTGGAGAATGTGGTATGAAGGATAGGAGGGAGGTACATTGGAGACAACTGGTAAAGGACCTTTTTACTGTAACCTATGGGTAACCTTAAATGTATTTTTAATCAGGGTTTTGTGATGGTATGATCAAATTCCATTTTAGAATGATTGCTTTTGGTAGGAAAGTTTAGGATTGATGGGAGAAAATTAGGAGGCTTTTAAACAACAGTTTCAATTAGACATTGTAATGACTTGAACTAAAGCAGTAGAAGTGAGGATGTAAAGGGGGAGCTAAATATTTAGAAAGTGAACTTAACAGTTAATTAGTGACACATTAAACTTGGGGAAGTGAGAGATAAAGGGGAAGCAGAGGTCTAATATGATTCCCATGTATCTTGCTCATGCAGCAAGTTGGATGACAGTGCTACTTACTGCGATGAGGAGGAATGAGAAAAACAAAAGTTAAGCTTCAGACAATACATTTGAGAAATAAAATAATTAAGTGGCTATAGGCTACTGTCTTGTAGGCAGTCATGTGTAGAAAATTGTAGCTCAGAAGAATATATGGCTTTGAGGGAGAAGTTAGGAGTCCATCCACGTATGTATGGCATTTAAAACCATGAGAATGTATAAAATTACTGTATTAGTCCATTCTCATATTGCTGTAAGGAAATACACGAGACAGGGTAATTTATAAAGCAAAGAGGTTTAATTGACTCAGTTCAGCATGGCTGGGGAGGCCTCAGGAAACTTATAATCATGGCAGAAGGTAAAGGGGAAGCAAGGCACCTTCTTCATAAGGCAGCAGGAAGGAGAAGTGCCAAAAGAAGCAGGAAGAGCCCCTTATAAAACTATTCAGATGTCATGGGAACTCACTATCATGAGAACAGCATGGGCGAAACCGCCCCCATGATTCAATTACCTCCACTTGGTCTCTCCCTTGACACGTGGGGATTATGGGGATTACAATTCAAGATGAGATTTTGGTGAGGACACAAAGCCTAACCATATCAATGACCTAAAGAGGAACTGTAGAGAGAGAAAAATAAAGAGGGCCCAGGATTAATTCCTGAATGCTAATATTTGAAGGGCCAGTGGGAAGAAGAGCAGCCAGCAAAGAAAATGCCAACAAAGAAGTGGCAAAATGAAGAAAGATATGGTATAATAAATGCCGAGAGAAGAAACTGTTTCAGGAAGAAAGGAGGGACTAGTTTAGTCATGTAGATTATTGCTTAGAGTTAAGTCAGATAAAGGCAGCAAATATATTTTAAGTTTGACAGTATCAAGAATGTTACTGATCTTAATGTATTATTTTCTAACACTTAGTGTAGATGGAAGCCAGATTGGAATTCTTTGGAGTTTAGGACCATTGGAGGTATCTGGTGATATCAGTCATTGAGATAATACAGGAGGAATATAACGTTTGGTAAGAGAAAGAAAGAATGAGTTGTTAAATCCTATTGAATATGATAAGCAGCTGGAGATGTTCAGCAACTAGCAAAGCATATGATCTGGAACTCATAGACCAGTCTGGGCTGAGGCTAAGGATTTTGGAGGTATTCAGTAGCTGAAGCCTCACTGGGTATTCTCAGCCACATTTCAAAATAAAATTGGGTCCAATTTATTATGGAAAATTGGCAGGTTTTATTAATATATAATACCTTACAGTAGTACACACATCACAGTTTATAAAGGAGACAATTGACAAATGAATGAAATGTGTTAGTTTAGCCGTCTGTAAAGATTAATTATTTGAATACACTCTAATATTGGTTAAGGCAGTTAATACCTGAAGAGTATATTTTCTTTTCTTTTTTTTCTCAGTTAAGTGGCTATAGGCTACTGTCTTATAGGTAGTCATGTGTAGAAGATTGTAGCTCAGAAGAATATATAAAGAGTATATTTTCTGAGTCTAGGATCCTAGTTAATATTTAAAAAAAGTGACATCAGACATTCATATAAAATCCAAACCTAATCAAAGCAGATAGTCCTATTTAAATAACTAGGCTTGAAAAAAAGAAAGGATTAACAACTCAAATCATGAATTTAATTGTTTCCATTGTATTTACACCCTAGATTTCTATGAAGGGCCACATTACATTATATGCTTATTTATCTCTACTCTTCACCTAGAGATAAAATTCAGTCAGACAAATAGCTGAGAATGTGAAATTCAAAGCAGTTCTTTTGAAAGTTAATTCTCCAGTAAGTTTCTCCAGTAAGATTCATCCTCAGATTGCTTCATTCACAATTGAGTATAATGGCTGGAAATGTAGAAATGACCATTTTTGATTTAAATTATTTTTGTTACACAATTTTTGATACTAGCAAAGAAAACATTGAATATGATTGACCTAGTTAATTTTAATTTCATACAATTCATAAAAGTTATGTTAGTAATTTTACAGAATAAAACCTTTATCCATTTATGCTTCTGAAAAATGACCTTGTAAAATGTCAGAATTGCTATGGTATGCTTTTGAAAAATACTTAATGATTTGTGCTTGATGGATTTAAACTCTTTATTGAAGGTCAAGGATTCTATTAGGGCATTTTTGTCAGTAAAATGTTGACAGAAATGATCTAGGTAGTTGAATTCTCACTGACAATACTGTCACAATTGTTGAGAAATTGTCTAATGATAAGGCCAGATTTGCTCATTATTTTTCTTAGTAACCACCACTAGTTCATTAAATATTGCCTTAATTAGAGTGTGTGTTAAGTGTCAAAACTTAGTGGTCACAGTCACAATCCTTATTTAATAGATATTTAGTTTGAATTGCTGTAGTTATATTATCCTCAATGACTATGTATATATGCCATGCATTTGGATGAGATGGAATTGTGTGGATATTCCAAAAGCACTGATGCTTATGTTGATTTCAGTGTATTTTTGATATTCGATATTGAGCTTAGATACCCACAGTTTGATCTGTGAAATCACATTCCAGACTAGTAAAGCCACAAAATAAAGGCAATGGAGAAAAGCTGGGATATATTCTTATTTTCTTATTTATAACTCTTTCCTATCACCTAATCAGTGCAGTATATTTTGTGAACAGTCAGATTTGTTGCCACCTAAAATAAGAGTTGCAATTGTTTCATGGTGATAGTTTTTCTCACCCCTTGATAGTTTTTCTCACCCCCGGCCTCGTTAAGGAGATGGTTATAAATACAATTGTTTTAAAGGCCTAATAAGACATGTGAATATAGTGTAAAAAAATCTTGGGATTATCTCTTTTATTTATGTCAGTGATTACTTGAATGGAAAATTCCTCAGTTAGTCTATACAAAGATCACATTCCTCTGTGTATTTTTGTTATCTATACTTAGAGGTGCACATATTTATGTTCTGTTGATACAACATATTGAGACTTTTTTTTAAATGTATGCATCCTAGAGATGCTATCCTTGTGGTATCTAGGAGTTGTATAAGTATAGTGAAATTATCCCTCAGAATTTTTTTGCCTCAGTGTGTAAGATAAGCTTGGATGGTATGTACAGCTTCATTCCCCTATACATCGTGCTCCACTGTAAAAATGACCTTTTAACTTAGGCTTTTGAATCACATTTAGCAAATTGATGCATATCCTATGACTCCTTGGGTTTTCGCCAAGATTTTTCATTGTAGTATTCAATTCTGTTAAACTTTGTATGGCATACAAGAGTCATGAGACTTCTGGTTACTAATGATTATAGATATGTCTCAGAGCCTCAAAGCTTTGAATACAACTGTTCTTCGTCTTCTAAGAGTTTGTGAGTTTCATAGGTCTTATGGAAGACCTTGAGCTGTCATTGCCCTTTCTCTAGGCAGGACTGTATTCATACCCCCATCTCTATAATCATCTTCATTTTGCTAAGAATCTTCAATGTCTTGTGTACTTTGTTGGATTTTCTCATTTCATCAGATGATTGTGATCGTGATCATTTTGATTATATTAAACGTCACACTTTTAATATTCCTCATTTGAAAAGATATTTCAGTGGATAGCATAAACATTAAAGGTGAGGTGGTGAATTTAGTGCTAAAATGTGTAAGGTAGGCAACCAGCTATCATTTGTATAATTCATGCCTTTGTTACAAATGCCATTGTCCACTAATGCTGACTTTTTATCAGATTAAATTGTGGGAGGCTATATTCAAAGTTAATTGACAGAATTTTATAGAGGCAGCAAATGCTTTTTATTTAAAGGATATCCTTAGCGTCTATATCCTGTGATTTAACTCGTGTAATTTGCCTGTCAGTAAAAGTAGTAATGCACTGAAGAAATGTTTATATTGTACCTAAATAAAAATAGTAATTAATAATTACCATTAACTTCTGTGGCATTTTTTAGGATATGTGAATAAACTCCATGTCACTTATCACAAAATAAGGAGAAAAAATACCTAAAATCTATTTCATATTTTCTCTCATAGTTTACTGAGTAGATTTTTCAATTGGGGGTAAAATGACAGTTGTATTAGAACAAACTCAATTTAATGATCCCTCTGTTTTTCTTTCTATAAGGAAAAAAATGATAATGCTCGGCCGGGCGCGGTGGCTCAAGCCTGTAATCCCAGCACTTTGGGAGGCCGAGACGGGCGGATCACGAGGTCAGGAGATCGAGACCATCCTGGCTAACAAGGTGAAACCCCGTCTCTACTAAAAAATACAAAAAACTAGCCGGGCGAAGTGGCGGGCGCCTGTGGTCCCAGCTACTCGGGAGGCTGAGGCAGGAGAATGGCGTGAACCCGGGAGGCGGAGCTTGCAGTGAGCTGAGATCCGGCCACCGCACTCCAGCCTGGGTGACAGAGCCAGACTCAGTCTCAAAAAAAAAAAAAAAAAAAATGATAATGCTCAGTTTATGGAGGACACATTAATCATTTTTAGTTTGAAAACCTGGATTCTTTTCATATTAGTAAAACTTTTTGATGTTGTTGATTGAAGCCAGATATGTTTATTTTTTAATTGTCTTTGATGATCAAAATGAGGGATTGATGTACCTGCATTTCTCTGCCAAACATAGCCCTTTACTATAGAATATGTATTAGTGAACTTCACTTGCTTTATTTGTTCTTTCTGCTGATCTGCAGGAGGTCATTATAAAATGTGAACCAAAGACCCACTAGCAAATGGCACTGGCTTAGAGAAGCATGATTAGAGATGCAGACTCTGGAGCCAGACACATTGGGTTCAAAACTCACTTCTACCACTACGTAACTGGTCTGATCTTGGGTATGATATGTAATATCTCAGTCTCTTCATCTATAAAATGGGGATAATAATAGTATGTACCCTTTAGGATTATTGACAATTGAGTTAATGCTTGTAAAATGTTTAAAATGGTACCTGCCGCATGTTACACATGGTATTTGTTGTGATCATTGTTATCACTATCAATAATATTCACTTATTATAGCAGCGGATATTTTTGAATCTAGGGATGTAGTCAATTCTTTGTCATCTATCTTTAGGGACTATGATCTACACCTTTGACCATTTTGACAGTATTACTACCTGCTCAGCTTCCCTATAGTGTCTGTGAGCTGACCAGCACTTAGTACACTGATCTTATTTTGTAGATGAAGAAACTGTGGGACAATAATAAATCTGCTTATGGTATAAAGCTGGTAATTAAGAGTCTAATTTTGAATATAGCTCTTCTGATGACTTGTGTGGTAGTACTTGTACTTCATGGCTTAAGTGTGTCTATGTATTTTTCTTTCATTTTTGAATAATGAGTTCCTTCAGGGTAAGAACCGTGAAGTAAATATACAAAATGTTGGTACATGTATCCATTGTTTTGGTTTTTCCAGGGGGATAAAATTAACACTGAAATTCAATTGATATAGTTTGACTGTCTTCCCACCCAAATCTCATCTTGAAATGTAGCTCCCATAATCTTCATGTGTTGTGGGAGGGACCTGGTGGAAGGTAATTGAATCATGGAGGTGGTTTTTTTTCCCATGCTGTTCTCATGATAGTGAATAAGTCTCACGAGAACTGATGGTTTTATAAAGAGCAGTTCCCATGCACATGCACTCTTGCTTGCTACCATGACATGCCTTTGCTCCTCCTTCGCCTTCTACCATGATTGTGAGGCCTCCCCAGCCATGCGAAACTGTGAATCCATTAAACCTCTTTTTCTTTGTAAATTACCCAGTCTTGGGTATTTCTTCTTAGCAGCATGAAAATGGACTGATACAACAATTTATGGAATTATCTTTCTATTGATATATGTTATGAAACTGTGTATTTGTACACCTAAAATGTGATAAAAGTCACACTTGAGAATGGAAGAGAATAGGGTTAAGGACAAATAAAAGAAAAAGACTCAGGGATTGGCTTTGACCACTGTGAGTAGAAGACATAGGCTAGAAAAGAAGTCAGTGATAGGAATACAATATTTCCCAATTGTCCACTTTCAAAGTAAAGGTCTGGCAATTGTGGAATTGAAATTTCTTCTATCTTCAGTAAACAGAGATGGCTAAAATTTTCACGATTCATTTAATCCTGCAGCTTTTAGCTAAATAGTATTCATTCATCTCTCTTGATTCTTAATTTAGTGATTCAGATTACCATAAACGTGAGTTTCTGTAAAACATTTATAATATTTGCCCACATGCCAGTAGTCCTAGGTACTCGAGAGGCTGAGATGGGTTGATCGCTTGAGCCCTGGAGTTCAAAACCAGCGTGAGCAATGTAGCAAGATACCAGCTCCACATACAAATGAACACACACACACACACACACACACGTCTACTTTGAGTTTTGTAAAATTATATTTCCTTTAAATGAAAAATGTAGTACTAGCGATTATGAAAATAAAAATTAATGTTTTCTCGAATATTCACCTGCCATTGTTATCCATCAGTTCACCATCTAAGCCCCATTGCTCTCAAATTCAATGTTGAGTGTGTTTGAACTGTACCCTTGCTTCAACCAGCCCAATTTGGTTTTTCTCACTTATCCATTTGAGTCACATCGTCAGCCCATGTGCCTGTTACATACCACTTCCTCAAATAAAATTTCTGATACATTCGACTCAACTAATCACTGAACTTACCTCCTTTACAATCTCGTTTATTTCTTCTAATTATTCCTGATACCAGCTTTGAGAATACTGAAGAGAGTTAACTATGCCTGAGTGGAGCCTTTCATTTTCTTAATATGCATTCCATTAACATGAGCATTTTGCTTTCTAAATGCCCTTGAGTTACTTTTAAATGTTCTCTTTGGTGTCCTCAACCTGTTTCTAGCTTTTTAAAGGTAAGAAACAGGTCATCTATTTGTTTTGTTCCCTTCACAACACCAGTGGGTGTTTTGTTCAAACTATTTCCTAACTAACTTCCTCAGTGGGGAAATGTTCAGGGTGTGCAAATTTATTTTAAATAACTTACATAATACAAAACTGGGTAAATACAGGAGTTGAGGTGATTTATGATTGCTTTAAAACACAAAGCCAGTCTGGGCGCGGTGGCTCACGCCTGTAATCCCAGCACTTTGGGAGGCCAAGGCAGGCAGATCACGAGGTCAGGAGTTCAAGACCAGCCTGGCCGACATGGTGAAACCCTGTCTCTACTAAAAATGCAAAAAAAAAAAAAAAAAAAAAAAAAATTAGCCAGGCATGGTAGCGAGTGCCTGTAATCCCAGCTACTCAGGAGGCTGAGGCAGGAGAATCACTTGAACCTGGGAGGCGGAGGTTGCAGTGAACCTAGATCACGCCACTGCACTCTGGCCTGGGCAACAATGCGAGACTCTACCTCAAAAACAAAACAAAATAAAACAAAACAAAACAATAAAACACAAAGCCAAGTATATTTATTATTAGTATGGAGTATATCAGTGTTGAATTCTCTCTGTATCTTTATTTTTAATTACTTTTAACTCTAATGGAAGAAGATCCTAGAAACTTTAAGGACTATAGATTGTATCTGTAGCCTTGATTTTTTTCCACTTTGCTTGACAAAGACAATCCTATTTAGCAATGTATTTAAGTGCCTCTGCATTTGAAAGAATGCTGATTTTTCCAAATATGGTTCGATATTTTATGAAAGTTTTTTTTTTCTTGAAAACAGAATGAGCATCCCAAGATCAGAGAGAGAAGTAATACATAGAAATAATTAGCTTTCCTGTTTAAAAAAAAGCTGATGGACAAACACTGTCTTGATAATTCAAGTCAATAATCCACAAATGTGTATTAGTCTCAGCGGCTGAGAGTCTGTGAGTCTGTTGTCACTCAGTAGGTCAAATCTAATCCATGTATCTATAGTCTTAAATACTCATTTGCACATTGAATTAACTGTGTGTATTTAAGCATTACATGTTTTTATATAGCTACTAAGCTTGAGTACATTATTAAAAGTTTTATTCCTTTACTTTGCAATGAAAAGAAGTGATAATTTGTAATGAGTATATATATGTTTGCATCAGTGTCACATGACCCATCCCTATACAGAGTGTAACACGTATGATCAAACCATCTGAGTACAAAGCCTCAAGTTCATTTACTGTTGTGACAACTAATGTTTAATGTTAGCAAAGCAACAGATAAAATTCACATTTTACTAAAGCAAGATCATATTGATTCATAGAAGACTTTAATTGTTAAATATTAGGTCAAGATCTAAGTATGTTTCCCTTTTCTTTATTATTTTAACTTGCTGTATCAGACTGACCACTTCTCAATATATTATTAGTTATGAAATAGAAAAATGAATTATGTTCTAAGTTTTCTTAACATTTCTAATTCTTTTTAATTTTTATTTTTGTGGATCCATAGTGGGTGTGAGTATTTATGAAGTACATTAAATATTTTGATACAGGCATACCATGTGTAGTAATGACATCAGGGTAAATGTGATATGCAACACTTCAAGTACTTATTCTTTCTTTTTGTTATACACAATCTAATTATAATCTTTTAGTTATTTTAAAGTGTAAAATAACTTATTGTTGACTGTAGTCACCCTGTTGTGCTATCAAATACTACATCTTACTTATTTTATCTAACTATACTTTTGTACCCATTAACCATACCTTCTCCCTAGACACCCACCTTTCCTATCCTTTGCTAACCATCATTCTACTATCTATCTCTATGACTTCAATTGTTTTAATTTTTGGCTCTCATGAATAAGTGACAATATGTGAAGTTTCTCTTTCTGTGCCTGGCTTATTTCACTCCACATAATGATCACCGGTTCCATCCATGTAGTTGCAATTGACAGGATCACATTCTTTTTTTTTTTTTTTTTTTTAAACTGGCTGAATAGTACTCCATCATGTATATTTACCACATTTTCTTTATTCATTCTTCTGTTGATGGCCAATTTGTTTTGTTCCAAATCTTAGCTATTGTAAACAGTGCAGCAACAAACATAGGAGTGCAGATATCTTTGATATACTGATTTCCTTTCTTTTGGGCACATACCCAGCAGTGGGATTGCTGGATCATATGGTAGCTCAATTTTTAGTTTTTTAGGAACCTCCAAACTGTTCTCCATAGAGGTCGTACTAATTTACTTTCCCACCAACAGCAGTATACAAGGCTTCCTTTTAATCCACATCCTCGCCAGCATTTGTTATTGCCTTTCAGATGAAAGCCATTTTGGCTGGGGTATGATAATATCTGATTATAGTTTTGATTGGCATTTCTCTGATGATCAATGATATTGAGCACCTTTTCATATACCTGTTTGCTATTTGTATGTCTTCTTTTGAGAAACATCTATCCAGATTTTTTGCCCATTGTTTGATTGGATTATTAGATTTTTTCCTATTGAGTTGTTTGAGTTCCTTATATATTCTAGTTATTAATCTCTTGTCAGATGGGTATTTCACAGATATTTCCTACCATCCTGTGGGATGCTCTTCACTTCATTGATTGTTTCATTTGCTTTGCAGAAGCTTTTTAACTTGATGTGATCCTTTTTGTCCATTTTTGCCTTAGTTGTCTGTGCTTTTAGGATATTACTCAAGAAATCTTTGCCTAGTCCAGTGTCCTAGACAGTTTTCCCAATGTTTTCTTGTAGTAGTTTCATAATTTGAGGTCTTATAATCTATTTTGATTTTCGTATATAGTGAGAGATAGGGGCTAGTTTCCTTCTTCTACATATAGATATCCAGTTTTCCAAGTACCATTTATTGAAGACACTGTCCTTTCCCCCAATGTATGTTCTTGGCATTTTTGTGAAAAATGAGTTAACTGTAGATGTATGGATTTGTTGCTGGGTTCTCTATTCTGTTCCATTTTTCTATGTGCCTGTTTTTATGCCAGTACCATGGTGTTTTGGTTACTATAGATCTGTAGTGTAATTTGAAGTCAGGTAATATGATTCTTCCAGTTTTGTTCTTTTTACTCAGGATGGTTTTGGCTATTCTGAGTCTTTTGTGGTTCCATAAAAGTTGTAGGATTGTTTTCTTGGTAGGTTGTATGCATCTATATTTGTGAAGAATGTCACTGGAATTTTGATAGGGATCACATTGAATTTGTAGATTGCTTTGTGTAACATAGGCATTTTAACAATACTGAATCTTCCAATCCATCAACATGGAATATTTTTTAAATTTTATTTTGGTGTCCTCTTCAGTTTCCTTCATCAACCTTTTAGAATTTTCATGGTAGAAATCTTTCAATTCATTGGTTAATTCCTAGATATTTTATTTTATTTGTAGCTATTGTAAATGGGACTACTTTCTTGATTTATTTTTCAGATTTTTCGCTGTTGGCATATAGAAATGCCTCTGTTTTTTGTCTGTTGATTTGTGTCCTGCAACTTTACTGAACCTGTCAGTTCTTATAGTTTTTTGATTGAGTCACTAGGTTTTTCCAAATATAAGATTATATTAACTGCAAATGAAGGTGATTTGACTTCTTCCTTTCCAATTTGGAGGTCCTTTATTTCTTTCTGTTATTTAATTGCTCTAGCTAGGGCTTCCGGTATTATGTTGAATAACAGTGGTGAAAGTAGGCATCCTAGTTGTGTTGCAGATCTTAGAGGAAAGATCTCTAAGACCTTAATTCATTTATTGAGGACATGTTTTCCTTAATGGTCTTGATTCTTATGAATATTCCTTGGTGTCCGGGTATTGATGAATGAAATATTTATTGTGGTCTTGGCACTCTGGGCTTGTTTGTACCCATCCTTCTCAGGAAGACTTTTCAGGTATTTGAAGGAACTTGACTATTGTGATCTAAGTTTTTGGTCACTGCAGCCATATCTGCATTAGAGGCATGCCAAGCCCACTAATGCTGTGGCTTTTGCAGACATGTAGAGTGGTATTGGATCATATCTGGAAGAATTCTCTGTATTGCCAAGCAGAGACTCTTGTTCTTTTTCCTTACTGTCTCCTAAACTGTCTCTATTCTGTGTGCTGAGCTATCTGGAGCTGGGGAAGGGGTGACATAAATGCTCCTGTGGCCACCACCACTGGGACTGTACTGGGTCAGACCTGAAGGCAGCAGAACACTGGTTCTCATACAAAGCATACGGTAAACACTGCCAGGCTATTGCCTATGTTTGTGTTTGCTCAAGGCCCTAGGGTTCTACAGTTAGCATGTGGCAAAGCCAGCCAGGGTTGTGTTCTTCCCTTCAGGGCAGTGAGTTCCCTTTGGCCTTGGGCTGATCCAAAGATGCCATCTGGGACCCAGGGCCTGCAGTTGGGAACCTTCGGAATCTGCCTAGTGCTCTCTTCTGTTAAAGCTGAGCTGGGTCCCAAGCCACAAGATAAAGTCTGTCCCACACTTCCCTCCCCTTTTCACAAGCAGAGGAGATTCTCCCTGTGGCCATCACCACCCCAGGCCTGCGGCAAATACTGCTTGACTCCTTTGATGTTCATTGAAGGCCCAAGGGCTCTTCAGGCAGCTTGTGGTAAATGTCTCCTGGCCTGGGACTCACGCTTCAGGTGAATGTGCTCCCCTCTGGCATAGGGCAGGTCCAGAAATGTTATCCAGGAGCCAAGACCTGGAATCAGGGACCACAAGAGCCTGCTTGGTGTTCTACCCTGCTGTAGCAGAGCTGATACTTAAGCTGTAAGGAATTTCCCCTTTCCTCTTCCCTCTGCTTTCCTCAAGCAAAAGTAGTGTCTCCCTGTAGGCATCAAAGCTGTGAATGTATTGGGTCACACCTGAAGCCAGCACATCCCTGATTGTCATTCAAGGCCCACAGCAGTATTTCCTGGCTACCACTGCTGACTACTTAGTCAGTGCCCAAGGACTCTTTAGTAAGCAGGTGATGAATCCTGCTAGGAGTCTGTCTTTCCCTTCAAAGCAATGTGTTCCCTTCTGGTCCAGGATGTGTCTAGAATGTCATCTAGTAGTTAGGGTCTGGAATGGGGGCTTTAGGACTCTTCATGGTGCCCTCTCCTCCTGTGGGTGAGCTGGTATCAAAGTGGCAAAACAAAGTCCTCTTTACTCTTCCCTTTCCTCTCCTCAAGTGGAAGCAAGAGTTCTCTACCTAAGCTGTGGGCTGCACTGCTTGGGTGGCATTGGGGGGGCTGACACAAGCACTCCCTTGGCTGGCCCTGGTGGTATCTCACTAAGTTATATGCTCCCAAGTCCACTGACTCCGTGCCCACCACACCAGGAGGAGTTGCCCAGGAAAATGGCAGTTCCTGTGGCCGAGACTGTGTTATAAGTTGATTTAGCACTGCAGAACACTTTAGCCTGTGGTGGCGAGGTTTCCAGTGAATCAGGGACAAATTGCTGGCATATGCCCTACCTCTCTTGGTTAGGGCTTATCTAAATGCTCCCTCTGTGGGCACTGGCTGAGTTCTACCCAGTATTGCTTTCTGCTGTGACATGTCAGCATTGGGTTATGATGCAAAGTCCCACAGTCATTGTGCTATCTCCTCCCAAAGTGCATAGAATCTGTCTCCGTGCCATGTGGCCACTGCCAGGGGGTGTATGTTGCGGGTGGGGGGTGGAAGGATAGGAGTGGGGGAGGATGGTGTTGGTGATTCAAAATGGTCTTTCCTACCTTCTTCACTGCCTCTTTTCAGTGGTATGAATTTAAAACCAGGTACTATGATAGCTTACGTGATTTTGGGTTCTCATGAAGGTGACTTTTGTGTGGATAGTTGTTCCATTTGGCGTCCTTGTGGGGAGGATGATCACAGGAGACTTCTATTTGGCCACCTTGCTATGCTTCCCTCCTGTAATTCCTATTTCAGTTTATTCATCCTCAAATTAAGAAGTAGAAGAGAAGAATGGCAGATAGTGGTTTTCCTAGAGGAAAATTTTATATGAAATTTCAGAACATTATTTTTATTGTTATGAAGGAAATTTAGTACTTGTAAAAATTACCATACTGAACAGTTTTAGATCAAACCTAGGTACAACTGCAATATGATCTAAGATGACATATAGATCTTTCCCATTGTACTTTTCCAATGCAAACCACACCTCTTTCCTGTCTTTATTTTTGTTTCTACATTTTCCTTTCTCTTTTGTTTCCCATTTCCAGGCTTCTCTCTATCTTCTCTTTTTCCTTTGGTCTGTTCTACGCAAATGTGTGCTTAGCAGAAAATTACAACCTATACTGAAGAAGGAAATGATCTAAATCTTTATATCTTTCAAAAATTTACCCTCACATAATATTATTCATGATCATGATGAAATTTTCAAATGGTTTTGTTTTATTTCAAAAGGGAAACTCAAGAAAAGAAGCAAACTCTTAATTAATTGCTGTAACTCCAAATATCTGCCTACATGTATATGTTCCTGTTATCCCTTTAAATTAAGCACATGAATATGTGAATTTCAAAGTATTCTTCTCTGTAAAAATTACAGTGGTCATAACTATTTATGAATGATAACCTGAAGCCCAGTTACTTCATAGTCCTTTAAATTCCATTTGATAAGCACGTTGTGTATTGTTTAGTCCTTGCTCGCTTCATTTGTTCATCAGCCATTCATCCAAAAAAATTTTGAGGATCTGCCATACATTATGTTCTGTTTGGGCTGGGCTAAGACAATGAATAGAATGAGATTCCTGAAATGGAATTCACAGTCCAGTTAGAGAAACTGGTGTGTAGATGAACAGATAAGTTATACTGTAGTGTGGTAAGTATTATAGTTGAGGTGCAAGAAAACTGCCCTGGGAATCTTAAGTTTGCCTGTTAAGATCAACATTTGAGAATGTTTCACATTGGAAGCAATTTTGTTTCTCAAGAATGAAGAGGGATTTGAGGCCTCTTGCAGTGGCTCATGCCTGTAATCCCACCACTTTGGGATTCTGAGGCGGGTGGATCACTTGAGGTCAGGAGTTCGAGACCAGGCTGGCCAACATGGTGGTGAAACCCCATCTCTACTAAACACACAAAAAATTAGCTGGGTGTGCTGGCTCATGCCTGTAATCCCAGCTACTTGGGAGGCTGAGGCACGAGAATCGCTTGACCACAGGAGGCTGATGTTGCAGTGAGCTGAGATCACGTCACTGCACTCCAACCTGGGTGACAGAGCAAAACACTGCCTCCAAAAAAAAAAGAGGGATTTGCTAAAGAAGATAGTAAAGGATATTTCCAGCGGAGGGATTTATACATACATATAAGGCACTGTTAGAGAATGATGTTACAAAGTTGAGTAAGATGGTTCCTGTTTGGAAGGAACCCTTCGTGCCACTTGGGAGATGGACATGAAAACAAATAGCCACTACTCATTTTGGGGAGTGATATTGTAGGTTAAGATTCTATAGGAACATAGGGAGATAGTATTTCTCAATTTGTCTCACCTGGAAAAGCTTTATAGGACATACAATCATAGTGCCGAACAAAGTAGTTCCTGAGGTGAATGACCTCAACGATCACAAGAATAATAGCCACTAACATTTATTGGAAGGTTACTCTGTGCTAGCCACTGTTCTAAACACATTACATGCATTCTCTCATTTAATGTTCACAACTATCTGAAGTAGATACTATTATTGAAGCCTAGTTAAGGGAAAAAATGTTGAAGCTCCAGATGGTTAAATAACTCCTCTACTCTCTCATGGAAATGACAGAACTGGGTGTTGAGCTGGGCCAGTTTGACTCTAGATTATTTATCCACATGTATATCCCATGAAAATAGAACTTATTAAATGGCATATTGTCATTTTATATACAATTTGAACAGTTTATCCTCACTTCCGTTTGCCACCTCTTTAAGTACATTTCTCACTATTCTTCAGGTACATTTTCTAATCCAAAGTGACTAAATTGTACGCTCTTTTCCAATGTTATCTTCGTAAACTCACTACCTCTGTGTGTTTAATAGTAAACAACCTAAAATATCAAGATCTTTGGTATTTTGTATAGTTAACTGTACACATTTCTTTATATGGGTGTGGGATTATAGAAAATTTAACATTTATTGACTGTCTCTCGTAGCAAAGGAACCGTGGTGGATGGTTCTTCATCACAACATTGGAAAATATGTATTATTAAAGAATTTTATAGCTAAGAACAGTGCAAATAAACCACTTGTCGAAGTTCACACAGCAGAATCTACATCTACAGTTTCTTCATACCACTTTTTATATTCTTTTCCTTTGCATATTCCACCTCTCAAACTAACTGGAAGCCACAGGCAATCTTGCTGCCTCTCTCAACATAGCTAAGTCTCTCCCTTGCTGTTACTCTTGTTTGCCTGCTGATGCTGGAAGGTTCAGGCATCCACACTAATTCAGTAATTTAGAAATTTATTTAATTCAGTAATGAGGATTTCTTTAATGTCAAGCACTTAGGCTTCAACTACTGAGATATGGCATGTTCACTGACAACCACATGAAGTGACAGCTGACAGCAAGGGAGAAGACAAAATACCTATAAAAAGCAGACAGAAAAACTATTAAATGACAGCAGACTGGGACCATGAGCCTTTCCTGGTATTCTGTCTGTGCATTTCTCTCCAACTGAAAACTGACAAGCAAGAGCAGAGCAGCTGTCCACCCCCTTTTCTCCATGACTATTTTCTGCTCATTGAACACAGAAAGAAAAAGTGGGGGAGGGAGAGTTATTTCTTCAGGCCTTTCAGTTTGCTCTGTGTTTAGTCCATGACTGCTTCTTTTTCCTTATAAAGATGCCTATACAACAGACCAAGGCAATGCTCGGCTCTCAGCAACTTTGTTAACCAATTCCAGGTGGTTTCCCAGAGAGGCTTCTTTATGGCATCATTCCGTTCTTGCAGACTGCTTTTCTGCAGTGAACTCTTATTCATTCTCCCAGGTTCAAAGGCTACTTTTTCTCTGTTGCTTTCCCTGGTCAAATGGGTCTTCAAAAGCAAATTCTGGAGATGAGATCTCTGACTGCCATTAGGAAATCTTGGTGCACTTGGAGGGTGATGTTTGAGATAAACAGAACTGGCACCTGAACATGGCACTGGAGTGGGAGAAGTTTGGGGCAGGGGCATGAGCTATGTGACTGTTTTAGCAACCAATAAGTAAGATAACTAAAACTTGGAAACTATTAATAGCTGTGGACATACAAGGGAAGGAGGCGGAATCCGTGAGCATTGATGTTGGAGTCAAAGGATTGACTGGCTGATAAGCCCAGGAAAGTAGAGAATGGCTCTGATGATAGAAAAATAGGAAAGTGCCTCTTTGTGATGCAGTATATTATTTCCATCTTTCCCATGTTTATTTTCATGACACAGTGGGATGTATAATTAGTGATGAGTTTTAAGCAACCGAAATATAAATATGGAAAGACAAGCTTTCTGAGATTGTCAGCGAGGAGAGAGGAACCAGAAGTACAATATTACACTATGGGGTTAATGACAAAAGGAGGAAGAAGTAGAAAAGTAGGGATGGCGATCAGTGTTTAAGTAATAGTTCAGGAAGATGGATAATAGAAAGGATCCCGGGGGAAATTTACAGTCAAAGTGGCAGTTTCAGTCAAGTGGTATATCTGTGAACCAGGTTGTTGTGTCCTAAAGATGGGGTGTGATTTGTTTCTTGGCTTGTTTCTTAGATTTTATTTTCATAAAATTTGCCTCTCTTTTTGTTTCAGATTTCTGGAGTTAATTCTTATGTTGTTCACTTTTCTTTGCCTCTTTTTCTCCTCATACTTGTCTTCTACTCTTCCTCATGAAACATAATGTTTTTATCTTTTTTTCCTAATCCCAATATAAATCTTGGCATCCACCTTCACAACACCTTGAACCAGATAAATTCCACAGCTTCTACTCCTCTGAGAACTATAGACATTTGTCAGAAACTATCTGTGAGAGACCGTCAGCTTTTTTCAGAGTGGGCAGGAGAATCTGAAGCTCTAGTGTGGTGCTTAATGGCCATGAAAACTGGCGTCAGTGTGCTTGATTTGGAAATAGGCCCTGCCACTTCCTAGCTAAGTGACCTTAGGCGAGTTACCTAACCTCTTACATATCAGTTTCCTTATCTGTTAAATAGGAAGGACAATAATATTACCTCATAGGGTTTTCATGATGGTAAAAATAATGAAAATGTTTAGTGGCCTTGTCCATGGTAAATGTTGTATGAGTGTTCGGTGCCATTATTCTTGTTATTGTGTTCTTCTTATTCTGATATATCTGTACATAGACTTAAAACATGGGTATCACTTAGGAATATATCCAACTTTTGAGCTAATTTTATTTTTTAGTATATTTGAGAAAGTTATCCTTAAAGCAGTTGCTTTTATTTATTTATTTATTTTTAATTTTTATTTTATTTTTGTTTTTGAGACCGAGTCTCCCTCTGTCGCCCAGGCTAGAGTGCGGTGGGGCGATCTGGGCTCACTGCAAGCTCCGCCTCCTCCCGGTTTCACGCCATTCTCCTGCCTCAGCTTCCCGAATAGCTGGGACTACAGGCGCCCGCCACCACGCCCGGCTAATTTTTTTGTATTTTTAGTAGAGACGGGGTTTCACCGTGTTCGCCAGGATGGTCTCCGATCTCTTGACCTCGTGATCCGCCCGCCTCGGCCTCCCAAAGTGCTGGGATTACAGACGTGAGCCACCGCGGCCGGACGCAGTTGCTTTTATTTTAAAAATAAAATGTTTAATTCAGTCTCTTTAAAGAACGGATAATGAGGCTGGGCACGGTGGCTCACGCCTGTAACCCCAGCACTTTGGGAGGCCGAGGTGGGCGGATCACCTGAGATTGAGAGTTCAAGACCAGCCTGACCAACATGGAGAAACCCCATCTCTACTAAAATACAAAATTAGCTGGGTGTGGTGGCGCACACCTGTAATCTCAGCTACTCGGGAGGCTGAGGCAGGAGAATCGCTTGAACCCGGGAGGCAGAGGTTGTGGTGGGCCGAGATCGTGCCATTGCACTCCAACCTGGGCAACAGAGTGAAACTCTGCCTCAAAAAAAAAAAAAAAAAAAAAAAAAGGATAATGATTACATGAAAACATATTTCAGAAAGAATGGGGATCAGTAGCATTGTTTAAGTCTAAAAATTATATAAATAACATTAAAGATACATGGGGAAAAATTAGGCTACATATTTGTTGGAGTCATTAAAATGTACCATATTTAGCTTAAAATATTCTGTAATACTAACTGTTATATGGGAACCAATTACAAAGGCATTCTTGAGGATATTTCATTTCTTATCAGGTAAATAAATGCTCTGCCCTCCATAAATCTAACAGTATTTCATTTTGGGGAAGGTCTTGTTTTGATTTTCATTGATGCACAATAAAAAGTGAGTCAACTCAATCGTTTCCATTGTCTTTCTTATGTGCATTCATTTGTCATTTATTCTATAAGTGACCTGCCTTCTGACAATCCTTCCAAGCTTCTTACAGTAGCAAGTATCCAATATGCTGACCTTACATGGAAGTTACTTTTTCTGTTGTTTGATGTTATTATCTGTGCTTAAAAAATGACTCGTGTAAATATGTGTCAGTCTACATGTTAACATGGCATTTTCTAAATTGGGTGACTTTGTAACACATTTTCCTCAATTTAAGCAAATACTGCCTCAAAATATCTTTTAAAAAAGCCTCCTGTACGGAGGTTGCAGTGAGCTGACATTGCGCCACTGCACTCCAGCCTGGGCAACAGAGTGAGACTCCCTCTCAAAAAAAAAAAAAAAAAGAAAGAAAGAAAAAATGCCTCATCCAGCAGTTTACAGCAGATGATCTGTGTAAGACAAAATTAATAGCTGTATCTGGAGTACTCTAAATGTGGAATTATACACTGAACTATATATTGAGCAATTCCTCTGTGCTTTCTTTAGTTTTGAGCAAATTATATTTAAATAAGTTCGTTGCTAGGAATGTCTTAAAAAGCTGCTCACCCTTTTTGTTAGAAGTAAGTAAAATGGTTATGTCAGGACCTGCCATTAACTTGGTGTAGTAGGAATATATCCTCAGAATACTGGTAAAATGGTATGCCTTGAAACAAATCACAAGATGTCAATATGTTGGTGAAGAATTTCTTCTGTTTGCATTTGGATCAGTAGGTGGGGCAGTTCACCAAGTGTGAGATCGACATTTAATATTTTCATGAAATGCAAACCCATCAGTGGCTAATTTGTGAAAAATAGATGTTGGGCTTTTCTTAAGGCTAAATTGTTCCCATTTGTTTTAGAGAACAACTCACTTAGCCTACGAGTTTATACAATTTGGCAGAAAGTGAAAACATATTAGGAAGTATTGAAAGTCACTCGTTGATCTTTTATATTGGAATGCCAAGGTTGCATCATCAGAGTGTCATTGTGAAAAAAATCAAATAAATTAGAAGAAAGAATCAGCCTTCTTTATAACCAGAGAGATACTATATATTTTAGGCTACTGATCTTTACTGTGTCTGTGGAAAACATTGGTCATGTTGATGCAGTTTATGCTTTCTTTCTTCAGGTTCATTCTTACATGTCAGGATATGGAAAGTCCTTTTTTCCGCCCTTAATAGTTTGAGACTGTAGCTACTGTTTCCAGAATGGAGTGCTATTGATACCTTTGACAAGTTGCTTGTCACAAAGAAAGTTGTTCAAAAGGAGCCACCCAATTCTTAGCTGCTATGGATGTAACTGTTGTCACAGCTTCTGTTGTTTCCAAGCTGTCCCACCATCATGTAATTTGTTTTAATCTCTTAAAGTATATCATTGCTTACATCATTATGCCCATCTACTTTGTCTGTAGTTGCCTCAGCTCACGCTGCAACTCTTCATGGCTGTGTGGTAAGAAAGAGAATATATCAGTTTAACGGAGAAACGTGGTGGTGGTCTAGTCTTGCTGGTTAATGTTAAATGTGACTATTTTTTAAATCCTTGGCATAAATGGCAGTCTGTGGGGTGTGTCACGGGCCTCCGTCATGGTGGTGGGTATGAAGTTGTGCACTGCTTCTGTTTTTAACACCTTCCTTGGAGCTGCCTGAAGTAAATTGCAGGAATTTTTTAGGCACGTCTATTGGAAAGTGCTTATTTTAATATTTGTCAACATAATTACCAGAAAACATTAACCCTAAAGTGTGTCTCTCAATACAAACTTGATAATCACTAAATATTTTTAATATAGGCCTTTGAGGAAAATATCATAAATATCATTAGCCTTATTTTGCTCTATGAATTTTATTTACTGTACATTAGTGGTTTAGAATTATCTTTTTTCTCCTTTGTTTGATGGTAGTGAGAGAAGAACACTAATTTTTGGAATATTATAAATAGTACATTAAGTGAGAGGTCATAAATACTGTAAAACTTCAATAAAGCACTGTGCAATAACATGAATTCACATATGCATTGAATGGGGAGGAAGAGTTAGGAAGTGACTCTGAAGAATTTGGGACCTTCTTTGTTCATTTTACAGTCATATATGTTCAATGTAAGTTCCACTGTCCTTGTTTTAATGCTTTTATGAGATGATATAGATAAATTGAAATATATGGTTTTTAATTAAATTCAAGATAACATAAGTCTCCATTTTATGTAATTTAATTTTTTAGACCCCACCTGTGATCTTGTGGTGCAGCTTGATGGCAGTTGGAGGTGCAAGTGATTCCTAATAATGAATCACCTTTGAAATGTTTCAATGATAATGAGATATAAAAGACAGCTGCAGTAGTATGACTTAAAAAGAAATTACCTGACTGCCCTTTTTTTCCCGATTACTGGCACAATCTTCATGAAATCCAAATAAACTTAATAGAAGGAGGAAAAGCCATGTGAGTGGAGCTGACCTGCCGCAAATTAATTATATTCAGTACTTTGTGCCAGCATGGCATGGTGGAGAGCCAGGACTCGAGAGAAACACATAAATATAGCAGGATCTTAGTTGCCTAGGTGAGCAAGGAAATTGCTGCTTGCAAAACATGTTGGAAGTTATTAGTTAGCATAAGATGTTTTAGCATTTGCATTTATTAACCTGACTTATGCATTTAAAATATGTTTCTGTATTTTACACACAAGACCAGATCTAGAGGAGGCTAAATGCCCCAAGTTTCCCTTCACACCAATGTCATATGCTCATATATATTCAGTTGATTAATTATTTTAAATAAAGTGCAGCTGTCTTGTCATGTTAACAAGCCTCTAATTTTATTTGCCTATTCATATGTGAAACAGGAGAGGCTAGCTTCTTAAAAATTCAGTGTAAAAGTTTATATGTACATGTTTATTTTGTAACATTTTGGGTGATTTTTAAAAATTATTTTCAGGCATTGTCACATAAGGTAGTAAACCAAGATTCAGGTATTATTGGTTCTTCATTTTTATTTTTATGAGAAGTACTGCATTTGCTTTGCTGCTATTGCGACAGCATTACCAGCAGACCAATGTATGCCATATGCCATACTTTTGCTTTTAAATCCTTCTTAACATACATTGATTTTAATAGAGGAAATTGGTGATATATTAAAAACCCATGTGCTTAATTAGCCATTCACAAGTGACTGGTGCTGTATTCTATTTTTTTATTGTTTTAATTAACAGATTACTTTTTAAAGAGCATTTTAGCTTTACTGGAAAATTGCATGTAAAGTCCTATGTATAAGCTCACCTCCTCCCTCCCCTCCACTTTCCCCTATTATTATCTTGTATTAGTGTGGTACATTTTTTACAACTGAAGAACCAATATTAGTACGTTACTGAAGTCCATAGTTTAGAGTTTACTGTCTGTGTTGTATAGTTCTGTGTTTTGACACATGTATAACGACATGTATCTACCATTTTAGTATCTTACAGATGAGTTTCACTGCCCTAAAAATCTTCTGTGCTCTACTAATTCATGCCTTCCTTCCTCCCTCCAAACCCCTGACAACCACTGGTCATTTTTCTGGCTTCATGGTTTTACCTAAATCTTTCTGGATTCTTTCACTGAGCTTCCACTTCTTTTATTGAGCATTTGAGGTTGTTCCATGTCTTCCAATGGCTTGAAATCTCATTTCTTTTATCATTGAATAATACTCCACTGTGTGGATGTACCAGCACCTACCAAAGGACATCTTGGTTACTTTGAAGTTTTAGCAATTATGAATAAAGTTGTCATAACCGTTTGTGCTCAGGTTTTTCCCGTGTGTGTGGATATAAGTTTTAAACTCATTTGCACAAATACCAAGGAGTATGATTGCTCAATCATGGTAAGAGTATGTTTATTTTTATATGGCTGGTGCTACTTTATCTCTATCCTTCCAGTTTTGTTTTGTTTTGTTTTTTGATTTCAGATTAATAGAATTGAACTAATCACAATCCCTTTGTTCTTAACCCACTCTTATCATTGATTTGAGGGTGACTTTTTATTTAATTAGTTATTTATGATATAGTAAGTACTTCTGACTTCACCACCCAATACAAAATCTAGAGCCTTGACAATCACATATTTCTTAAATATGTGTACTCCTTTACCTATTCCTTGCCTCCCCTAACCTGAGACCAGTGCTATTTTAGTTTTAAATTTTATAATGGTTCCATATATATATTCTATATATGTGGATGGAATTCTAATATGTATGTGGAATATATATATTCTAAGAGTTCCATGATTATTTAAGACATACTTCTCTAGAATAATCATCCAAATAATTTAAAACAAGATTTTGCCTCTGAATATGTAATAGGCATTAATAGATTTTCACTTGGATTTTCCAACATTAGTTTTATCCATTTTGATGCCATTCCTAGTATTAATGATAAATTTTTCATTGGCAATATAAAAAGAAAGTCTTCTGCTAAAAAACTAAGGCTGTTAGGGAAGTTATAAAAATCACGAAAGACTAGGATTGTCACATCATTATGTGAAACAGATCCCTAGGGGAATACATCAGATTGTAATGCCACGACTCCTGTATTTTAAATCTACCTGCACCCTAAAGCTAATGGCAATAATGCCGTTTCAACGGAAACATCAACTGGATTAAAATAAATCCTAAAGGACAAGGAAAATTCAAGCTCTTGGCTATGCGGTGCTGCAGTTGACCCATTGGCTTCTCTGTTCAGGTAATCTAGTTAACACAGACTTCAGTATCAATACATTTTAACAAAGGATGGTTAATGTCATTGTTTGTAACATTTTCTAGTGAGAATGAACCTGAAGCATACTATATAAATAAGCTCTTGCTTGCACTGACTCAGGAACACAATTCTTAATTTACTTAGTGCTCTCTGCAGCTACGTGTGTGTGTGTGTGTGTGTGCGCGCGCATGTGGGTATATCTTATGGAACTTGCTTCTAATAAACAATACAATAGTCCCCCCTACTTCTAATTAACAATACGGTAGCCCTGCCTTATCCACAGGGGGATATAAAACCCACAATGAAACTGCGGGTAGTACTGAACTCTAAATACTATGTTTTTTCAAATACATACGTATTTACAACAAAGTTTAATTTGTAAAGTAGCAATAGTAAGAACTTAACAGCTATAATAATAAAGTGGAACAATAATAACAGTATGCCAGCATCACTACTCTTGTGCATTAGGGCCGTTATAAAATAGGGTTACTTGAACACTAGCACGTTACCTCTACAGTTGATTTGATAACCGAGACAACTACTAAGCGACTAATGGGTGAGTAGCATACACATTGTGGATATGCTAGACGATTTATGTTCCAGGCAGGATGGAGCAGGACACTGAGAGATTGTATCATGTTACTCAGAGTGGTGCACAATTTAAAACTTATGAATTGTTTATTTCTGGAATTTTCCATTTAATATCTTTGGACTGCAGTTGACCATGGGTGACTGAAACTGTAGAAAATGAAACCACGGATAAGGAGGGACTATTATAGTTAACTTTTGGACATGTGGTGTTTGTAGTAGCAAGGTGATTTTGCAGTTGTACTCATTATCACCTACTGACAAATGTTATTATATATAAGGAAGATTATTTGAGCCATCAAAGAGGAAGCTGCCAGTAAGATGGGCATTACTCTTGGTTTCTTCAGATGTTCTTAACTCTTTGAGAAGTAAAAGTCTGTCTTTACTCCAGAAGGTAAGATCTTCCTGGGTGGGGACCATCTTTCATTCCTCTTAGTGTCCTTAGGGACTTATGCAAAGAAAGTCTTTTTTTTTTGAGAGGAGATCGCACTCTGTCATCCAGGCTGGGGCGCAGTGACATGATTACAGCTCACTGCAAGCCTTCACCTCCTGGGCTCAGGTGATCCTCCCACCTCAGTCTCCCGAGTAGCTGGGACTACAGGTGCATGCTACCATGCCCTGCTCCTTTTGGTAATTTTTATAGAGTTGGGTTTTACCATGTCACACAGGCTGGTCTCGAACTCCTGGCCTCAAGAAATCCGCCCGCCTTGGCTTCCCAAAGTGCTGAGATTATAGGTGTGAGCCACTAGCAAGAAAGTCTTATTGCTGTATGAATGGATGTTGAGAGCTTTGAGTAATGTATTTAAACTTAGTATTACAAAAGATTCTCCTAAAGACCACAGAATATAATGTAAATGACGTTAAGGCGTATACATGAAATTAATAATAAATTAATGAAAATTTTAATAATTTTGAAATATAAGGAATAGTTAATAAGTAGACTAGTAATAGAAATGATTAGGGAAAGTAAGTCATTGATTGTTAATATGTGAGTACATTTGATAAACATACTCTGAGGCTTGGTGAGTGGAATGTACTCTATGAATTTACACTTCAGTTTACTCATTCAGAAAACAGTGACTAAGCACTTCCTTTGTGCAGAGTACTTTCCCTTGTTCTGGGGTGACAACAAGGAAATTATATGATTATTGTCATCAGGAATCTTATAGTATAATAGAGCATTGGGCCTATGAAGAAACAGTCTAATAAAACAGTTGTTATAATGGGAGCATTTGCTAAGTGTCAAAGCAATGGGAATAACAGGGAAAGAAAACCTAAGTCTACATTACTGGAGGTGAAGCTATGAACTACTGATAGAGAATAGGATCTGTTACTGGATGGGGAATCAGAAGACCGATTTATAATCCCAGCTCTGTACATTCTAGCCCTGACATCAAGCAAGTCAACTTACTTCTCTGAACCTTTTTCCTTCCATGTAAAGTAAGGATAATAATATTAGGTCTATCTAGTTTTAGGATTATATTCAGGATAATGAGTAACTGTGAAAATGGTTAGCCTATAAAATGCTGTGTGCATTTGCATATAAATTTCTTTCACTGTTGACAATGTGTGGTGGTGTCCAATCTGACCACCTTTGTTTGGAAGATGGCGTGGTGCTATTTTTCTTCCGTTAGGTGGAATAGGAAAAGTTCAGCTGTGAAGGTTAATTTTGGGGGAAGAAGACCTGCATTAGTTCTCCAGGTAGATATCTACACACAAATGTAAGCTTTCTATTTACAATGTAAGTTATTTACATTGTTAGCTTTTTCTCTGAAAATATTTCAAAACTATTGACGAGCATTTTATTTTTTAGTAAAGTTATTTCATTATAAAATTAATATTTGTTGTGAAAAATCTGGAAATATCATTGGCAAATTTGGAAAAAAATATTGTATTCCTCAAAAAAGTATTGTCATCCGGAATTCTGACATCCCAAGATAATTATTTTTAACTTTTAAATAATATTCTCAAAATTCATCTCTTCAGAGATATTTATGTTCCTTAAAGTGTTACTATGTTGCTGGGCATGGGGGTTCACACCTGTAACTCCAGTGCTTTGGGAGGCCGAGGTGGGAGGATTGTTTCAGCTCAGGAATTCAAAACCAGCCTGGGCAACATAGGGAGACCCCGTCTCTACAAAAACTTTAAAAATTAGCCAGGTGATGCATGTCTGTAGTCCTAGCTACTTTGGAGGCTGTGGCTGGAGGATTGCTTGAGGCCATTAGTTCAAGGCTTCAGTGAGCTATGATCACACCACTGCACTGCAGCCTGGATGAAAGAGTGAAACCCTGTCCCCTTAAAACAAACAAACAAACAAACAAACAAAAAATACTACATGTTTATGTACTATAGGGATATGTTAAGTATTTGGCAATTAGAAATTTTATTCACATCTAGACATTTATTTGATAATTTGGGTTTCTAACTTTTATTAGTAGTTTGAAATTATTCATTATAATGTTTTGTCATTGGAAATAATGCACATTTTATTTTCAGACTTTAATTATTTTATCTTGGATATTAGATTTGCTATTTTTCTATTCTTTCATTGTTTCTAATATTTTCTTTCTGTTTAACTTTATTCAGAATTTCATGGTTTGGGTATCATTCTGTATACCTATGAATTGATTTAGATTATTTTAAAGATTATACCAATAATACTTACAAAGACATATCTAGTGCTTGCTATGTGCCAGACATTGCTCTAAGTGTTTAATGCACATGGACTAAATTAATTCTAATAATAACCCAATGAAAACTATTATTTTCCTCATTTTATAAATGAGAAAAGCGAAGCATAAAGAGCTTAAGTAAATTAACCAAGGTCACACAGCTTGTAAGTGGGAGAGCTAGAGTTCGTACCCACACTGTCTGGATTCATAGCTCAGACTCTTAACTCTTTCATCATAATGCACCTCTTGACTTACAGGACATTTGGTTAAGTGACAAGAATTTCCAAACTTGGCATTTCATTTTCTGTTCTCTATTATTATGTGACAGACATATCTATGCATTTAAACCTCTATAATACTAAGTATTTTTTAGCACAGTATATTGGAAGCAGATTTGCATTCATACCTATAGAAGTAAGAATGTAGTCATTAAGGGAAAGATTATACCGTGTTAGGATAAGAGATTTTTTAGATTCTGTGTTTTCTTTGCGATTTACTTTTTACCTATATAAATTGTTTAAATACCTTATGTCAGCAGTGGCGCTACACATAAAACATGTTTTATTAAAACATAGCTAAAGATGACAAATCTGCTTCAATATTACCAAAGGAAATCAGATTACATTTGGAATAAGTAATCAACAGGCGTTCAAAAATATGTAAGTACATAATTCAGTCTTGCAAATTATAGTCTATCTAAAAATATATAGGTAAGTAGTAGTCTGGGAAGAAATTTTAGCCATCTGCAATACAGTGAGATGAATACTAGGGATTTTCTTGCATATCAACTCATACAAGAAGATATTGATATTGTTTCTTTAGATTATATGGACTAATCAAAGTGAATTAGAAAACTACACTTTTAATTTACATTTAAGGTATTTTACCTGGAAAAATACTTCGATTTTATGTGTAGATTTTGCTAAAAATATGATATTGCATTTAATGTTATCAGTTAATGTTGCCAAACTCTTTGAAATGGAGAAATTCTATGAGACCCCTGGTGTCTCTAAAACATTTGGTAATACCTTCAAATGAACACCCAGCATATTCATATCTACACATATTCAGTGTCTCTGAAAGAGATACAGATTCAGATCATTTCCACATCAGAGAAAGACATGCTTTAGTCTGTGTAGGTTAGGGAGGCAAGAGTCACCCTCTTTGTGTATGTCAGTAATTTATCA
The DNA here is from genome assembly GCF_008728515.1 of Papio anubis. Classification (NCBI taxonomy): domain Eukaryota; kingdom Metazoa; phylum Chordata; class Mammalia; order Primates; family Cercopithecidae; genus Papio; species Papio anubis. The sequence goes on along the minus strand of NC_044996.1, from coordinate 55,706,707 downwards.
TTCTTCCACCCAAAAGAAGGCTTGTCCTCTTTCCCTCAATCCTGTTAGTGCTTGGGGGTTTGTGTTCAAACATAAATTTTGTTATAGCTATACTATAGTAGCAGACATGAATAGATTCACTTATATTTCCATTTATTTCTCCTGAGTACGATCTGATTAGAAGAGGTGAAGAAGCAAAGCAACTAGCCAATATGAAAGGTATATCATTAAAGCCCGAATAAAATCTGACTATTCTTGATTTCCATCTCAAAATAGCTGATGTCTTTCCTAAGTTGAGAATGACCTGATCTGTTAAAAACAGATCAACTCGTCAGTTCTGACCACATCTTCTTAAGAAGGCTAATAGGCTTCTGTTGACTAGACACCATTCCCTGTTTCATTTTTCTGATATCCTGGATGGGGCTCAGAGTGTTGTTATTCCTGAGAAAATCGATATATCGCTGTATGGGAAACGTTTGCTCGTGGTAGCAACAGTCTTGATGTTTGATCATGTTAGGTTTTATGAAGTGTTGATAGATTTAGCTCCAGACTTAAGAGTTACCTACCCAGGCTGGGTGCGGTGGCCGACGCCTGTAATCCCAGCACTTTAGGAGGCCGAGGTGGGCGGATCACTTGAGGTCAGGAGTTCGAGACCAGCCTGGCCAACATGGTGAAACTCAGTCTCTACCAGAAATGCCAAAAAAATTAGCTGGGCATGGTGGCAGGCACCTGTAATCCCAGCTACTCGGGAGGCTGAGGCAGGAGAATCGCTTGAACCCAGGAGGCAGAGTTTGCAGTGAGCCGCGATTGCGCCACTGCACTCCAGCCTGGGCAACAAAGCAAGACTCTGTCTCACACACAAAAAGAGTTATATACCCAGAGATCAATCGAGAATACAATAATCTCTAAAATAAATCCTTACTTTTTAATTGTCTAGAAATCGTGGTAATATTAATTTTTATAAGTGGTAGAACAGAGTAATAAACAGTTTCAGCTATCTTTCTCCTAAGTCTCAGTTAAGAGTTTCTCCTCCATTGTGAAAGCTGAAAATGGGAAAGAACCTATTCGTCCTGTCTAAATGTTGATATCCTTGGACTCTAGGATCCAGCAGAGACTTAGGTATCAACATCAAATATGGCATTACTTTATAACACTCCAGACCCTGATTCATAATAGTCTGTGCTTTTGACTGAAAACTTTATATATGAACTTGGATATGTTTATTTGAAGGTATGTTTAATATGGGCCATGAGGGCATTATGGTTACCTAACTGAGGATAGAGAGAATAAAAGCATTTAAGAATCATTGTGTTCCAAACTTGAAAGTAGAAACTTCACTTTAAAAGGCAAGATAGTTTATATTTTGATAGTGCCCCGAAAAGTTGAAGATTGTTCTTATGGGTACTCATATTGTTGCATAGCTGATAGTAAAATACCATTTATAATACAAGTTCCGTTGCCATTTGGTTAGGAAATAAAAGGTAACCAATGTAGTAAATGCTCTATAAATATATTTTGATTGTTTTGAATGTATTAACATATAATTGTAAAAAAAAAAGTAGAAAGCACAAATCTTAGATGGAAAGGATCATAGAACTGAAAACATAATATAATTATTTTGCAGTACGTCTGAGTTATATTGTGATGTACTTTCCTAACCAAGTCCAAATTAATCAGGAGCTCTGGGAGAATCATCCCTAGAAACAATGCCTTTAAATAGAGGGTCAGAGGAATTTTCATATTTCTGGATTTCAAACTGCAGGTGGCTCTCTTGATCTTTCAGTTCTGAATTTAGGTTAAGGACTGCTGTTCTGCCTTCTTCCTGTCCTTGTTACATCCAGACTATCAGACTTCCTGTTGAAACACTGATAATTGTCTTATTGGATTGTAAGCAACATCGCTTTTTCTCACATGTAGAAGATAGAGTTTTTTATTTTCATTTTTTTTTTTTACAAAATATATTGCTTGGCCTTCCTTTAAAATGCCTCTGATTTGCCTTTGCATGTCTTGTGTGAGGAGTTGCTAAGTATCAATGGCACTGTTGATAATGCCTGTAAAATAGCATATCAGTATTCTAGCATTATTTTAAAAGAACAAAAAAAAACAGGTGATTCTAATAATTTTCCTTCCTCTCATTTTCTGGGTAGTATTGCTGTTTTATCTCATAATTTATTTTGTACACATCTGGTACTACAGGAATTTTAGAAGTCCCAAAATGAATATGAAAACCTGTTGATACAACTTTAGGTGGAAACCTAAGCCTTATCTATACTTTTATTCATTCTGATGGTTATTTTAAAGAAATTGCTGGATACCATTGAAGTATAGAGATACAAATATTTTTATAAATTATGTGCAGAAGTAAATTAGAAATCACATGGCTTATAGTATGGACTCTTGTCAATAATATCACTTCATATTTTTATAAGCTGAATATCTAATTCTTTTGCAAAGTAAGTTACATGCAACTGCTACTTTTCAAAATAATAGATAAATCTAAAATATAGTAGGTGATAAAGTGCTAAAAAGGTACTTCTTAGCAATACTTAATTGTGTTACAACTATAAGCACCAACAACCAAAAGATTGTTTGCAGTAAAAACCTTATACTAAGACATTCATCAAGTAATAAAATATAACCTCAAATGTCTAATTCTAAGTGATATGTGCCTTATAAATATACTTGTAGTAGTGCTATGAAAAAGGCACAGATACCAAACTGACCTTAAAAATGGCATATGTGGCGTTACTGCAGCTGGGCTATTGTCTTGAAGATTCACAGAAGAGGCCTCCCGGGAATTATTTGTATGTTCCTTTTGTGTAAAGTTTTTGTCTGGAAAGTCGCTGTGCAAACAGTAGCTGTTCGATAGCACCTGCTTCTGTTGAGGGAGAGTGAGTCTTTTATTTAGAGAGCATCGGTAGCCATTTCATTCATTACTGCACAATGGACTTACATAAAGAGCAGCATTCCAATGACGCCAAAAGAAACCAGAGCTTCCAACACGCTGAGGAGCTTGTAAACATTGAGTCTCCCTATGTTTCTTTTTAAACTTTTCTTGCAATTACATCCAGGTCTTTATTTTGAGGAAAAAAAATACTTGATTCAAAACAATAATAGGAAAAGTTATAAACTGCAATTTTTAATTTAAAAAGCTGTATTATGTAAAATGCTGTGGCAATGTCACATATAAGCTTGGTCGTTTACGTAATTATTGCTTTAATCTTCTTAAGGTATTAGAAAATTAATTGCATTATAGAAATAAGGATGCCAAAATATTTCATAAAATATATTTTTTAATGGTCATGGAATTGTTTTCAGTGTGCCTATCTTCCTAACATTTAAATGATTTTATTATTTTCATGGCTAATTATCTTCAATATGATGTCAATATCCAGTGCATCTGCTACTCCCCAGCCCTTTCATTGACCCCTGGCAGTGTAGTGTTCATGTTTGTTACTCTACTGAAACTACTCTCTCTATTGCCTCTAGTTCCTACCTTCTAACCTTTTCTCTTAGCTATTGCTTAATCATTCTTCATCTTTATGTTTGACAAGACCTTCCTGATACATCTTCTCTTGGTTTTGGTTTTGTTTTTGTTGTTCAAGAAACCTGTACCCATTAGCAGTCACTCCTCATCTTCCATCCTCAAACCCCTACCCTTGTCAATCACTAATCTATTTTCTGTTTCTATGTATTTGTCTATTCTGGACATTTCATATAAATGGAATTACATAATCCGTGTTCTTTTTGTCTGGCTCCTTTCACTTAGCTTATGCTTTCAAGGTTCGTTCGTGTTGTAGCAGATATCAATACTTCATTCCTTTTTATGACTGAGTAGTATTCCATTGTATGATATACCACAGATTGTTTATCCATTCATCAGTTGATGGACATCTGGGTTGTTTCCACCTTTTGACTATTGCAAATAGTGCTGCTATTAGTGTTCCTGTACAAGTACTTGTTTGAATGCCTCTTTTGAATTCTTTTGGGCATATGTCAGTATATATCTAGGAGTGGAATTGCTGGGTCATATGGTGATTCTGTGTTTAACATTCTGAGGAACTGCCAAACAGTTTTCCAAAGTAGCTGTACCATTTCACATTCCCACTAGCAATGTAAAAGGGTTCCAGTAGCTCCATGTCCTTTGCAACACTTGGTATTGTCTGCTTTTAATGTTAGCCATCCTAATGGGTATGAGAATATTATGGTTTTATTTGCATTTCCCCAGTGGCTAATGATTTTGAGCAGCATTTCATGCATTTATTGCCTATTTGTATATCTACTTTGCAGAAATAGCTATTGAGATCCTTTACTCTTTTTTTTTTTTTTTTTTTTTTTATGAGACAGGGTCTTGTTCTGTCACCCAGGCTGGAGTGTAGTGGCACAATCTTGGCTCACAGCAACCTCCACCTCCCAGGCTCAAGTGATTCTCCCATTTCAGCCTCCTGAGTAGCTGGAACTATAGGCACATGTCACCACACCTGGCTAATTTTTGTATTTTTTGTAGAGATAGGGTTTTATCATGTTGCCCAGACTGGTCTCCAATTCCTGGGCTCAAGCTATCCAACCGCCTCAGCTTCTCCCTTTACTCATTTTTAGTGGGGTCATCTTTTTATCATTGAGTTGCAAATATCTCCCATTCTCTGGGTTGTGTTTTCATTCTCATGATAGTATCTTTTGAAACACAAAAGTTTTAACTTTTATTAAGCAAATTTATCTTTTTTTTTTATTGTGCTTTTAGTGTCATATTTAAAAAACTGTTGCCTAATCTAAGGTGACAAAAATTTATACCTCTGTTTCCCTCTAATAATTTCATTGTTTTACCTAACTTCATTTTGTTTTTTCCATGTGGCTATCCAGCATCCCTGCACCACTTGTTGAGTCTATTCTATTTCATAATTGTCACCCTTATCCAAAATCCATTGACTGTAAGAGATTATTTCTAGATTTTTAATTTTATTCCATCAAACTGTATGTCTATCTTTATGGCAGTACCTCAGTGTCTTGATTACTATAGCTTTATAGTAAGTTTTGAAATTGGCAAGTGTGAGTCCTCTACTTTTTTCTTCTTTTGATACGTACTGACCTACTTAGCCTTCTTTCTTACGATGATAGCTTTTCTTCCCACTAGTTTGTGACTCAGGTTCCTTTTTAACATTCTTCAATGGTTTCCATCACACCAAGCAGTGACCACCATTACCTTCTCTGATGGTTTCATTCATTTTCTTCACTTAGAAAAATATTTACAGAGTCACAAATCTTGTCTAATTAATTTGTATTTGTTAGATGAGGAATAGGAAATGGAGGAAAAAGTCAAAAATCTTAACACAGTTTTTAACCACCCCTGGATTGCCCACTTAACATCATTCAAATCTGCAGCAAAACCATAGAGGAGACTAAGTTAGTAGGGATGGAGAAGAGAAGTTTTTGAGAAATCCTCAAAAGGTATAATTAACAAGACTATTATTGATAGAGAAATAATTGGGTACTTGAGAGAACAGTAAAACAAGTCCATTTTGCTGTATTTTGGCAAAAATTATAATCAAAGCTATTTTCTTTTTTTTCTACTAATTGGATGGTTATGTTTAAGAACAGTATGACAAAATATCATTTTAGTTGAAAGTGCTAAAGCATGATACAAATATTTTTGATGGTTTTGTTATACTTACTAGTAATCTAATATGACAGTATTATGCATACATGTACCATGCCTTCTCGGGGGATATAAGCTATATTTGGCAGCAAGGGGAAACAACAAATCACAAGAATAAGGAGCTCATATTTTTACATTCATATTTTCAGAATGACTTTAGTGTTTCCCCTTGTGTTCCCATGTGTATTTCAAATCACCTTATTCAATTTTGCTATCCCTGATTCAGATATAGTGTACTGTATGTAATAATCTGTCATCAATTTCATTTTTAAGTGGAAAATTACATTAACCTCTGTGGATTTTTAGTGAAATGTTTTTCATGGCACTGTGAAAACACAGCAGTGTAAAGTGTACCATGATGGTATAGCTAATGATTCAAAACTAGGTCATGGCTTAAATTTTAGTGAGTAGAAACATATGCTTAAAATAATTGTAATCCAATAACTGTACTTTAGAGACGTTGTGCCTTTACTTGCCATATTTTTGAACCTTGATTTGATTTCCTGTTTAGTTTAACAGATTGCTTTATTCAGGACTTTAAAATATCTGTCCAGCTCATTAGTTGTTACTTCTTTTATCCTTTTTATACTTGTTCTGGCTTTTCAAGGCTCACTGATTAACCACGCTTTGCAGCATTTCTCAGCTCTGTTGTGTCAGTCGAAGTGATACTACTTAGGGGGATTTTAGGTATTTTCTGTAAGTGATGTCTATGGGTGACTTTAGGGGAGCCATTTATGTATGGAGGCCACTGGCTATTGGAGCCCGACAAGAGGTCTTCATAACTGGTTTTCATCAGAATGCAAAATGATAAAATTTTGAGGAATAACCTTATGCATTCATTGGAACCTACAGGGGGGAACACGCTGAACTGTGATAATACAATACAGAAAGTTGGAAAAATAATGGAAAAATCTATAATTCTATAAACTTTACAGCCCACCCCGATGCACAAAAGGTATTTATTATAGCATAATATATTCCCATCTTTTGTTTAAGCATCATTCCATCGAGGGTATGTCCACTGTATTTAATCTTGTTAACAGGATGTTAATTGCAAGTGCTAGTTATTTTTCTGCTTTCTTTTGTCAATTCACATTTATTAAATGCATCCTTATTTTCTAGGCACTGTGCTGAATGCTAGGGATACATAAATAAGACTCTGTGTCTTCGGGTAACACAAGGATAGTGGGGGAGATAAATAGGTAATCGATTATTATCATAACATGTGTAAATGCCAGAAAAGAGAAGAGTAGGATATGGCAGGACCACACAGGAGAGAGGGCAACTGAACTCAGATGAAGGGAAGTAAGCAAGAATTCCCAGTAGATGTCGATGCCAGATCTGAATTTCAAAGTCAGAATAGGAATTAGCCAATTGAAAAAGGATTGCGGTAGCAAGGAGTTCTAGACACAGTGAGAGTACACATTGAGGCATGTGTTAAGGTTTGAGAAATTGTGGTGTTTTCAAGAAACTCTAAGTTGTTTGGTGTAAGTGATAGGTAGTGTACTTTTTGGGAAAGTGGTAAGAAATCAGGGCGTAAAGGGATGAAGCTACCTACTCATTAATAGCCTAGCTTGCAGTATTTAGGAGTTTAGATTTTATTCTAAAACTAACATGGAATGAGAATATGTTAAGCAGAGAAGTAACACTGTCAGATTAAATAATTATAAAGATCACTCTGATTAAGGTCTGAGAGATGTTTGGGATCTGGTTGGGGTTGGAGAAGGGGCCCTTTGGTCTTGAGGCAGAGACTAGTCTGAAGCTTATTGCAATATAAATTGAGGCAAGACATTGTACATGTCCTAAAGTAGTGAGAATAAGAGCTTTGTACATATTCTATGTAGAGAAAAAGTATAAAATTTGGTTTTAGAACTTGATAAGGGCCATTATTTTATATTACTCAAATTACTAAATTACGGTTCTATTTCCTGAATTTATCCTTGTCATTTTGATTGGAATTTTGAGTGTTGGTTAGGCAATTTAGTGCCAGATCTTTGAAGGGATCAGTTTAATGCCACTAGATAGCTATTAATAATAATAGCCATTATCTGTAGGCTTTTTTTCTATTCTAATTTCCCTAATTTTTAAGTTCTTAAGGGGCTGGTGCATTACTTCACTCTTATCTCTTTTTACATCTATTACTGCTGTGCTCCTCTTAAAAAAGCACTCAAGTCCACAAATCTTAGTGTAAAGGAAGTATTTCAAAGAGATTATCTCAATTACAGAAGAACTTGCCTAAGTTTCCTGGAATATTTTTAAAAGAGTGTATTATGAAAACTTAATTTTATTTGCACCCTTTGCCTAAAGGATGTACTGCTTTGTTTCAGAGAGTCTGACTTATGTGACTAACTACTTTGGCTCCTTTAAGTTTTCAGTTTTCCTCAAATAATTCAGTATCTCTATTGGGATCATTAACTGTTTACTTCACACAACCATTTACTAAAGACCTGGTCTACTCAAAGGACTATAATTCTAAGTAAGACAGTATGATGCCCTTAAGGAACATGTGTAAACCATTGTATGGTATTCTTCCCAAAGGTTCTGTATTTTGAAAGTCTCAAATTCACTGCCAGCCATCTACAAAGAGGTTGCTTCTTTTTCTGGTAGAAAAACAATTCCTAATATGCTATAAAAATTTTGTTAAGAATATTTGATCTTCAGATATAGTTAGGTTTCCATAGATACATCTAGACTAGATATCCATTCTGTGTCAAGAAATGAAAATGTGAGATTTTTATGAGCAAGATTAGCAAACAATTAAAACCAGTTTCCAATTTTAAATATTTGAAATCCTCACATTCACAGTGTGCTTATTTTCCTAAGTAAGATAATAGCGTCAGAGATCAGAAAGATGCCAGATCTAAAAAACTAAGTCAGCTGCATTAGAATGCTAGTGAATGTCCTTTTGGAAGGTCATCTCCATTAGTCCTTCTGTTGCTCTCCTAGTAGGGTTCCCCCCCGCTTTCTCTCTCTCCTCTTTTGAAAATGGTCATAGCTTATTTTAACTAAATAGAGAACTTTATGAATTATTTAAAGTCTCTGTATTTAAGCAAAACAAAGCAATAGAGAATGTCTAAATAGTATAACAACATAAGTAAACACTTTCTTTAAAGATGTTCTAAAGAAAAGAGCTGAAAAACCAAAGTTACTGTCACAAGGATTGGTAAATTCCCTCAGGATAAGTTACTTTGTGATACATATCAGTAATTTTTTTTTAAAGAGTTGCTGGATCAATGTAAATTTTCAAACTCTGAATAAAACTGTATATGTTGCATCTATATCTTGATGATGATAAAGTTATGGGTGGATATTAATTACAAGCATCCTCAAAAGAAAATATACACTGGTATAAAGGGCCAATGTGATTTTAACTTGCTCTCTTGATGATGATTTCTAATATTTCATGTCTATGTTTTTCTAGTAATTAGCATGAGGGAACTGCCCTGACAGCTGGAAATGTCTTAAAGCCATCTTCTTACTATCTTTTAAGTTATTGATAATGTAACAGGGATTTTGAACTTAAAATATACAAATTCTGAAATCATTTTTTTGTACAGCAGACATTGTTAGTATATTCATTTTTTTTTTTTACTGTGACACTGTTTTATGAATTAAACTTAATAATGGCAAGTACTTTTACTACTGCTAAAAATGAAAACCAAAAGGATCCAGATGTTGCCAGATAGGATTTGGTCAGAATTATTTGTTTATAGAAATTAGGATTTTAAAAAGTCAATGAAAAATATGTGTTCCAACAAGCATTGTAGTCCACTTTTATTATTATGTATGTAGATAATTAACAGTTTCAATCATATTGTGAGTAGAAACGTATGTATGATATAGAGTGATCTTTAAAATAATCTACATGGTATATACAGAACAGATTTTTTTTAATGTCATTAGCCTAAGGTTCCAAAAAATAGGAAAGTGAAAATCAATGAGGAATTGTCAAGTCTGCAAAATATCTTACCTTGGGATTGTACAGAATTCATTCTAAAAAAAAAAAAAGTCAAAAACTTCATCCTGCAGCAATGTTCTTTCATGACTGAGGACTAGAAGAGAGAAAGAAATCAAACTACCGTCATGTAACAATTTAAAAATTAATCCATACTTGAGACCCCTGCACCACTGAGTTATTTTAACATAACCTCCTCTTTTCTTGTATTAAAAAAACTAGATTCAGAACATTACAGTTGAGGAGGAATATATTACCATTGTAACTACTGAGCACTCTCTGTTACTTAATTTTTTTTAAAGTGTGTGTGTGTGGATTGGATACAGTAACCCAGGAAAAGTCTCGTGTAACAGTGAGCATGGTATTTTTCTAGACATTGTTGGTCTCAGAGGTCCCCATTAAAAAGAATAAGAGTTGCTACTTCTCAAACCTTGTCAGATACTGGGCATATTACCTGCATGCACAATGGAGGGATTGAGGATACCAGTCTACCTTCGTGATAACCTTGTTTATACACTTACAAAACATATCGGCTACTGTATGCATTATTTCTACAACACTACCACAGCTTTGCTTGTAAGATTTTGTAAGAAATACACAAGAGGAAGGAATCATAGGCCTTGGATTCTGAAAAGTCTAATTCAGTCACAGTGATGCAGTGCTCAAATGAACTATAACAGATTTAATGAGCAATCCAGGACAGAGACACATGTACTGGACACACTAGGGAAAGAGATTACGTGTACAGGGACTAATTAGCATGAAATATGAATACATTCATATAAGTAGTCTTGATCTATGGGATGCCTTCTTTATTGGGAATGATTTTTGCATGAAGTTAATGAAGAGAAATTCAGGAGTTATACTGTATAAAGAATTTTAAAATAGTATTTTAACTTTTTGATTCTGCAAAGTCTCAATTTCTGGAGCAAAAAAGAAATTGCATATCATGAAATAGTATGAGCAAATGAATGTGGATCTATTTTCTACGGTGTCTAAAATATAACAAGGTGGGGAACAGTAGTTATCCTTCATATAACTGATTAATCAACAAATAGTTTGACTTCAACCTCTTGAATTAGATATGTGCAAGATATCGAGTGTCACTTTGATATTTTAAACAGGGGAATGTGGTCATAGTGTATTCCAGAATATATACCTCTAACCAGACAGCTGAAAGGTTTGGATTCAGTTTGTTGGGTGTTCTAAGCATGTTTACCAAAGAAATCAGTCTTGAAGCAGGATTTAGAGAAAGAACAGATTTCGGCTGGACGTGGTGCCTCATGCCTGTAATCCCAGCAATTTGGGAGGCTGAGGTGGGCGGATTGCTTGAACGCGGGAGTTTGAGGCCAGCCTGGACTACATGGCGAAACCCTGTCTCTACAAGAAATACAAAAATTAGCAGAGCATGGTGGCATGCGCCTGTTGTCCCAGCTACTTGAGAGGTAGAGGTGGGAGGGTCCCCTGAGACCCTGTCACAAAACAAACAAACAAACAAAACAAAACAAAAAAAGATTTCATTTGTTTTAAGTTTGGTTAAGGCTTATAGGAAAAGGAGCCAAAGAAGTGATAAGAACAATATGTGAAAATAGACCAGGATTGTAATATTAATTTGAATATTTGATACTTTATTCCATTTAAACAACAGTTTTATTTTAATTTGAGGTTTGAAATTTAGCATATGAAAACTTGGAATTTAAAAGTATTTTTGATAAGTATTTTTGAACACTAGAGGTTTGGGGGAAATTAAGCTAATTTTTACCACTCCCCTTCAAAAAGGTTCAACATTGGATTGCTTAAATATATGGCTAGATTTATGTAAAATACACAATTAATATTAATATTTTATTTTGTATCTGACTTCAATACATTTTTATGTGCTTCCTGTTTGTGGACATCTTGGAAACTGCTATAGGAGTTAATATTCTTAGAAAATTCAGTAATTTAGAGATGTGAAATTAGAACAATAATAGTTTAAGTGGTTTATAAATTCATAGATTATTTGCAAGAAATATAATATTTCTATGTAAGTTAATTGTGTTATGTGCCATGTAGCAGAAAAATAGGCTGGGTATAGTGTTTATGTTCAGTGTTGTCATGGTTGCCGTGGTACTGAACTCACATCTTTATATGTGTAAAATGTGTATAAAGTGGAGCAAGGAGTTAATGGGGCTGGTACTCAGAATAGAATAGGAATGGGTATAAATTTAGAAGTGACCATCATTCTCTCTGTCCCAGCTTTGAACAAGTCAAAATGCACATGATTTTGTTCATTTCATTATCAGGGCACCTTTTGAGAGAGAGAGTTGATTGACAAAAGATGGGTCGTGAATCAGACTAATTATTTGTGTGACTACTCTTTGCTTTATGGGAACATGTTTAACTTTAGGGATATAAACTTCAGGGAGGTGCACTAGGTAGATGACAATCATTAAAATAGCAGAATACACTTGCTGAGTGTTGAGCATTTAAATTGTGCTAAATAATGTGTTGGATGCATTTACCTAAGTCTCCTCATTTAATGCTAGCATATTCCTTGTAAAATATAGGTACTTATTTTTTTTTTTTAAGTCTCAAATATTTGTAGTTGAAGAAACCAAGGTGTAAGGAGCTAAGTATTTTGCTTGAAGTTACACAACTTTTAAGTGGTAGATCCAGTATTCAAATCTGAATCATTCATACAGTTGAATGTATACCTCATTTAACTTAGTAATATATTATTTTTAAACACTGAGAATAACAAAAGTTCCTTTTGAATCAGTTTTTCTATTTAGCTAGGCAATAAGATGGCTTCATTTCATCTTTTGTGTACTTTCCTGTAGTACTGCTGTGAGAAAATCATACTGGGCTTTCTGCTGGTTAGATCTCAGACATATATGTATATTTATCTCCTGCTGCCTGTCCAAGCACTTTTTGCTCTTGCAGATGTCTGTCATCTGGCCTGTATGTCCTCTGTCATTGTAGGTTCCACCAAATAGGGTCTGTTACCTCCCTGCAAGCATTGCCTTGGGGGATATTTTCATGTTTCCTTTTGTGTTCATTCATGGTATGTATGTTCATTTTATACCATTTAGGAAGCATGAGAGATTTTAAAAATGTCTCTTGAATTTATATCACGCGATTGCAATTTAGAAGTGACCATCATTCTCTCTGTCCCAGCTTTGAACAAGTCAAAATGCACACTGACGTTAACATTTTATTCATTTTGCTATATATATTCTTTCCGTGACTGTTTCTCTATGTCTGCAGTTTTTCGTTTTTTACTGTTTGCGTATATCCTTATATTTTTATAAGTACTTTATTCTGGTATGTAGTATATACTATAACCTGCTTTTTGAACCTAGTATTTATTCTTGGAACATAAAGTAATATTCTGGGAATACATGATTTTATTGACTCTATAAAACTCCCTTATGAGAATATACCATGATTTATTATTATTTTTTAAAATTTCAATAGCTTTAGGGTAAAACTGTTTTTGAATTACATGGATAAATTACATAGTGGTAAAGCCTGGGCTGTTAGTATATACATCACAAAGATAGTATACATTGTACACAATAGATAAGTTTTCAGCCCTCACCCTTCTCCCAACCTACCCACTTCTGAGTCGCCAGTGTCGATTATCCCACTCTGCCCCTGTGTACCCATAGCTTAGCTCCTACTTATAAGTGACAACATGCAGTATTTGGTTTTCCTTTCCTGAATTACTTCACTTAGGATAGTGGCCTCCAGTTCCATCCAAATTGCTACAAAAGATGTTATCTTGTTCTTCTTTATGGCTGAGTAGTATTCCATGTACACACACACACACACACCACATTTTCTTTATCCGCTTATCAGTTGATGGGCACTTAGATTGATTACATATCTTTGCAATTGTGAATTGTGCTGTGATAAACATAAAGTGCAGGTATCTTTTGGATATGACTTATTTTCCTTTGAGTAGATACCCAGTAGTAGGATTGTTGGATCAAATCATAGATCTTTTAGTTCTTTATGAAATCTCCATACTGTTTTCCATAGTCATTCTACTAATTTACATTCCCACCAGCAGTGTAAAAGTATTCCCTTTGTACCACATCCATGCCAGCATCTATTGTTTTGACTTTTTTTTTTTTTTTTTGAGTTGGAGTCTTGCTCAGCTGCCCAGGCTGGAGTGCAGTAGCGTGATCTTGGCTCACTGCAACGTCTGTGTGTTTTGACTTTTTAATAATGGCCATTCTGACTGGGATAAAGTGGTTATCTCATTGTTGCTTTAATTTTTATTTTCCTGATGATTGGTGATGCTGAGCATTTCTTCTTATATTTGTTGGCCATTTGTGTATCGTATTTTGAAAAATGCCTGTTTGTGTAATTTGCCCATGTTTCAATAGGTTCATTCATTTTCTCTTGCTGATTTATTCACTAAGATTTATTTCCCTATTGTTCAATATTTAGATTGTTTCAAATTATTTGATATTATTATGTCACATAGAATAGTCTTGTATATAAATCTTTTTGTAAATTTCTTATTGAAATGACTAGTGGAAGGATATGAGTTGTTTTGGACTCTTGTTATGTATTGCAAAGTTGTTTCTGAAAGGCTTTCAAATTTAGATTCCTACCAGCCATATGTGAGTAGCAATCATTAGAACACTCACAAATACTGAGTGTCATGATTTTTAAAAATATTTTATTTGTTAAGTTGATGGGTGAAAAACTGTATCTTATTTTTTACTTATATTTATTTGCTTACTCATTATGTTTAAATAGCTTTATTACATGTTGATCATTTGTTTTTCTTTGCGTACTTTTTGTTCACATAGTTTTACTCATTTTTGTTTTACAGGGATAGTATGTTTCTTATTTCTTTAAATATATTTATATGTTTATATTAACCCATTATCACCATTTTTGCAGTTTGCAGTTTTTTCCTGAATTTTCATTTGCCTTTTAATTTTGTTTTAAAGTATTTTAAGATAACCTGTAGTTTTTTGTTGTTGTGGTTGTTGTTGTTTAAAATTAGTGGGACCACTGAAGCTAGAATTTCCCTTTTAGATAAAAATGTTACATTAGTTACTTCAGGGAAACAGAGAATAGCATAATAATTGTGATAAGGACTCAAGAGAAATTATACAAGTAGTGCTATTCATTATCATTGGCTTCCATTCAAATGGAGCTAGATTTGTTATTTCATATTTCTCTTTCTGAGTCTCCATTTGTGACAGTCTCTTGGCAGGATTTCAGTCTACTTCTAACTTTTATACTTGTAGTTGGAGCCCAGCCAGCTTCTCCTGCTTTCTGGGAGGAGCTCACTATCATCGTGTATCTATTGGCTCGGATGTCTTGTAATGGTGGAACAATACATGGAAGCTGTTTAAGTTTCCTGAGACTTCAGTGGGTCATATCTCTGTCACAAAACTGAATCATTTGAAATCTGAAAGTGGCTTTAAAGATCATCATTTAAAGATCTCACCATGTAGATGAGTCAAATCCAGAGACACTGCTTTTGCTTGCTTTCTCAGGCATACAAACTTCACTGAAGACTAGTAAGCGTGATTGATTCTCTGACAGCTACATTATATTGTAGAGGCTTTGTTGTTATTGATCTCATTTACACATTTAATTCCTACTCTGTATATGGGAATATAATATTTTTCTGATTTAATAAATCAGGCATGATTTCTTATTGCATGATTTATTGTGTGATTCTTTTTTGTCACAAACTTTGTAGGATGAGACTTGGCAAGTAACCTATCCTTGAGGGTTTTTTTTTTCTCCCAGATTATGGCATCTGTGGTAGTCTGTCTAAGGCATTATTATAAAAGACATTTATTAAAACACATTTACATATTAACATAGTGAAATAAAAGAAACTGCTTTTCAGTTTACGTAACTTAACAAAATATATCTCAGTCTATTTGAGTGCCACCTAACTTCTAGATCTCTAAACAGTTTTGCCTAGCCATCATTTCTCAGCTTGGGATGGTGTAGAGAAACATATTATTCCCACCTGACCTTACAGAACTGTAGCTAACATCATCAGATGTCAGGGCTTTGAGCAAGCCTGCTTGTGGGTAGTTTATCTTTTCCAGTGATTTGAGATTTGTGTTGCATTGAATATACTTTGAATTTCACGTATTATCTCTCCTTTATTAGTCTGTATTTGGGTTGTTTTGAAGGATTTTTGTTTTAATATATAGATTGATACATTTTTGTATATGTTGCTGGAGGCGCTTTTGCACTGCTACATTTTAGAAATAAAAATAATAAATAATACATATGGTGTTCACTGTTTTTCTCCTCTGTCTTTTGATGGCTATAAACTTTCATTGGAAGTGTTAGTAACATTTCTTTATTTTTACTTTTACTATTTAAAAAATAATAGTAATAATAATAAACGTTTCGCTTTTTAGCCAGGCATAGCATTTCCTAATTTGAAAATGTACTGTTCATTTTTTAAATAGACTATTTTGTAGAGCTGTTTTAGGCTTACAGAAAAATTATGCAGAAATCTCAGAGTTCCCATATAATTTTCTTGTCCTTCAGAATTTCTCACATTATTAATATCTTGCATTTTGGGTGGTACATTTATTACTATTGATGAAACAATATTAATAAATTACTATCCTTAAAGTTCATAGTTTATATCATGATTCAGCCTTTGTGTTATACAGTTCTATGGGTTTTAACAGATGTCTTGTCCACTATATACTGATATTTGACTTATCCTTTGATGACAGGATAATCATCCCTTGTATGGTTCATTCATTCATTTCCTCATTTCGTATATTTTTTCCTGTAACTATTTATTGAGTACTTCCTGTGGTAGGCGTTCTGACAGATGCTGAAGGAAATTGCCAACCTATGCACACCCGACGATGATGATGAGGTAATTTGTGAGAAAAGGCTTTAGAAGGGAATAACCTTTGCTGACAGAATGGTACAATAATCAGAATGGTACTGATTACTGGCTTAAAATTTCTACTTGTGAAGTGTTTCAGTTAAAATAGGAGTAGCATGTTCCAATTATGCTTCAGACATTTATTTGCAGAGAAGTGGAGTGTGAGAGCTATGTTAACTGGTGGCTGTACTGGGTATTTCTTTATATCTTCCCTATTTTTTTGTTTGTGATGAATATTTCTTTATATCTTCCCTATTAGAAGTTGTCAGAGGCATTCAAAAAAAGCAGTGTTTTTCCTTGGAACTAACTATTCTGGGACAGTGTAAGCCAATGGGAAATTTTGACTTAATGAATTTCTCATCATAAACTTTTGGCATTAAATCTGTTGATATGTGCAAAAAATTTGTAATATTTACATATCTTTGATGGGGGAAACAGGATTGATTTCTTTTTACCTAAACTAAGCATTCCAAATAAATGAATAACAGCAGAAATGAAGAGTATAAATAGAAGACAATAGGAAGACTTAAGACTTAATTGAGTTAATTCATCTTCTTTTCTTGTTCTGTCATTCCTTTTTTCTTTAGTTGTAAGATTATACATTGACTAGCTAGCAGTGATGCCTTCAGGCTAGGTATTAGTATAAGGTTTTGGTAAGTTCTTATATAATCTGCCAACTATTACTCTTGCAGAGGTTATTTATTATTATTTTTTGTAACAGTTTAATTGACAGTATATTATTTGAAGCCAGACTAGCTGAGTTTAAATCCTGGCTGCCCTGCCACCAGGGGCAGGTGTCTTAACCTCTCTAAATCTCAGTTTCATCTGTCATTATAATAATACTTTTTTTACATGGATGTTAGTATGATTAAATAGAATGATGTGCATGAAAACCAGTGCCATTAATCACTGCTTAGAATTTGTTGTGACAGTAATGATGATTATATTGTAAGAGACCAAGTTGAAGTTCTTCTTGATCTATAAATATATTTCTAATGTTTCTTAGATGAATTTGTTGAACATGAAAGAGATTTCTTTTCATGGCTAATGGCTGTGCTTTGAAAATTTTCATATTAAATGTAGAACTATAATCCTCTTTCTGTGTGGATTGGGAAGCTAGTACTTTATTTTCTTTCTCTCAGGCTTCTGATTTATGTTTTCATTGAGTGAATATCAGACCATTGCTAATGTCATAAGATAAAATCCAGAAAATAGATGAGTCACTCATTGAAAATAAAATCTGATCAGAAATCCTTTGACTATGTTACATTTTAAGATAATGAATGCTTGGTTTTTGAGTTTTACTGTCATACCAACTTTTCCCATGTGTGCATGTGTGTATACATGTGTATGTGTGTCAGAAAAACTGAAATACTATTTCTGCTCAATTCTATTTTGTGAAGTCAATCCAACATTTATAGTCCCATAAATATCAAATAAATGAAATAATTATTGTCACTAAAGTATAGAAACTATTGCCTCTTCTTGTTTATTGTATTTGCTACTTAAATTGACATTGAGGCAAATTTTAAGTGAGTTTATGTTGTGAAACCCTGCTAAAATTTAGAACTCACTATAGTCTGTTAAAATATGTAAAAATCCATATTAAGTAGGTATAAAATCCATTGAAGATACTTTTATTTTTTAAGCAACCTTGGAGTGTAGCTTTTAAAGAATACTTGTCTAGCAATATTAATAGCTTAAAATATGTAGACATGAATACCGATAGTTGAAAATTAACTTATTTAACCATTTGAAAATGAGATTTATTTTGTTTTATCCAGTGAAAAATGCAAAACCAAGTAGACATTGTTTTTTGGTTAAAAAGGTCACAAATTTATGACTGTATATGTTACTGGGATTAGAAGTGTTTTCCCTATTGGTAGTTTATCAAGTGAGTGAATACCTTTCTGTGAATGTGAACAAGCTTCACCAATTTTAGCAGTTCAATTTTAGAGAACCTGTGATGAGTTATTTTGCACAAAAGGCTTTATCTTTCAAACTCCTTTGCTATCTTTGCTTGACAGAGAGAGGATTTGATGACTTTTTCAAAACTCCCCTTTACTGCTTCACCTGAGTAATGTTTTAGTTGCCCTGTAATAAAAATGGAGCTGAGAATTGAAAGGCCAAAGCAGAGGGAGTTTTATAGCTTGGGATCTTTTAAGTTTCATGGATTTATTTTGTATTTATATCCTGGAGGGGGATGTACATTCTGATATTGCTCAGTTTTTGTCTGTTGGAGAAATCAGTTGTCTAAAATAGCACTTTATTTTTTAATATAAAAGGAGTAATGATTTGCCTTTTGTGAAGGATAATTTTAATGGTACATTGCAGAGATTTAGTTGGAGGGAAATTGTAGGCATTATTTTAATATTTATAAAGTATTTTGGGGGCCATGTGTGAAGGCTGCATGTAAATACACTACCAATAAAATAACAGCACTAATACAATTGAGATATTAAAAAAAGGAAAAAATATGTACTTACCATCTAGTGAGCAGAGACTTTCTTTCCCTAATTTGCATTTAGAAAGCTGTAAATTAAAATGCTAAAAGAAGACAAACAATTCCAACCCATGCTGCTGGTTTTGTAAATACAACTTGCTTATTTGATATAATTTTAAATGAATACTCTTGACATTGAGACATCATGCTTTCTGATCATGTAATGGTAAGCCACAGAATAATAGAAATAAGCTTGAAATGGGCATAGTTTTTACCATAGTGCAACTTTAATGGCATGCTTTTATATCTTCAAATTAATTTTTGACATCTCTATACAGAAATAGACTTGTACAAAGAAAAATGAATAACTTGCTTGTCTACAAGAGTGTCATTTTACTTGTGAACCATTGTGACAGGTTTTTTGTTTGAGCATACAACAAACAAAATATGTAATGTTGTTTTATCTTCCAAAAATACATTGCTGTATAATAAGAAATTGTAATTTTGCAATGAAAGAAAAATCCACTAAACTGGTATATATGTGATTTCTTTTTGGTCAAACCCTGTAAGTAACAAATTTGACATTTAATGCTATATTGTAAACTCTCTGGTATCTTTTTTTTCTTGCTCTGTAACGTAGCTGTTTCTCATGTTTTCTCTTCTTCAACTTCTTTTATGCCTCACCTCTCAATCCCTAAAGTACCCACCACACGAACACTTAGAGAAACGTAAACATGCACACATTTGATGAACTACCTCATAATTCGTTAACAAATCTAGAAGCACTCCATCAAGAGCCCCTTCATCTTCCCTTGCAAAATCTATCAAATTGTCCTGTATCTTAATTCATATTATTTCCCGTTACCGTGGACAGAAAGAGTCCCTGTACTTGTGGAAGAGCAATCTGTCCACTTGTGCCCTGGTTCCCATTCCTCAGTGATTTAGCTTCTTTCTCTATGCCATATTTATTTTCTCCTTCTCTACTGGATCATTTTCCGCAGCATACTAACATGCTCTAGTGTCTCTTCTCTTGATAGAAAGAACCACTCTTGACCTCATAGCTCCCTCCAACTATTCCCTATCTCTCTGCTTCTCAGACAGCAAAGCCCCTTGAAAAATTTCTCTATGATTCTATTAGTCACCGTCTTACATTCTCATCTCATTCTCAGTCCATTCCGATTGAACTTTCAGGTCCATCATTCCACAGAGTCTACTCTTCTTAAGAACTCCAGTGACTGGCCGGGCGCGGTGGCTCAAGCCTGTAATCCCAGCACTTTGGGAGGCCGAGGCGGGTGGATCACGAGGTCAGGAGATCGAGACTATCCTGGCTAACATGGTGAAACCCCGTCTCTACTAAAAATACAAAAAACTAGCCGGGCGTGGTGGCGGGCGCCTGTAGTCTCAGCTACTTGGGAGGCTGAGGCGGGAGAATGGCGTGAACCCGGGAGGCGGAGCTTGCAGTGAGCCGAGATCACGCCACTGCACTCCAACCTGGGAGCACAGTGACCTTCCATGTTTGTGGCTCGATTATTATTTTAACTTCTCAGCAGCATTTTAATATATATTTGACCATTCTCTCTTTCTTAGAGGAAACTATGATATTGGTTTTTGTGACTTTGCACTCTCCTGGGTTTCCTCCTTCTTCACCAGCCCACTCTTTCTCAATTTGCTTTGTTCACTTCTTTGATTGGTTTTCACATATGTTTTGGGGATGGAACCAATAATACTTGCTGATGAATTGGATTTGTGGGATAAAAGACAAAAAGGAAGCAAGAAAGACTCCTAATTATTTGGCCTAAGCAACTAGATGATGGTACCATTTACAGAGAAAGGAAAAACTTGGGTGGTATCAGGGTCAGGGGTCAAGAATAGAGAGTTATGCCTTGGACATGTTGAATTTGAGATATTTTTTGGACTGAAATCATGTTGGAAATGTTGTTTGGTAAGTAGTAAATAGTTAGAGTTTGAGTCTAGAATTCCAGGGATTAGTTATAGCTAGAGGTATGAATTTGAGATCATTAGCTAATAGATGGTATTCACATAATATATCTGGTTGAAATCACTTTGTGAAAGAGTATATACATGGAGAAGAAAAGAAAGTACAGGATAGAAGCCCTGATGCATTCTATCAATTACAGGCCTAAGAAAGGAGGAAGATCCAGCAAAGCAAATTGAGGAAAGTATGGCCAAAAAAAGTAGAACAGTATGAGTCATAGCACCAAAATAAGAAAACGTTCTCAGAAAGAGAGTACGATCAAATGAATCAAATGCTACTGAGAGTCTGAACTAGATGCCATGTTGGTGTGAATTGAAGAATACAGTTGGAGGTGAGAGAGTTTAAGCAGTTTGGCTAGACAACTGTTGAAAAGCGTGGCTCTGGAGGAGCACAGAGAAGGTGGTATGTGGGAAGGGTATGGTATTAGGGTGTTTTAGGATTTTTGCTTTTGGTTTTTTTTGAGACAGAGTCTCTATAGCCCAAACTGGATGGAGTGCAGTGGTGCAATCTTGGCTTACTGCATGCAACCTCCACCTCCCAGCTTCAAGCGATTCTCGTGCCTCTAGCTCCTGAGTAGCTGGGACTACTACAGGTGCACACCGCCATTCCTGGCTAAATTTTGTATTTTTTGGTAGAGACAGGGTTTTGTCATGTTGGCCAGGCTGGTCTCGAACTCCTGACCTCAGGTGATCTGCCTGTCTCGCCCTCCCAAAGTGTTGGGATTACAGGCATGAGCTACTGTGCCCAGCCTATTTTATGTTTTTTTTTTTTTTTTTTTTTAATAGGAAATGTTAAAGCATCTTTGAATACTGATGAGAATAATAGGGTTGGAAAGAAAAAGTTGAAGATGTAGGAGAGAGAGAAAATAAAAAGTGAAAGAAAGAAAAGGGAGGAGTCCTAGATCTACGTGTGGAAGAACTTACCTTTGATAGGAGGATCCTTTTCTCCTTTGTGATGGGAAAGATGAAGATGGTATAAATGCAAGTTTATTTGCTAGTGGCATGATTATGGGTGGGGAGGTGCCATTTGATAGTTTCTATTTTCTCATTAGTTAGGCAGCAATGTCACCACCTAACAGTTTAGCAACAGTGTGGGATGGGTTGATGTGAAGTGAATCATTTGAAAAAATATGAAGTAATTATCGGTATAGTGTTGCTGTCATTGCTGGATAATAGAAAGTGTTCCCTTGAAATTGATTATTATTACTTTAGAGTGATATTACTCTTCCCAATTATGCTATTTTCTAAAAATGCCATACAAATGCAGGCCTGCAAAAACGTGGAAGCATTAAGGGGAAAGAGCATTAGATAATGATTACTAATGTCAAGGAATACATCTTGGGCCATGGAATTTAAACTAGACAGGGAGGCAAGTGAGGACAGGAGAGGAATGATGGATGGTGGGTCAAAGGGCTGGTGGCTTCGTTGACACTTAAGAATTGGTTCAGCAGGGTTACTTGATCGACTAAACTGGAACTATAGAAAAAAAGATCATCAGTTATGGTGATTGAATTGAGATTTGGGAGGTTGTGTTACTTTAGGTAGTAAGGGTGTGATTATCACAGGATTGAATGGCAGAGGCTGAATTCAGGAAAAGATGGATAAGTTAAACTGAGAGACTATAACAGGTCTGATGCAGATGATGAAGTCACTGAAAACAACAGAAGTTAGAGTGAACAAAAAGACTGAGTCAGTTGCTACAGTCTTCAGTAAATGACGGGGGAGTGACTAGGAGATATGAAGATTAAATGGAAAAGATGGAATAGCTGGATTATGCTACCTAATACTTATTTCTGTCAACAGGATCATATGAAAATGAAATATTGGCAAACCAATTACTTTATAAACCGATGACTGAATGAAAATCACTTCATGCATTGTTAGAGATAGCCCAATGAAAATGGATTCCGTTGTGTTTATCTAGTTCAAATAGTACATGTAATGAGAACAGTTTACATGGAATGACATTTATGATGGCTAGCCATGATTATAATGAATTTCTAAAGCATAGTCAGTTAGGCATATATAGTACCCTTTATCTATAAATTCATGTTTTAAAATAAAAAATATATATAATTATAATCTATGTTAAAATTAATACCTCAGATATACAAGTTAAAACACCTTAAGGGATAAAATAGGCTTTTTTTTTTGCTCTGTTTCATAGTAACACTATATAAAGGATTTACTTGAAACATTTCAGTTTGCTCAAGTTAGCCAAGTATATACTTTGGCAGGTGACAAGGCTCAATAGGAGTCCTTGTGTTTTAAGTCTTCGTTCTCTGTGACTGTGTGACCTCAGTTCCATGAACCGAAAAATCAAATGGTTGTATTAGGTACTTTTAAGGGATCCTCTGACTTCGTTCTATGATTCTAACAAAAAGAAATTGGAAATATTTGTATAGAAATTGTATCTTAGCTTTTAACATTGACATCATAATATTATATGGTATATATCTCTGTACCCCCTTGATATAGGATTCTAGGCTATTGGTGATGGTGTGATTTAATACTTCCAGTTTTCCTTTTATTCTGCAATGTCGTTTAAGTAGATATTCAAATAATTTCCTTTCAAGCAAGACCAGGAAAACAGCATAATATAGCACACTAAGAAACACCAAGAAAAGACTAGTTATACATTACCTTGTATTTGGAAATCATTTCAAACCTACAGAAATTGCAAGATTAAGAATACTACAAAGAACACTTGTATATATCCTTTACTCAACTACTGTTAAGCTCCTTTTTCTCCTTCTCTCTTTCCCTTTTCCTTAACCCTCCTCCCTCTCTTTTCCTGCCTTCTTTCCTTCCAATCTCCATCTCCATCTCTGTTTCTTTTTCAGCCTCATTAATCTGGAACATTTCCACAGCCATTCTTTGTCTTTTATGACATCAACAATTTGTAAAATATAAATCTCCTTTTTAGAAACATAGTATTCCTTATTATTAGATTCAGGATATGTGTTCTTAGCCAGAATTCAGCATAGGTGATACTATATGAGGTATCACACCTAGAGGTACTCACTGTCTGTCCACCCCTCGTTGGAGAAATCAATTTTCGATTAAGGTATTATATAATTTCTCTAGTGTCTAATTACTCTTTTTTTCCTTGGAATTAATAAGCAGTCTGTGGGAAGATACTTTAAGACCATGTAAATATCTTGCTCCTCATCAAAATTTTCCCCTAGATTATCTAACATTTATCATAATGGTTGTAAAATAATATGTTGCCAATTACAGTACTCCTTCTACATATAGCATTCTACTGTAAGCAAGACCTCTCCTTTCTCATCTATCATTTTTACTTATTGATAGATTTGTTATTAGCATGGACTTATAAATTCCTATTTTTCAATGGTTTATAGTTCATTACTGCAATGCATTACTTGGTGCTAAATTTTTCCCAGATTTAGCCAGTGAGAGCTCCCTCAAGCTGTTCTTGTGAAATGCCTACATTTTTTTTTAGCACTACCTTACTTTTTGACATAGAAAGACATTTTAGTTTCATCTTGTAGCTACTCTTGCACAGTCTTGGAATCTACAATTGCTCTGAGGAACCTGTATTTTCTTTTAGTGGGAAATTGTACCTGGATACTAGGTGTATGCTCATTGCTACTGGAATGCAAGAAAAGGCAAGTTACTTTTAAGTTAACAAACATTAAAAATGTAATTAGGGCATGACTTTTTAGCCACATCATAGGATTGTGCTTTTACATATGTCTCATTGGTTTGATGCAGGTGGGAGGTAATTTTGAGCCTAATTTAGGAGGAGAAAAGGAATTAAAATAAACATGAGTGATATCAGAAAATAAAGAAGAACATTGAATGTATGAGGAGAACGTTGAATGTATATAGTAGCCTAATTATAATTAATAATTTTAATTTTTAAAAGTAATAATGTGTGAGGTGAAGAAGTAGCAAATACTTACTTTCCCTAACATAAGAAAAATACCATTAATTGATCTAATGGCCATATATTCATATTCTAGTTGAGTTGCCTCAATGACTCAGTTAATAAAATAAGAAATTATAATACCAGATAGAATCAGACAAGAGATTTTAATGAGAAAACAGAATCTGTTTCTACCTCAGAAAGTTACTTAAACAGTAGCTTCAATAATCTACTATGGAGTACTACATGTGGAGAAAACAATTCTTGATATTTGTTATATATTTTCAACTTTAAAAATCAGATTATGGGGTTTCATAGAGTTTACTAAAGGTGTGGTAGTTCTTTGATGTTTTTAAAAATATATCTTTATTGTAGTTGGGACATAATATTGATGAAACTAATTTCTACATGTTCAATGAATTGAATAATTCAGAATTCAATTCAGAACTCATACATTCAATGTTCTCCTTTATTTTCTGATATCACTCATGTTTATTTTAATTCCTTTTCTCCTCCTAAGCATCTAAATTTTTCCCTTCATTCTTATGTTACTTTATAAGTGATCTTATTACAAATAAGCATATACTGAGTCATTGCAACAGAAAAGTGCTTCACATACTGAGTTGCTTTCTGTTGCACTTGATACATTAATTGTGCACTTACTATATATGCAAGCACTGTGCAGGCAGCTGTATTTCTTGAAAAGTTACTTAAATTACTGGTGCTTCCAATGAAGCTGGTGGTAGGGTCTATTCCCTATCTCCAAACTGTATTAGACCAGCTTGTCAGATGTATTACTCATTAGGTTGCTAAGGCGTAAAGTCAGAACTTCAGATTTATAACATGATAACATTTGATGTTTTTCTTTTGTTATCAGTTTCTTTTGTTATCTGATGGTGGAAACAACTATGCTTTTAAATCTTCTGTCTCAAAATATATTCTTCCTAAACATTTCATATTTTTAACCATTAAATTTTCTCTAAAATATATCTTAGAATTGATGGTATACCTTTCCCCCCTTTATCATGACAGTGATGATCAAATGCTTGCTTTGTGAATTATATTCTTGACATATTTGAGCTGGGTATTTTTTTAAAAGTTAGTGCTGTTTTGTTTTTTGAGTCATCTTTTCCTTTTATTGCGTTTTGCTTTATGAATAATCATATATTCTCACTTGGTTCATTAAGTAGTAGTAGCATAATGATGAGAGTATATTAAAAGAACTTATTTTAGATTGACCCAATCTATATGAGACATCAGCAACACACAAGTAATAGAACTACGTTTTTGTTTTTGTTTTTTGTTTTCCTTCTCTGGAAAGAAACCACTCTTACTACTAACATTGAAACTAGAGTCATCCTTGGACTTTATTCAAATGTGTCAGTTTTGGAAACCATACAAAGATGTTCACTTAGCTTAAGGGAACAGAAGAACTTTGTTATGCTCTTTGAGTGTTACATTAAACTAGATCATTGCCTGAGGAGCCTATTTAATATGTCCATCTGATTTATGATTTTTTTTAGTCCTTTTTCCTTTGATTTGTCTTATCTTTGGAAAAGTTGGCATTTATTTCTATTTTATTTTTTACACGGTCTCAATGCATATCTGTACATTCATTACTTTCAGTAATATTGCTTGCTGAATTTAAATTATTTGGAATATTGTGTTTTGAGTTTGCAACCACGGAGTGAAGGTGGTAACATGGTTTCTAGGTTTACAGAATGATTTTGTTAAAAGTATCATTTTCTGTAAATACCTAAGATACCATATAGGATTTAGCTTTTGGTCTTGTATAATAGTTAAAACAATATGAATGTAAATATATTTTCATTCTCATTGTTATTATTGATTCAGAGAGACTTTAAGTTTTTACAGCAAATCACATTAATCCCTTTCTGGACATCTATTATCATTAACGTGATATCAAAGACTAAATAAAATATTTAAGTCATTAAGATTTTAATTCTTAATTATGCAATCTCCCTTGCCAGGGCTGTTAACTTTTATAATACAGGGAGGGTAGAAATTCAGCAGAGACATTTATTTATTTTCTTTTATGAACAAGGCTGTATAATTTGCATTTTTTCCAGGTGGTTTGGGGAATATTTAAATAGATCACACAGCTGCTGGCTTGGTGGGTTTGGGGGGTGTGTTTAGCAGATGCTTCCGGAATCTGGAATTTGAAGTATTCTTAATTTTATCTAGAGATGCAGATATCTATTCTCTGGTTTAATTTGTCAGGGGATGACTACTTCTTTGATGTCTTAGTGATATATAACTGTCTTGCTTTGTTTTTTTTTTTTTTTTCTTTTTTTCTTTTTTTTTATTTGGCCACTCACCTCAAGCAATTTTAACAGCTCTGAGGATATATTTACTATAGCCTTTAATAGTTAGACGGCTATTCCTATTAAATAGCTGAATATATTTTTAAGAATAATGTGGGGTTCTTTAATTAGCTTGATAGTTTACCTATAAGAAGGAAAATGAAAACTGCAGCCAGCTGCATTTCCACAGCTCATTTCTGCTTAAGAAGCACGTATCTGGGCTGAAGAAGAAGCACGTATCTGGGCTAAAGAAGTAACATGTATCTGGGCTAAAGAAGTACCACTTTCTTCATTTGATCTGAGATGAGACAACATGTGAAGAACTTGGAGCAGTCTGAGTTTTTGAAATTCTTTTCTCTCATTAGCTGCTTTGCTCAAAAATAAGAGCTGTCAAACAACAGTAATTTCGGATGCCCATGATTGTGTTTATAGGCCTTCAATATAGTATTTTACTGAATATAAGTGCTTGTTAAAGCCAATTTATCTGTTAATTCAAACAATTTATTGAACACCTATTATACAAAAGATACTTTGCTAGGTATTTTTGAGAACTATAGATGACTAAGCTAGACTTGGACCCTTACATGTAGGAGCTTAATGTTCAAGAATAAGACGTGTACAATTATACCAACCACGGAAGTCCTAAAAGTGAAATAGAGATGAAGTGATACTGATTTGCAAGGAATGAGGGCAGGGAAGACAAGGAGAGACATGGGCGTCATCATGGAAGCAGAGGTAATTGATCTGTGCCTTTCCAAGTGGGTAAGATTTGGACAATTAATACTATATTTGAGGGTCAGGGAAAGATAATTTCAGCAGAATAAATTGTATATTGAAAACCCTGGTGCTTCTGATGTCATATTCCCAGGCAATAGTAGGTATATAACATGTGGGTAGATTACAAGGTTCATGTTGGAGATGGGGGAAGCAGGGGTACCTTTAGGGGAAATGGCAGAAAATGGTGTTAAAAAAGCAAGTTTGAGCTGGATTATGAGGTCCCTTAAATGCTAGTCTAAGAAATTCAGACTTTAATTGTTAAGAAATTTGGAAGCATTGAAGGATCTTAGAAGCCAGACAGGAGCGGAGCTGTATTTAAGGAAGTCAAATGGAAGAGTATGAGAGGACCTGAGAGTCTGAATAGGCATAATGCCTTTGGGAATGAAGATGAGAAGAATAAGAGCAGAAATGCTGAGTTAGAATCTCTAGGAGTAGAGAATTTATTATTGTTGTGCAATAAGGTATAGGGAAGAGTTAAATATGACTTTATATTAAACATGCTTATTATTTATTGTACATTTATCTGTGGAACTATTTTAAGGCCTAGCATGAGGGTTGATATCCTTCAGAGGAGATTCATGTTTGCTTTGGCTGGGTTGCAAAACCAACCTAGGCTGATGTTAATATTTTGGCTTAAGGTTTTCTTTTTTTTAAAGACTCTTGAGGAGCTATGAATTCAGGCTACATGAAGGCTGGCTTTGGACTGGGAATTATCAGAGAAGATTTTTACTTTCTCCATCCAGCACCAAGTTTTGATATCGGCAATTTTCTTTTCAGGCCCCGTGGGAGATGAGCAAGTTTATTTCTAATTTACTGTTAAACTGAGGTGTAGTCCTCTGGGGTTTGTAGGACCATTTCCTATTACTCTTTCCACTTTGATTAGGCCCTAGGCTTGGTTTCTATTCCCCCGTCCATGAGGCCTTGACAACTGAAGCTCAAGTTTATCTGGGTTCAGAATATTCACTCAAGGTCAAAGCTGACTCTATTGATATTTATCTCTCTAAGTTTATCTTTCACTTAGTTTTTGGCCTCCAGGTATTCCTTACTTTCTTGCCAGGTTATCTATATATTTTGAATTATTTTAAAAATATTCATCATGTTTAGTTCTTTTCACAGGTAGTTGATATCAGGGTACATATTCTATCATACTTTCAGAAACAGAAGTTAAGGTAACCCCTTCTTACATGGACATGTGACATCTCAGAATGACTTTATTCTTATGTTACAGTTTCCTGAACATGAGATATTGGTACTAGAATACAGAAAGTATGGTACGTGGCCTTTTCTGATGCAACTTTGTTTTTTTATTAATACTCATTTTTAGAATAGGGAAAGACACTATTATAACTACCTATTGAAGAATCAGAGTGATTCAGGAGGCGATTTCATGGGCAAGAACTATGTTCTGTCAGTAGTTCAAGTTTCCAGTCTCTCTTTCACACAATTCTTCCCCCCTCCATTCACAAAAGAAATATCTTAAAAGAGAAAAGGCTAAGAAAAAAATCAATACAGTCTACACAGATCTTTGTCTTATTAATGGATCCTTAGTAACGGATGTACATGTGCTTTGTGTGGATATATGTGATTTTTGATTTTTCAGTTCAGGACTAGAGGGCACTGAATGAAAGCTGCCTTCATGCAGTCACTTCAGGCTCTAGGATCACCCACAGTGGCTCTGCTTATCATATAGAGTGACTTGACATTTTAGGATTTTGCCGTAGGAAAATCTGTCTTAGTTGTTATCTGCCACCGGTAATGGGTTTTACCAGGAAAACACATATGCCAGCTGTTAAGTTTCATAATAGTGATGGAAATTGAAAACATAAATAAACATAAATCAATCATAGATTAGCCATTTTTAAGTGTAACATGCACCAATGAATGACTGTGGCATCTTAAATACATTTTATTTATAGATATAGAGGTTGAAGGTCAATAACTGGAAAGGCTGGCTTTTAATTTTTTAGGTTAGGATACAATTTAATTTCTAACATGTATAGTTTAGGAATTTTTACAGTTTGGCAATATAGTTCTTTCATTGAATTCAATAAGCTTTATTTTCATTGTCTACCATGTATCAAATTGGTACTACTTTCTAGTGATATAAAGATGATCAAGATATTGCTGATGGCTTTGAGTAACTCACACTTAATGGAGGAGCCAGATATCTAAACTAATGATAGTACAGTATATTAAGTGCTACATCCAAGATAGGGACAAAACTCTGTAGAGGCCCAGAGGAGGGAATAATTAATTCTGCTTGGAAGAGTTCAGGAAGGCATCTCAAAGGAGATGGCATTTTAGCCCAGCCAAATATGTTCAGGTTGAGAAAGAATGGAATATAAAGAATATCAGCAAAGGTATTCAGCAAAGGTATACAGGCTTGGGATGTCCTGATTTTGTCTGATAGTGAGTAATCTGGTTTAGGTAGAGCATTGGGACACCTGGGTGCTATTAAGTTAATTTGGAGCCAGATTTTAAAAGGTACTAAATTCCCTACTTATTACTTAAGCTTTATCATATATATAGGGAGAAGAAATAAGGATGAGTAATAATATCTTAACATTTTAAAAAGATAACCCCAGTAATGAATGTGTAGAAGAAATTGGAGTAAAGGGGAAGAAAAAATGCAAAACAAAACAAAAATCAAAGTGACTACTGTAATTTCATAGCTTTTCTATACACCTTAATACATTGTTATAGCTATTCATTTGTCTATCTGAAAACAAAGACTGTGCTTTAATCTTTTCTTTCTTTCTTTTTAATTTTATTTATTTATTTATTTATTTTAGCGACAGGGTCTCACTCTGTCACCCAGACTGCAGTGTACTAACATGATCATAGCTCACTGTAACCTCAAACTCCTAGGCTCAAGTGATCCTCCCACCTCAGCCTCCAGAGTAGTCGGGACTATAAGCACATGCTGCCATACCTGGCTAGTTTAGTTTTTTTTTTTTTTTTTTTTTCCACTTTTGTAAACATGAGGTCTTATTCTGTTGTCTGGGCTCAAAGGATCCTCCTGCCTCGGCCTCCTAAAGTACTGGGATTGCAGGTGTGAGCCACTACATGTGGCCTTTAATCATTTTTGCATTTACATTGCCTATGATCATGCGTGTTATAACTGTAGAATAAGTGAATTAATGAATGAAAGATCTAAGCAATAATTGTTGAGGGCTCTAAACAGGGCAGTAGAAATTTAGGCAGAATTTTGCAGATGGAGGGCAGGCATAGGGAGAGAAGATTCAAAAATTGCGTGAAGGTTTCTTATTTCTATGATATATATTTTGTTATGATGCTTTTCACTGGAGTAGGGAACAGACACAACACTTCTCAGGTAACTGAGAATGAGTTCATGTTGGAGCATATTTATTTGGAGGTCCTGTGGAAGAGATACGAATTGGATTTATGGGTCTGCAACCCAGAGAAAAAACCTGGGCTGAAGATACAGATGCAAGAAACATAAGCACATAGATTAATGATTGAAGTCAGAGTAGTAGATTGCACAGGGCAAAAATATAAAGTAAAAAGACTAGAACATGGGGACTTTGGGGTCACTAATATATAAGAAGTAGATAGAAGTAGAGAACACAATATGGAAAACAAAGACTAGTCAGAAGCATAGGATTGTTTATCAGAGAAGTCTGGTCTTTGAAGTCATTGAGAAGAAAGTTTCAAGAAAAAGAACTATTAGTAATTTAATAAATTCAGTAGTTTCCTATATCGATGTATATACATATGGGTATATATGTAACATACTTACATTAATATAGAGTTGAATGATAGCAAGGTCACTCCTATCTGTTGTTATTGAGCTTCAGATCTTAAACCAGTAGGACAATTTCTAGGAAGAACACTTCGTGATTCATTTCTCAACTAAGAGAAGAGTGCTCTTATTTTTCTAGTGATCAGCTTGAAGTAGTTTTTTTCATTATGTGTGTTTATGCATTGCAGTTTCATTGATTACGTACTTTAAAAGGTTTTAATGTGGCCAAATATTGAGGATGTAGCTGTAAAAGCCTTTATGTGGTGGTAAACTCCAGCATTTAATAACTGCTAAAAATGCAACATCTTCTCTCTTATTGTATTTGACAGGTTTTTTGTTATTATTTTGATACTCTTTACTTTGCCAAGAGGTAACTCATTCCCAAAGGTATTTTATGCCAGGGAAATTTCATCCCACTTTGTATAGAAGGCTAGGTTTTATATTAACCTTTGAGTGTGCATTTTTACTGTGGATTATACATTGCTAGAATTACTTAAGCAAAATTCATACTGAGATTCTTTATTTTAAAACTGATAATGACCATACGTATTAAAGGGCCAGCTCAGAAAACTGCCAGCAAATAATCATCTTTGCCTTTGGGAAATAGTGAAGTCATTGCATCGTGCTTGAATTACCATAAACTCTATCAGCAGATACACTCATTGATTCATTTCTGCTCTTTTTGTTAAATCTAATTTTTCTTTCTTCATTGTTTAGTAATGTAATTTTCTATGTCTGGTATGCTTACCTGTAATTTTACAGAACCCCATTTCTTTGTATATCTCCCTCTATTAGACTACATGTAGTACAGTGTTTGTAGAGGGGGCCGTTAACTGGGAATTGGCATTTACAAAGCTGCCTATTAAGTGCCAGTCACTCTGCTTTGTTTTAAACGTAGTTCACTTAATGAAATGATAGGCAAATATACTAAGGGAGGGAATTTGTTGTAGTGGAATGAATATTCATTGAAAGCATAGGTTTCATCTAGGTTTGAATCCCAGATCTAATAGTCATTTGGTAGACGAAGTCACTTCACGGGTCTGAGCCGAAGCTTTGTATAGTAAAAATGGGATCCTATCTTGAAGAGTTATTATGTTAATTAAATAGTTGAGAGATGTAATCTAAGATATTCATTAAATAGAAGATATATAATAATCAACATCATTAATAATTACTATTAGAAAGGAAATTAGACGTTTTCTTTGCTTTGAGTGCTATTACTAAATGGTAAGTCATACGTAGCAAAAGGAGACATGGAACGTACAGGCAATCGCCTTTTAAATAAAACCTGAAACAAAATCTAAGTGGAAATCTAAGTGGAAAGCTAGATATGTAGTTGACCCTTGAGTAACGGGGATTACAGGTGCCGACCGCCCGCCATGCAGTTGAAAACTCGAGAATAACTTTTGACTCCCAAAAAACTTTACTAGTAGTCTACTATTGACCAGAAACCTTATGGATAACACCAACAGTGGATTAACACATGATTTGTACTTTATATAAGTTTCTTAAGGCTTATATAAGGCTTATATAAGGATTATGTAAGTTTCTTAAGGCTAGTAACTTGTTTCCTGGAATTCTTTCACTTCCTAGGGTAACACCTTGCCCCCTACCAGGAATTTAACTATTTCTTTAATTTTATTACATTGAAGTTGTTTGAGAAAGCATGCTTTTTTCACTAAAAGAACCCAGCAAATTTCATTCTTTCATTGGAATATTTTCTCTAAATATGACTACAAATGCAGTTAGTTAAGTTGAGAAAGCCACCTGTTGTCATATTGGCAGGCCACCTAACTGGTCCATCTGTACTTGGTGTGCAGGGAAGCATGAATAACTACCATTAGGCCTGCACAGTGTCAGATTTCACATTCTCATGACACCATAGGTAATCGGGTGACAGCCAGTTTATTTCCATCAGCTAATGTTATAAATACTTCATATTTTAGGTTAACCCTGATATCACAGAATGGAATAATGTTCTAATCCTCATTAGCAGTTTGTTATGCAGCAACTTTTTGTATGCCAATAAAAATGGCATAGACTGCTGCTTCTGTGGCATTTCCCCTTGAACATGCCATTTTATTCATTTGTTGACTCAGATAGATGGAGTTGTCATGTTTCCTTGTTGGAAATGTTGACAGAACCTTGTGGGCTGTGCTTGCATAAACGTTTGGTTTTCTAAACAATGATTTTCAATTTAGCTCCGTTGGTACTGTTACATGCCACTTTTCTCTTTCTGTCACATTGGGAAATTCTATTTTGTTGTCGGTAAAAAGAGGGTGTGGGACTTGCTTACTGTCTATGTAGACTTTATTTTGCTAGTTGATTTCATTAAAGAGTGATTCCAGGAAGCTTTGGGCCATTGTATCACCTTGTCTCATTCCATTATGTGTATTGATGCAACATGGATCGTTGAACAGTATAATCTCTTTTGCACGGTTCTTATTGATTTTATCCAGTAAATCATTGTCTGCTGGGTTTATTCTGAAATCATTTTGGGCATAAAAACTATTCTTGACTTTGACAATCAGGTGCCTTCTTGTAATAGATAAACTTAACACAAAACTGGTATCCAGTCACTTTGTTTTTGTCTCCTTCACACTATATAGTTATCTTTCCTACTAAACTAATCAAGTGAGTGATCTCTATTCAGCAAATGTTTCCATTCCCTTTCTTATTTCTTGTAATATGGCTTCTCTTATCATTGCTCTTTTGAAATTGCTCTATATGATCTGAAATGGCCTATATTCTTCTGGTCTTTTTTTTTTTTTTTTTAAAGGATTTAGACTATGCTTGACCTTCCTGCTACTTTTGACACTGTTGATTACTTTCTCTTATTGAAACATTTTCCTTTCTCACTTCTGGGACAATGAATTCCCCTGTTTCTCATACCTTTTTATTGTTCTTTTTGTCCTCTTAATTGGCTGTTCTGTCTTCTATGGGCTCAACACTTCAGGCATCCTCACTACTTAGGCTTTAGTTACAACTTGAAGACAGAAGATCATCACTTTCACATTTATATTCCTGTACCCTCATTTTTCCCCTCCAATGTTTCACATATTTTATTCACATAATATTACCTGAGCATCATTTTCTACATACCATGGGAGGAGGGATTGATGTGGGAGATAAAGTTGTACCATGAATGTTCTCTTCCATACAAGTTTATAACTTAGATAAGTCAATAAGATGTATACATGAAAATTAATTAAGTAGGGCAGCATGTGGAAAATACCTTTCCAGTGCTAAAGGTAGATGAAGAATATAGTGGTAAATTGAGGGCTAGGAGCAAGATGGCCGAATAGGAGCAGCTCCAGTCTTCAACCTCCCAACCAGCCACAGAAGCAAGACCGGGTGATTTCGGCATTTTCAACTGAGGTACTGGGTTCATCCCACTGGGGAGCAAAGGACGAAGATCGGTACTGGCCAGCTGCTGCAGCCCGGCCCACAGAGTTGAAGCAGGGCTGCATTGCTCCTGAAGCTGGGCGCGGGGAAGGGAATCCCTTTCCTGCAGCCAGGGAACTGGAGACACACAACACCTGGAGAATCGGGTAACTCCCACCCCAATACCAAGCTTTGAGCAAACAGGGAATGCAGGGAGATCATATCCCACACCTGGCTGGGAGGGTCCCACACCCACGGGAGCCTCCCTCATTGCTACTGGGCCAGCAGTCTGGGGATCTACTGGGCAAGGGGCAGCAGCTGCAGGTTGGGGAGGGGTGCCCGGGCCATTGCTCAGGCTTTGGTAGGGTAAACAAAGCTGCTGGGAAGCTCGAACTGCGGGAGCCTCCACAGCAGCCTCAAGGAAACCCGCCTGTCTCCTGTAGACTCCACCCTGGGGGCAGGCACAGTAAACAATAACAAAGCAGCAGATACCTCTGCAGACCCAAACACTCTGTCTGACAGCTTTGAAGAGAGAAAGCAGTGGATCTCCCAACACGGAGGTTGGAGATCTCATAGTGACAGACTCCCTGCCTCGCCGGGTCCCCGACCCTGAGAAGCCTAAGTAATCCGGGAGACATCCCACTCAGGGGCAGTCTGACACCTCACACCTCTGCAGTGAGCATGCCCCTGAGAGGAAAGCTTCCAAAGCAAGAATCAGGACAGGTACACTGCTGTTCAAAATATTCTATCTTCTGCAGTCTCTGCTGCTGATACCCAGGCAACAGGGTCTGGAGAGTGGACTCAAGAAATCTCCAACAGACTCATACAGCTGAGGGTCCTGACTGTTAGAAGGAAAACTATATCAAACAGGAAGGACACTCTACACCAAAACCCCAGCATCAGTACATCACCATCATCAAAAGACCAGAGGCAGATAAAACCACAAAAGATGGGGAAAAGTAGGCAGAAAAAGCTGGAAATTCAAAAACAAGAGCGATCTTCCGGCAAAGGAGCGCGAACATCGCCAGCAACGGATCAAAGCCGGACGGAGAACGACTTTGACGATGAGAAGAAGGCTTCAGTCCATCAACTTAGAGCTAAAGGAGGAATTACGTACTCCAGCGCGAAAGAAACTAAAAAATCTTGAAAAAAGTGGAAGAACTGACGGCTAGACTAATTAACGCAGGAGAAGGGTCAGTAAACGAAAATGAAAGAGATGAAAAGCATGTGACACTCCAGAAATACGCGGATTAAAATGCAATGTTTCCAGTAACCTGACTTTCAGATCAACTGGAAGAAAGTGAGTATCAAATACTGAGGATCAAAATGAATGAAATGAAGCTTAGAAGAGAAACCAAAAGAAAGTGTTAAAATAAAAAAGAAAATGAACAAAAGCCCGCAAGAAGTGCATGGATTATGTAAAAAGACCAAATCTACGTCCGATTAAAGTCTGAAAAGTGAGGGGGAAATGGAACCAACTTGGAAAACACTCTTCAGGATATCATCCAGGAGAACTTTCCCAACCTAGTAGGGCAGGCCAACATTCAAAATCCAGGAAATACAGAGAACGCTTGGCCAAAGATACCTCTAGAAGAGCAACCCAAGACAATATTCACCGCCAGATCTGTTCAAAGCTGAAATGAAGGAAAATCTTGCTAAGCAGCCAGAGAAAGGTCGGCTACCCACAAAGGGAAGCCCATCAGACTCACAGCAGATCTCCTCGGGCAGAAAAACCTCCAAGCCTGTGGAAGAGAGAGCCATTATCTTCAACATTTTAAAGAAAAAGAATTTTAAACCCAGAATTCCCAAGGTCCAGCCAAACTAAGTTTCATAAGTGAAGGGAGAAATAAAATCCTTACAGATAAGCAAATGCTTAGAGATTTTGTCACCACTAGGTCTGCCCTACAAGAGACCCTGGAAGGGAAGTACTAAACATGGAAAGGAAACAACCGGTACCAGCCATCTCAAAACATGCCATAAAATGTAGCATCTCATCAGAGGCTAGGAAGAAACTATATCAACTAATGAGCAAAAATAACCAGTTAATACTCACAATGGTGGATCAAGTTCACATAACAATCTTTAACCTTAAAATGTAAATGGACTAAATGTGCTCCCAAATTAAGAGACACAGACTGGCAAACTGATAAAGAGTCAAGACCCATCAGTCTGTTGGTATTCAGGAGACCCATCTCACACGCAGAGACATACATAGGCTCAAATAAAGGGATGGAGAAGATTCTACCAAGCAAATGGAGAACAAAAAAAAGCCGGGGTTGCAATACTAGTCTCTGATAAAACAGACTTTTAAAACCATCAAAATCAAAAAGAGACAAAGAAGGCCATTACATAATGGTAAAGGGATCAATTCAACAGGAAGAGCTAACTATCCTAAATATATATGCACCCACTACAGGAGCACCTAGGATTCATAAAGCAAGTCCCAGAGACTTACAAAGAGACTTAGACTCCCATACAATAATAATGGGAGACTTCACACTCCAC
This sequence comes from Papio anubis, assembly GCF_008728515.1. Taxonomy (NCBI): domain Eukaryota; kingdom Metazoa; phylum Chordata; class Mammalia; order Primates; family Cercopithecidae; genus Papio; species Papio anubis. The sequence continues at coordinate 55,669,151 of NC_044996.1, read as the reverse complement.
CGTCAACATTAGGACAGATCAACTAGACAGAAAGTTAACAAGGATATCCAGGAATTGAACCCCATCCCCGGCAAGCAGACCTAATAGACATCTATAGAACTCCACCCCAAATCAACAGAATATACATTCCTTCCTAGCACCACATCGTGACTTATTCCAAAATTGACCAAGTAATTGGGCAAAAAGCACCCCTCAGCAAAATGTACAAGAACAGAAAATTATTACAAACTGTCTCCCTCAGACCACAGTAACTCAAACTAGAACTCAGGACTAAGAAACTCCAATCAAAACAATACCAACTACATGGGTAAACCGGAAACAACCCTGCCCCTGAATGAGAATTACCGGGTACATAAATCTAAATGAAGGCAGAAATAAAGATGTGTTCTTGGAAACCAATGAGAAATAAAAGATACATAACATACCAGAATCTCTGACACATTTGTGTTTTGCGTGTAGAGGGAAATTCTATACAATTCAATGCCCACAAGAGAAAGCAGGAAAGATCTAAAAATTGACACCTTAACATCGCGAATTAAAAGAATCTAGAGAAGCAAGAAAGCAAACATTATCTGGAAAGCTAGTAGAAGGTTAGAAATAATCCAAGATCATGAGCAGAACTGAAGGAGATAGAGACATCAAAACCCTCCAAAAAATCAATGAATCCAGGAGTTATTTTTGAAAAAGACTGCAACAAAATTGGATAGACCACTCAGCAAGATCTCCACAAGAAAAGAGAGAAGAATCAAATCAATGTTAATTAAATGATAAAGGGATACTCAACAATCAACTCTGGCCACAGAAATACAACCACCAACAGAGAATACTATAAAACACCTCACGCTAAATAAACTGGAAAATCTAGAAGAAATGACAATTTCCTGGACACTCTTACACTCTTCCAAGACTAAACCAGGAAGAAGTTGAATCCCTGAATAGACCAATAGTAGTAATCTTGAAACTGAGGCACCACCATTAGCCCTACCAACCAAAAAAAAGTCCAGGACCAGATGGATTCATTAGCCGAATTTACTAGAGGTACAAGGGAGGAGTTGGTACCATTCCTCTGGAAACTATTCCAATCAATAGAAAAAAGAGGGAATCCTCCCTAACTCATCTTTATGAGGCCAACATCATCCTGATACCAAAGTTTTCCGGCAGATATTAATGAAAAAAGAGAATTTTAGACCAATATCCCTGATGAACATCACATGCAAAAAATCCCTCAACAAAATACTGGCGTAAACCGATCTAGCAACACATCAAAAGTTTATCCACCATGATCAAGGGCTTCATCCCTGGGATGCAAGGCTGGTCTAACATCTCAAATCAATAAACATAATCCAAAGCATATAAACAGAACCAAAGACAAGAACTACATGGTTATCTCAATAGATGCAGAAAAAGGCTTTGACAAAATTCAACAGCCCCTTCGACATAAAACGGGCCAATAAATTCGGTATTGATGGAACGTACCTCAAAAATAATAATAAGTATTTATTTTATGATAAACCCACAGCCAATATCATAAGCAATTGGAATGGGCAAAAACTGAAAAATTCCCTTTGAACACTGGCACAAGACAGGGATGCCCCTCTCACCAATTCTATTCAATATAGTGTTTGGAAGTTCTGGCTAGGGCAATTAGGCAAGAGAAAGGAAATCAGGGGTATTCAGTTAGGAAAGAAGAAGTCAAATTATCCCTCTTGCAGATGACATGATTGTATATTTAGGAAAAACCCCATTGTCTCAGCCCAAAATCCTTAAGCTGATAAGCAACTTCAGCAAAGTCTCAGGATACAAAAAATTAATGTGCGCAAAAATCACAAGCATTCTTATACACCAGTAACAGACAAACAGAGAGCCAAATCATGAAATTTGTGAACTTCCATTCACAATTGCTTCAAAGAGAATCAAATACCCAGGGAACTAAACTTTACAAGTGGGATGGAAGGACCCTCAAGGAGAACTACAAACCACTGCCTACAGTGAAATAAAAGAGGACACAAACAAAATTGAAGAACATATGCCCATGAGAAGAATCAATATCGTGGAAAATGGCCATACCTGCCCAAGGTAATTTATAGGATTCACCATCCCCATCAAGCTACCAATGAGTTTCTTCACAGAATTGAAAACTGTTTCGAAGTTCATATGGAACCAAAAAGAGCCCGGTGATCTCCCAAGACAATCCTAAGTCAAAAGAACAGAGCTGGAGGTATCACGCTTACCTGACTTCAAACTATACTACAAGGCTACAGTAAATCCAAACAGCATGGTACTGGTACCAAAACAGAGATATAGACCAAATGGAATAGAACAGAGTCCCCAGAAATACCACCACACATCTACAGCCATCTGATCTTGACAAACCTGAGAGAAATAAAGAAATGGGGAAAGGATTCCTATTTAATAAATGGTGCTGGGAAAATTGGCTGTGGCCATAAGTAGTAGAAAAGCTGAAACTGGATCCCTTTCCCTTACTCCTTATAATGAAAATTAATTCAAGTATTTTGGATTAGAGACTTTAAAATGTTAGACCTAATACCATAAAAATCCTAGAGGAAAACCTAGGTAGTACCATTCAGGACATAGGGTACAAGTGTGTAAAGACTTCATGTCTAAAAACACCAAAAGTAAACGGCAGCAAAAGCCAAAATTGACAAAATGGGATCTCATTAAACTAAAGAGCTCTGCACAGCAAAAGAAACTACCATCAGAGTGAACAGGCAACCTACAGAATGGGAGTAGTGTAAATTTTGCAATCTACTCCATCTGACAAAGGGCTAATATCCAGAACCTACAGAAGAACTCAAACAAATTTACAAGAAAAAACAAACAACCCCATCAAAAGTGGGCAAAGGATGAATAGACATTCTCAAAAGAAGACATTCATACAGCCAATGTAAAACACAATGAAAAAATGCTGCTCATCATCACTGGCCATCAGAGGAAATGCAAATCAAAACCATAATGAGATACCATCTCACACCAGTTAGAATGCATGCATCATTAAAAAAAGTCAGGGAAACAACAGGTGCTGGAGAGGATGTGGAGAAATAGGGAACACTTTTACAATTGCTGGTGGGATTGTAAACTAGTTCAACCATTATGGAAAACAGTATGGCGATTCCTCAAGGATCTAGTGGAACTAGATGCACCATATGACCCAGCCATCCCATTACTGGCATATACCCAAAGGGATTATAAATTGCTGCCTCTAAAGACACATGCACACGTATTTATTGCAGCACCATTCACAATAGCAAGACTTGAATCAACCTAAATGTCCATCAGTGACAGATTGATTGAAGAAAAATGTGGCAACATATACACCATGGAATACTATGCAGCCATCAAAAGCGATTGAGTTTGTGTCCTAGGGACATGGATGCAGCTGGAATCCATCATTCTTAGCAAACCATCACAAGAACAGAAAAACTAAACACCGCATGTTCTCACTCATATAGGTGGAAACTGGAACAATGAGATCACTCTTGGACTCGAAGGGGAAACATCACACACCAGGCTCATCATGGGAGGGGGGAGGGGGAGGGATCTGTAATTGGGGAGTTATACCTGGATGTAAAATGATCAGCTGATTAAACACACCAACAAGGCACAAGCATACATATAAAAAAACCTGCACGTTATGCACATGTACCCTACAACTTACAGTATAATAATAATAAATAAATTAAAAAAAAAAAAAAAAAAAAAAAAAAAAAAAAAAAAAAAAAAAAAAAAGAATATAGTGGTAATTAAAGAAGATTTCATAGAGAAAGTGACATTTGACTTCAGTCTTAATGGATAGACAAAGGTTTGACAGCAAAAATGTGAAGGGAGATGAATTGAAAATATTTTACAGTCATTCAGGAGTCCTGACATACTTTTGCTATCTTAGCTACTCTTGTCCTAGTAGACTATAGGGAAAAATCACTTAAAATTAGAACCTGTAATCTCTCCATCTGTATTAGGGACACAGAATAACAGTATACACAATGTCTCATGTCATATCAAGAGACGTTAAAAATGTGTATATTTTGGAGGCAGGACTTCAAGGATGATGCTACCTGGAAGTAACTATTTTATTTTCTTTACTCACTTATACCTGTTACATCTTATGTGCCTCAGTTTTCTTTAAATAGTGCACCAGGTATCAGATATAATCTCTGCCTTTTTGAATGTTTTATCAGATGCAGTTCCATGAAATCTAAGTGGAAAGCTAGATATATAGAAGCCTTATGGATAACGCAAACAGTGGATTAACACATGATTTGTGCTTTATATTGTATTTTACATGTGTCACATACTGTATTCTTACAATAAAATAGGACAAAGATGAAAACGTTGTGAAGAAAATTTTAACACAGAGAAAATATATTTACTGTTCATTAAGTGGAAGTGGATCACCATAAAAGTTCATTCTTGTCATCTTCATGTTGAGTAGGCTGAGAAAGAGGAGGAAGAGGAGAGACTGGTCTTGCTGTCTAGGGTGGCAGAAGAGGAAGAAAATTTATATAAGTGGACCCTTAGCTGTTCAAACCTATTATGTTCAAGGGTCAGCTGTATTCTGCTTTTTTTCATTCTTCTTCACGGATTGTCATACCCAACTCTGGAGTCTATGTTTTTTAACTGATATTTTCGTAAAAATTTCCAGTAAGAAACAGGAATTTATTGTATCTTATAAGCCAGTTTGACTTTTTAATTTGATTTTATTACGACACTTCTGTTCCAAATTTTACATATTTACTTCCTGCTCTGTCTCTGTAGTTATAACCAGTTCTTAAGTTCAGATTCAAAGCATTCTGGGCTAAAAGCAGAGGCACACTTTGGTGGCAGCCATGAGGGAAGCAACAATGATCCCCCACAGTGATCGGACTGAAGTGGCTGGGGTGAAGTAAAGGCCAGCCTAATGGCGAGCACAGCGGGTTTGAAATAGTTTGCTAGGAAAAAGAGTCAGCAGGTTGCTGTCCTGATCCAGTCAAATACATTTGCTGTCTGCGAATATTAGCAGTTGCTTCTTACCTGGGCTATTACCTTCTCTTTTATCTTCAATAAGTTTCTAGTAAAACCTTCAATTTGTGGGATTTCTGATTTTTTTTTTAAACATAAGGCAGATTTCATTCTGTTCTTTATGAGATATTTTTTACTTTGTATGGTAATCGCTCTATCTGCAGTCTACAGTAGATTTCAGAAAACTAGTAAGAATTTTAGGGGCTGTATATTGAGGAGCCACTGTACATTTGAGTTTTGCTTTGCCTTCAGATTTAGTGTTTAATCTTAAACATTGCATTCATCTTATATATGCCTTTATAAACAGTTATAGGGCCCTCTATTATCTAACTTTTGGCTACAAAATTAATAAGAGATGCACAGTGGGCAATTGCCCTTTATTTTACTATAAATGACTAGTTTTATGTTTTTGTTCTGTATTGTTTGCAGTAATGTTATGAATGCTCTACAGCACTGAATATAGTATTAAATGGTACTTCTCACAGAAGACAGAGTTTGTCACAGCTGAGCTTTTATCCAACAATTCTTTTATTTTTTTTTTTTAAGTTCTTAAAAGCTTACAGGCCAAACTATTTCTGGCATTTAGTTGAATAAATACCTCATGGAAACTTATTGTTAAACTGAAGCTACCTAACTATATTTCATGATACACAAACACGCACGTGCGCGCGCACACACACACACACACACACACAACAGTTGTGATTGTCAATGACTCAATATTAAACTGAGTTTACTTTTTGGATAGGTTTCATAACACGTTGACTCCATTTACTTTGATAAATAGGTTACATGTTAAAATCAGGTTTATTTTCGTAGATAGTATCAACATGCTACTTGCTAACTGAAACGGACCTTGACATAAAGCAGATTATTAGACTCAGGAATGTGCACTTACAGTAGAATATGGTTTTTGAGATCTGTTGGTCTAAGACCCACAAGCTTTAAAATGACTACATAGTGTCCAAAAGCAATGAAACTAACCTATGATGTGCTTGCTTAACATTTTATCTAGCTCAGTTCTGGACTTCTATTAGACTGAATTTTCTCTCTTTTGAGGACTCCAGTTTTTATCGAATAAAATTTTTTTCTCTTCCTATTTTGCATATTCCAAGTCTTTGATTGTTTTCAGTGATCTGGCAGAATAGGTATGTGGGAGGCAGAGGTTGCAGTGGGCCGAGATTGTGCCACTGCACTCCAGCCTGGGCAACAGAGTGAGACTCCGTCTCAAACAAACAAACAAACAAACAAAAAAGAATACGCTCATTTTTAACTGCCTTTTGATTTCCTTTTCAATAGCAGATTATTGTTTTTCTTTTTTTCTTTTCCCGTCTTCTCTACCTCTGTGACATCTGTACCTATAAAAGAGGAGAGAGGCAGTGGTATCTTATATTCATTTTAGTATTTATTATTTACATAAATAGTTTTAATTAATACATACAATGCATTCTAACTTATTCTAAGAACTTATATATCTCTAGCACAGTAATAGATTTTACAAATATATGCAAGATCGTTGCCCTCAGTGATATATCTAGTTTGTAATTGATTTAAAAATTAACAGAGTGTACCTTGAGAATCCTTTGTTCTTTCACAAAATCTCATTATTTGTCATTTCTATAAGCTCAATGGTTGACCAAGTGTTGCCTTCAGTGTTCGATTCCAAGATTTGGAAGATATTATAAAGAGGGCTTTCATGGGTTACTGTTAACAATGTTTGCACTTTTCTATTTGGGAAGTATTTATTGAGCTATTATAGAGTGTTGTGTTATGTACTACAGAGCAGTTTTTCTAAAACTTGCTAATATTCAGAATTTCCTGAGGAGTTCTTAAGAGGTACAGGTCCTGAGGCCCTACCTGCAGAGATGTCAGCGTTCTAATTCAGTAGGTATGAGTGTGTTAGAATTCAGATTACAAGTAGATGAGAGAATAGGAGGGAAGGACAGGGAGATGGTGTCAGGCATTCTTCTAAGATGCTTGGTAGTATAACAGGATAATAGATTGAGGAGGAAGAGGGTAGTGAGTCTGGGAAACAAGAGAACTTAAAGCTTATTTGAATTTTGTTCTCATATCTCTTTTTACATTTCCAAAATGGTCTCAAATATTACTTTTCTGCTTTCAAATAGGATGTCACCAACAGACTAAACTTGACTTAAAAAAAGAAACAAGGGGCCAGGCGTGGTGGCTCATGCCTGTAATCCCAGCATTTTGGGAGGCTGAGGTGGGCAGATCACTTGAGGTCAGGATTTCGAGAACAGCCTGGCCAACATGGTGAAACTCAGTCTCTACCAAAAATGCCAAAAAAATTAGCCGGGCTTGGTGGCAGGTGCCTATAATCCCAGTTACTTGGGAGGCTGAGGCAGGAGAATGGCTTGAACCCTGGAGGCAGAGGTTGCAGTGAGCTGAGATCATGCCACTGCTCTCCAGCCTGAGCAATAGAGGGAAACTCTGTCTCAAAAAAAAAAACCAGGAAGGAAATGAAATGTTCAGGTGCTCCCTATCTTTCTTTTCTCAGAATTCTTCTAGTGTTTTTATCACCTTCAACAGTATGTACTGCTGTGGTTTCTGAACTAAAGAAAATTACTCCTGAAAGATAAAATTGAAACCAGTTGGAATCCAAATGGAAAACAGGGACAGTCTACTCTTGATGTTTCCCATTGAGCTCAGCCAGCAACAAACAAATTGAGAGACTCAGTAATATTTTTATGTGCATAGAATAAGAGAACTGTATTATATGAAATACAAAAGTCTGATTTATGTGTGTGTGTGTTTGTTTGTTTTTACAGAACTTGGTTTTTGTTTTATTATAAACCAGTATGTCCCAAGTGAAACATTACCGAACACTGTAGCTGCTTATGAGCTCTCGTTCAGCCCCAATAAGGATGGATGGTAGAAACTAATTTTTTAATTTTATTAAAGTTGAGCTGTGTTTTCAGTCATTTTACATGAAAACATATATGAGACTATATGGGGAATAAAATAAAGGACAGTGACAGTTTTTTTATGAGATAATTGATCCCTGTAGGATTGACACATTCAGAAACCATGAGGAGTATAAATGTGTTTGATTATGTGTATCATACTTGAAAAACAGAATGTCAACAATTATAGCAAGGAGCTTGTAGATCCTAATTTGCAGGGGGAATGTTGAACATTTTCTCATGTTTGCAAAAGTGGAAGCAAGTATAAATTGACCTCAGTTGCAGAAGGAAGGGGATAAGGAATCAGACATTTATTGAGCATCTTGTTATGTCAGGGGTTTGGAAACTGTGATCTGCAGGCCAAATCTAGCTGACCACCTATTTTTGTAAACAAGATGTTATTGGAACACTTCCATCCTTATTTGTTTACTTACTGTTTCTGGCTGCCTTCACAATACAATAGCAGAGTTGACTTGTTGCAACAAAGATGGTATAACCTGCAAAGCCTAAAATATTCACTGTCTAGCCTTATATAGAAAAAGTTCGCTGACCTTCTTTATGTTACTGGAGCTTTTACATGTATGTGCCATTTCTTTCTCACAACATTCCTGTGAAGCAGGTGTCATCAGCACATGGTATAAATAATCTAAATTTCCTATACTTCAAACCTGATGAATACATTTTTAATACCCACATTTTCAAAGTTCTGAATCCCTACTTACATGGTATCTAAAATTTGCCTCAACTGCTTTTCAGAGACTCTCCTGGTTGATTCTGGGAGTCTCTGGGGATGGAGGTGATCAGAAACTAATCAGCTCATGTTCTTTGGCTTTGGATTCTTCCTCTCGCCTATGCCTCCTGTGAGCATATGGCTCCACTCTATACAACCATTTTTTTTTTCATCTGGCAACTCCTCTGAGTCCTTGGATTCCTGACATAATCTCCAACCCTCTCACTCCAGTTCTTTGTATATAAGTTATATGGTTAGACTAGGTAAGTATGGAACACATGCCCCACCCCCCTCAACACCATTGTTCCATCTCTAGTCTCTAGTCTTTATCTTCCCCTGCAACCATAAAAAGTTGATAACACCCAGCACCTCCTGCAGCAATCACCAACCATCAAATTCAGAATTATATTTCGGGCGAATAAGGATACCAAGCCACGTATAGAAAAAAACCACAGCTTTGAGTTAATATTCAGTAAAACACAGCAAAGCACTTTGATTAGGCCACAAGGAAGAACTCTATAAGAAATATTAAAGTGCGGGTTATACTCAGCATCTCCATGGAAATTTTTTTATCTCAAATTATTTAGTAATAATATGTAGGAGGCAACTGTGAGTCTCCTAGTCTGAAAAGTCCTACATCATCAACTTGAGATTATGGCTACAAATATTTCAGGGTGTTACTTTGTTGAGTCTTACTCAGCAAGGTTAATGTATTTTGCATCAAACTGAATTGTGTGCAGGATCTGCACCAAGCTGAGATGGACCATATCAAATCAGAAAAGCCTGGGTGTGATGAATGCCCAGACTGTATTCTCAACAAGTATTGTCCTATTGGCCTAGTGATACTGGTTTTTGTAGCATTGTAATTCCTACAGATATGCCTTTCTTCATACGTTGTCTGATGCACTTAGCTCTTGGAGTTGATTGCTGGACTCACTGATTCGTGACATGAATTCTGACATTTAAAATAACAGGAAGTTCTTTGAATAAATGAGATAACCAGAAAAATGTCAGTTCATACTTACAAAGCCAGAGACAACCAGTGGGTAAAGTGACTGACTTGAGCTTGAATAAGGTAATTCATATAGGTTAAAGGTTAACAGGAAAGCACCTTGACAACCTCATTTGTCAAGTATAGTCATGTACCACAAAACAACGTTTTGATCAACAATGGACCGCTTATATGATGATGATTCCATAAGATTATAATGGAGCTGAAAAATCCCAATTGCCTAGTGACATGTAGCCGTTGTAACATTGTAGTGCAATGCATAACTCACATATTTGTGGTGATGTTGTTGCAAATATACTGTGCTGCCAGTAATATATAAGTATAGCACATACAATTATGTACAGTACATAATACTTGATAATAATAAACAACCATATTACTGGTTTATGTATTTACTATATTTTTCATTGTTATTTTAGAGTGTACTCTTGTTTAAAAAAAAAAATAGTTAACAGTAAAATAGCCTCAGGTAGGTCTTTCACATGGTATTCCGGAAAAAGTCATTGTTATCATAGGAGGTGACAGCTCCATGTGTGTTATTGCCCCTTGAAGACCTTCCACTGGGACAAGATGTATATGTGGATGACAGTGATATTGATGATCTTGACCCTGTACAGGCCTAGGCTAACATGTGTGTGTTTTAGTTTTTAACAAAAAGATTTAAGAAGTAAAAAATTTTAAAAAGTTTAAACAGGAAAATGCTTACAGAATAAGGATATGGAGAAAATATTTTTGTACAGCTGTGCAATGTGTTTGTATTTTAAATCTGATTACAAAAGAGTCAAAAGTTAAAAAAACCCACAAAGTTTATCATTACTATAAGCTACGTTTAAGTTATTATTGAAGAAAGAAAATTTTTGTGAATTTGGTGTAGCCTATGTGTACAGCCTATGTCTACAGTGGTGTACAGTAATGTCTTAGGCCTTCACATTCATTCACCACTTACTGACTGACTCACCCAGAGCACTGTCCAGTTCCATAAGCTACCTTCATGCTAAGTGCCCTATACGGGTAAACCATTTTTTATCTTTTGTATCGTAATTTTACTGTACCATTTCTATTTTAAATATGTTTAGATATACAAATACCATTTTGTTACAATTGCCTACAATATTCAGTACAGTAATACGCTGTACAGGTTTGTAGCCTAGGAGCGATAGGCTACAAACCTGTGAGGTAGGCTATACCACGTAGGTTTGTGTAGGTGAACCCTATAATGTTCGCATAATGACAAAATCATCTAAAGAAGAACTCGGAATGTATCCACATCATTAAACAAAATATAACTGGACTACTTTGAGGTAAAAACCATACTTCAGTTTTGGTATTTAAGTTACCACTTCAAACAAGGGAAATTCTTCCCTAAAACCTCTAAGACAACTTTATTTGTCCTTCCTAAAATATACATTACCTGCTGAGCTATTGCGGCCCATTTGAAAATACACAACATTAGCTATGCTAGCTGTTAAACATAATGTTCTGGTGGCATTTAGCAGTGTTCAGTAATTGGCTTAATGAACAGGTGTGCAAGTATATTAGTTATGCAGATGTTAATTTGCAGTAACATGTGCTTCCTGATTTGGGGTGTTCTTGTATAAACTACAACCAGTAAGATTTGTTCCTTAATTAGGAAATCACTACAAAGTATGTGTGTGTTATCCCTACCATTAGAACCGTTAGTCTTGTTTAATGTGCTCTGAACTTCAGAAACACTCTTGGTAATGCCATTCCTATTGCTTCAGGTACTACGCAGGTGTCAGAATGAAATCTACCTTTCTGTAGGATGCCTTGGTTCGTGTGCAGCTGTAGGCAACATGGAGAGGGGAAGCTTCACAGCTGTAATATGTAGCATGTGTGAGGAAACAGAAATGGAATCTCTTCCTGCCTATTGCATCAGCTTTCCCTCCCAAGGTTTAGCAAACACATGTGTTATTCCTCACAAAATAGACTCAATAACAATTGAACACAAAATTGTGGTTCCTTACAAATTGATTCATCTTTACCAGCATTCTTGATTATTCTTTTCCATATTGTTTGTAATTCCTGTCTACACTTGGCCCTTGGGATTTCCAAGGTTAACAGTTTGTAAACTATAAAAATGGATGGGAATATTTGTGTAATTTATTCATATGAATTTTATTTTTATGTCAAAAAATGGGAAATTACAAAGGCTAATGTAGCAAACGCCCATCTACCAGCTACCCAAAATGAACAGATGTTAACATTTAGTCATATTTAATCCAGATCTTTGCTTTTAAGGAAATAAAACGTTAGAGTTAAAATGGAAGTTTCCAAGGTTCTACCTATTCCAGCATCAGATTCCTCCTCTTAGGCAACCACTGTCATTAGCTGGCTAATATCTAGCCTATGTTTTTATAATTTTGCTACATATATACTCATCTATCAACAATACACAAGATTAGTCTCTGTTTTAATTTAGATGAATGTTATACTGCATGTACCATTTTACATAACTTTAATTTTTCCACTCAGCATTGTATTTGGCATCAATCCTTGTTGAAATCTATAGCTGCAGTACAATCACTGTAAATGCTGTGTGGTATTACATTGTATTAATATACCACAATTTATCCATTTCATAACCCCTGGGCACATGGGCTGTTTATAACTTTTCTACTGTTATAAACACTGTTGCAGTGAACATTTTTGTCTCCTTGACCATTTGACCTACAAGCAGAAATGTTGGGCTGTATTTATGACAAGCATACCTTCAAATATATCAGATGTTGATACATGTGTTTTTTAAGTCATTGCTGAATATTTACTGTCAACCGTTGGCATAATCAAATTCTTCTTTGTATCTTCATCAATACTTGGTATTGGGAGACTTAAACATTTTTTCAGTTTGATGACTGTTAATGGTATTTCTTCGGTTATTTTCATTTGCATTTCCCTGATCACTGGTGAAGTTTAGCATGTTTTCATTACTAGCTATATCACCTTGGACATATGATTAAATTTGTCCTTGATTTCCTCATTTGTAAAATGACACTGGTTAGTACCTATCATATAAAGTGGTATAAAAATTAATGCCAGATACAGAGCAGATATGTAATAAAACTTTGATTTTGGTGGTGCTTGTGAAGATTGTATTGGTGGTTACCAGTAGTAAAACTACTACTACTGCTGTGATTTTTGTTTTTTAATACTCTCATCTGTTGTGTATTACATATGTATTTATCTATTGATCTCATCTTCCTTGACCTTTTTTGCCATCAGGTTCACGTGATATTTCTGGAAACGCATACGGATGATTCAGAATAGAGTAGAAAATAACAAAAAAAAAATCATTAAACCTATCACACGCAAAAATCAGAGTACATTTCCCCTACCTTTCGTTGCCATTCTTGCACTTATTTTAATGTTATCAAGTCATTAATTGAAATTAAAATATTGTATATTTCAACCAATATGTTAAAAAATTATTTCCATGTAGCTGGAATCACCTCTGGAATTATATCCACATGGATAAAATATGTGTTTAAGTATATATGGATCACAGTTCTTATATTTGTATGTTATATGTAAAAGAATAGTTGGCATTTACTTCTTAAATATACAAATATGTATGCGTGAAGTTACATAAATGTTCACTGTGTTTGTTGATACTACTATTATTAGCTTTATTTACTGTGGCTTTGTATATAGTGTACTTTTTTGTTTATTTGTTTTCCTGAGACAAAGTTTCTCTCTTGTTGCCCAGGCTGGAATGCAGTGGCGCAATCTTGGCACACTGCGACCTCCGCCTCCTAAGTTCCAGTGATTCTCCTGTCTCAGCCTCCTGAGTAGCTGGGATTACAGGCACATGCTATCATGCCCGGCTAATTTCACCATGTTGGCCAGGCTGGTCTCGAATTCCTGACCTCAGGTGATCTGCCTGCCTCAGCCTCCCAAAGTGCTGGGATTATAGGCGTGAGCCACTGCACCCGGCCTATATGTAGTGTACTTAATAGGAAGGGACATCCTTTTAATTCTCCTCATATTTCTTATAATATGATACAACACATAATGTGATGCTGATTTCAAAGATAAGATGTTCCCTAATATAGAACTATGCTTGCAATAAGAAAATGAGAATTCACTGAGTAATATGCATGTATTCATCTAAGCTATATTTTTATGGATAAAGAAAATTATAAATGTTAGGTACCTTTTGGGGATACTTCCATAATTACTGGTTTACATATGACCATGCAGTATGAGTAGATATTTATGTGTTGTGTACCATTGTATGCTCATGCTAGGCTAATTCATAGTAGGTGTTCAAGAAATATTTGGTAGATTAATGAATGTGATTCTGACTATAGAAATCAGTCTTTCTCACTGAAATTTTAAGATAGTTATACAAATTTTGTTATGATTCGTGGTTAGTTATCACTATGTAAATCATCTAATGTTACCTATTTAAAATATTTTAATACTTGCTACAAATTATAACATCTTGTCACATGTTCCGTGTATCCACTGGGATAGCAGAAATTAATAGGAGATTCCTGAACATTGCCTATATTAGATTGGGGAAAGCATATAACCATGTTTACTTTATTTATGCTGATGAGCATTTCGCAGTTGTAAAAGAATACATTTATAGTACAATTGCTTGTAAAAATCCATGTATTAAAGGAAATATAATAATACTCAGTGGGCATTTTATCTTAGATAATGAGTATCTTGATATTAACATATCTTTAATAATAATATACATGCCTTTATTATTAGGATTATCTTCCTACAGACTGTATTTTTTAATGTTTCATTATTATTCTATTAGCAGTGCCAATTTACACACTCAAATTAATTCAATCTATTGGATTCAAACCCATTTGCAAAATGTTCTTTCATTTGTATGGGGAAGGTCACGTTTCACTGTAGGCCTCATTATGAACCTGAGGACCATAGGGCAATTGATGATAAAATCAATTCAGGAAGTTTTTATATCGAAACTTAAAAAAACTTTTTAGTTTCATCCAAGTAACTTCAAATAATTATAGAATTGCTAGTTATTTAATGTTTTGTAACCACTAGAAACATACAGAATAAAAGTATACTAGGATAAGTGACATTTTGAGGTCACTATGAAAGCAGGCAATTTTTAACATACGATGTGTTGAACACTATTGGGATATTTGATGTCTCATTGCTGTTCTTTGAATTCTCTGTTTATCTAAGCCTGTGGTCATGCTCCCTAAGGAATGCTTTTAAAAACAAGAAGGCCAAAGGCAATAATAGCCACTGGTCTGTAATTATCATGGCAAAAATATGATTAGTTTTGAAAGCCTGTCTAGTTAGAGAACTGCTTTAAACTTGTTTTTCTCTTGTGATTCTCAAAAAAGCAGTGCCCACTCATGGAATTCTTATCACTTTTCGAACCCAGGATTTAAGCCAAGTTGTATAACACAAGGAAAATATGTTGGGATTCAAGAAAGAAAACTGTGAACTCTAGATATTTAGGGCATCTAATCTTAGTTTTAAACAATTTGTTCGTTTGAAAAGGGGAGAGGCTAGACCATATTTTAATTAAAAAATGCAAAGATATAAAGTCGTTAAATGAGCATTATCTATTCCTGGGTTAGTCAGGATCCTGTTAGTTTGCAGAAGCATCTTTATAGGTCCTTCATAGCACAGCATGTTTTTCCTATATGTACTTGGCTAATTAGTCTCCCATAGTGAATTTTAAAGCATATTGAGAGATTAGGAAAATTTTCTTGACTATTTCCTTGACTGGGTTCAAATTAGTGAATGATTCTAGAAGTAATTTCAATATGATTCAGATACTTCACATTTTATAGACAAAGGGAAAGGCTATTGGACTGTCATTTTCTTGTGTACAGTTGTCTTAAGCTGGAACTGACTTGACAATTAGAATAAATCAAAATGTTGATGATTGCATATGAAAGACTCTATGCTCCTAGAAAGACCCTTTGAAGAATATTTGAGATATGTTTTAATATATTTTAAAACATATTTAGAAATATATACAGATAAATATAAACGTAAAATATGTTCTTTTAATATATTTTAAGATAAATATATTAAAAGTCACTTTTCTTCCAGTAGTAGCAATGACTATTGTGTTGAATCCACATGGCAAAGATCGTAATTTTAAAGTGTTAATTATTATCCATTCTCCTTAGATTGCACATAACTTTAGGTTGGCCAGTCTGGTAAAATTTAGCACTGTTAGGACTTTAGTTATTCAGGTAATTTATTTTATTAATATCTGCTATTTCTGTAGTATGCTCATTTAATTTTTCTGTATTTTGTATTATTAAAACAAAGGAAGTCTTTACGGACTTCCAATATTTTGATGAATTCTATAGAATGTTGCAAAAGTTTCCAATATGATAACATCTATAAACATATTGCCTTAGTAAAAGTGTACTGTGGTTTTATGTTGCTTTTTCTCTAAAAAAGAAAATCGATAATGCATTTGTGGTCTTTTTAACAAAGATTAGATGAATTAAAATAATATCATTATTGCCTCAAAATGAAGTTATCTTTTTAACATTGATAAAGCAGCAGCATGATTATGGTCATATATGAACCAGTGATGTAATTTAGCAGCACGAATTTGGGAGCAAGGACTTAACACTCTATTTGACTGAAAAAGTATTGGCTTTATTTTTCTCATATTTTCTGATGGCCCCGTTACTTACAACCCTGTTTTTATATTGGAAAAGGTAAACTGCCAACACCTGAGTACAATGGTAGCTATACAATTTCTATACAGGAGGGGTTTGGGGATTTAACTTAACGCTTTATTTTCATAGCAGACAGCCACATTGTTTTTTGAGCTGGCCTACTTGGGGAGTTGGCTGATGGAGGTTATGGAAGGCTAAAGCCACTCCTTGGCACTGCTACTCCTTACCCTTTCCGTGCTTTAAACTGTTTTGAGTTATACTGTTACCTTCTGAAGAAAGCAAAGTAAATCTTCTGTTCTAAGGAAGCAAATAGTATTTTTCAAATAGCGAGGGATACAAAGCTAACTTACGCAAAAGATCACATTGCTGAGTCTATTTAATTACATGTATGCAAATGGTGCTACTGTTGTACAAATTGCAAATGGTTCATAGCTATTCTTCAAAACAGTCTCAGCAGGAATATTTATATGGCAACCTGTTTAGCAGTTAAACTTACCTTAGGTGCTTTAAAGCAATTTCACTGAATTAAAGAAATGTTTAAATTTTAGCATATTTTAAGAGAAATGCATGTCTTCCTTTTCCCTCAATTAGCTCAGATTAGCGAGGTTGTACTATATATTTAATTCCAGTACTGCTGTAGGTACCTGGTAAAGGAGTAATTAATGTTGTACATTAGGTAAGAAGGAGCAATTGATTTTTGGTTCTATTTGGCTTATCTTTTCTGCTTAAGTGCTGATATTTAATTTGTAGTGAAAACTCTAAAACAGCTCTGTATTTTTATGTTTATCCTGTTCCTTGAACTAATGAAATAAACACATTTATTGATTTCAGAATGAGCTTTATTAATGTAGTTAATATACCTTACTAATGTTATTCCGTGTACTTGGATTAGTACCATTATTGTTTATGAATCAACATTTTTTCTTTCAGTTCAAAAGAATGCAGAAGCATTAGAAGAAAAGAAGACTGGGCCTACAAAGAAGAAAGTGAAAGAACTGAGAATTTTGGATCCCAAAACAGCTCAGAATCTGTGTATGTAATATTTTCTTCATATAATTGGTATAGGTAGTGGTGAAAGGGGTGGGAGCTGTTTAATGTATTTCATCAAAGTTGTAACCTTTTTAAACAGGCATATTTAGCATCTTCTGGAAACAAAATTCTGTGTAAACATGATTTGGTTGCCTTTTTGTCACTTAGCCGCCATGGAGAAAATTCTAATTCAACCTCCGTCAGACCAGATGAAACTTGTGAATAGTAAAGATTTGGAAAGTAATGATAATAATACACTGTTAGAGGACATAGTGAAACATAAGGCAGAACTGATAAAAAGTGATTTTTTTTTTCCTTCTGTCTAGACCTGGGATTGATAGTTTTAGAGTATTCACTAGTTACATTGGGCAAATCCTTCTACTGCTATTCCTTTATGTCTGAAGTAATTGTGATGTGAGCTACTTAAATTGTTAACCTTAACTGCATTTAAAAACTGGTTTGTGAACCTTTAAGCCTTTAACAAACCGGTCAGCCATTAAGTATACTTTTGTTAAAGCAGATGGACAGTTAAACCCATCTTCATTTATGTAAGCCTTTAAGTTTTAGCATACTTTTCCCTCTGTCTTGAATTCAGAATTTTTGTTCTGTCACTACAGTAGACTGTGTTTAGATTTTGCTGATACTAAAACACTATGCATCAGAAATTTCCACACATTGAGCATTTCTAATTGCACAAAGTAATACCATGGGAGTTTATTTTGTTAAAGAATGTGGTATAGGGAATCATTACAATAAACAACACATCATTCTCATGTCAGTAGAAATGTTGCTATCAGAAAAGCAGTTTACCAGTAGCTGTTGTGAATGTGTAAATGTACTTATTTGATAGTACATTTTCAAAGTTGATGTTCAGTACTTTTCTTTAAAACACAGTATGATCTCAATTGCTGGTTGATTTCTGTCAACATTATTCTTTTAGATTGTGGAGATCTCATTTGGTCTTATGTATAAGGTAATCATTTGCCTATAGAGTAAGGATTTTGTTTTCTTTTCGTATGGCTGAAGGCATATAGACCTTTTCATGAAAAAAAAAAAAAAAATTCTTAGAAATGTTCAAGTTCTGGGTGCCAGGCATGGTGGCTCATGCCTACAATCCCAGCACTTTGGGAGGCCAAGGCAGGTGGATCACCTGAGGTCAGGAATTTGAGACCAGCCTGGACAACATGGTGAAACCCTGCCTCTACTAAAAATGCAAAATTAGCCTGGTGTGGTGGCACATGCCTGTAATCCCAGCTACTTGGGAGGCTGAGGCACGAGAATCACTTGAACCTGGGAGGCAAAGTTTGCAGTGAGCAGAGATCGCACCATTGCACTACAGGCTGGGCAACAAGAAAGAAACTCTGTCTCAAAAAAAGAGAGAGAAAAAAAAAAAAAAGAAACGTTCAAGTTCTGGTGATAAGAACACATCTGTGTTCTTTAAAAAATATGTTTAATGGAACATGTTGTTGCAAGTACCTTCTGAATAATCCTTAGCTATTCTAGGTTTAATTTGCTGAATTATTCTAATCTGATATGATAGATTTCCACTTAAGAAAAAGTTGGCAGGGGAAATTGTGAGTCAGTATATAAAGTAAGCAATAGTATACCACAGGAATATAAGCAGGAATGCAAAGCACACTGATGATTTAGGCACTTTAATTTTTTTCTTATGTGGGAGAATTGCGGAGTAGATGGATATAATTTTTTATTTGGTTATTTTATTGTCTTTCCTGAGAAATACTGTGTTGGATGCATCTGACAATCTCCACACTAAATTCTTCATTAAATAAAAAGGTTAACTTGAAATAAAATCTCTTAAGTTTTCATGGGTCATTTTGTGTATCATCCTAATCTAAAAGGCATAAGCATATAGTCATTAGTAGGAATTTTATTTTGTGTGTAAATATGCACTAACTATAAACATTAGAGCCCGAGAAAATAGGCCATTTTGTCTAAATGGATAGAGTGAGTAGTCCATCGAATGGAACAACTGTTGTTTGTTCATAATTCTGTAAATTAGTATTAGTGACAAGTTTCGTATTTTGAGTCTATGAAATGAAAATCAGGCATTTATTAGGACTTTAACATGTTGATGCTGTTCTACTTTTAATAAAATCAAATTTTATTTTAGCCATCTTTCTGGGATCATATCGCATGCCATATGAAGAGATAAGAAACATTATTCTGGAGGTTAATGAAGACCTGCTGAGTGAGGCTTTAATTCAGGTAACTTGGATATTTTCCTTCTGAAATTCATTTTCACAGATTTTTTTGGACTATTCTCTTCTCAATGGAGTTGTAAGAAAATTCTCTTCTATATTTAGATTTTTAAAAAAACATTGAGTAGTTTAATAAAATCAGGAATATCTAGCTGTGTTGCTAGTAAGAGGACTCAGTATAGAAAATCTAGGTTCTAATTCTGTTTCTGCCACTTATAAGCTATATATCCTTTTCAGTATAAGCATATGCATATATAGACATATCATTGTCCATTATTCACTGTACATACAATTACATGTACTTCATCACCAAAATGGCTCCATTAAGTATATATTGTTCTTAAAATTTTATGGGTGAAAAAGCTGAGGGGTCAAGAGGTTAAACAGCTTTCTGAAAATTAGTGGGTATTTAACATACCCATTGTTAAGCTGAGTAACTTTTACCCAACTCTGTTTGGGTACATAACATGTATTGCTGATTATGTCCAGCACTGTCTGTACTTTTTATTTCATTGAATCCTACAATAATCCTATGAGATAAGCACTATTATTCTCATTTTAGAAATAAGGAAACTGAGGTTTAGAGAGATTGCCCAATTTCACAAAGCTTGTAAGTGGTGTAAGTGGCAAAGTACCAGAGCTGGGATTCAAAACAATGTCTATCTTGACTCTAAAGCCGTTATATTATTCTGCCTTCCATGAACAAACTGTTGAATCTTTCTAAACCTCTATTTTCTCATTTGAAATTACAGGGTCATTGTGAGGATTTAACCAAATAAAGTGCTTTGTATAATAAAGGACTATACGGATCTAACACATTATTTGAATTCTTAGTATGTCTGGCCCTGTCTGGTTTAATTTTTGAAAGGAGTAACTGTAAAGATTTTTGTGGAAGCATATAGTCATTGTAGTTTTTTCTTTTTTTCTTTATTTTGTTGTTTTTTGTTTTTGAGCCATGCAGTTGGTTTTGAGTTTTAGAATGCATCACATAGGGCCGGACGTGGTGACTCACGTCTGTAATCCTAGCACTGTGGGAGGCTGAGGCAGGCAGATCACGAGGTCAGGAGATCGAGGCCATCCTGGCCAACATGGTGAAGCCCTGTCTCTACTCAAAATATAGAGAAATTAGCTGAGTGTGGTGGTACACGCCTGTAATCCCAGCTACTCAGGAGGCTGAGGCAGGAGAATCACTTGAACCTGGGAGGTGGAGAATGCACTGGGCCAAGATCGTGCCACTGCACTCCTGCCTGGTGACAGAGCAAGATTCTGTCTCAAAACAAAACAAAACAAAACAAAAACATCAAATAGTTAAATAGCTTATTCTATAACTTTAACAGTTTTGCCACATTCCCTGCAAACTCTGTAAATCTCAGAGAACCTGCATACATAATTTGAGCAAGTGATGTCTCTGTGGAAATCTCCTCTATTTTGGATTGTAGGCTTACATTAAAGTTTACCTCATGTATATGTCTTAAATCTAGGCATGATTTTTAAAAATAGGACTAAGGTTTAATAAGATGACCTATGTCATCTCTTTCTTGCTTTTAGACCTCCATTCCTTTTTCTAAGCCTTTATCTCTTTATCTTTTTCACGAATCTGTACATGTTACCCATATCCTGCTTTACCCACCAATTTCATGGCTTCTGTTTGCTGAGGACTTTTTAAAAGCCAACTTGCTTTCCTTCTCAGTGCCAGATACTTTAAAGTTTCTTCTCAATCCTTACCCTTTTTCATCAAAACCCGTTTTCTTAGTTTTGCTTGTGGGAAGAAAACAGTTTAACATGTAGTATAATATACATAATTGGAATTGTGCTACTTGGGTACGGGTATAGGGCCTAAGTGGTGAGTAACTCAGCCACGTTTTTAAGGTTAGTATTGCTTTTATCTAGACAAATAAAATGGCTGAGTATCTTCTGGTAAAGAGGATGCATGCTCCTGGGTAGAAATAATTACATGATTTTCTAGTTCCCAAGAGTGATGGCTTCCCTCTGTCAGGAGAAAAGACTATAATCAGTAGCACCTTTTTCTCTCCCCAATTCCAGAACATTTGTTTCAGTGATGGAAAAGTAACATCAATTTGCCATTCATATGAGCTGTTTACCATTTATGTCTAATTACCATGTAGCACATCGATAATGCATGGCATTAAATGTGTATCATCAGATTAACTTTGTTGTAAGTTCTATTTGATTACAGTGCTAAACTCCATCCATGCATAATTATAGTTTTTTGCTCATGTAGCATAGTTGTCTCCTCATAGCAACAAAAACAAACAGCAATTAATGATACGTCACTTCCCAGAGACTTGAATTAACAGTAGTAGTATTTTCTCTTCCAGTATGGGTCAATAGGCTCTTGCTGGGCAGACAACTAATAGAATTTAGTTATTTGGCAGGATAATTGTCTTACTTAAAAAAAAATCAGAAAAACTTTTATTTAATCAGCAAGATCCAGCACCAAGTTGAAGATTATTAATAAACATCAATTTTCATTTTATTTCAAAATATCTAAATTTAAGCTAGAAAATGAGTTCTCTATGTGGGAAAAATTGAAATGTCCTAAAATACTTGCAGTAGCACGTAGAAACATTTAAAAGTACACCATATCCTGAGATTGTCGAGGAGTTTTTAATGTATGTAATTATGAGTTATTGTCAAATAATGTGTACTAAATTTTTGTGACTTTTAGAATCATTATTCTAGCCTACAAAATTTGTTTCAGTATAATTTAATTTGATCTACTGAGAGAAAAATCTAAGACCAATCAGTCAGTGCTTTTTAGGATATCAGTGGTAAAACAAATATGTATATAGAGCATTGACAGAGTAATGAAATGAGCGGTTTGAAAAAAGTGGTGCATGTGTGAAGGGAAAAATAAAATTATGTTCTATTTGAGGTCATTAGTGCATGCAAATGATTCTAGGTAGGGAGTTTATACTTATATTCTTAAGGAATATGTGGAAAAAAAAGATGATCAGCATACAAGATAGTATATTATTGCTGCAGAATAATTTGTCAAGATATGATAAAGCATGGGTTAGTAACCTGGAGTTCAAAGCCCTCTTTGGGGACCCATGGAGAGAATTCAGGGGGTCCTAAACTTGTATGTGAAGAATATTACATCTTTATTTTCATTAGCTTCTAATTAATATTTAGCATATTATTTAAGAGTGTAGGCAACAGACCAAAGTAGTATTAACAGTACCTCTAACTTTTTCACTAATAGAAATAATAAATATTTTCATATCACATTACAGTTGTGGCAGATATCTTGAAATACTGTTACAGTCATTAATACTTCAAAATTACAGTACTTATTAGAGCTGTGACTAGAGATTATTTTTAATGCTGTAATCAAGCACTTCTATCATTATATCACTATTTTGGTAAATATGTTGATAACTATTTAAATGTAATTGGTATTTTATGTAATCCTATTTATTTTATTTTATCCTGATATAGAGGTTCACAGAAGGTGAACTGTAGGTTAGGGTGGGCTGTGGTTAAGGTGGTCTTCCTGGAAGAAGTGTTCTAGACTTTGAAACACTAGTAGGATTCAGTTAGAGAGGGCTAGGATAAGAGAATGGTGGCCAAAGGCTTGAGGTATATAAAGGATAATGTCTTTATTTTTCTGGTATAGATAAGAGGTCATATAGGGTAGCAATGAGAAAGAGCATATAAAATATTAGTAACTTGGTGGTGGTCATATTGTAGAGGCACACAGATAGCAAGTTGGTGACTCACAGGTGCTCACGCTCTCTACCTCTCACTTTCTCTCACCTATGTTTTATTTGGCCTTTCTAGTGCCTAATTAGTGAAATTTTAATATCACACACTCTCCAGTTTGCCACAGATCCCACCACTCCCTATTGCATTTTACTTACTCTGACTCATTCCTAACCCCTATATACACCAGAAGTTTTGATCCCTGGTAGACAACATGAATGCTGAGCTATTGAGTTTGGTCATGGTCAAATTGTGTGCTTAGAAAAGGTACTCTTAGCTGCAGTATGTCAGATGGCTTGATGTAAAGAGACTTGACATAGGGAGATCATTGCAGTTTCAAGCATAAGGGACATCATTGCAGTTTCCAGTGTAAGGTGTAATAAAGCCCTGACTATTTCAGAAGCAGGACAAAAGGGAATTTGGGTAAATAAGAAATTTTTAAAGAATGAGTAATTGAAAAATCCTGGTAGTAGAGATAATGGTTGTAGCCCTGACACCGAGAGGCAAATCAGGTAGGGGAGAAAATACTTTCAGGGCAAAAGAGAAAAATTTTACAAATAACATTACATTGGAAAATGTACTGGAGGTCAGAATAGAGGCTGAGACTGAAAATAAGAATTTTTGGAGTCATTTGCAAAGAAGTGACTGTTGGAGTATCAGGACCAATGAAGTTCTTAAGTTTCCTCATGAAAAATGTAACAAATGGAAAGTTAAGGACTGCATATCTGGGGACCGTACAAGTCAAGGGGATGGGAGGTATTAGAGAAATCAGAGCAAAAGGAGTCAGCATATCAGAGAGAAGGCCAGGATGCTATAGTGTATCATCAAAGCCAACACAAGAGGCTTTTAAAGAGTGATGAATAAGAGAAGGAGATTGGGAAAAGAGATATTTCCTTCATTATGTCAGCTTATAATGACTTATTTAGTTTAAATAGTTATTTTTCTATAGTTTTTTCTTGAAACAGTCTGCACTACATACCAGACACCTGTATTCCTTAAGCAAATGTTCTGTTTATTTGTGGTATTTTGGTCTCTGTCTCCCTTATAAGGGACATCTGCATTCCTACTGGGCATGCAACTGTCTGGTGTCCTATCTATTGTTCTTCCTCCACTTGCATTGTTTGTTTGTTTGTTTTTTGACATTTCCTTCCTTCCTTTCTTCCTTCTCTCCCTCCCTCCTTCCTTCCTCTCTTCCTGCTACTTTCTCTTACATTCTTTCATTCCCTTCTTCCCTCATTCCCTTCTTCCCTCCCTTCCTTCCTCATTTCCTCCCTCCCTTCCTCCCTCCCTTCTTTTCTTCCTTCCTAAGTAAATTCTTTCTTTGATGAAAGACCTTAATTTTACTTAGTAATACCCAAGGTGAAATAAAACTCCCGGATGCCTCCATACCTGGAAACTACAGAAATACCTCCATAGATGTTTCTCTACAATGCATACATGGGAATATGCCAGCTTGCTTCTACCCCCCACAACCTCCCTCCCTTGCCCCACCAATAGTTTCTACATATATTGGCTGTTTTACTTTTCTGACGCCCATTTGAGTAACCAGCACTGTACTCAGTGTGTGGTGTTTATAGATTGCCACATGATTATGTTTTCCCAAATGTGATTTTTATCTCAAAACAGATTATATGATCTATATAACTTATTATTGGGTACCAACAGAATAATCAGAATGACACGAAGATCATCCAGTCCATTCCGCTGATTCCAGGCAATGCTACACCTAAGTCATCAAAGATAGATGGGTATCTATTGATTCTGCAGGGAAAAAAGATTCTTCAACTTCCCTCAATTAACCAGTTCTAGAGTATAATTATTCTTACAGTCAGGAAGTTCATGCATGTGTAATAGTAGAGCTCGTTTTTGTCTCCTCAATCCATCTTTGTAATCATTGATCTACTTACGTGGCTATCGACCATCTGTATTTTATGCAGGCTTGTGAGTCTGCATGTGTGCATTCACTTTACAAGGGCTGATGACTTTAGAAGACTACAAGTATATCAATTAAGGCTATAATGGCATTAGTATTGTAGAATTTGAAAACATTTTTCTCTTAAATAACAACTTGTATTCACCATGTTCATTTTCACAAGTCTTTAGGGAAAATGAAGCAGTAGCAATGACAGTAACAATCATAAAACATTTCTTTCTTACTTATCATCACGGTGGAATAATTATGGCATGCTTTTGCGGTCTGAAAATTCTTTTATCTATGAGCTGCTCTTCTTTCTCGTCTTTTGCTTTTAAATAGGTGATTTTTTAAAAAAAATTGTTTGTTGTTTTTTTCTTTTACTGAAGTTTCCTTTGACCCTTGTTTGCTACTTTCAGTCTATTGTTATAATTACACGTATTCCAAGCAAATGTTTTGGCTGCTTATTTTTATTCTATGTCTATTATTGATTAATGCCAGTATTTCATTTGTCACTATCACCAGTTGTGTTGTTGTTCACAGAGAAAGAAAAGGTAGCTTTAAACAATTAATTTTTTCTTGTACTAATTGGGTTGTGCAAAATGTTTTTAAAATATAAAAGAGTGAGCCTATGGCCATGCGTGGTGGCTCACACCTGTAATTCCAGCACTTTGGGAGGCCGAGTCAGGTGGATCACATGAGGTCAAGGAGTTTGAGACCAGCCTGGCCAACATGGTGAAACCCTGTCTCTACTAATAATACAAAAATTACCTAGGCATGGTGGTGCACGCCTGTAATCCCAGCTACTCAGGAGGCTGAGGCAGAAGAATCGCTTGAACCCAGTAGGCAGAGGTTGCAGTGAGCCGAGATCGTGCCATTACACTCCAGCCTGGGCAACAAGAGTGAAACTCCATCTCCAAAAAAAAAAAAAGAAAGAAAAAAATTGAGCCTATTTACATTTTGAGCAAAACGTAAGTCTTACTAACAGTTCAGTAAGGTGCGACCTCAGAAATCATATTTTATGCTGCCTTCTTTATGGTAGAACTTCATTAAAATTTTGGTTCTTTCATACTATAGATCCATTGGGTCTTTTGAAATGAGATGATGGTCAGGGTAGAACAGGAATTTCCTCATAAGTGTAAAACTTGGGGCTGCGCGCAGTGGCTCGTGCTTGTAATTCCAGCACTTTGGGAGGCCAAGGAGGGAATATCACTTGAGGTCAGGAGTTTGAAACCAGCCTGAGCAACATAATGAAACCCTGACTCTACTGAAAAAAAAAATACAAAAATTAGTCCGGTGTAGGAATGAGTGCCTATAGCCCCAGCTACTCAGGAGGCTGAGGCAGGAGAATTGCTTGAACCTGGGGGGTGGAGATTGCAGTGAGCCGAAATCATGCCACTTCATTCCAGCCTGGGCGACACAGCGAGACTCCATCTCAAAAACAAACAAACAAAAACAAGTGTAAAACTTGGTAGGTAGCCTCTTTTTCCTTATATAAACTTCCAAAATCTGAACTGGGATATGAAAAGCAAGGTTATACCATAACCCCTACTCTAAGGACTAGCTGTGAGGCTACTGCTAGACAAAAAGCATTAGACACTTAGCCTAAGAGATTCAGGGGACAGGGAGTCAAGGCTGTAATGTCCTTGATGGAATTATCAAAGTGATAGAGAATAATCATGATTTCCTCCCCCAGCTAGCTCCCTATTCATTTTTTTTGTAGCATA
Source organism: Papio anubis (assembly GCF_008728515.1). Lineage (NCBI taxonomy): Eukaryota > Metazoa > Chordata > Mammalia > Primates > Cercopithecidae > Papio > Papio anubis. The sequence goes on along the minus strand of NC_044996.1, from coordinate 55,642,197 downwards.
CAAATTTGTTTTAAGTCCAAAGCTTATTGACTAGTCATGTATTTAACAAATTATACACATTTGTAATTGATCGTATCTATAAAACTACTTTCTCTTATGTACTAAAGAGATAATCAAAACCTTTCCTTCCATACATAAGGAATAAATCTTTACCTTCTTTTTGCAAGGTTCTATTATAATTCTAGATATCCTCCTATGTAAAATAGAAATGTACCTAGTTATTAAATCTTTTAAAGAGTTGGGATAGTTATAGTATAATCTAACATAATATAATATAAAATTTAACATGCTATGGCACACTTTAACATAGTATAATAATGGGTATAACATAAGGGTATTTTAACTAATCTCTTTAAAATATTTTAGGGACGCAGGAAGGAATACACGAGGGAAATTTAACTCTTTTAATTTCTTAAACTCAGTGGTAGACACGTAGATTCTTTGTCTTTGTATCCATCTTCGTGTCTTAAATATTACACAATGAATAAATTTAAAAGTATTTAGCAAGTGCTGAAAGCATATGCTTAAATCAGGTTTCCTCAACTTTGGCACTATTGGTGTTTCGGGCCCATTTTCTCTCTCCCTCTTTTTTTATTTTTGACTGCTGTCCTGTACATTATAGGATGTTTAGCAGTATCTGTGGCTCTATCCACTGGATGCCAGTGGCAGCTCCACCTCCAGTTGTGACAACCCAAAATGCCTCTAGACTTTGAAAAATCCCCTCTGGCGTGCAAAATTTTCCCCGGCTGAGAACCATTGTCTTAAGAATTACTTTTATTTCTGAAGTATATGTAGTAGTTTCAGAATGTAATACGCTCCCTGTCATTTGCTGTTATTTTCTATGTTTATTATGAACTTCATGACAGGTTTTGGACATTTAATTAGTATAGGTCCAAACAAAACGATACTGTACATTTAAAAATTCTATATCCCAGGAATGGGAAGTACTCGTCTTAAGGCAGAGTGCATTCCCATTACATTGCAGATACCCCTAGTCAAGCATTGCTTAAAGTACAGGTCATAATTATTTTCTAGCTGTGGATACAGGCAATCATATCAGTGTGAATTGGCTTTTTTTTCCCCCTTTACCACATAGTATTTACATGTATAGTTTAATAGTGCTGAGCAATTCACTTTACACCATTTTTAAAAACTTATTTATTTTTGTTTTGTTTTTTAAATATGTCTTTTAGATAAATCAAATAATATGGTAACAACTTCTACTCTGAAATGAAGAGAGCTGGGTCTGAATCCCAGCTCTGCCACTTACCAGCCATATGAATGGGAGAAAGTTACCTAACCTCTCTGAGTCCATTTTCTTTTATCTTTTAAATAGCTAGTAAGTTTGTTGAAAGGATCAAATTAAATAACACATGAAGCAGTCCCCTAGCACATTGCTGGTTACATGATAGGCACACAAAAAATGTCTTTTCCAGTGAGTAGGAGCAGTGCAGTTACAATTGGTATTTTGAAATATTTTCCTTCAAAACTTACAATTGAATAGTCAGCCCTCAGTTTTCGATGTTAATGGAAAGAATTATCAGCAGGGTGATAATTCTCCTGGGGCTTCTTCCTTTCTCTGTACTGTCTGAATCCCAGAAATAGAGATATCAAATAGGGACAAAGGAAGTATCCAGGAGTAGTGTACTATTTTTGAGGGGACTATTCAGAAACCTCACTTTAACCCCTTTGATCTTCACTTTTCATGCTTTATGTTGTATTTTAGTTGATTTGCATGCTGACAAGAGAAATGTAGTCTTTAGACTAGAAAAATATAATTGAATGACAATAAACTAGTAAGGGGCCTCTAGATAAAGAAATCAAAGGAAAGTTAAAGCAAGAGCTGCTTTGAGGGGACTGCAGTAGGTGAGAATGAGGACTCTAGAATGCCATCAAAACCTTTTAATATTTATACATATTCTATAGATTTTTAAAAATATTCTGCTTCAATAAATGAAACAAAAGTTTATCCATCAATTGTTTCCAACAGCTTTAATGTGTTGTTGGATTTATATTACTGTAAGTTATTCATGTCTTTGGTGTTGTAAAATTTAGCTTTCAATGTTTGTATTATTTATGTTTGTATTATTATTAAAAACTGAGATGAGGCTATCATAATTTGAGGTCCTTAAGGCAAGTGATCTGAAAATGTTTTAGGAACCTGGTGTTTTTGTATTTGCATATTTTTTGTTTAGATTTTGTTTTATTTTAGTATACTGGGTGATATTAGAATCATATACTCTATATTTAGAATCATTTAGAATATATGAGAGTATTTGAAATCATGGCTATATAAAATTATCAATACCTAAAATGAATGAAATTGTATTTTTTTAGTTTGAGTATTACTAGAAAATATTTTGTAGAAACCGAAGTACCTAAAAGTAAAAACATGACCTTTTCTGAAGTTTTGGCAGTAGAAGAATGTAGAAATCGAAGTACCTAAAAGTAAAAACATGACCTTTTCTGAAGGTTTGGCAGTAGAATAATTTTTTTTTTTTCTTTTGAGACGGAGCCTCGTTCAGTTGCCCAGGCTGGAGTGCAGCAGCGCAATCGCAGCTCACTGCAACCTCTGCCTTCTGGGCTCAAGCCATTCTCCTATCTCAGCCTCCTGAGTAGCTGGGACTACAGACCAACACCTGGCTAATTTTTGTGCTTTTAGTAGAGATGGGGTTTCGCCATGTTAGCCAGGCTGGTCTTGAACTCCTGACCTCAGGTGATCCGCCTGCCTCGGCCTCCCAAAGGGCTGGGATTACGGGCCTGAGCCACCACTCCCAGCCAAGAATGTGTCATATTAAATAATTAATCAGGAATGGTGTGACCGGTTCAGAATAACTAGTTAGGATTTAATATCAACTGTGAGTATTTGTTCTAATAAAGCATTGAAAAATATAATAAATACTTAGGGAATAGCAAAGCTAGATGGCAGTTCTAAAATGTGGCTTCAAGAGTGTTTTCAGTTGATCAGAAGTAGGAGAATGGGTTTAGTATATGACAGCAGGCAAAGGGGAGAGTTGTTAGATAGGAGTAACCTATAGAGGTATCACTTTACAGGAAAGACCATAAGCAGGATTCCCTCCTAGGAATGTCTAGAATGCATATGGATGAAGGCCGGTATGACAGGGAGAATTCTACCTGATGGAATGCTTAAAATATCTCTTTTTTCTTCTCTCCAAATTGTGGAACCTTTCATTTATGAAGTATTTACTAAGGTGTGACCATTCCCTTCAGCCTTATACACATTGTGCTCCAATTCATAGTATGTACATGTTGGAACACTATTTACCCTTTAAAAAGAAGGAAATCTTTGAACCTGCAGGACATTGTGCTAAGTGACATAAGGCAGACATGGAAAGACATATACTGTGTGATCTCATTTATACAGTATATAGAACCTAAAAAAGTCAAACTCACAGAAGCACAGAGGAGAGTGGTGGTTACCAGGGACTGCAGGTGGGAGTGGGGGTTAGGAGATATTGATCAAAGGATATGAAATTTCACATAGGAGGAATAGTTCAGGAAACTTATTTTAGAACATGGTGATTATAGATAATAACAGTGTGTTGCAGCTTTGAAAATTGCTAAGGTCTATTTTAAATATTCTCACCACAAAAAAATAAGTATGTGAAATAATGGATATGTTAATTAGCTTGATTTAGTCATTCCACAGTGTATACATATATCAAAACATCATTTTGTACAGCATAAATATGTATCTTTTTTGTCAATTAAAAATTATTTGCCTTTGTATCTCTGTCGTAGAATCAGAGGCCACCAAAATTAAAACCGAAGTAAGCTTTATAAATTACTCATTTCCCTTATTTCACGGGAGGAGAAACCAAGGCTCAGAGAGGTTTACATCATATAGTCAATCTGGGATCACAACTTGGTTCATAAGATGCTCCATTTATTGATTTTTTAAAGCCCATTGTTTGACCTGTTTTTCCTTGCTGTGGTATGCAGGTGGGCGAGTGGGTTGGGGAGTTTACTGCTGGACAGCAATAAAAAGTAGTAACAGAAAGTTTACTAATTAAAAACACTTTGTGCAATCTCTGTCATTGGAAGTCAGAGTAGAAATTAAATTATCCCTTAAAACATCTTCTTCCAGTATTAGATGACATTATAAATGTCTTCATTGACATTCATTATTGTTTGTGTTGTGAAATATATAATTAGGTGTCAAAAAATAAAGACTTAATTTTACTTAATGCAGTATAAGGGGCATTGGACTCCGTCTCTGCATTAATAAGCAGCATTTTAGTAAAATGAAAGGGTAGTTCAATTACTAATAAGATGATCATTTATTTTATCCCATGTGAAGGATTCCAAGTGACAGAACCATTTAATGAAGTCTTTCAGCTTTGTGAGAAAAATAAGAGTACATATTTTGGCCTTCATTTTATAATTTTTCTTCAGTGTATGTAGCTGAATAGTATTGAAAAATTAGTTGCTTCTCAGGAGAAGCAAAGAAGGTGTCTGCTTTTCTTCCTTGAGTGCTATGACTAATTGCCACATCGTCTCTTTGGAGTTTCTGCTCTTCGGTGGTTTATACTTAAAATGCCACTCAGTGTAGTGGAAAAAAAATTCTTTTGGCTTTCAGTCATGTATTCTCTATATGATCTTGGGCAAGTCACTTTTCTTCTTTTAGCTGTATATTTTTTGCCTTTAGAAGGGGGGAAATGTATACTTAAAAACTTGGTTATTGTACAAATTAAATGTGAGTATATGTTAAGAACCCTTGCAAACTATAAAATACGAAACAAACTGAACACACGTAGAGATGAGTATCTTAGACATTTATTTAGCTGTAACCTATCACTCTTTCTGGCCATTTATCTAAAGAGAATTAACACTTAAACATTCAACTAGTACTTGAAGGAGCATCCCAAAAATAACTCCTAGTCTTCATCCTTCCCCCAATAAAGGCCTATAATTCTTATCTCCTGGAATTTTTTTCATCCCCTCTCTCTTCTTTGATCCCAGCTCATCATGCATTCTTACTGATTGAAGATTTTTCACTCTCACCTCCCATGCCCATAGGACTAGACTACTATTGTTTTCTAGTTGGTCTTTGTCTGTAGACTCTCCAGTCTAGCGCATCACATCACTTGATTTGACTAGCCGTTCTTTTTCCTCCATCAATTCATTTTCTTTCTTAAGAAGTGATCACAATGATTGCCACCTGTTTTCTTCCGTTTTTAAGTGCTGTAATGGATCTCTAGTTAATCTCTAGAAATTGGAGAGTCTCTCAAAGTCTTGATTTTGAATATTCTGTGCATGACTTGCATTAGCTCTTCTCCATGCCTTTGCACCTGTCCTTCCATCCTTTAGGTGTCTTTTTTATCTTTTAAAATATGACTTAAAACCTACTTTCTGACCGGGCGTGGTGGCTCACACCTGTAATCCCAGCACTTTGGGGAGGCCGAGGTGGGCGGATCATGAGGTCAGGAGATTGAGACCATCCTGGCCAGCACAGTGAAACCCCGTCTCTACTAAAAATACAAAAGTTAGCCGGGCGTGGTGGTGGGCGCCTATAGTCCCAGCTACTCGGGAGGCTGAGGCAGGAGAATGGGGTGAACCTGGAAGGCGGAGCTTGCAGTGAGCCGAGATCGTGCCACTGCACTGCAGCCTGGGCGACAGAGCAAGATTCCATCTCCAAAACAAACAAACAAACAAACAAACAAAAAAAACAAAAAACCTACTTTCTCCTGGAAATACTCCCTACTCTGTAAACCAGACTGAACATTCTCTCCATTCTTCATCTGCTCATTTCTACTGTGTTATTCATAATCTTTTGAAAAGGATCTTTGCATATGATGCAGACATTCTGAGCTGTATCATAAGCATTCTTTGTATTGGTCATTCTTTTTACTTGTTTTAGAATCAGATGCATGATACAGAGTTTATATGATAACTGTTATATCATGTGATTTTGTGATATTTTCAATTAGATATCTGGAGCCTGTTAGTTAGGCCAGTCCCCTCTACAGGGCTATATTGAATGGGTGAGCACTCTATGTTAAACTTACTTTCAGATTTATGGATTTCCCTTTCTTGAATATTTAGGACTGTTTTATCTCTCAAATATTTCTGAGAATTATAAGAACCACCCAGTGTCCTTTATTGAATAAAAGGTCTTCATGGAAGTAAACATAAAAAGTCCATACAATATCAAATAAATATTTACATAACATTTTGATTAATGCTTCGTGTTTCTACCAGTTCTAAATATTTCTGTCATAGATGACTTTGAAATTTCTTGTGCAGTGAGAGATGAAACCTATCCTCATCTATACAGTTTCCTGGGTTTCAGCTGCCTATTTTGGGGACTTTGGTTCACCCAAGAGAATACCGATGGTCTTCATTATCCTAAATGCACACAGTCAGTGTGTTCGGTACACTAGATCCAAACAGAACAGCCACTTGGTTCTGTTTATGTAGGTTCCATGTTGTATATAATTTTAAAAATAAAAATGTGACTACTTCCAGATGAAGAGACTTTCTGTCAGTGATGAGTAGCATTGTAAATAGGGAAGCTTTGTTTGTGGCTGCCCTAAATCCATGAGGAAGATTTGAAGTATTACAAAGACAACAGATGCTAAACCGTATGCCTCTCATGTGAAGTTGTGCTTTCCCTTTGCACTAGAGGTGTCACAGGTCTAGAGAAGAGTTGAGCTTCCCTAAAGGAGAGCTTGGGAATGTTAGGCATCCTCCTTAGATCCTGAAAGTATGGTCTTGTCTTATCTGATCTTAGGGCCAAGTCTCCTCAGAAGAGCCAACAGGTTAAATGTCATGAAGAGGGTGGACTTTCAGAGGATGAGTAACTAGTTGGCGGCACAGTAAGCAGTCATATAGAAGTGACTGCTTAGAGTGGGACTACATCCAAATAAAGCCAGGATAAACTCTGCTCAACCAACATAAAGCCAGTCATCGGATAACAAATGTATTGGGTCACCATATATTGTCATATATGTTAATTAATCATTGTAGTTTTATGGAATTTGGCATATGTTCTAGATCATCTTTACATGTGATCTATCTCATTGCATTTCATTTGATGGTAGAGTGGTGGTAGAGTTTGCCTGATGAATGTTTATAAATAAGCGTGAACACATATTGCCAGTTGGGAAAATACTCAATTCTTAAGCATTGAAGTGAAGACTGTTATTTGCTTTATATCTGTTAGAAACAGTGTCCCAGACCAAATACATTTATATAGGTTATATGTATAGATAATTTGAATACTGCTTCAAGGGGAAAATATTTCAAAACAAAACTAGATTTGTGATTTGTTGTAGGATTTCTTCGATTTCTACTTGACTAGCTCCCCTCAGTTCATAGTACAAATGAATGACTAAGAGTAAGAATTATTTGTGATCCTCTGATTGTCTCTGATCCTTTTTTTTTTTTTTTTTTTGAGAAAGAGTTCCGGGGCAGCAGTGGGCTGGAGAGTGGGCCTCCCCCAGGAAACCCCCAGGCCACTGCTGCCTGCCATGCCCGGGCCTAATGCCCAGGTGCCCTGGGGCTCACCGCCCCTCCAGTCCCAGTCCCCTTGATCTCATTCTTTTTAAACTCAGTTGATGATTCTCTTTGTGAAAATGTATGGGATGTTTAGAAAGGGTCCACAGAAAGCCAAAGCAAACCCAGGAGTGTGTCTGTACATTACAAAAGTGAAGGGTCCTTATCTAGATGATGGTGACCAGCTGAAAAATGTCCCTGAATGACTCATCAAAAGAAATCCGTATTGAATTGGATCAGATTAAAGGAAGGCTAAGTCCCAAATTGTAAAATTTTAAGGCAACAATGTAAACTCTCCCAGAGTAATCAAAGACTGTCTGAGAACAGAAGGTTGAATTAAGTTTAAGAAAAGGTTCATTTGAGATACGGCTCTAATATTTATGCTGTATGTGTACGGTTCAAAGCATAGTATTAATAAAATGTAACCATGGGTGCGCAGGTTACCATTACTGTGAAGCCATTGTTTACCCTTCTCCCCAGAAGAAACCACTATTCTGAATCTTAGGCTCATCAACCCCATGCCTTTCTTTTGCCATATATGGATGTGCCCCTAAAATATATGTTATTTAGATTTTTCCTTTGTTCCTGTTGTGAGACAGGATCTCGCTCTGTTGCCCAGACTGGAGTGCAGTAGGGCAATCTTGGCTCACTGCAGCCTTGACCTCCCAGGCTCAAGCGATTCTCCCATCTCAGCAACCCCACAACTCCCTGCTTTCCACCACCTGTTCCCCACTTAGATTTACTCACACATTTAATTTTTTTGTATACCTTTCTTCTTATATGACAAAACTTCCTTCTAGGATCATTTACTTCTCCCCAAAACACGTCTGTTTATTTTATTTATTTTAATTTATTATAATTATTTTTAGAGACAAAGTCTCACTCTGTTGCCTAGCCTGGAGTTCAGTGGTTCAATCCTAGGTCACTGCAGCTTCAGTCTACTGAGATCTTCTCACCTTGGCTTCCTGAACAGCTGGGAATGCAGGCTTACTACCATGACCAGCAAATTTTTAAAAGTTATTTTAGCGATGGGGGTCTTGCCGTGTTGCCCAGGCTTGTCTCAATCTCCTGGACTCAAGCAGTCCCCCTACCTCCGAGTCCCTAATAGCTGGAACTGAAATGAGTCTTTTTGAAAGACTTTTAGTGAGATTCTGGTCGTACCAAACACTGCTTTTCTTTCTCTATTTTTTTTCACCTTGTTCTGAAAATATATTTTCACTGGGTATATAATTCTAGCTTGTCAATTTTTTTTTTTTTCTCAGCACTATGAAGAGATTATTTCACCATATTCTGGGTTCAATTGTTAACTGAGCTGTAGTCTAAATTGACATTCCCTGGGAGATAATCTTTCTATTCTACCTAGGAGTACTACCAAAGAATAATCACTTTAAATACAAATTATCAGCATGTATTTTTACAACTAGGTAGTTTCAGTTCTAACCCAAAACTTGCATGGTGGAGAGCAGAGGTATCGCCTTGTGGTTAGAAGTTTCCAGCAGAGAAGCCCCTTGTCTCCAATCCCAGAGTCAAGGCAAAACCAGACACAATTCTTTACTGTTTTCTTCTGTAGGTGGGCTTTGTTATTTTCTCCAAAATCACCCCTTTTCTGGAGGTATTACCTTTTGAGGTTCTGTAAAAGCTGTAGACCAGTAGAGTTTGGTAGATGTTCCTACGATAGTCTTGGCCTTCAGTGTCTGGTTATGTGTCTGGGTTAGTGCTTTCATTTTTTTTTCCCCATTGGGGAGTTTGGAGGGTGAGTAATGAGAACTTTTTAAAAATGTCTTGCCAAGTTAGCTTTTCATCTGAAGATATTTTTAAAGAATCTATTCAGCATTTTAGGTGTTCTGTAAATTGACAGTCCCTCTGGGTAACTAATCAGCTATATTGCTGGAAGCGGAAATCTATTCTAAAGTATCTCTATGACTCTTATTGGGAAGTTGAGAGAAACATTAGATATTGATAATCTGCCACCATTTTCAGGTTAGTGTATTTAAAGTTCTACAGATGACAAGCATTGTTTCTGCTTAAAGAAAAATGTGTTAGCTTGACATAGATACCAGATGTGTCAAAATGTTCAGGGTATTATGGATGCTCCATTTTGACTCTGTATTTCTTTAGTCTAATGGATAACTGTATACTTTGTTTTCGATACAGGCACCTTTAACTAGTACTTAAATGAAAACAGAGAACTAAATACTTAATGATAGGCGATCATCATGTATGGCAGTTTTCTATTATAAATGTTTTGAACTAATTGAAGTGATTTACTTGGTGCTGTAATGATATGGGTCTTGAATGTGAGGATATAATTCAGCTTTGGAAGCATCTGCATGTACTATTTTATAATAATGAATCCTAGCATTGGTTTGTGGCAGTTTGTCATGGCCATGATAAGATGATATCTAATGAAAGCAGAATATAGCATTAACAGGGTATCATCTATCTGTCAACCTATTTTGTCTGTTGAAAATCTATTCTAGGCCAGGCACAGGGGCTCACACCTCTAATCCCAGTGCTTTGGGAGGTGGAGGCAGGAGAATTGCTTGAGCTCAGGAGTTCCAGACCAGTGTGGGCAACATAGTGACAACCTGTCTCTATAAACAGTTTTTTAAAAAATCAGCCAGGCATGGTGGCATAAGCCTGTAGTCCCAACTGCTTGGGAGGCTGAGTTGGGAGGATCATTTGAGCCCAGGAGGTTGAGACTGCTGTAAGGAGTGATTGTGCTACTGTACTCCAGCCTGGGTAACAGAGTGAGACTGTCTCAAAAAAAAAGAAAGAAAGAAAGAAAAAAGAGAACCAGTTAGGAAAGGGTAGGTATATGTAAAATAGGTGAAGGATGGGGATCAATCAGAGGAAAGCACGCCAAACAGAAAGACAAGTTCTCAATCCTGCCCATGGATTTAATTTGCAGCTTGGCTTTCAAGCTTTAAACTGTCTTCGGCCTAGAGTTGGGGTTTCACCCAGTACCCACTCATGTCTGCCTAGGCATTTGGCGGCCTCCTGTTGCTATCATTATATTTAGACATGGGCATACATACTTTGGATGCTGCTATTCAATACTCATAGTGATCAAGTTATTCTATATGTGCTACTTTTTAATGCTTAATATCACTTTTTATGTTTAATATGGTTTATAATTTTTCTTTTAGAGTCCAAAATAGGACATAAAATAAGAGGTAATTAGCATCAAAGGAGTACTTTTCATAATTATCCTTTATATTGTAAATCATAAATGATGTAGAAAGCAATACATTTATTTTGCAAATAGAATCATGACATTAGTGGAAGTAGAATTTTTTACATATAAAGTAATCACTATTTTTTCTATTATAGTAGTAAATATATCTGTGATATTCACTGATCTATTTAGTACAGGGCTAGAACCCCTTGAAGAATTTAATTGAATTTAAATTAGGAAATGTTTAGTTACCATGTAATTTCCCTAGTCCAGATTTTTGGCTGTGGAATGGAAAGGAAGGGTTGAACCTGAAAGAGATTTTTTTAGGAAAAATTGTCAGTAGTGTGACTGAAAGGTAATTGCCAGTTTGAAAGCTTAGAAGATGAAAAGGATGCCAGTTCTGTTGAGAGAATGAAACCATTAGGAGAAGCTGATAAGGTGTAGGGATGGGTCAGAGTGAAGATGTGTTCTCCTTTAGATTTGTTCAATTTGAGTTAATGATGGGACATCTGGGTGGGAGTGTCAGTTAGAAACATGAAGTTTGAGGATGCCTAAGAGTGGTCAGGGCTGGAGATGTTCATTTGGCATTATCAGCACTGAGGTGATACTGATCATGGGAAAGTCAATGAGCCTTCTAGGGAACTGAGTGTAATCTGAATGTTAAGTGTCAGAGTTTAAAATCATTTCTTTAGGATATGTTTCTCTGCCTGGGCTTGATTAAAGATTAGATAGGAAACCTTTAAATCCCTGATTATTTGTAAGACACACTTGTTACTTCAAGGTCAGGAATTTTCTCATCAATTTTCAATGCTTGTGTGTTATTTTGTTAACTAATAGGTTTTTGAAAATAGTGACTGCATGTTGAGGGCTTGAAATGCCCCATCCCCAAATGCTTTAGGGGTAATCAGGTAATCAGCATTTTAACAGACTTCAGTATGTATGTCGATTCTTGGAGTCAAATGCCAAGAGTTTTGGAAATGTTAGGAATTTTATAGCAAAAGGAGAAGATTGTGCCATCACTACCTGACAGAAAATGTATTTTGGATCAAATGGAAGAGAAATTACTAATTCATATGTTGATTGTGTTCCACTGTGTAAACAAGAACATACACAGCCCTTTTGGCCCTGTTATCTTTATGAGGGCAGAATCTCCAGTGGTTAACATGGTGGTAGTCACGTAGTAGACATCCAGTATATATTGGCAGAATGGATGAATAAAACAGAAAATAAGTATAGAACCAAGCACTGGCATGAAACTGTTTGTCGTTTAATTCAAAGAAAAGTAAAAGAACACATGATTTAAGATCAGTAAACACATACACAGTGATTTAAGCCATATACCATAAGAAAGTTCTGAAAAACATGGATAAGGAATTGTGTTTTCTGACCAAGCAAAATGGGGAAAAGATGTGTTATGATGATAGAGATTTAGCCAAGGGACTTTTAGGGAAATGTTTCTTTTCTTTTCTTTTCTTTTTTTTTTTTTTTTTTTTTTTTGAGACAGAGTCTTGCTCTGTTGCCCAAGCTGGAGTGCAGTGGCCGGATCTCAGCTCACTGCAAGTTCCACCTCTCGGGCTCATGCCATTCTCCTGCCTTAGCCTCCCGAGTAACTGGGACTACAGGCATCTGCCACCGCACCTGGCTAATTTTTTGTATTTTTAGTAGAGTTTGGGTTTTACCGTGTTAGTCAGGATGGTCTCGATCTCCTGACCTCATGATCCACCCGCCTCGGCCTCCCAAAGTGCTGGGATTACAGGCGTGAGCCACCACGCCTGGCCAAGGGAAATGTTTCTTATCTGGATTTTTAAAAATACACAATTGTCAACATAAGTTAAAGTAAGACATTACTAATAAATATATATAAAATATGTATTTTTATAAAGAAATATTGGCCCCAATTCATTTATGTGGAATTGATGGTCTTCATCAAAATGAACCTAACGCTGTTCTTCTACTAGTTCTTCTACTAGTAAAGTGACTTAATGAGATAGGAGACAAAAAAGAAAGGTTATGTTTTTGCAAGAAGGAAAGGGCATTATGGTTCAATACCTTTACTTAACTAACCTTTAAGTGTTCAATTAACATTTAAAGGAAATAAAGTTTTGGAAGTATTACAGAATAATTCCCAAAATGTAAAAAGTAGTTAAAAGCATGTGGTCTATTCATAGAAATTCCTTCACATAACACTGACAGTCATCAGAATGTAAATTTGTGATGCATAAAAGATGAAGAAAACTCTGCTCAATCAGTGACATAGTTGCTGCTTTCTATTTCGCTGTTTTCTTTGTGAACTTCAGTTCATTGACATTTTCTAGGATGAAACCTTCATACTTATCCAGAATTGATCTTTTAAACACAAATCCTGAAATATTTGAAAAAAAAAATATATATATGCACAGTAGTAAGCAGCAGCAGGGGGAGGGAGAAATTGAAGGGCTTGTGCCTTGAAACTTTCCAGGATATTTGCCTATCAACTCACAGTTTGTCAGAATCTGTTATACTTAAAAATTTATCACTTCTAGCCTTTACTACTATGAACAGCCTTTCACTTATAGCGAGCATAGAGGGTAGTCTTCGACTATTAACTCACCTTTGCAGTTTATTTAGAGAACAGAAGCAATTGTAGTATCAAGGAAGCATTAAATTCAAAAGCTACTTTTTTTTTTTTTTTAAGTACAGAGTTTTGGGGCAATATGAATGTTACAGTTTTACTGTCTAGCCTGATCTATGTCAGTTCACCTGTATTTTTCTTGCTCTTGCTCGTAGCTGCTGTTGCAGGACCCTGACTCTTATCAAAAGTCTCAACATTAGATGTTTCTAGAGGTCTCAGGGAATAGCTTACACATTCTCTGAATGAATTTTGCCAGCTTCCATGTGGCAACTGTGGGTTCTTGTTTTGATCCTCTCCCCTGGGGACAACGGTGTGTGGGAAGAGGGGAGGAGTTTCCCACGGGGCACAGCTGGTGGTGTATTGAAGCCTTCTAGGTGCCAAGGGTGTGGGGTGTTCTTTGGCAAAGTATGGGAACATGTATTTTTTCCTTGCTTTCCTTTTTAAATGTACTTGATTAGAGGAGTACCAAAGCAGTGCTCTTCACACAGTTCTCCTTTCCACAGTATTCAGACATCTGACCACGTTGGGGATGAATAGTCTGGGCCTGGAATCACATCCAAGAAACACATCTATAGTGCACTCAGAATCACCCTAACTCTTTCCAAATTGCAGGTTTTCTCACTGGACTAATCCTGTCTGCTTGCTGCTTGACTTCTCTTCCTTTAGAAAATGTCTTTCCTGGGAGCCCCCTTAGTCCACCGCACAAACAGACTTCAGGCTGATTCCTAGGACTCTGTGTATCAGTGTCAAGCTGTGCCTTGAACCCCTGCCTTTTTTCCATTTTCTCTGTTGGTATGCTTTTGATGAGTAGGTGAAGTGGAGGTAAATGAATACCATTACATCTCTGTCTCTATGTATTATCTTCCTTCCTCTTTTATTTAGGAATTTATGGGAATGAAAAAATACTACTATCCAACCTTATACTACATCTTTGTCTACAAAGCTTAGTATGTACATATATAAAAAATCAGATATGTTTAGGCATTGACTATAAGGACCACTTGCAACATGAGATCCTACAGGTAGGTGACTCATAAGAGCAGTATGTACTGTCGTGGTAGTCTGCATCTGCTGCACATTTGAGAGTGAGTTTTATTCTAATTTGCAAGTACAACCTACTAAACAATGGCAGTTATATAAGCTTATAACTCATAAGATGATATTCAGAGTAGAATACATCCAAGGCCACTAAATGTGTTAAATATTTCATACAGCTGAATAGAGAAAGAGAAGATATGTCACCTCCCACTGTGGCGCCTTCATTCTGAAAATAACAGGTTACCTATAGCTAGAAGAAAAATAAAATAACGAAAGTTTCACATTCCCAGCTAAAATTATATTTTAGGCTTGATTCACTCCACAATACTTATTTTCACAGTTATAGCTTCAAATTGAGGTGGAGATTTTTAAATATGCAGAATTGATTTTAAATAATTTTAATGATCTTAATCTTTCTAATTTAGTTTCACTGTGGTGAAAATTATGCAAGTTACCAAACTGAGTCTTTGTTTTTCTTAATAACATACATACTTCACAAAAAAAAAATCCCATCAACAGAAACAATTTTTAAAAACCAATTGAGTAATTTCTATGCATCAAAAATATTTGAAAAAATGGAAATAATATCTTGGTATTTACTTACCTTCTTATTCTGTAAGAGAAAATAATACTAATGGAGCAAAATAATGGATGCCCTTGATTTCATTTCAGTATTCATATATGTGGTTATATCCATATTTATATTTAAGTCAAAGGGTGCAATATTTTAGAACAGGTCTCATTGATTAGATGATTGGTGCCATTGCAGGCCCAGAGCTTAATGGAAAGGCAAAATTGAGTGAGAGGAGGGAAGAGATAAATGAGGAGAACAAAAGGGTACTTATAGTGGGGGTATAAGGTTGTGTGTTCCCTACCCTAGTTATCTTTTCATTGTGGAAAAATATGTAACACAAAACTAACCATTTTACCCACTTTACGTGTATAATAAAGAAGCATTAAGTACGTTTGTGTTGTTGTACAACCATTACCACTATTTCCAGAACTTTGTCATCATCCCAAACAGAAACTCTAAACCTATTAAGCAATAGCTCCTTATACCCTTCTACCCCCAGCTTCTGGTAAACTCAATTCTACTTTTTGTCTCTAAAAATTTGCCTATTGATGATACTTCATATCAGTGGAATCATACAATATTTGTTCTTTTATATCCATTTTGTTTTACTAAGTGAAATATTTGTAGGGTTTATCTATGTTATGACATGTGTCAAAACTTGATTCCTTTATGACTAAGATTCCATTGTATGTACATACTGCATTTTATCAGTACTTCTGCTGATAGACAGATGGGTTGTTTCCACCTTCTGGATATTGAATAATGATGCTATGAACATTTGTGTACAGTATCTGTTTGAGTTCCTGGTTTTAGTTTTTTGTGTGCATACCTAAGTGTATTAGAGTTTTCCAAAGAAACAGAACCAATAGAGTGTGTGTGTGTGTGTGTGTGTGCGTGTGCGTGTGTACATAAAGAGATTTATTATGAGGAGGTGGCTCACTGCATTATGGAAGCTGGGAAGTCTCATGATCTGCCATTTGTAAGCCAGAGACCCAGGAAAGCCAGTGGTGTAAATCTCGTCCAAGTCCTCAGTCGGAGGGCTTGAGAACCATGAGAGCTCACGGTGTAAATCCCAGTCCAAGGACAGGAGAAGATCAATGTCCCAGCTCAAGCAGGCAGACAGGAAACAAAAGGATGAATTCCTCCTCCTTCTGCTATTTTGTTCTGTTCAGGCCCCCAAATGATTGGCTGATTCTCACCTATACTGGGGAGGGGGCAATCAACATTACTGAGTCTACCAATTAAAATGCTAATCTCATCCTGAAACACCCTCACAGACATACCCAGAAATGATGTTTAATCTGGGCACATCTTTGCCCACTCAAGTTGACACATAACCATCATATAAGGGGTGGAATTTTGGAGTGGTATGTTAATTCTGTGTTGATTTTCTGAGGAACCACCAAATTGTTTTCTATGGGGACTGCATCATTTTACATTCCCCCCAGTAACGTACAAGCATTCCTGTTCTTCCACATCCTCACTAACACGAGTTATATTCCACTGTTTTGAAAATAGCCATTCTCTGGGTGTGAGAGAGTATTTTATTGAGGATGCTATTGTAAGTTGAATAGTTTTACTAATTTCTTTTATAGACTGTTCATTGCAAGTGCATAGAAATGCAAACTGATTTTTGCACGTTGATTGTGTACCTTCAGTTTTGTTGAATTCATTTATTAGCTCCATCAGTTTTTTGCAGATGATTTAGTGTTTCTTACATATAAGATCATGTCATCTGTGAGCAGAAATACTTTTACTTCTTCCTTCCCTAATTACATGTCTTTTTGTTTCTTTTTTGCCTAATTGCTCTTGATCATGGTGTATACTCCTTTTTTATGCTGCTGAATTCAGTTCGCTAGTATTTTTTGGAGGAATTTTACATTTGTATTAATAAGGTATATTGGCCTAGAGTTGTTGGTTTTTTTTTGTAGTATATTCTACCAACCTCCTTATCAGGGTAATGATGGCTGCATAGAAAGAGATAGGAAGTTTTCCCATCTTCATTTTTTGGGTAAAGTTGAGAAGAATTGGTATACATTCTTCTTTAAATATTGGTAGAATTCATCAGTGAAGCTATTGGGTCCTATGCATTTCTTCATGTGGAGGTTTCTGATTACTGATTCAATCTACTTACTTGTTATAGATCTATTCAGATTTTCTATTTCTTCTTGTGTCCATTTTAGTAGTTTTTTTTTTTTTATTTCTAGGAACTAGTCCATTTCTTCTAGGTTATTCAAATTTTTGGTAAATAATTGTTCATAATTTTCTCTTATAATTTTTTCTTTTTATGAAATCAGTAGTAATGTCCACTTTTATTTCTGATTTTAATTACTAGAGTTTTCTCTTTTTCTTAAACTCATCAATCTAGCTAGAGGTTTGTGATTTGTTTTTTTGTTTTGTTTTGTTTTGTTTTGATCTTTTCAAAGAACTAACTTGATATTGCTTGGCTATGTCCTGACCCAAATCTCAACTTGAATTGTATCTTCCAGAATTACCACATGTTGTGGGAGGGACCCAAGGGGAGGTAATTGAATTATAGGGGCCAGTCTTTCCCGTGCTATTCTCGTGATAGTGAATAAGTCTCACGAGATCTGATGGGTTTATCAGGGGTTTCTGCTTTTGCTTCTTCCTCATTTTCCCTCGCCACTGCCATATAAGAAGTGCCTTTCACCTCTCACCATGATTCTAAGGCCTCCCCAGTCATGTGTAACTGTAAATCCAATTAAACCTTTTTTTTTTTTTTTTTTTTGAGACGGAGTATTACTCTGTTGCTCAGGCTGGAGTGCAGTGGCGTGATTTTGACTCATTACAACCTCCGCCTCCCAGGTTCAAGCGATTCTCCCTCCTCAGCCTCCCGAGTAGCTGAGATTACAGGCACCCACCATCTTGCTCGGCTAATTTTTGTATTTTTGTAGAGATGGGGTTTCACCATGTTGGCCAAGCTGGTCTTGAACTCCTGACCCCAGGTGATCCACCTGCCTTGGCCTCCCAAAGTGCTGGGATTACAGGTGTGAGCCACTGCACCTGTCCTTAAACCTCTTTTTCTTCCCAGGCTCAGGTATGTCTTAATCAGTAGCATGAAAACGGACTAATATACAGCTTTTGGCTTGGTTTCATTAATTTTCTCTATTGGTTTAAAGTTTTCTTTTTCTTTTCTTTTCTGGTTTTTTTTTTTTTTTTTTTTTGTCTTTTTGTTTTTTTGTCTTCTCTTTTTGAGACAGGGTCTCACTTTGTTGCCCAGGCTGGAGTGCAGTGTTACAATCACAGCTCACTGCAGCTTCAACCTCCTTTGCTCAAGTGATCCTCCCAAGTAGCTGGGACCACAGGCATGAGCCACCAGGCCTGGCTAATTTTTGTATTTTTTGTAGAGACAGGGTTTTGCCATGTTTCCCAGTCTGGTCTTGAACTCCTAAGATCAAGGGATCCACCTGCCTCAGCCTCCCAAAGTGCTGGGATTACAGGCATGAGCCAGCACACATGGCAGGTTTTAAGTTTTCTATCTTGTTTTTCTCTAATCTTTGTTTCCTTCCTGCTATTAGCTTTAGCTTTAGTTTGCTCCTCCTTTTCTAGTTCCTTAAGATGTACAGTTAGTTTATTGTTTTGAAGTCTTTTTTTTTTTTTTTTTAATGTAGGCAGGTACTGCTATAATGTTCCCTCTTAGCACTGCTTTCACTGCATTCCGTGTGTTTTGATATGTTGTATTTGTAGTTTCATTCCTCTCAAGGTATTTTCTAGTTTTCCTTGTGGTTCTTTCTTTGACCCATTGGTCGCTTAAAATTTTATTTATTAATTTCTGCATAACCGAGGATTTTCCACTTTTCCTTCTGTTATTCCTTTTTAGTTTCATTCACTTGTGATCACAAAGCAATTTTGTATGATATTAATTTTTTAAAATGTATTAGGACTTGTTTTGTGGCCTGACATGATTATCCTGGAAAATGTTTTATGTGCACTTGAGAATAATGTACATTTTGCTTTTGTTAGCTGGGGTGTTTTGTATAAGGCTGGGAGGCTTATAAACAACAGAAATTTATTTCTCACTATCTTGGAGGCTGGAGGTCCAAGTTCAGGATGTCAACATAGTTGGGCCCTCTTCTGGGTTGCAGACTGCTAACTTCTCATTGCATGCTTCCATTGTGGGAAGAGAGCAAGCTAGTTCTCTGGCCTCTTCTTACCAGGGAACTAATCGTACTTGTGAGGGCTCCACTCTTACGACCTAACTGCCCCTCAAAGGTGCTGCCTTTAAGAATAATCACGTTGAGAATTAGATTTCAGCATAAGGATTTTGGAGGGACACAAACATTCACTTCATAAGAGTCATCAAGTTTGAGCATGCATCAGACTTCATCACTTTTGCTTGATTCTCCATTAAAAGTAGGAATGCATTGTGGACTTAAATATAGACATTGTAGATAATGGGAGATGTTGTACAAACCAACTGTAATTTATAAGATTGAAGATGATTCCAGGTTTTGAAAAATTATGAATGGTAGAGTTGATCCTTTCTTTTTTAGTATTATTGTACATAAGCAAATTCTACGTAGTATTTTTCTGTTTTTAGTTTAGATTGACTAATTATTATGACTGGAAATAAAGCTTAAAAAGTATTCTATATGTTTAAGTCCCAGAAGTTTACTCAATTTTGGAATACCATTTATTCTTATATGATCTTTTATTCAATATGTATATGCTATATTGTACAAAACCCAAACAAGTTTATACATTTTATTCACAATTTATTGTAGTTCATTTTTAGGTCAAATTTTGGAGGGGTGGGGAAGGGCTGATACTCTGGTACCATAACAGAACCATAATCAGAAATTTCCTGTCCCAATTAATCACTTTCATAATTGTTAACGCATGTTTAAAAATTCTAATACTAAAACACTAAACTTTTATACTTTTATTTCTTTTTAGAACCTTGTGAAACATCTTCCTGAGCAGAAGATACTCAATGAATTAGCAGAGCTTAAGAATGAATATGATGACCTCTGTGAGCCTGAACAATTTGGAGTTGTGGTATGTATCCAACATGAGGGACCACAGACTCAGCTGGGAGGTTAACACTTGCCAGAAAGAGTGAAAAGAAAGACATTTCAGTTGTCAATTCTTTTTTCATTACTGTATTGCTACATAATTTAATATAATATTGGCTGTCAGAAAAAAATCCTTTTTTACCTATTATTATTTGTCATGGCATTGAAAAATAATAAAATATTCGCATTCATAAAATACTTCAAAATATCTCAGGGGATCTTTTGTATAACAGTGCCAATTTTTAATTCTATTAATATATGCAAACAGTATACATTATTATTATGTGGGCTATTTTTCCTTCCATTTAGATCTTTATGTTAGAATCTGACCCCTCAAAAATAGGTTAAAATAAAAGGTAATTACTAGATAATTAGCAAAGTAATAGAGACTCTTTTTCTAGGGTATATATCGTCTCAGAAAAAGTACAAGGATTTTCAGATTTTGTATAGTGTCATTAATTGATTTAAAGCTTGAAACGTACTGTTTTAGTTGGGAAGAAAATCTTATACATCATGTCTTGAAATCATCATGTAGTTAAATTATTATTTCTACATGAAATGAATTATTTTTTCTTATCCCACCCTTCATATTAAGGGGTACAAAAGATGAATAAGTATAAATTTTGAATTCAAGATTATAGTTATATTTTAAGTATTCCCCAAACTGACTATTCAAATAGTTGACACAAAACAAAAACAAAAAATGGCAGGAAAAGAGGGCACTATGATTTATTTAATTTCTTGGAGAAAAAGCTATTTTTTACTTAGGCGTTCAGTGCAAGTTTGTTTGCCGTATGAATAAATAGCTCCATTATGGTCACCAACTTTACCCTGGCTCCCTGAACATTTTCCATTTGCATACTAAGAATTTTAAAATTACCATTGGACCTAATAGTCAAACATTTTCAGCCTTATCCAAAATATTCTGTAAACTTTTAAATAGTATAGTATGTTAGAACTGATCTAATTTGATACCTTGCAGTTTAAAAATCCTGTTTAAAGTCAAACTGTGCTAGATGGGACTGAGCATGTTCCTTTTGAACATGTGCAATAAATGCTCACCCATATTTAGAGTTTATTAATTTTGAGACATGGCATTGACTACACTTATGTAGAAGGATTCTATCAAATTCTTGCAAAGAAAATCAGGAATGTATATTTGGGATCAGATAGAGCATATAATGGTATCTGAGAAAGGTATTTATTTCTCTTGTTTTTGAACAAGGTGAATTAACTAAATTCTAAATTTGATAGATATCATTTGTTAACTAAAAGCAATTTAGCACAATATTGAGTAATACAATTATTTAGACCAAAGTCCACATTTGAAGCCTGAGCTGCTTGGATTCATATTATAATTGAAGGAAGGCTATATACCCTCTGAGAATTCAGCTGTGTCATGATGGTTATGAGTTTTACAGTAGGTATACTACACAATTTCTCTGAAGTCATTTTTTTTTTCTGAATGCAGTTTATCTTGGAAGATGTATTAGTTTGCCAAGCAAGTCCTTTCAAGAGGCATATCCTTGGTACCACACTGAGGAAATGAAGTTTGGGGACATAAAAAGCAATATACCTTCTGAACTAAAAGCAAAATAGAAAATGGAAGAGATTTCTTGTTTATGCACATAACCATAAATAATTCTGAGGCTGTGTGTACATGAAGTAACCTAGTCCCCTTATTTACTCTCACCATTCTTAGCTACATGTCTGTGGGGGGTAAAAAGTCAAGGACATTACAAACTCGTTTACACCATGTAAATTACCTAAGATAGTATCAGTCAGGATTTGCCCAATCAAGTTTAGCTGCATTCACATCAAGGAAATATTTTTTAAACAATGATATACTTTAGTTTTTTAAACGTGTACTTTTCAGTGTTTAGAACAATATTATGTATAAAATAGACAGTAAATAAATGTTTATGGAATTGAATTACAGGACAATTATTAAGCCCAAGTCTGAGCCTGAAATTAGAAAGTAGTATAATTTAAATCTGTAACAATAGAAATTCTGCTAAAACGTGTTTCTCTAGGTGTATGCTGAAATTCAATTCACTTCTGTGTGTATACATCCAAACGTTTTTTAACCCTTAAACATATATCAACAGCCTAATGTGAGGACAATTTTGGAAATTGTTTAATAGAATCATCTGCAGTCATGAGAGAGGCTCCAAACTGGAAAGGCTCATTGCCTCTGCTCACTTCTCTTGTTAACATTATTAGTGTATTTATCACATGATTTCTATATGGAAAACCTCCAGTATCTCCCTGAATTTACAGAATGAAATCCAAGCTCCTTCACATTCTCACTGTACTTCTGACTGTCTTGCTTTCTTCCTTTCTGTTCCCTTTGGTGAAGTGAGTCAATTGGTATCTTTTTGACATTTTAGCCTTTACCTCAATCAGACTCTCACTGCCGTTTTAACAGTTATTTCACTCGCTTCCTATTCTGCGTCCTTTTATTTTTCCATAGTGGCCATACCATACCTTTCCTTCTCTCCTCAAGTCTTCTGTCTCCTCCCCATTCTTTTAACTTACTGCGAACATCCTAACCTGTTACTTGCCAGAGAATAAAGAAAGCACTTTGACTTCAGAACCTCCAATATCTCTTCTACCTACAAAGTTTTCTGTAGCTATATATCTTTTACTTACTCATTCTGTGTCAAACCTCAGAAATAGAGGAGCTCAATTATCATTAACATTATTGCTGTTGCTATTAGTATGGATAGAAACAAAATAAATATTGAGGACTTAACTTGTCAGATTCTATGAGAAGCATTTTTACTTCCACCAACTTATGTATTTCTCAGGACAACCCTGCGAGTTTGGCA
The DNA here is from genome assembly GCF_008728515.1 of Papio anubis. NCBI lineage: Eukaryota > Metazoa > Chordata > Mammalia > Primates > Cercopithecidae > Papio > Papio anubis. The sequence continues at coordinate 55,619,411 of NC_044996.1, read as the reverse complement.
CTATTAATGGCTCCATATTAAGGATGAGGATGCCGGGTGCATTGGTTCATGCCTGTAATCCCAGCACTTTGGGAGGCCGAGGCGGGAGGATCACTTGAGTTCAGGAGTTCAAGACCAGCCTGGCCAACATGGTGAAACCTCATCTCTACTAAAAATACACAAATTGGCCAGGCGTGGTGGCTCACGCCTATAATCCCAGCACTTTGGGAGGCTGAGGTGGGCGGATCACCTGAGGTCAGGAGTCCGAGACCAGCCTGGCTAACATGGTGAAACTCCATCTCTACTAAAAATGCAAAAATTAGCTGGGCATGGTGGCGGGCACCTGTACTCCCAGCTACTTGGGAGGCTGAGGCAGGAGAATGACGTGAACCCGGGAAGTGGAGCTTGCAGTGAGCCAAGATAGCACCACTGCACTCCAGCCTGGGCGACAGAATGAGACTCCATCTAAAATAAATAAATAAATGCAAAAATGAGCTGGGCATGGTGGCACTTGCCTGTAATCCCAGCTACACAGGAGGCTGAGGCAGGAGAATCGCTTGAATCTGGGAGGCGGAGGTTGCAGTGAGCTGACATCAGGCCCCTGCACTCTAGCCTGGGCCACAGAGCAAGACTCCGTCTCAAAAAAAAAAAAAAGGAGGAGGAAACTGGGCCCAAGGAAGATTAGTTTACTTGTCCAAGGTCACACAGTAACTAGTAGTCACAGAATTCAAATGATTCAAATGTTAGCAGTCTGTATTTGTAGCCAGTGCTTTAGCCACTGTGCTCCTGGGTTGTGGGTATGTGGGTGTGTATGTGATGCTCTACTACATGCTAATCTTCTCACTTCAGTTTGGGCTTTGTTATGCACTGCCTACTTTAGGTGGTAGTATCTCTTATTTGCTTTCCTTCTGTTAGTTATTTTATTACTTCCTCAATTTGTCAGTTTCCACTCTGCTCTGCTCTTCAGAAAAAAAGAAAATCTTCAGTCATTTGCTGCTGGGAAAGGAGTGGATAGATAGGTGGATGGATGAATAAAAATCCTTCCTGACTGAGGTTTCTGCTTGCTACTGCTTTCTCTCCATTTCCTACCATCAGTTTTTTTCAAAGATCAGTCTCCTTTTTCTCTCTACTTCCTTAACTCTCATTCACTGTTCAACCAATGGTGATCAGAATTCTGCCTTAAATAATGCATTGAAATTGAACTAGGAAAGGCCCTTAAATCCTGTTCACATCCAAAATACACATCGAGTATACTCACTTCTCTTTGTCTCCATCACCACCATCTTAGCCCAAGCCAGAATCATCATTGCAATTAACCATCACAATATACATTTATCTTGTTTTCCCCACTACCACTTTTGCCCTTCTCCAAATCCGTCTCGGCACAACTCTTAGTATGATGTTTCTAGAGTGTGTCTGTATTGCATCATAATTTTTATCTGCTTAAAATACCAGTGCTGTTCTATAGCACTAAAGCTAAAGCATTAACTTCTTACCGTGACCTAGAATACACTATCTGGTCTGGCACCTGCCCACCTCTCCTACTTTTATCACCTGCTATTTGGCCTCTTGCTCATTATGCCTCAGCCACATTTTATTTTTGAACTTACCGTGTTCTTTCCTGCTCAGGACCATTGCACATGCTGCTTTTTTACTCCCGCTTGTTGCCTCCCTCTCTTGTTTATACTTCAAGTCATAGCTTAATTTTTGCTTTCCCAGTGGTACCTTCATTTGCCTTTCAGTCAGAAATACATCTCCCTACTAAACTCTCCCAGATTACCTTTTTTATTTTCCTTTCTAGAAATTATCATGGATTTTAATTAAATGTTTATTTATGAGGTTACTTCTTGACTGTCTATAATCCCAACTATATTGCACGTTCTATAAATGGATGAATCATGTTGATTTTATTCACATGTGCTTAACAAATATTTCTTGAATGTATTTGCATGAATGGAAAATCAAGTGGACTCTTTCAGTCCTATCTTATTCTGTATCTATGTGGCATTTGATAACATAAAAGAATTTAAGCTCCTTTTCGAAAACTTTCCTCTCCTTCTTAAACAATAAATAGTATTTCCTGATTTTTTTTTTTTTTTTTAAGAGGCAGGTTCTCTCTCTGTCCGCCAGGGTGGAGTGCAGTGGTGAGATCATACCTCACTGCAGCCTCGAACTCCTAGGTTTTAGTGATCCTCCCACCTCAACCTCCTGAGTAGCAGGTTCCACCATGCCTGGCTAATTTCTTTAAAAAATTTTCTGTACACATGGAGTCCCGCTGTGTTGCCCAGGCTGGTGTTGAACTCCTGGCCTCTAGCAGTCCTCCTGCTTCAGCCTCCCAAAGCACTGGGATTGTAGCTGTGTGCCACCATACCTGGCCTTATTTCCTGATTTTAATACTCTAACCCTGTGTAGTGCCCTGTAGTGTTTCCATGATTATATAACTTCTTAGATCATAGACACCAAATCTCATCAGTTAGGGGTATAAATATGCCAGAAATTAGATTACTCTTGCAATATTCATTAAAATAATGATAATGAATAATTAACAAATTGGCTGATTGAGGTGGCTCACATCTGAATCCCAGCACTTTGGGAGGCCAATGCAGGCAGGTCGCTTGAGCCCAGGAATTCGAGACCCGCCTGGCCAACATGGCAAAACCCCGTCTCTACAAAAAATACAGAAATTAGCCAAGCATGGTGCTGTGTGCTTATAGTCCAGCTACTTGGGAGGCTGAGGTGGGAGAATCGTTTGAGCTCGGGAGGCAGAAGTTATAGTGAGCCGAGATTGCACCACTGCACTCCAGCTTGGGCAACAGAACCAGAACCTGTCTCAGGAACAAAAACCAACAACAAAAAAACACAATAAAATTGACAAAACTGGGGGAAATTGTGAAAGAAAGAAACTTATCTAAGGCAGTAACTGGGCTACTAAGCTTTCTCTAACCTTTGGGTTTTTTTAGCAGCCACATCATTAGGTTTGCTTATAATCATGTGCAACCAGTTGGAAAAAAGAGGAAAAAAAAAATATAGAAAAACCCAGAGACTTTTCCTCTGTCTAGAGCCAGATTCTGGTAAGGGGGATATGCTCGCTCCCACATATTCTGTGATCAATAATCTTGTTTAGGGGTAGATTGGCTGCATAGCTTCCCACTGACTTGTCCTCCAACCTGCCTCCCACAGAATTGAATTTGGTACATCACTGTAATTATGTGCTGTACCTTTACTGGGAAAAAAAGCACAGATTTTTGAAAGCTCTGGCAGTTAGAACCCTCAGCAGGAGCTTTTAGACTCTTCTGAGTGTCTTTGCAGCTCAGCTGTTCTCAAACCTCAGAGCTATGGAAGTTCCCACTTGTCTTGCACAGGGGATGGAGACCCATAGTGTGTGTATCTATTAAACTAACACATCTTCTGAGGAAAAGAAAGCAATAATTAGTTCTCTTAGTAATCGGTACTTTGTTTTTCTGACTTCAAAATTACACATATTTTTCAATTAAAAACATTCTAAAGCTATAATCTAACAAAAAATGTTGAAATTGGCTTGGGCGTAGAAATCTTCATAATAGAAAGCACAGATTATGTGATATTGCTGACAGCACATTTAAATTTTTTTGGACAAATATATGAAGTTGGGAGGAGAGGATTTATGCATATAGTTGGAAGTACAACTGTAAATTTACTGTGCTTTTTAATTTTTTTAAAGCCTCATAAGAGCTTATGAGCTATAAAGATAGCTTAACCAGGTGAAAAGAAAATTCTTAAAAGCTTTTTTTTCCTTCCACATATCATCAAAGGCAATTAGTTTGGATAGAAAATTGTAAGTCCTCTGTTCCATTAATATCAAATCATTTTTCACTTTTGCATATTCAGTGTGAAAATTGCATTTTTCTTTATTTTATATGCCTGCATTCAGAATATTAAGTGTTTCGATATGTAATGCCCTGATTGTTTCTATTTTCATCACTTTTGTAAATATTATTGCTAGCTCTTACTTCCAGATGTATATTCATTTTATCTGAGAAAAAGCTGGTTTAACAATTTTGAGATCAGGTAAAAGAAAACTCACCATGACTCATTCTCAAGTACATGTATTTATATTCTTATCCCTCTTATTAACTTCTCATAATAATCAATTTTTTTGTGACAGAATTTCTTATTTCCATCAGCTTTTGCAATAAAATAAGGTAAAATAAAACCACCTGAAAATTGAATATTCAAATTAGGTCAGTAGATGTCAGTTAATTTTGCTATTGATTGGTTTTCATTAAATTTTTAAAAACTCAAAAGTTAACCCTTTCATTTTTTCCACCCACATATCACTAATTCCTAACACCACCATAGAAATTTTGATGACTGTGGCCAGGCACGGTGGCTCACACCTGTAATCCCAACACTTTGGGAGGCTGAGGTGGGTGGATCACGAGGTCAGGAGTTTGAGACCTGCCTTACCAACATGGTGAAACCCCGTCTCTACTAAAAATACAAAAATTAGCCGGGCATGGTGGCGGGTGCTTGTAATTCCAGCTACTCAGGAGGCTGAGGCAGGAGAATCACTTGAACTCAAGAGGTGGAGGTTGCAGTGAGCCCAGATCATGCCATTGCACTCCAACTTGGATGACAGAGCGAGACTCCATTTAAAAAAAAAAAAAAAAAGAGAAATTTGATGGCGTTCTTGGCCTGAAACATGTTTTCAGAAAGGTGTTTTAAAATTCTTGCCTAACTTTTTAGTGTGATTCTTCGAGTTTATAGTGCCTTTTGGGGCACACAATGTTATTGTATTCTGTTCTAAAGACAAGTAGATGGTTGTTGATGGGTAATTCCACATATCCACATATTTTTATCTTTGGGGAAATATTCGCTACCAGTACATCATTATTTTTCTGATGTAGAATCAGTTTTCAACATTCAGTTTTTTCAAGGCTTCAATTCACAGATTAAGTATGACCCTTTTCTCTCATGACATCTAATATACAAACACTTGGCATTGACTCCATATAGTTGGTACACTTGTATTGGTTATTTTGTCCAGGCTAGGTACTGGATTTGCTACAGAAAGTATTAGAATGAGTATAAGTATAAGTAGGAGAGGTTCTGCCCTGGAGGAGGTCATTGTCTAAAAGAAGATAGAAGTATTTACTTTATAGGTGTCATAAATGCCCCTGCCTTATTTCCACAATTCCAGGCAGAAATCTGGACAGTATTGACTCTGAATCTCATTTCCGTAGGCAGTTCTGCCTTCTATGAAACTTAAGTCCGTTCTCCTTTAATGTGGTTTCATGATCATTCTTTTTGTTATAGTCACAGATACAAAATGATTCTGTATATTCAATGGGCAGTAGATCAAAAGAGTAACTATTTGGAAAAAATACCTTGTAGCAAATATGTATTTGTTACAAATATATCTGTTAATTCTAATGAATTCTTAACATTATGTTTTGAAGAGACTGGGGGATCAGTTTTGCTCCCATATGATAGGCGTTAATGGAATATGTCTTAGAAGTGAAAAGGAAAGATGACAGAAATAACCCTAAAGGCCACACCTGACTATAGGAGTACCATGTGGCCATCTCCTTTTCCTTCACACATGATTTTTACATTTGTGCTCTTTTCCTTTCTCGGAGGATTCGTAGGTTAGTTGGGTAGTAGATCAATATTCATGAGCTGCGTAGGTACTAAAGTATGTAAAATTCAAATTATATAAACAAAACTGTATCTAACTCTTTGGGGAAATAACCCACTTGTAGTTGCTCTCACTAAAGCTGTCAATGCACTTCTTTTATTTTTTTTTAATATAGTGAAGATCAGCTAAAGAAATGAGAGCCACTTGATGTGATTTGATAGACAAGTACATCGTAACACAAATAAATCCCCTACCTAATACAATACCCTGGTCAGCATCCCACAGCACTTCAAGGAATGAATTATAAAACAAAGGATGCCAGTCAACTAAAATGCTGCGAGGGACTACAACTAAATACAAACACACATTTCAGCAGAGTTTTTATTTTATTTACTTATATCGCTTAAGTGCACTCAAGTGCCTTTATGAGACATGAGCCTTTTAATAATTGTATGTGTGGCTGAGGATGTTGCTCAGTGCTTCCTATTATTTCTAAGCTTAGTTATCTAGGACATCTCCTTACATATCCAAATCCTCTGATGGAGTTTCAGCTGTTTCTATCAGTGTACATTGATTGGTCTGATCATAAAAATTCACACTTATGGTTGCAAAAATTATGTGGTTATGATCAAAATGTACTGGTTTGTGGCTTTTGTTAAGAGATGTACGTGCATAGCTTGCCTCTTCCATCATCTCTTGATTTTGTAATAATACAATTTTAATAATAACATTTCTAATGGTAGATGTATATTATGAATTAAAAATAGCTAAATAAAGCATGATACTTAGAGTGGATAATGAGAGCTGTTGTTCACTGAGCCCTGGAAATATATTTCTTAATTTTGAATGAGAGAAACTTTCCATTGGGTTTGGGAGAACAGAGAAGGATCCCGGTTCCTTCATACTGACAATTTCTGAGGATGAATAAAGAATGTAATAACGACAATAACTATTGTTTTACGGTGTTTACATTGTGTCAGTTACTATGACAGGAGCGATACACATAGTATCACATTTAAGTTCTAATGCATCCTGTATAGATGATTTAGTGAATACATTTTCATGACGAGGAAATACTTAGAAACTCCAGGTAACTTGCAGTAGGTCATACAACTAGAAAGTGAGGTCGCTTACATCTGAAATCCCAGCACTTTGGAAGGCCCAGGTGGGCAGATCGCTTGAGCCCCAGGAGTTCAAGACCAGCCTGGGCAACATGGCACAACCCCGTCTCTGCAAAAACATACAAAACTTAGCCGGGCATGGTGGTGTGTGCCTGTAGTCCTGGATACTTGGGAGGCTGAGGTGGGAAGATCGCCTGAGCCCCAGGAAGTCAAGGTTGCAGTGAGCTGTGATCACCCCACAGCACTCCAGCTTGGGTGACAGAGTGAGACCCTCTCTCAAAAAAGTAAAGTGACAGAAGTGTGGCTCAAACCTACGTCTGTGTAACTACAGTGTCCCTGTTTCTCCTACTGCAACTTACGGTATGGGTCTGGAGAATCCAGATAATTGTTACCCTCTCTTTCCTGGGTTTAGAGAAAAAAAATTCTCCTAAATCCTGTTCTTTAAAAAAAAGCTCTATGGGGCTCTGAATTTGGGCCAAGATTGGGCCTTGGCAGTATTGTTGGGGTGACCTACCTGGAAGCTAATGAATAACCTTACATGTACTTCATCTTTCCCCACATCAGCCTGCTATTATACCTCTTGAAACTATGCATCCTCTTCTTGACCCAGCATTTTACTGAATGTTGTGTTTCCTATTTATATAAATGAAGCCATTCATTCATTCATTTTACGATGGTTTATTTTTAAAATCACTTTTCATCTTTATCACCTGCCATGTATCAAACCTTGTTGTAGGAGATGAATCAATGGAGAATTTTTGCCAGATCAAAGGGCAACTTTGAACCCCTTACGGTATACAACTTCTTCCAAAAAGCAGGCTGACTGATGATAGATTAATATCTAGTAATAGCAGTTCAACAAAGTTAATTCCCTAACAATTCTGGTTTGACATTATAACTGAAGACATTATTTTGTGGAAGTAAAATATTACTATCAGCTATTAATTTTGTTGAATAGACAATTGTCCTTGGGAAAAGATCTGGAAAATGGTTAGTCAGCTAAGTAGTGCTTTAAAAATCAATCAGCACATATTGATATACTCAAGACCCTGTGCTAGGTGCTCCACAAGATGTAGCTTTTGACTCCTTTCTCCTTTTTTTTTTCTCTATGCAGTCTCCTCATCAATGACCTTACCTCCCATAGCATCTATTCAGATAACTCCCAAATCTGCCAACTCCAATACTTCTAACCCCTAGAACTATAGTTTCAAATCCTAGCAAATATCATAATAATAACAAAAATTCAACATGTCAAGAAAGCAATTTTATTATTTCCCTATCATGTAGGTATCATTTTACTATTTTTGAGAGGATTTGAGAGGGATCAAGGAGAACATTTAGTCTATGTTAGTAATCCAAGCTTGAAGTACATAAAATTATGAGTTTCTATATGGTGAGCATGGAAAATAAGGGACAACTCTCAGAAATTCTGCAGGTTAAAATATTGGTAAGGATTGGTATTATTATAAATAACATTGTATTTACTATGATTTGAATATCACTTCAAGATTTGGAGTCTTGAATGGGAAAATAAGAGCATCATTGTTAGAAGTAAGATGCCCTATTTGATGTCTGAGAAGATGGTCAACTGAATTTACTTACATGCTAATACAAATTTTTTGTTGCAGCCAGGCAATACTTTTCCTTTATGGAACTAGCACTTTTTACTCTACCTTCCCACAGCTGTAGAGGCAGAGCCTAAAAAAGAAGGAAGTAAACATATGGATCATTTATTTTGACTCCCTTCTTTTCATCAAAACAAGACTGCTTTACAGGAATTTCTCCCACTTTACGATGGGGAAACGTAAGGCCAGAAAATTAGGCAGACTGTTTTCACACAGTCAGATCACATGACAGTTTCTAAATTCAGTCTCATTTGACTTAGTTGCTACTAAGCTACACCTACCTGCCCTTGCTGCCTTAGTCCCTGATTGGCTTACTGGAATTTAAGTAGCAGCAGATCAGGGAAAGCAAATCCATCTACTCTCATTCCCTGAAACAAGCAAACAGCCAAGTGACAAACTGTACCAAATTAGCACCTCCTTCTACCTTCATTATTGCCAACATTGTTCTGCCTCACAACAGACTTCAAACTTTGGAGCCATCTTTGACTTTCTCCTGCTATAACTGATCGGTTACTAAGTCCCATTTATTCTTAATTCTATCTTTTATATCCATTGTTTTCTTTATCTTCCTACTGTCAACATGCTACCTCATTACCTGTTTCTTGCACCATTTTGCTAACTTCCTGATGGTCTCCCTGCCATTAATCTCTCCTTCAACCAATCATAGTTACTTCTCCTAATAAGACTCAAGAGGCAGTGTGGGGTAGCGGTTGAGAGTCTGGAGTCTGTAGCCCAAAGGCCTGCATTCAAATCTTCAGGCTTCCAACATACAATTTGATTTTGTGCAAGTTACTTACTATTAGTTTCACTTTTCTCATCTTTGGAATGAAAATAATGATAAATCAGTTAATAAATATATAAAGCAAATGTTGAAAAATGTCTGGCACAAAGTACTTAATAAGTGTTAATTGCTGTTTTCATTGTTACTATCATTATCAAAGCATACTTTGGTTATGTAATTTCAATTGGAACTGATATTTTTATAAAAAGATCAAATCCATGTTCTCTGAGTTTGTAGACCAAACATTGTAGGCTAATACAAAACATGGAAAGGATAAGAATATGATTGAAGGCACATGATATTGGAACCGAAGAAGACTAAAAGCCCACGTATGCCTAAGAGTTTTGTTCCTTGTCCATCTGGTACCAAGGGCACCTTGGTGAACAGGGTCCCTATAAGCTCTGCAAAGTATGACCAGGAGAGCAAGTGTGTGGTCACTAGCAGCTGCTCAAAGCAACTCTATGGCTTTTTTAGTCACCAGGGAGACTAAAAAACTACTCCCTAAACAGAAAATGATAGAAAGCATGCTTCAGTGCTAGTGATGGCCAGTTACCAGTAAAAGGAAAGGAAAAATAAAGTAGGGGAGGGATTTGGAGACTGAGGTAGAGGCAGAAATGAAGGCAGAAAAATATATAAACTCAGAGTGATTCTCACACAAACATACACAAAGAGACCTGCAAATTCATGGAGACATAGACTTTGATGTGGTTAGCTTCCACTTCTGTGGCCTTTACTTGGACTCTTTAGATACTTTGTTTCAAATTCTGCCCCTAGGTATATACATCATATATATCTAACCTATAAACCTTTTCTCACACCATTCTCTCTCTCTTTTCTTTCTTTTCTTCTCTTCTCTTTTCTCTTCTCTTCTCTTCTCTTCTCTTCTCTTCTCTTCTCTTCTCTTCTCTTCTCTTCTCTTCTCTTCTCTTCTCTTCTCTCTTTCTCTCTTTCTCTCTTTCTCTCTTTCTCTCTTTCTTTCTCTCTCACTCTGTTGCCCAGGCTGGAGTGCAGTGGCACAATCTTGGCTCACTGCAACCTCCACCTACCAGGCTCAAGCAATTCTCCTGCCTCAGCCTCCTGGGTAGCTGGGATTACAGGCACTGTGCCACCACCACCATGCTAATTTTTGTATTTTTAGTAGAGACAGGGCTTCACCATGTTGGCCAGGCTGGTCTCAAACTCCTGACCTCAAGTGATCCTCCTGCCTCTGCCTCCCGAAGTGCTGGGTTTAGAGGCCTCAGCCACCATGCCCGGCCACTTTTTCCTTTTAGTGTCAGTTCTATGTGTGCTTAAATTTACATATGCATGCACACACCTATACATATATTTTTTCATGTGTATTTCCTCTACTGTGACGTCTTCATTAAACACTGTAATCCTAAGAGTTTAGTTTTTTCTTCTTCCAGTGAACACCTCCAGAACTTAATTTCTTTTTACCTACCTAAAATCATGTGCTGGCTTTTTCACCAGCAATAGTTTTCAAGGTTTTATGTTGAGTTTCAGACTATATTGTAAGCTTTTTGTGAATAGATGGTGTGTTTTATACTTGCCATGTGAGTACTGAAGAAATAGCAGGATAATTTGTATAATAATACCTTGACCAGATTTAAAAAAAGTCATAAGTGATGAGACCTACAAAAATATAGTAACAGGTAGATATTCCATCATACTTTTGTATATCTGCCTGTGAAAAGCATGAAAACATATAGGAGGATTAGTAGAAGGCAGCGTTCATATTTGGAGAGGCAGATGTTCATGGTTAACGGGCGAGTTTGAAGAAGAAAAATAATGGACTATGTCTTGATTCTGTATTAGAGTAGATATGGTCTGCCCAACAGCTCATTTCCTGCTTTTGAAAGGTACTTTGTGGTTTAAAAACTTTTGTTTATGTGGTCAAATTCTCTTCATGTTATCTGAAGACATCTTGGTGTCTAATCTGTACTTGGCATTTGTATTTAAGGAAGTAGGCTATACATACAAAAACAAATATAATTAGGAATATTAATATTTTCACTGTGTGCATGTATGTGTCTGTGTGTGTTCATGTGTGTCTACCTCTCTCCCATCTCCCCTCCCAGCATTCATTTTGTGAAGGAAAACTAGTTGAGTAACTTGGAGCTATAGGAAATTAAAAACTAAAAACAATTATTATCATAGTAACTATACCAACTGGAATATTTAATGTGCACCAATGCTATGAAACAAGTAATTAAAACCAAAGTTGAACTGTATTGAAGAAAACCAATATAGAATTCTTGCATAATGTACTTGAAAAGTAAGTTCATGTGATTTTACTATCATCTAATTACTTAACATCAGCATCTGTCAAGTAGGTGAAATTCTTTAGGAATTCTTTAGAGTGTATATAAATAATATATTTTATGAATATAAATCATACGTTTAAAAATTATTAAATGCTCAATCAGAGCTAGTCTTCTGATTTCAAACAGCATAGTAATAGGTAATTTCTTAGGAAATGTTCCACTTATATTTTCTGTCATCATATACATCTTTTATCTGTGGCCCGACTATTCACTCAACTCAATTTCATGTTTATAAATTTTCCTAGTTCACCTCAGGGACAGATGTTGGCAGTTTGAATGCTATTGATGGCTAATGATTATGCAATTAACATATAGCAACTGTTCAGCTTCTATAATATTTTATTAATGCCATAAGGATGATTTAGTTTTAAAAAACCTGTATAGCCAACTGCTTTTTAAACTTTGATAAAATATTTCTTTGGAATGTTTAAAGCAAAAAATATTTTTAAAATCCCAGAGCAAATTCACTTTATGCAGAGATGTTACAGTGTTGACTATGAAATTATCCCCACTAAAGAGATAAAATAAGAGGCATTAAATGTGTATTCTCATAGAGTATTTCTTATCTTACAGATGAGCTCCGTGAAAATGTTACAGCCTCGTCTCAGTAGTATCCTGTTCAAACTCACATTTGAAGAACACGTAAACAACATCAAACCAAGCATCATAGCAGTAACTCTTGCCTGTGAAGAACTGAAGAAAAGTGAAAGCTTTAACAGACTTTTAGAATTAGTTCTTCTTGTTGGAAACTACATGAACTCAGGCTCAAGAAATGCCCAGTCTTTAGGTTTTAAGATCAACTTCCTTTGTAAGGTAAGATGACATTTTATAATGCTAATTTACAACAATAATCTTCCTGTCTATGAAAGGTGATACTGCAAATAGCAATCATGCATAAACCACAAAATTGTATGCTTAAAAAGGACGAATTTTCTGGGATGCGAATTATATCTCAATTCAAACAAATACTTTTTAAAAATCTTAGTAAAATCTAAAAGACTTGAAAATTATTTTGAATACAGTACTTAACATTTGCTGATTACATTTTACTGAAGTTTATAGACAAAAAATCCCCACTTTTATAAAGTAGATGCAGTATTGGCCAGGTGTGGTGGCTCACACCTGTAATCCCAGCACTTTGACAGGCCGAGGCAGGCGGATAATCTGAGGTCAGGAGTTCGAGACCAGCTTGACCAACATGGTGAAACCCCATCTCTACTAAAAATACAAAAATTAGTGAGGGGAGATGACGGGTACCTGTAATCCCAGCTATTCCGGAGGCTGAGGCAGGAGAATCGCTTTAACACCAGAGGCGGGGGTTGCAGTGAGCCGAGATCACGCCACTGTACTCCAACCTAGGCAACAGAGCAAGACTATGTCTCACAAAATAAAATATAAAATAAAATAAAATAGATGCAGTATCGTATTTCATTTACATTATTACTTATGTCTTTCTAAAAAGTATCTAACAAGCTAAATTTAATGAGGTAAATAGCCAGAAATTTATTTTTGAATATAGTTTGCTTATTCTACTCTAAGATAATGATACTCTTCAATGTCAAGTAGTATTGTACACTGGTATGTAGTGCATTCAAGAGGTAAAAAAGAAAATTGAATAATAATCAACTTGTTTTGATTGGATCATTTAATAATAACATTTTTGAGACTTATGAAAAGCAAACAAAGATACAGAGAAGCCCAAAAGTGCTTGTACATGTCCATTTTTAGGCTAGAGCAAACCACCTTATTCAAGGAAAAGATCTGTCTGTTATAGAAGCCTGAAAAGACTCTGAGGTGAAGGCCTGTAAGAAAGCTAGAGACGAAAATAAATCTGAAAACAAACAATCTATCTTTGACATCTCACCATTCTTTCACTTTTTTTCTCTCACATCTGAAAACATTGCAGAACTTTGGTTAGTTCTTGAAGTATATTATAATAAGAATCCCAAATCTAGCAATGGATATGACTTTCTTTTCTATACATGCATTAAATTGATGTTCATTACATATACATGGACTAGCACTTTGATAGGTATCAAAAATGATTTGATCTTGGGAGTTCTAACCCAAATAGACATAAAGAATAACACTTACAGATAGTAATAGGGATGTACAATAGAATTGTGAATATCTGTTTATTCCTGATATATTTTTGAGGGCTGTAAGGAAAGAGAACAAGGAAGGAAAATAGGGAAAATTATCTGGAAATGCTGGATTTTGTGAAGAAAACATTTTACCCTCATCTTCTTGTGATATTTGGGGACATGTAAAATCATTTCATAATGCCAGAGGGAATAAGGCAATGCTTGTAATAAACTGTACTAAATCATGCCAGATTTATAGGATAAAATAAAGTATTTAGGACGTTAACATTGTATTGTATACCATATACCCAATGTTAATAGAGTCATCTCTTTACCATGGTGCTACTTGCCTAGAGTATATGCTATATGCACGGTGAGTAAATCTAAAAGTCTTCTTGCTTGACAATTATAAAAAGAGTATAAGTTAAAATATCATTAGAAATTTGTATTAGATACCTATTTTGCATTTAATTCATATAAAAATATTTTAAACCATTCTAATTTGAAGAAATACGTACCTTATAAGTGTCTTAATTTCACACTATTCAAATTAATTACATGAACTAATTTCTTTGAAGCAAGAATGAGTAAGTCATTTATACATAGGAACAAAAGATTACGTTAATCTCACTGAAGGATTTTACAGTTACATCTTGTATTTTGGAGAGAGGCTTCTTTCTGTCATCTACCTGTCAAATAAAAGTTCTTCTACACAGCACTGATCTGACATCTATCACTAGAGGTATGCTCAAAGGATTCAGCACAAAGATTTTTGCCAACTTCAAATAAAATAAAAAATAATCTTGTGGGAAATACTATCATGTAGCAATAGGTGTTCCAAAAGCGAAAGAAGTGAAGGTTTTAAAATCTGTCCCCCACTCCACCCCCAACTTTTCAGTAAGATTTTTATCTTCTGGGAAATTTTCTAGGAAAACACTTGTCATTTAGAAAGAGAAATATCATATACATGCATGATATTCCCATAATGTCTAGGACTCAAAGGATAGTCCTGGAATACAAAGGATTGTGAGTAAATGTAAATGTCTAAAATGACAGAAATTTTCTGAAGCACATAGAAATAGTTAGCTTAGGTCTGTATTCTGTTTGAAATAGAATTAAGTAACTACTGATGTGTAATTAGCTAGAATTGCTGTTTAATTTCAGTTGTATTATGAAGGATTTCTTGGTTGATTTTTCTTAGTGATTGCCTTCTTAAAGAAAATAGCAGGGAGAATTTCCCTCATAGAACACTGATTATGCTTTAAAAATGATACCATTTACTATCCTAAATTTTTCTAATGATAATTTCTCAGTTATTTTAAAACTAATCCAGTGCTTTTAACAAGAAGCTATAGAGTATGTTAAAATATTCAACTAGGTAAAAAGGAGGAATGTGGTTAAACTTATCAGATGTATCTTGTAGTAAGGTAATATAAAAATTTCAGATGGTCACAATTGGCTGTTATGGTATTTGGGAAGAAAAGGAAAACAGATGGGTTAACCAAAATGTCAACACTAAAGGGTATCATTATTGTAATTACTACCCTCACCACAAAATGCTTTGTTAATTTGCAGCAGTGAATTATCACTTTGTGAGTCACCAAACCAGTGTGCTGAACTGTAATAAAAATCATTTCAATGAAGATGAGCTCCCAATGTTAGCTTAGCCTGTTGGTTATTAAAATTCTAACCAATAGAAATGCTACACCTCAAGGCCATTTGTTTGCTTTTTTTTTTTTTTCAGTATGAAATAGCATATATAATCTGCATAAGGACAAAACATTTAAAAATACTTAGCATTCCCTCTATACGAAGCTTTGTGGGTTTATCAAATAAGTATCTTTGTTTGTAAGTATCAGAACGTGACTCTGCCTGATTCAAGCAAAAAGTGAAACTTGCTGGAAAGATATGAAGTAACTCAGCCAGAAACTGAGGAAAGACTAAATTACTTGGCCTTTAAAAGAACAGCAACTGTGACAGCTTTGAGAATTCAGGTAGCAGGATTGAATGAAAAGTCTTTTTAGGATGTTGCCTTTGGGATATATCAACTCCAACCATTTTCCTTCTCCTTTGCCTATGTTTGATTCAAATTCAAATTATGAAGAGAGCCTAATGAGCCCGGTGTGGATTATAAGAACACCCCTTGTTCAAGGGAGAGCAAAAAACCTTGATTGACAGTGCTACCAAAACTACCTGCCATGGAAGATTGGTTATGCCCTAAAGGGTGCTATTACCAAAGATAGGGATATACCAAAAGTTAGGAGCAGGTAAAGGAATATCAGGCAGCTATAAACAAATACAAAATAAAACAGATGATCTATTCATCAGAGGTCTACAAACAATAGAGAAGATACACAGAAACCTCAAGAAGTTTGTGGTACAGTTGAGTAGCCAGGAAATACGCATACGGAATATTATGTAATGTCACAAGGTACACTGTCAGTGAGGGTAAAAATAAATGACCACTGATATTAGCAGGAGTTCAGGGGAGGAAGGAATCTTTGGTGACTGGGCACTGCTGGTAAATTGAAAACGAAGAATCTTGAAGAATAGGTAGGATTAAGAATCCATAACCTTACAAAAGGGGAGAATATCGTGGGCTTAGAACCTACGTTTTAACTTACACTTTGCCAATTACTAGCCAATTTTTCATGACTAAGTCACTTAGCTTCTCTGAATCTCAATTTGAGATTGAATATTTCTTGAATATTTCTCCCTTTACTTCTTGTGTCTTTTTTTTTTTTTTTATTTCCTTGCATTGGGCTTCACCTTTCTCTGGTGTCTCCCTGATTAGCTTAATAACCAATATCCTGAATAATTTTTCAGGTAAATCAGGGATTTCTTCTTGGTTTGGATCCATTGCTGGTGAGCTAGTGTGATTTTTGGGGGGTGTTAAGGAGCCTTATTTTGTCATATTACCAGAGTTGGTTTTCTGGTTCCTTCTCATTTGGGTAGGCTCTGTCAGAGGGAAGGTCTAGGGCTGAAGGCTGTTGTTCAGATTCTTTTGTCCCATGGGATGTTCTCTTGATGTGGTACTCTCCCCCTTTTCCTGTGAATGTGGCTTCCTGAGAGCCAAACTGCAGTGATGGTTGTCTCTCTTTTGGGTCTAGGCACCCAACAAGTCTACCTGGCTCTGGGGTGATACTGGGGGTTATCTGCACAAAGTCCTGTGATGTGAATCATCTGCGGGTCTCTCAGCTGTAGATACCAGCACCTGTTCCGGTGGAGGTGGCAGCGGGGTGAAATGGACTCTGTGAGGGTTCTTAGCTTTGGTGGTTTAATGTTCTATTTTTGTGCTGGTTGGCCTCCTGCCGGGAGGTGGTGATTTCCATACAGCATCAGCTGTGGTAGTATGGAGAGGAACTGGCGGTGGGCAGGGCCCTAGAACTCCCAAGAGTATGTCCCCTTTGTCTTCAGCTACCAGCGTGGGTAGGGAAGGGCCATCAGGTGGGGTAGGTTTAGACGTGTCTGACCTCAGACTCTTCTTGGGTGGGTCTTGTTGCGGCTGCTGTAGGGAATGGGTGTGAGGTTCCCAGGTCAATGGAGTTGTGTACCTACATGGATTATGGCTGCCTCTGCTGAGTCACGCAGGTTGTCAGGGAAGTGAGGGAAAGCCGGCAGTCACAGGCCTCACCTAGCTCCCATGCAATCCAAAGGGCTGGCCTCACTCCCACCATGCCCCCACTAATAGCACCGAGTCTGTTTCCAGGCAGTGGGCAAACAGGACTGAGAACTTGCCCCAGGCTACCCACCTCCGAGCTGTGAAAGAAAAGGGCTTTAGTTCTTCCACTGCCTGTAGAGTCTACACAGCGGATTCATGCCCTCCACTGAGTTCTGGCCAGGAGGCTTCTTGACCACTTCAAGTTGTTACAAAGTTCAGCTGGAGGCCGGGCGCGGTGGCTCAAGCCTGTAATCCCAGCACTTTGGGAGGCCGAGGCGGTGGATCACGCAGGTCAGGAGATCGAGACCATCCTGGCTAACATGGTGAAACCCCTGCCTCTACTAAAATACAAAAACTAGCTCGGCTGCAGGTGGCGTGGGCGACCGGGTAGTCCCAGCTACTCGGAGGCTGAGGCAGGAGAATGGCGTGAACCTGGGAGGCGGAGCCAGAAAGAGCCGAGATCGCTGGCCACTGCACTCCAGCCTGGGGTGACACAGCGACTCCTCGCCTCCTCAAAAACAAAGTTCAGCTGGAGACTTTCTTCTCCTTGTGGCTTTTTCCCCTGTGCCTCTGGTCACCCTCTGGAAGGATCCCTATGGTGCCAGGCAGGAATAGCCTGCTTGGGGACCCAGTGAACTCCCACGGCCTTTCCCGCTGCTTCCTCTACCCCTATATTTTGCTTGGCTCTCTAAAATGACTCAGCTCTAGGTGAGGCTGGAAACTTCTCCCTCAAGCTAGACCTTCAGTTTCCCCAGTAGGGGTGTGTGTTCGGTGACTGAGGATCTCCCTTTCCCACTTCCGCAGTTTGGGCACTCACAGTATTT
This sequence comes from Papio anubis, assembly GCF_008728515.1. Lineage (NCBI taxonomy): Eukaryota > Metazoa > Chordata > Mammalia > Primates > Cercopithecidae > Papio > Papio anubis. Next base: position 55,601,395 of record NC_044996.1, on the reverse strand, counting down.
GGGTCCTGCAGCAGCAGTCCCCTTCCTTCAGAGAGTCTGTGGGTCCTCTTGGGATTCCTGGTTTATCCCTGCAGTCGTTCTGGAGCTAAAATTCACGGTGCAAGCCTCCTCACGCTTCTCTGTCCATCCGAGTCGGAGCTGCAATCTAGTCCTGCCTCCTGTCTGCCATGATCCTCCCACAAATTCATAAACTTTCTTAAAACATGAGATTTTTTTGTGATGTTTGTTTTAGATCATCAGCTATCATTAGTGATAGTATATATTATATGTAGCCCAAGACAGTTCTCCTTCTTCTAATGTGGCCCAGGGAAGCCAAAAGATTGGACACCCATGATCTAGAGTATCTATGATGTGTAAAGCCTCATCTAGAGACCATTACATGGTATTAGTGACAGAGTATCATACCAACTATACAAAGGAAACATCCATCTCCATCCATCTTCCCCATAGAAGTTGTAAGAAGGAAAGTAAAATAGGTTCAGCTTTATTGTGAAATAGAAAATTACCCCAGAAAATATGCTTTGTAAAGAAAAGCGACTGCTGTCTATGGCAGTAAAATTTGGAAATCTGTAATCCACACACACACAAAAATCTACAAAAGACCTTAGGAAAAAGTCATACGTAAGTACACACAAAGTTTCACAGTGTCTAATCATTTCTAGCTAAAATAATGTGGATTGTGTCCATATAAACTCAGAATGTCAGCAGATGAATACATCTAGTCTAACCTCTTCAGTCCACAAGTGAGAAAACTGATGCTTGGAAAAGGAAAATACTTTAGTCACTGTATTGTTCAGCTTGGACTGACATAACAGAAACCATAGGCTGAGTGGCTTAAAGAGGAGAAATTTATTTTTTCACAGTTATGGAGACTGAAAGCCTAAGATCAAGATGCCAGCAGGGTTGGTTTCTGGTGAGGTCTCTCTCCTTGGTTTACCATATGGCCACCTTTTCACCATGTCTTCCCTTGGCATTTAATTTGCTGTTTTCTTCCCCTTTGTCCTTCACGAGACTCAGAACTCATCAAATTTGGATGTATATTTTATTCTGCATTATATCTCCAGTGTCTATTACATGTGAAGCTCTCAATATATTACTACAGATTGAAAGTCAGACAATTTGATTAAATAGAGGATTTGTTATTAATACTCAACATGTGTTAACTTGTTTTTTAAGTGAGAACATTTTGTTCCTCACAGATATAAAGGGCATATTTTTGCCAGCAAAACTGTTGAATATGTAACTATAAGATTTTTTATGTTTTATTTGTAAAGACATAAAAATGTGTTGTTTGCTGTAAATGTAAATCAGCAACTCATTATTAAATATGGGTTATTAAATAAATATGGGACTCTTAATTTAAAACCAAAGATATTTTAGAAAATAACCACTATTGGATGTATCGAAAGGGAACTTAGCAACAATCAGTAAATCCTGGTCAACAGTCCATGCATTTGGTTGCCTGTATTTTTATAGTTTATAAAGTGTTTTCCTTGTGATTCAGGGAAGTTAAGTGTTATTAACCCCATTTTGCAAATTAGAAAACTAAAGCCCAGTGAGGTTATGTAATTTGTCCAAGATTCAAAAGCTAGTAAAGGTCCAAGTTGGGGCTTACATAAAGGTTTTCTATTTACAAAATTGTGTGGCACCCTGCCTCTTATTGCATTGTAACAATGTTTAGTTATAGTTGACTCATTCCAAGGAAGCATTATAGAACCAACTCTGGCACTTATAGTGTTCTGAAAATGGGGAAAACCTCATGTGAGTTTTCTTGGCTCTGTGGCATGAAACTTAGAATCTATCATTTTTATTTTAATTCAGTTTGGTGTAACTGTAGGCCTATTATTAGGAAGTTTCTCATCTTGTAATAGATTTTAATGTATCCAAGCAGCAGAGCCTATATATTTATAATAAAATGGCATCTAATAATTTGAATAATTATGGAGCTATCCCTTGGTTTTGTATAGACTGTCAGAGTATATTAGTTTTGTGTAGGCAAGGTTGACTGCTGTTCTCAATATTTTACAAATGAGGATCTGCTCTCCAGAGAGATGGCTTTAACTAAGATCACTCAGTGATGAAGGCAGAGTTAGGATCCAACTTTTCCTGGGACTCAAACAAATGATTTCAGTGGATCATGCTATTTTTAGAATTTTCATTGACTCTTTTGCTTCACTGAAATACACTTTTTCCTATCAGACAATATTTAGCATTAATTGAATTTGAGGGAGATGTGATTGATAATTTGCTGAGAAGAAAATGACTTTGTGGGTTATAATTTGTCTTGAAAAAAATTCTGTGAAAGGGAAGATTAGACTCTTTTTTATTTTTTATTTTATTTTTTTGAGATGGAGTCTTGCTCTGTCGCCCAGGCTGGAGTGCAGTGGCCGGATCTCGGCTCACTGCAAGCTCCGCCTCCCGGGTTCACGCCATTCTCCTGCCTCAGCCTCCTGAGTAGCTGGGACTACAGGCGTCCGCCACCGCGCCCGGCTAATTTTTTGTATTTTTAGTAGAGACAGGGTATCACCGTGGTCTCGATCTCCTGACCTTGTGATCTGCCCGCCTCAGCCTCCCAAAGTGCTGGGATTACAGGCGTGAGCCACCGCGCCCGGCCAGGAAGATTAGACTCTTGATCATGTATGGAGTGGGATGAAATGTTAGGCCCTACTTCCAAACTTTTCTTTTTCTCCTTGGGGGTCCTTTAAACTTTCCTCTGTGGGGGTATTTGCGGGAAAGAGTTTGCATTTGGTGATCTCTCCAAGTCACTGGTTGCTAATCAGTGATATAAGATTCTATGCTACGCCAAATGCAAAGGAACATATTCTTGGTACTTTGCATTTTAAAATGTCATCATATAATATAGTGACATGCTGTACCATTTGTTCATAATTCATGACCAGTGGATACAAACATTTCAATTTAAGGGTTTGTCTGTGCCTCATTATATTACATTGAAGCAAGAATGTTCACTATAGTTTAGACCTCTGAAATAACTAAGCACCATAGAGTGACACAAGAACAGAATATCATTCTTAATTTTAAATAGTTTCCTTTGTTCAGCTTATGTGATGGTTGACCTTTATTTAAGTCCATTGTGTTTTATTGTACTGTGCTTACTGGGCTCTCATTATTGAGGACCACTGAATAGTTTCTTGTGCTTAAAGATGAATGTTACACTGTTGTGATACTATGTCAGTGGTGACATTCTGGATTCAATTTTTATAATTGTGTCACGGGTTTTTGTTTCCTACACTTTTTCATGTAAATTAATACACCAAAATATGTCTTTTTTTTTTTTTTTTTTGGAGATGGAGTCTCGGTCTCTTGCTCAGGCTAGAGTACAGTGGCACAATCTTGGCTCACTGCAACCTCCGCCTCCCAGGTTCAAGCAATTCTCCTGCCTCAGCCTCCTGAGTAGCTGGGACTACAGGCCCTCGCCGCCAAGCCTGGCTAATTTTTTGTATTTTAGTAGAAACGGGGTTTCACCATGTTGCCCAGGCTGGTCTCAAACTCCGGAGCTCAGGCAATCCACCCACCTTGACCTCCCAAAGTGCTGGGAATATAGGCGTGAGCCACTACGCCCGGCCCAAAATATGTAATTTTTAAAAGACAAGCATTAATACTACTTAAGTTAGTAAGTCTAGAAGTATTTAAACGTATAGAACACTAAATTTTTTAGAGGAAAGAATTCTCCATAAGGTCTTTTAATTGGTGTATGTTATTCATTATGTATTCTAATGCACATGCCATTGATCTGTGCATATGGACTTGTGCACATAGGCAAATGGTAATAGTAGAAGACTGCTTCAGTCATCTGATTCTCCACTAAATCAAGATCCTTGGATACCAGCTCAGAAATCCAGTTCAAAGCCCTCACCTCTAGTGCCCTTCATTGCCATTTAAAATCTGAACCAAACGCAGGCCACTCCTTTTGAGTTTATCTTCTTTAAAATGCAGCCCTCTAAGAATTGGAAACAGATTATCGTGGCTCCTTGATTTTGTAATCCTATGAATACACTACTATGTGCTTTGAAGATTGTTCTTCAATTAGCAAGTCAGTGCTTTTTCCCACTTCTAACATGTCAGCTACCTGGTCTCCTTATCTGTCTATATAGTATAGTGGTGCACATACAGATTGACTACTTAAGTACAAAGAAAACTTAATGAAGGTAATATGTGTCTCTGTCTTATGAGGTGCCATCTTCTAAAATGATAGCCTCAATTTTTCCAAATAGTCATACATCTTCTAGATTTATATTAATGTGGAGATGCATTATATCTTTCTTGTTCTCTGTAGCCTACATTAAGAAATTGAAATGAGAGAAAACACTAACTTTGTGGTAAGCTAATTATAGCAAAGGGAAAAATATATGATCATGTCAGGCATAGGAATTAACAAAGTTTATAGATGTACTGTTAAAAATTGCTATAGTTATAAAAGCTTATGTGTCTCAAAATATCTTTTCGAAAACTTGAGCTCTTAGTAAAAGAAACTAACTCACACCTTTATTCTCCTCCTTGCCTGTTAAAATATAGAGGTCCCTTGAGCTTATTTAAAGATTTTTTTCTCTAAGTTGAAATATTCATTAATTTACATTCATTGCTGCAAATTAGCTAGTACTTTAAATGGAAGACTTGTTTGTTTTCTCGGAATTTGATTACATCTGTTTAGACAAAATCATCACATTTACAATACTATAGGTTGTGTGAAAACTTGATTATACTCCAAAATTTTCAGTTTATTAAATTCTCTAGAGAACAATAGTTTGTAAATGTAATTTGTCTGATGCAGACTTGATTAGTGCTCCTTGTCATTACTTTGGAGACTCATGGGTTTTTTTTCTATTATTCTTATGTATGTTAAAATTTTCTGTCGCCTATTACAGACACACACACACACACACACACACACACACACAACCTGCCTTTACCTGTGATTATTAATATTGTGAAGCCTATACTGCTATCTCTGATTTTAACTTATATGTTACAGTTATGTCTGCCTCCTAGATATCTACATAACTTACTGTGAGGTGTATATATGTGTATATATAGGACATACTTGCCTTGAGTCCTAGTAATGTCTCGTTATTATACACCCTTATGCAAACACATGACCTTTTTGATATGGAAGAGATTTCAATTTTTGAAAGTTTTGTATTAGGGGAAGGACCAAGGAAAATAAAATAAGAGCCAGATCAAGCCAAAAAGGGTGTGTGTGCATATGGGTGTTGAGTAAGAGAGACAGGGAGATACACAGAGACAGAGAGATTGAGACACAGAATGAGAGAGAGAGAATGAAAGAGTGAGAAGGGTTGGGGTGATTTTCATAATTGGATAATCAGAGAGAAACAGGATTGAGTTAAATGTTCCTTTGTATACATCAGTTGACAGACTTGTAAAGAGCATTGAAAAATGCAAGCTAAGAGTTGCCAAATTATATTCCTTATCTTCTTCCAATAATAAGTGTTAAAAAGTCAACCATATATATTTGTGTATAGAACTGTAATGAAGGGTATAATTTGTTTTCTGTAGAGAACTCACCTATGGCTTAGTTTTTGACCCATTAAATACAGATACATTTTCAATAAATAAGAAAATTAATGCATCTGTATTTTCTTTCATTTAAAAAAAATTATCCTTATACAGTAATACAAAAAAAGTAATCAAATTAATGTTGTATCACCATTATACTTGTTGAAGTCATTGTGACTAAACAATAATAGATACAGTTAACAGTTGAATAGTATAACTGGCAGAGACGAATAATTCTCTAGTTTACAAAAATACATTTTTTTTTGGTTCTTGATGAATACCCCATATATCAGGAGCAGCAATAAACATTTTCAGCACCAGAGCAGACAAAAAATGATGATTTATGGAACTAGCTGTAGGTCTTACTTCACTGTGAAGACTGTTTCCACAGAGGATTTAAATGAACCCAGCTGGCTTAGTATTCTGTGAATTGCTGTAGTCGTTTTCTGAGTATAATCTTATGTCTGATTTTGTAATTCTCACAGTAGGGGAAGGTTGACAACATGAATGGCATTTAGTGAATATAATTAGTAAGTCTGAAAACAAAGGCTTTTTTATTCTATAAAAGCTCTGTTCGAAGGAGATTTTGACCCTGTATGAGACTGTTGTTCCAAAAACATGGCTACCGTGACTAAGTTTGACCAGTCATCTTACAAACTGATTTTCCTGTCAATTGAAGCCTTCCTAGTGAAGGCATTGCACAGCCTTAACAAGGAGAGCTCATGTCCATGGAAGGAAGTTTATAAAGTAGCAGTTGATACTAAAATAAAGCTCTGTGATAATTTTAGAGAATACAAGAATTATTTATACACATTTAACGACTTTTTAGTGAGTACTTGTGCAGCAAGTTGGCCACATTTATTGAGCCTTTACTCTCTGTGGAACCTTGTGCTGGATGCTTTGCGGGGATAAAGAGAAGTAAAACGTACATCTCCAGTCCTTGAGGAGCTTATGAGCTAGATGCCAGATATAGAACATTGTACTGCTAAAGCAAGAGACAGGGAGAAGTGTGTGTGGGGACAGGCAAATGGATTTTATATAATAGCACACATGAAAAATAAATTATGTTGCTCATAAACACTGGCTAACTAACCACAAGACAAAGTACATACTCTGTTAGATGATATCCATACTGTAAAGCTGCTCTACTTCTTTGGAAAGGAAGGAAAAAACAACAATTCCAGCCCCATTTCCAAGATGTACTTTTCTTCTCTTCCCCAAACAATGTCTTCAGTTTTGCTTTTCCTGCCTTCTGTCATGGGGACAAGTACAAAGCCTTGCCATTCATTATTTTCTTATCTTTTATTCTTTTTTTTGAATTTTAAATCTGAATTATCAGAATGCTCTCTTCCCTTTTATGCTACGATAAGAGTATCTTTAAAACTGCTTCTCAAGTTCCTACCATCTTTCTACATATAGTTAAATATTAGTATTTTAAATTTTTTGGATAAAATCAAAACCTGTTCTAAAACAATAGTATAATGGTACTACTTACAACTATTGTATGTCTGTACCCCTCCCAATTCACTAATTAGTCACAAAAGTCAAATAATTTCCTTTTTCCCAGAGGATATCCTGAGATTGTCCAGATAAATAAGAATGAAGAAACTTGTTATTTATTGGTCAGTATGAGGGATCACTCCAGGATGCAAGTAACCTACTATGAGGAAATATAAGCTTTTCAGAGGCTATTTAGGGAAAGGATCTTAATATTCAGATTTAAGCAACTAGCTAGATACACATATTAAAACAGAATACTTAGAAACCAGTGCTGAGGGAAGTGGAAAAGTATAGTAAATTATATTCAAAGACTTGGGGACAGATGCACATGCTTGATTCCAAGGATATTTAATCAATCACAGCCTGGCCCATTCAGATCACTTTATGCTTCCAAATTTCAGCTTTCATAAAGTGTATGAGAAAGGTCAGGGTACTCATTGATTTCTTAAAGCATCTTCTTAGGACTTTGTTTGTTGTACTGTTATTTTATTAGAAGTAAAATGTATTCATGGTCAAGAGAGACTTGAACCTAACCTATAATTTCTTGTAGTAACTTTACTGAGATCTTTAACTGACATACTATAAAATTTACTCATTTTAGGCCAGGTGCGGTGGCTCACGCCTGTAATCTCAGCACTTTGGGAGGCTGAGTCAGGCAGATCACTTGAGCTCAGGAGTTCGAGACTGGCCTAGGCAACATGGCGAAACTCTGTCTCTACCAAAAATAGAAAAGATTAGCTGGGTGGGGTGGTGCGCGCTTGGGGTGACAGCTACTCGGTAGGCTGAGGTGGGAGGTTTGCTTGAGCTTGGGAGGTGGAGGTTGCAGTGAGCCAAGATCGTGCCACTACACTCCGCCTTGGAGACAGAATGAGACTGTTATAGGAAGGGGGTCCTGATCCAGACCCCAAGAGAGGGTTCTTGTGTCTGTTTATGCAAGAAAGAATTCAGGATGAGTCTGCAGTGCAAAGTGAAAGCAAGTGTTTTAAAAAAGTAAAGGAATACAAAATGGCTACTCCATAGACAGAACAGCCCTGAGGGCTACTGGTTGCCCATTTTTATGGTTATTTCTTGATGATATGCTAAACAAGGGGTGGATTATTCATGCCTCCCCTTTTTAGACCATATAGGATAACTTCCTGACATTGCCATGGCATTTGTAAATTGTTATGGCGCTGGTGGGAGTGTAGTGGTGAGGACAACCAAAAGTCACTCTCATCGCCATTTTGATTTTGGTGGGTTTTGGCCGGCTCCTTTACTGCAACCTGCTTTATCAGCAAGGTCTTTATGACCTGTATTTTGTGCTGACCTCCTATCTCACCTGTGATTTCAAATGCCTTAACCATCTGGGAATGCAGCCCAGTAGGTTTCAGCCTAATTTTACCCAGCTCCTATTTAAGATGGAGTTGCTCTGGTTCACATGCCTCTGACAAGACCCCATCTGAAAAAAAAAAAAAAAAAAATTACTCACTTTAGGCATATAGTTAGATGAAGTTTGTTATTTGTATACAGCTTTGGAACCTCCACTGCAATCAACCAGTGTGGTTTCCTGATGCCTCTGTGCAGTGGATCCCCACATAACTGCTGATTTGTTTTAAATCACCATGGTTTTGCCTTCTTCTAGAAGTTCATATCAATGGAATAATACAGTAATAGAGTCTTTGTGTTACTTTGTGGTGTTAGTGAGTTTTTTCACTTAGTGTAAAGTTGTGGCATGTATTGGTAGTTCATTGTTATTTTGGGGTAGTATTCCATTGTATGGCTGTGCCACATTTTGTTTATCCATCACCTGATGGACAGTTGGGTTGTTTCTAAATTTTGGCTATTATGCATCTTGCTATCATCATTTATGTAAAAGACATAAATTCATTTATCTTGGGTAAATACCTAGGAGTGGGAATCCTGGGTCATATGGAAAGTATAGTTTTAATTTTAAGAGATACTGTTTTTCAAAGCGTCTATACTTTATTTATTTATTTATTTATTTATTTATTTATTTATTTATTTATATTTTGAGACCAAGTCTTGCTCTGTCACCGAGGCTGGAGTGCAGTGGTGTGATCTCGGCTCACTGCAACCTCTGCCTCCTGGGTTCAGGCAATTCTCCTGCCTCAGCCTCCTGAGCAGCTGGGACTACAGGTGCGTACCACCACGCCCAGCTAATTTTTGTATTTTTAGTAGAGACGAGGTTTCACCATATAGGCCAGGCTGGTCTCGAACTCCTGACCACATGATCCACCTGCCTCAGCCTCCCAAAGTGCTGGGATTACAGGCGTGAGCCACCGCACCCGGCCACCTACCATTTTTCATTCATACTTATGATTAAATTAAACCACAATGATGGATTTCGTATTTGGAATATATGAATATATATATGAAGATATTTCACATTCACCAGATTGGCAAAAATGTTAAATTCTGTTAATATAAAGTAGAGGTAAGAATAAGGAACAAAGGGAACTACTGGTGAGAGTGTAACTTGCTAAATTCATTTTGGAAAACAATTTGGTATTATCAAGAAATGTTAAACCATATGCAGAAATGCCCCTTCTAGATAAACTCTTAGGTAAGGACCCTGGAGACATATACAAGAATAATCACATAATCAAATAACACTATCAACAGAGTTTAAAAAAAGGCAACCCACAGAATGGGAGAATATATTCGTAAATAATGTATTTGATAAATGATTGATATCCAGAATATATAAAGAACTCCCACAACTCAACAACGACAAAACAACTCAGTTCAAAAATGAGTAAAGGAATTGAATAAATATTTCTCCAGAGAAGATATACAGATGGCCAATAAACACAGGAAAAGATACTTAACACCACTAATCATTAGGAAATTGCAAATCAAAACCACAATGAAATATCACTTCAAACATACTGTGATAGCTACTATCAAGAAAACAGAAAGCAACAAGTGTTGGTAAGGATGTGGAGAAATTTGAACCCTTATGCACTGCTGGTGGGAATGTAAAATGGTGCAACCAATGTAGGAAATAGCATGGCAGTTACTACAAAAGTTAAATGGAATTACCATATGATCCAGCAATTCCACTTCTGGGCATATACATAAAAGAATCAGAAGCAAGGACTCACAGATGATTGCATACCAAATTCATAGCAGCATTATTCATAGTAGCCAAAACATGGAAACAACCCAAATGTCCATTGAGTGACGAATGGATAAACAACGTGTGGCACATATACAATGCAATGCTATTCAACCTTTAAAAGGAATGAAACTCTGGTATATGTTATAATATGAATGAATCTCCGTGACATTATGTTACGTGAAATAAGTCATATGCAGAAGGATAAATACCATATGATTCCACTTATATGAGGTACCTAGAATAGTCAAATTTGTAGAGACAAAAAGTCTTTGTTTACCAAGGGTTGGGGGATAAGGCAGATGGGGAGTTAAATGTTTAATGGGTAACAGTTTCAGTATAGGATGTTTAAAACATCCTGGAGATGGATAGTGGTGATGGTTGCACAACAGTGTGAATGCACTTAACCCCACTGAGCTGTGTGCTTAAAAATGGTTAAAGGCAAGCATGGTAGCCCACACCTATAATCCCAGGGCTTTAGGCGCCTGAGGCAGGATTGCTTGAAGCCAGGAGTTCGATAGCAGCCCGGATAATATAGCTTGTAATCTCGGCACTTTGAGAGGCCGAGATGGGCGAATCCCTTGAGCCCAGGATTTTGAGACCAGCCTGGGCAACATGGCAAAACCCCGTCTCTACAGAAAAATACAAAAATTAGCAGGGTATGGTGGTGGGTGCCTGTAGTCACAGCTACTCAGGAGGCTGAGGTATGAGGATTACCTGAGTCTGGGAGGTCGAGGCTGCAGTGAGCCGTGATCATGCCACTGTGCCACTGCACTCCAGGCTAGGTCACAGTAAAATCCTGTCTCAAAAAAAAAAAAAGTGTTCATAGCAGCATTATCTGTAATTATATCCAAAACAGTGATTCCCCCACAAAAAATGGAAACCAGACACTGAAAATGTTCAATGAGAGAACAGACCTAAAATTAATAATATTTATAGCGTCAACTAATACACAGCATGGATGAATATAGCTAGAAACATCAACATGGTTAAATACCTCACTCTTAAACAGCTGCTCCTCAATGCTGAATTCTAATTATGCTTTTGTGATATTCTGTGTCTTAGACCTTCAAAATTTTTCATAAATAGCTAAAGTCACTAATGTTAAGTGCCATTTAATGCCATTTATTAAAGGTTAAACCTTTAAATGCCATTTATTATTTATTTGCAGTGTATAGACAGAGCGAATGAGTCCTATGGACTCTTTTGGTGGCAGTGACATCTGAAGCTATGTACATAAAAATAAATTTATTCCATCTACTCTCAAACCTCATACATATAAAACAATTTAAGTAAAATGCTCATGACAATAAAAGTTAAAAGTTTTAGTTACATGCTTAACCCATGTCTGAGAAGAAACCATCTAACACCAACAAACATTCGTACTTGTAAACTATTCCTATACCAATTTAAATAATTTGATTTTTATTAAAACTATTCTCAGAAGAATTTTTATTTGGTAAGCCAGCTATAGACAGGATGATTAAAAGCATATGAAAGTACCAGAACAACTTTTCTTTGTATAGACATATTTCATTAATTCATTCTGGCCTTTCCTAAAACCAGTGAGTACAAATGATGGTTAATTTGCCACTGGTCCTGGCAATGCAGGCTAATGCACATGCAGGTCATTCTCCTTGGATAAGTGGGGCTGGAGGGGAAAATGCTGAGAAGGGGAGCGGAAAGGGCAGGAAACAGAATTTGTCTTGTACAGGAAACTAACAGCACAAATGCCCTGCTGGTCCGGAAGGTGGCAATTGAGATGAATCTTTTTTCCATTTAATGTTGTCATGGTTTCAAGTTTAAGCTCTCCTTTCACAGATTGCTACCATAAATTAGGCTAACAAGTGTAAAACTTTTAATTTGCTTGACTATACAATTGATATTATCTGTTTCCTTTTGGTTGGAAATACTATTATAATACCAAACTAAAGGGTGTAAAAAAGGACTATCAGGCCTGCATAAAGGATAAAGACCTCTTTCCACCGTAAATTACATTTGGCTGAATTAGTGTCAGCCCTAGTCATGTAGTGCCCAGAAAAGCATTTTTGGTGACAGATTTAGAAATAAAGCTGGGAAAACATGTATTAAACCTGTCCGGTCATAGCTACAGAACTAATGTCTTTGTGGTAATTGCAATCCTTAAAAATACATTATCTTTTTCAATGTTACTGCAGTGCGTGGTGGTATTGAAGAAAGCAATAATTTGTAAACAACCCTTGGCAGAGGGCACAGAACTTAATTTTGTTTAAATAAAGGAGACTAACATTAGAATTCATGTGCTGTATCAAGACTGGCAAGCAGTAGTAGCTGTTTTGATATATGCACTGGAGCATTCATGATTGCTTAAATATTAACTGTTCCATGAATATACAAATGTAATAGGGAAAAAGGAAGCCATGATTAAGGAAAATGTTCACTAAAAAAGTTGAATTATATGACTTTATTGGTAGTTTAGATGGTTTTATTCCATTGACTCAACCAGATCTCTTCACTGAGTTTCAGTATTTCTTTTCTTTTCAAGGACAGTTATACATGTGTATTGCGTGATGTTGCTATGTGTTAGGAATGTTTCCTTGACACAGAAGGATTAGGCAATTTTTTTTTTCCCCGAGTACAGGACCTGTTGATAAGTTTGCTGAACTTCATATGGCCATTCATGTAAATTCCAAAGGAAAGGAGAGATCCAAAAGGGCTTCCTTCAGATACTCTATAGATTTGAACTTTTCTCTCACATTTAAGTTTTAATATGCTTTAAAGATAGTCTTCCTTTAATGTGTGCAGAAACATTTCCTTTAGTGATATCCATGCTCCTTTGCTACTTCATTTCTTATACTCTTTAGGCAAAAATCAGTTTTTGTCTCAGACCAGTTTACACTCTGCAGCCATTCATGCAAGAAAGCCAGGTGTTCCTCCCACACATTCTTGCGTGTTTCCAGAAGCGAACCGTTTTCTTTTCTTTTTTTGAGATGGGGTTTTGCTCTTGCTGCCCAGGCTGGAGTGCAGTGGCAGGATCTCGGCTCACTGCAACCTCCACCTCCTGGGTTCAAGTGATTCTGCTGCCTCGGCCTCCCAAGTAGCCGGGATTACAGGCATGTGCCACCACACCTGGCTAATTTTGTACTTTTAGCAGAGACAGGGTTTCATCATGTTGGTCAGGCTGGTCTCAAACTCCTGACCTCAGATGATCCACCCGACTCGGCCTCCCCAACTGCTGAGGTTACAGGCGTGAGCCACCACGTCCTGTCAAGATAACTGTTTCCGGTGCCACTCCGCAATTGAGGTCAGGATTGCTCTGGGGCAAGGAGCCAAGGTCCACTGCTTTGTTCCTATATAATGTATGGTAACACATGAACCTAGCCCCATTCTCACTCTTGGTCTTCAACCCGAAACGAGTATGATGACAAATGAAATGCAGTATCAGCATATGCCAGTGCCATGGAGCAGGAATGAAGCTTCCTCCCTTGGCTCTCTTCTTTACATACACCCACCATAGTCTGATTTCGTACATGTAAACTGTTTGGCATAGAGGTCAAGCAAGGCATTAGGTTATTTAGATACAAGAACTTTTATGGCAAGCACTGAAACCTGATGTCTGCAACTTACAATTTCAGAATCTGATTCAAACTTCCTGAGTAAATATGTAAGCAACAATGCAGATTTGCTTGAGCAGGAGTTGGAAGGCATGAATAATCTGCTAGGTTATCTAGTCCGTCACTCTGATGATACATAGTAGATAAGACATACTATAGCAGCATTTAAGTATTTTTTCAATACAGTTTTAGGTGAAGGATGAAGGACACTGAAGAGCAATGTATCTGGAATCTTCACATCATGGAGGATACTGTTTGTGTCATCTACTTTTGGATAGGTAGCTGATAGATTATGATACCAACGAGTCTCATTTTTATGTGAATTAATCAAGAACACTGAGGGCAATACTGTCCTTCAGATGCCACAAATTGCTAGATAATTTCTCTCTTATTTTAAATTGGCACTAAGCATTGAAAACATTGACACTTCAACTTTTTATATGTAAAAGCAATTGTGAGAGGACCTAGGCAAGCTATAGACAATTGCTAAGCATCTTCTTGCCTGGAAATTTATTTGAAAATAGCCTAGTGTCTCCCTAGTGGCATGCATCAGAATCACCTAGAGGTGATATCAGAATTTTTTCCCCTAGTATGTTCAAACTCAAATTGCTGGACCATACCCTCAGAGTTTCTGATTTAGTTGATTTGGGGTTGGGCCCCCAAATTTGCATTTCTAACAAGTTCCCAGGTGATACTGATATTGCTGGTCCAGGGACCACAGATTGAGAACCAATGACGTAGCAAATGCTCATGAATTCTTGATTTTTCGTTCTTATTTCTTCCATTGAATGATCCCTTCAGGCCTAATTATGCTGAACTTATTCGGGACAATAATTAGAATAACTTTTGTCACTAACCTCACCATTTTCCAGCTGCTGGCTGTGCTGCCTCCTGTATTATCTGGTTATTATCCACAGTCAATATTTGGAATAAATTATTCGTTCACATTGCCTCTTCTTTCTGACTACCCATTCCTTTTAATTTTGAATCCTTTGCACTGTATTCAAACAGTGCTTGAAGGTCACCAAAGATTAACATCAAATCAACCCTAATTATTTTTGGCCTGTCTAAAGAATTTATTCATTCAACATTTGCTGAATAAAATTGATATAGTCCTCATTTTTAAGCAGTTCACAATCTGGTGGGTGAGACTAGTTGTGTACACAAAATTATATATTGTAGAATAAGTTCTATAATTAGAGTATATAGAAACCACTATTGGAGAACAAAAACAGAATTTAGTAGTTTTGTTTTGTTTTGTTTTGTTTTGTTTTGTTTTGAGACAGTCTTGCTCTGTCACCCAGGCTAGAGTGCAGTGGTGCAATCTCGGCTCACTGCAACCTCCACCTCCTGGGTTCAAGCAATTCTCCTGCCCCAGCCTCCTGAGTAGCTGGGATGACAGGCATGTGCCACCATGCCTGACTAATTTTTGTTTTGTTTTGTTTTTTAGTAGAGACGGGATTTCACCATGTTGGCCAGGCTGGTCTCGAACTCCTGACCTCAGGTGATCTGCCCACCTTGACCTCCCAAAGTGCTGGGATTAGAGGTGTGAACCACCACATTTGGCCCAGAATTTATTAATTCTATTCAGAGAAGTTGAAAAAGGTTTATTACTAGTAACTACCACTCTCCCTGAAAGATCCTTCCTTTCCACACACATGTCATCTTCCTCACCCATGACAGTTCAATCCAGTAAGTATATCTTAAATTCGAAGTGTGCATAAATTGCCATGTTTTGTTCTGGCACCAACACCTATTAAGTGTGGGAACTAGATCAAACAACTTATGAGCTATATCTTATCTATAAAAATGGCATATTCATAACTAAGTCACTGAATTGATTTTAGGATTTTTTAAAAAAAAGCACTTATGAAAGTGCTTGAGTTATAGGCACATGATACATAGGCAACAAATGTTGGTTCTCCTACCCCTTAAAAGAGGAGTAGGATATTATCGCCTGAGGAAGGAAGAACAGTGTGCTGAGGTCAGGAGGAACATAAGTAAATGGGTGGAAATCTTCATCCATTCGTGCAGTCAACAAATACAGATAGAGTGCCTATTGTGTGCTACCCACTTTTCTAGATGCTGAGTATATAAAAGTGAACAAAGCAGACAAGAAAGCTCTGTACTTGTATCCAGCGTAGCTGAAGTGAGTGTGGGAACTTGAGAGACGATAATAGCTAGAGATAAGATCACAGCGAGCCAGATAACAGAGGGATTTTTAGTTTATAGTGATGGGAAGCTAAGGTAGGCTCTCATCACTTCTTATCTGGATGATGATGGTGCCCATGATAATACGCTATCTTATTCAATTCTACAAACATGTCTATGAACACAGGTGCTTATCTAATGCTCATTTTATAGGTAAGATACCTGAGACATGGAGTATTCGTGTAACTTGCCCAAAGTCGTACAAGTAGTAAACAGTAGGGTCAAGGTTCAGACCTAGTTCTGTCTGAGTCCAAAATCTATGCTTAATAATTATTCTGATTAGAAATTTGAACTTTATTACATGAGTTGTGAAGAACCATTTGCTTTTTTTAAGGAAGGGAATGACATGATCATATATATGTTTAAGAACCATAATTAGGCTGAATCATATAGGATAAAATGAAGCAAAGAGAATGGAATGGTTGTGACCGTCTTCTCATAGTGTATCTTCACGTAGCTAACACTCTGTTTACAATTTGAGCTGCTATCCTTTTCCTAAAGCCAGTTTACTCTAGAGTTATTCCCCTCATTCTGGACATGATACAACATTCTTTTAATCATCGGGACTTAAAACTTTTGGAGTATTTGATTTTTCCCTTTCCCTCATCTTAATATTCACTGACTAAATCCTGTTTTTCCTTACAATCTCTCTTGAATTTGCCCTTTTTTTTTTCTTTTCTACACATACCCTAGTTATCATTTTATCAGTCCTTGACATTTGCCACCAAATTATTCTCCTATGTCGTTTCTTTTCTGTATAATTTTGTATTTTCTACTAAATTCTAAGCTTAAGGCCTCAAAAGTACCATGCATCATTTATCTCTTATCCCTAGTGTTCAGCACAGTCCTCAGCTCACAGTGGATTAATGAATGTACTTCTCCATTCATATTTGCTTTGCTCCTAACCTGCCTCCCCTAAAAAAATGTACGGTGCTCCATTTCCTGAGTGACAAATTATAACTTTATTCTGGCATTCACTTGCACCTAACTCTAGCAAATATGTGTTCTGGAAAAGTCTGGCCTTTGTAGTCAACTTCTATGTGTGTGGTGGGGTCATAAATACACACAGGTACACATACATATATATAAATAAGTATAGAATTAAATTTAGGAGTATTGCTCTATAGCCCACAAAAGTTGGAGTTCATGTAAAGAAGAATCTGCATTCTGAAACATTTATTGACTATCTAGTATTTTCTAACATCCTCCTAGGCACCATGGATTCAAAAATATTACCAAAGCAAAGTCTCTAGCCATGTAAGATCTCATATTGAGTGTGAGAGACTACTGTGTTGAAATGTTTACATTGAATGAAGATGGCCAAAAAAAGTTATTAATTGCTTCTAAAGTAAAGAAGTCTTCAGAAATGACGTGGAAGTTGAGTAGTCTTGAAATACGAGTAGTTATTTTCTTGGTGGATAAAAAGGAACAAAAAGGAAGGGAGTCTACACAGAGAGACCTGTTGGTGCAAAAGCACAGTGGCATGAAACTGCGTGGTACGTTTAAGCAGTTGTAATCAGGCAGACAGCAGCAGGAGGCAGGTTAGAAAGGTAGACAAGGGTCAGCTCAAGGAGGGTCTTGTATGCAAAATCAAGAACTTTGCTTTTCCAGCAGATGACAGGAGCCTTTGCAACGGATCTTTTGAATGGATTCTAATTACCATTGAGAAATTAAACATTTGTAGAATAACATCTATGCAGTTAGGTTAAATTAACTGCAGTTGTTTATTTGGAGAACAGGATGGGAATGAGAAGGGAACTTTCACTCTGTGAGAGGTTGTTATGTACAGCATAGTGACCAGTTATTTTCAGTTCCCACTGAGGACAAAGCAAGAAGAAATAGGCTTACATCTCAGCAGAAGGGAAAATTACCTACAGAAGGGGTCCTTCACAGAAAGATTGAATGTGACTGACGTAGGTCATTAAAATGTTGTCTGAGGCTCTCTGGCTGTGTGCTGGTTTCTGTGTACTCAAACAGCCCAATTTCAAAGACATGGCAAGATGGAAGAAATTTTCAAGCTTGAATGAGGATATTTGGAATAAAGAAATTTCTTTTGTGTCAATTAGTTATTGAGAAATTTTGCTATATACCTAACTAAATTTTGGAGATGTACTTGAACATATAAAATATATTTAGTATCTTTCATAATATAGCATTTGTATTTACTAGGAAAAAGAGATGATCAGAATTAGCTATAGAAATAGTGTCCTATTAAAGGTATTTTGTATTCATGTACCATTTTAGAAAGTTATTAAAGATTAGGTAGATAGAATTAAATTAAATTCAGTTATTAATCTTTATGTGGAACATTTAATATTGGTCAGATGATTACAATTAAAATTGCTATATATGGTTTATTAACTGATTGCACCTGATCAGTTGATACAGTGACTCACTCTGTCTTATTTTCATTATCATCTGATGATAACTCAGCTTATTAAAATAACATAAAATTTTTTTAGCTTTTTCAAATATTTCCCATTTCTAGAACTGCTGTTTGTGTTTTTATTGTTTGAAGATATATAAAAGAAGATTGTAGAGTGGCCATTTTGTTCATCTTTTTGCATCTTATAAAAATAAGTCATATATGTGTCTCTCCCTGCCTGTCATGGCTGGAGAGAGGAAAAACACATACAAGGATGCAAAAAGGCACTTTGCTTCTGGCTAGAGGAAACCTTGAAATGCATACAGTATAACCACCACTAAGACTTAGGCAATCTAGGCAACTATTAATTGGATATTTCATGTTAATGTAAAATTTTAACATGATTTCATATTAAACAGCTATCAAATGGAAATCAATTCTATTTCTTAGTAAACTAACTCAAACACTTTGGAAATGACTTGTACATACTCAGATTGTTCTACCCCAAGAGATGTATATATCCAACTAGTACACTTAGAAGAGCAAATTATTGGATAAATGTCTTTAACCGGTAGAATTGATGTTCTTCGTTGCCTTCTGTGCTGACATTGAACAACGCAATAGGGCCTGAGAGAGATACAATGGCTAATGTGTGAATGGCATAGACTTGGTAAGAGAGACTGAAGGCATGATAATATAAAGTAAATAAGCTTCAATAAGTAAAAAATATTTTCCATTATATTTAAATATTATATATATATATATTTTAAATAATTGATCTAATGTCTCTCACACATAGAGAAAGGTTTAAAAGACCACCCATTTGTTGTGATTTCCTGCCCGTTTGAACCATTAAAATGGTCTCTCAGTGTGAGGTTTTTTCTTAAAAAAAAAAAAATATTGCAATACATTAAGCAGCTTGTCTCCCAGACCAACTAAGATATTTCTCAACTTGACAAGACAGACATTTGGCCATGTTTGCCCATGCTTTGAAGGGAATATTCTGATTCTAAAAAAAAAATACATGCAGAGTCTCTCTAAAAGTCTTTATCATTTCATCAAAGATGCTAATACATTTAACTGATGTTACGCTTTATTTATCTTTTTAAAATGTAACCATTAACTCTCCTAAATTTTGTAACAAATTAGATTGTTAATGGACCAGATACTGAATATTTATTAATAAATACAATTTTTGAAAATTAAGCTCTTATAAGTATGCATGCCAAAAACTGAAATGTTTTTTAATACAAAACAATCTAACACATGTGACAAAGAAAAAAATATCACCCATAAAATTGACATATGAGCACAGTGCTATTTTTCTGTTTTTTTATTTCCTTTCCAGTGTTAGCCATGTGCATTTTATTGTAAACTATAGTGTACTTGTACAGTTTGATGTCCTAAAAAAGTAGGTGGGTTTTTGTTGTTTTGAATTGTGTTCTTTAAAAAAAAAAACTGTTTTTGTTGTAATCCCAGCACTTTGGGAGGCCGAGACGGGCGGATCACGAGGTCAGGAGATCGAGACCATCCTGGCTAACCCGGTGAAACCCCGTCTCTACTAAAAAGTACAAGAAACCAGCCGGGCGAGGTGGCAGGCGCCTGTAGTCCCAGCTACTCGGGAGGCTGAGGCAGGAGAATGGCGTAAACCCGGGAGGCGGAGCTTGTAGTGAGCTGAGATCTGGCCACTGCACTCCAGCCTGGGCGACAGAGCGAGACTCCGTCTCAAAAAAAAAAAAAAAAAAAAAAAACAAAACTGTTTTTGTCTCCAAAGAGTCCATAAAATACATAGGAATTTCCTTTCCTTTCGGAAGATGTACCTGCAATTTTTTCTAAGCACTTAATGTTTTCAGAATTTTAGGATTTAGGTAGTTAGTGAACTTCTAAGGAAAAAGAAAATGTTAATTTCCTTTTTATTTGGAATACCTGGCATACTCTTAAAAACAATGCACTTTGTAAACATATCACACAGTAGTCCCAGGTAAAGACCTCTCTTTAGGAATGTGAGCTTCCCATTGATTCCTCTACAGCTGCTATCCTTACTTAAGAAAAATTGCCCTTGAGGTTTGTGTTGCTTTTTGTTCTTACAGCTTATCCTTGAGTTGTGTCATTTCTACCTTAAACTACTTGTAAGTGTTCAGTGGATCAGCATGATAATGTAAAATTTTAAATATTTTTCCTATGTGGGATAAAGTAATCCCAGAAATTTTGAAATAAATCATTGTGACCTCGTGAACTATCAACATTATGCCTCCTGTGGCTGCTTGGTTGGTTGGAACCTTGAGACTAATATTTCTTCTAAGTTGTTTACATCATTGAGATGTAAATAGTTGCTAAAAACCTGTAGAACAAAACAGATCCAGTATGGGCCTGATTTATTAAATGCTATGTTTTTCTTTCTTAGTCACTAAAACAATAAGGATTAATTTACTCTGTAATTACCTAAATATCCTGTACAGCCTTTTTATAAACCTGTTTGTGAAAAATACTCATTTATTCTAAACAGAGTAATCCTTAAAGCTAAAAACTCCAAATCAGTATGAACATCAGTGGACAAAGCCATCATCTAAGGATTATAGAATTAAAACATCCAAAAGAATGAGAAAACTTGATACTTTATGCCGTATTTATGCCGTGTTTCTAAGTAAATCCTTGATTTTATTTGCAGCTTAGTCTAGTATGAGAATTATATTAAAGCACTAGATTTTCTTTTTTTGTGTGTCCTATGCTTTAAAGATTTTTACCATTCTAACTGTGGCATCTCTTTTGTTGTGTGTCTGAAAAGGAAATACAATATGTAAGCAAATAAAATTTTTCATATTATCAGGATTGTATGGTGAGATTTTTTTTAATAAATCAGGATAAGCACAACCTTGAGAATTCTTTTCTGATGGTCCATGCAAGTAAAGGAGGGTAAAATGTGCTTGTTCCTTTACATTAATTTACATCAACAATGGCTAGAAATAAATATAATCTCACAAATGAATATAACTTTTAAGAACATATTTTTATAATAAAGCAAAGAACAGAATGATGATAAAATAAGCACACGGTAATTTGGGCTATTATCAATACTTAAATGAATGTTCTTCTCTCCTGAAAAGAATAGTTCATTTTGCCACAATAATTTAGACATTTTTGAAAATACAGATTAAGGTTTAATTTGGCACTTTTATTGGTCATCTTACTTGCTTTTAAAATATGGAGCTCCTTTTAAAATCTAGAGCACCACTACTAGACCACATTAAGAACCTACCCCAAAGTTTTAAAAAAATTTTAAATGGGTTATAATAAATTCATTTGTTTAAAAAAGTATATATTTACTAAAAAATTACTAAAAAATGTGTTATTGTTTTCTTCCAGATCAGGGATACTAAATCAGTGGATCAAAAAACAACCCTTATGCATTTTATTGCCGACATTTGTGAGGAAAATTACCGAGATATCCTAAAATTTCCTGAAGAACTGGAACATGTAGAAAGTGCAAGCAAAGGTAATTGATTTATAACTGCTTTGAGATTATTTCTTGCCTATGTGGTTTAAATGGAAAGATTAAAGAATCTGTAAACATTATTCATAAAAGTATTTTTTGCTTGTTTACTGATATAAGAAAAGCTGGAAAATAGTTTCCATTAGCTTATATTTGACAGCATACTACATTTTAATAACCTATTTTGTCTTACATCTTTTTTTTTAACCACTGCTACGTTATTAAAGCTTTCATTTCTCTGATCAGATAATATGTTTGTACTTCCATTTGATAAACATTTAAGTGGATATTGTTGGCAAAGGAACCGTACTATAGGGCTCTTGGTTATATGAAAATGATTGTGAGAGTTTTTGGTTGAGTGTGCTTAAAAATATAGTAAATGAGAAAAATGTGTGTATATGTACATACACACAAATGTGTTATAAAATAAGGATGCATGTGAGAAATGCTGCAGGAAGAGATAATGTCCTGTAGTTGAGATGAGGAGGAAAGTACTTTTGAATGGGTAGATAAGAGAAGGCTTCATGGAAGAGGTCAAAGGTGAAATACGAGGTTAGGGTTTTACAGACATGGAAAAGAGGTTTGCTTTCCAGAGAGAAAACGAGCAGTAAGCTAGGTATCTCTGAGACTTCAGTGTCAGGCTAAGGAGTCTAGTCTTGATGTGGTAAGCAGTACAGCATCATTGAAGGGCTAGAATGGACAAGCCATGGCTCCTGTGAGGAACAGGATGTGGGAAATAAAAATGTCTCTGAGATTTTAATTCAGGGTAAATAGCTTTGTCAGTAAGTATTATCTACTTTTGCAAGAGGTTGAAAAGTGAAAGAAAAGAAGATCAAGGAAACATTTGCTGAAGGTGAGATTATGTGCATGAAGAAGTGCATTTTCCCTCTTAGATAAGAGAAGTACACCATAAATCTTATACTTGAAATTGCACTGAAGTAATTTCATTCTGTAACTCTGAGGACTTTTGGTAAGGACTTCATATATGTTACTCAAGTTTATTACAAACTATATAAACCTGTTAGTTTCCTTTTAAGTTAAAAATAGTGAATCTATAAAACCCAGAATATTCTTTGAATAACATTGGGCATTGGTCATCTCAGTCGGTCGGGTATTGTCAATCAAATCCTCAACATATTTCTTTAATTTTACCGAGTTTGTGTCAGTTTGTGGTCCAAGGAGCAAAATAATACAAGAAGACAAACTATGATTATATTGTATTATTTATTTTCTTTCACTGTTTTCAAAAAATGATGTATGATGGAAAGTTACACAAATTACAACTGTAATGGCAACTTTCTGGTAATAGCTCTTCTAAAGAATTTATCTTTGGATTTAAAAATACAGCTTCCTGACTAGAAGCATATTTACTAACAGGTAGCTTAATGTGGAATAATAACATTTTAAACATTTGTATTGTAATTTGAAATATATATATAGCACAAAAAAGACCAGTTCTTAAATCAGCTCATTTTATTTCTATTAATACTTTTTGATTGCCTTCTACCAGAATTTTTTTTTTCTAAATTTTCTTTGTTCAATATGTATAATGAATTTTTACATTTTGGAAAGAAGTAGATATCAATAATATATCTATATATACCCACACAGTACTACACATGAAAATATATATATTTATAGATAATATATTTACTATACTTAAATAAATATATACCACACACTCAATCAACAGGTATTTATATATACCTCAATCAGCAGTTATAGATATGTTATATATAACCATAGGTATTTACATGTGATCCAGCAGTTCTACTACTAGGCATTTATCCAAAGAAAAAGAAATCAGTATATCAAAGGGATACCTGTACCCCATGTTTATTGCAACACTGTTCACAGTAGGTAAGATATGAAATCAGCCTAGATGTCTATCAGTAGATTAATGGATAAAGAAAATGTGGTATATATACACAATGGAATGCTATTCATCTGTAAAAAAGAAATAAATTCTCTCATTTGAAGTAACATGGATGGAACTGGAGGTAATTAAGTGAAATAAGCCAGGCACAGATAGACACATATTGCATGTTCTTACTCATATTGCAGGAGCTAAGAAGGTTGGTCTCATAGAGATAGAGAGTAGATTGGTAGTTACCACAGGCTGGGAAAGGTGAAGGGTAGGTGGATGAAGAGTGGTTGGTTAATGTGTACGAACATACAGTTAGGTGGAAGGAATAGGTTCTGACCTGGTGCAGTGGCTCACACCTGTAATTTCAGCTAATTGGGAGGCTGAGGTGGGAAGAACACTTGAGGCCAGGAGTTTGAGACCAGCCTGGGCAGCATAGTGAGACCACCCCCATCAAAGAATTTGAAAAATTAGCTGATTTCATGCTACTTGCAGAGGTTGAGGCAAGAGCATTCCTTTAGGCTACAGTAAGCTATGATTACACCACTGCACTCTAGCCTGGGCGACAGAGCAAGACCCTGTCTCTTAAAAAAAATTAAAGAAAATAGTATGCCCTAATATTTGATAGCAGAATAGATTGAATGTAGGTAGGAATGATATATTATATATTTCAGCATAGCTAGAAGAGAAGATTTGAAATATTCCCAACACAAAGAAATGATAAATGTTCAAGGTGAGGGATATCCTAAACACCCCAAGTTAGTCATTACACTTTCTATGCATGTAGCAATATATCACATGTACTCCATAAGTATAAGTATGTACAAATATTATGTATCAATAAAAAACTTTTAAAAAGTATTGCTATTTAACTATATATGTGTATATAGTGTATATATACATATATGTTTTATATAGTTATGTAGTGAGACATTCAGTAATATTGTACACTTTAGCCACTACTGCTACTGACAAAAGTAGATTGTAGAGCCCAGCCTTTTGAGTTAGACACTATAAATTTCTTTTTTTCTTTTTCTTTTTTTTTTTTTTTTTTTTTTTTTTTGAGACAAAGTCTTGCTCTTTTGCCCAGGCTGGAGTACAGTGGCACGATCTCAGCTCACTGCAACCTCCTCCTCCTGGGCTCAAGCAGTTCTCCTGCCTCAGCCTCCCAAGTAGCGGGGATTACAGGCACATGCCACCATGCTCAGCTAGTTTTTGAACTTTTTTTGTAGAGACAGGGTTTCACCATGTTGGCCAGGCTGTTCTTCAACTCTTCAGCTCCTGACCTTGTGATCCACCCACCTCGGCCTCCCAAAGTGGTGGGATTACAGGCGTGACCCACCACGCCAGGCCTGACACTATAACTTTCTAATCCTAGCTCTACTACCTATTAGTTCTGTAACTTGAGCAAATAATTTTAACTTCTAAGATTTTGTTTACTCATCTGTAAAATGAGAATAATTACAGTGAGATTAAATTAGTTAACATAGGCATTGCATCCAGTAAAATGGTATAGTTTACAGTATACGCTTGGCACTTAGTAAGTATGCAGCTGTTGCTGGACCATTATCTTTAGTAGTAGTAGTAGTAGTAGTAGTAGTAGTAGTAGTAGTAGTAGTAGTATTGATATACCACTAAGGATATTATAGTTGTTTCTTTTGTCTTATTAGAAGGGAACAATCATAAAGATATCTTATAGTTCCTCCAGTCTCAGTAATTATGTATCGTATTCAATTCTATTTGTTTGTTTCCTATTCCTGGGCTTTTGGTAAATCCTTTCATATATTTTTTCTTTATTTTATTTTTCATTTTTATTTTTTGTAATATCACCAACTTCCTTTTTCCAATCCATTTCAAGAGCAAAATCTCTCTGCTCTATTTTGATTATTCCTGCTTTTGTGCATTCTTCCTGCCAGTGTATTCAAAAGACTGTTGCCAAAAATCCTCTTCCTATCTCACTGTTTGGGCAATAGCAATCCCTATTCTCAAATTATTTTGACTAGTTATTTTTCTTTCCCTATGAAATTCAGACTGAGAATTCTCAACTCAAAAAGATCTTAAGCACATTCTGCCTGCTTGCATTCCTCTTTCATTTCTCCTAGTTCTCATTTCAGTATACCCAGACATACAGTCTCTTGAGCCATTTTTATTCCTTTATAATAATCCTGTCTCTGTGTACGATTTCATACTGCATCCCCTGCCTGGAAATTTCACCTGCCCTGTACTCTAAGACAACTGACTGTCATTTGTCAAATCTCTGTTCAGAATCTATTTCCTTTTTTTTTTTTTTTTTTTTAACTAAAGCCTTAGGAGAAAATACTTTTTGTATTTCGTCTGCAGGAAGAAACAAAGCATTGTAAAAGGTCAAGCCAATTACCTCTTATTCATATTTAAATACTTTTCCTTGGTATTTGAGTCTAACTTGTCTTGTTTACTTAATGTACATTTCAGCCCTGTTTGAATCACTTTCTATCACATTCAGGACTGCGTATAACATGGCAAAAAAACAAAAATAGGTCAACACTATATAATTCATTTTATTTGATGAAGGACTGTCTCCTTGTAAAGTGATCCCCTTCTCTTCAAAAACAAAAACAAAAGAGTGCCTTTTTATTTTAAACTGGAGTGATACAGATAAGAAAAAACTAATTCAGTTAATGAATTATATAGCTAATATTAAAAGAACATCTTGATTACTACCAATATCTTTTTCCATATTTTTGTGTTATTAGAACACATATACCTACTTTAATAGAGTTAGATCTTTTCTGTGTGGTATAGCAAATACCAAATTTATTTTACTTCAGTACTACAATTACAGGCATCAACATTATTGGCAAAAGGGAAAAAAATCACATTGATGTGAAAGGCAAACAAAAAGAAGTATGTGGGTTCCATGGAAAAAAATATATCATAATTACGTTTATTCCTTGTAAAGCTAAGCTGCTAAAATTGTGTGCTTCTTGGAAGGTGCAAAACTATGGTATAAACTTGGCATATTTTTCTAGACCTCTGTAGCTCAAAGATATTGGGGAAAAAACACATCATTTTTACATTAAAACAGATATATATTATGGAGTAGAATTCAAAATCCACATTAATTTTTAAAATAAAGCAGATGACTTCAAAGACATTTCCCACTTGTAGCAGATCCCTACGGGAGTATTTTCAGTCTTCTCTTCCATTAGGGGTACTTTGGTGGGAAAAGTTTATGAAGCATTGCCTGAAGAATTAGAGAGCAGTTTTGTTTTGGGTTAAGTTTACTTATTTGTTTATTTAGTTTGTTATTAGTTAGTTAGTGACTGTTGCAGGGAAAAGGGAGGAAAGTAGGCAAGGTGAGGGAAGAGAATATATCACTTCCTTTTAAACATTCTCATAGGCCTTATGAAGTTCAGAAGCAAATTGTATAATGTAACTTCATTACCAGTAAAGTTAATAAAATAACATTGCTCTTGTCATTTTATTCTTGGTTAAATTATAAATCTGCGGGTCAATTCATTCAAGATTGGCATACCAATTAGTCTTTAGAGAAAGAAAATGGTTGTTACAGAGATTCTGATGCCTTTAAAACATTGAATATATATATACATATTTTTTTTTTTTGGTGAACGACAATTATCTTTTCCCCAATGATTAATTTTAAAGTTTATAGATACGTATCTTTATGTACATATGTAAACTTATGTCTAATAGATATATATTGTATAAAACATTGCTGGTTTACTAGACATATTTGATAAGTCTTTTTTTCTCCCTGTGGCTATCACTTTAATTTTCAGCTTTGAGGATTTTTTTACTGTTTGATTTAAAACCACCCCTGTTTTATAGGTTGACTCCAGGTATTAAACCAAACAGTTAGTAAAGTTCAATTAAAACTATTCCATTCAAAAGGAGGAAATTATATTAATGTATTTGAAGGTATTATTTATCCTGAGGTTTGCATAAATCCAAAATGGGTTTCACTTCAGTTAAATTGATGCCAACCTACAAGATAAAAGCTAGTTAAGTTTCCTCTGAACAGTGTTAACGTTTTTATGAGTTAAATAAATTATTTTATTTTTAACAATCAACTATACCTTTTGATATCTGCCATGTTTCCATGTCACATTAGTTACCGATTAGCTGTTTATCCACTCTGACTTCTTCACGGGATTAATAACAATGAAAGTTCTGATTAAAGGCAGTGTTACAGGGGAAAGGCTATGGATTTATTCCATAGTAGTATTTCTTTTTTATATAAAAGAAAAAAGTAAAATAATAGCAAAGTTAAAAAGTTTGAGGGGAAGAAACATAAAAGACAAAACATTTTCAGAAACTCCACAGCTGGTTGAAGCTTTAGAGATTATCTGGTGCCTGCTAAAAGGGACCCAAGGTGACATTTCATCCAAAGCTATTTTGCAGTTGAAGAAACTGAGATGCAGAATGATGAAGGACTTCCCACGATCACATAGCTGGGCGGTAGAGTCCATGTACATTTGGAGACCTTGTCTAGAGTTATTACGTATATTTCATCCACTTTTTTACTTCCTTTGTGGTCAAAAATATGCAACAAAGACTCATGCTCACATACTGGAAAACATATAGAAAGTCGATGCTGACCAAATAAAAAATTTACTGGAAGTATAAATGCTACTTTCTCTGAAGTTGTCCATAATCTCTCTAGCTCCATTTTGACAGAATTAACCACTCCTTTCTCTGTGTCACAGCAGCCCTTTAGCCTTATTGGTAATAGAGCACATACCACATTTGCACTTTTTATGTAATTATTTGCTTCTGTCTGTACCTCCTATTGGGTTTCTTAGTGACAAGGACTGTATTCTATTTGTCCTTACAGTCTCGGTGCTATCATAGCACCTCAGTCAGAGGGGCCCAATCTATGGCCATACCAACCTGAATGCACCTGATATTGGAAGCTAAACAGGGTCCTGCCTGGTCAATTCTTGGAAGGGAGATAGAAGTTGCTCAATAAGTACTTATTAAATTGAGTTAATTGCATATCATTTTAGTAGAGCAGGCATATTTCAAAATAAGACATTGTGGAAAGTTGACAAATAGAGAGTAACAGTCTGAAAATTACTGTTCACTGTAAATTCGAGAGGAGAAACAAGGTAAATTAGAATAAGGAGGACACCGGTATTTAACAATATTTCCTAGTCCACACTTTGCTTCTTCAAGGGAAATGGTGAAATTGGAAACAACTGATTTAATAATAGAAAGGACCTAAACTTATGGACGCCGCCAAACCACAAAGGTTTATGGTGAACAGTAAGGACCAAGTCATAGGACCTAATGAGAGTGACTGCCTCAATGTAAAATGTAACTAACTGCTGAAACAACTATGCTTTAATACCTGAAAAAAAATTTTCATATTGTCTACTATTAGTTTTGCTGAAAAATCTTTGAGATTTTTAAATAATCTATTAAACAAAAACTGTGGAGAAAATCCTGTTTTTAGAGCATTTAACTTTTACTTATAGTGACTTATAGGACCTAAGATGCAAGAAAGTATTCAACTAAGGTTTCCTAACAGATTTAAACTTTGAGTTATAATCTAACTTTTTAGAAACACGAAATGATAATATACCAGTGTGACAAAATGTCAGTAGAATTGACCTTACTTAAATCTTAGCAGCCTGAGTAAAACTGAGTATACATATTACTACATTATTTTAATAAAAATGTTAACTTGTTTGTTCAGCTTTCTTTGGATTTTTTTCATATATAGGATTTCAAGTAACTTAAACAATTTTTGCTGACCAAATTGTACTCTATCAATAGCAACACCATAAATATGTTATAAAATTCAAGGGAACATTATTAAATGTCAGGGAATCAAATACGTATTTATCTACATAAATTTTCCAGTTTGTAAGACTTCTTTCTTCCTCACTCTCACCAAGTCACTCCTAATTTTTCTAAACAAATGAGTGTCTTTAAAATAAGGGAAAAAAATAAGAGGTCCAAAACAGTCACAGAAATATTTTTTGTTATTATTTCTATTTTTGGTAAGAACACTTAACATGAGATCTACCCTCTTAAATTTTTAAGTGTATATTACATTATTATTGACTATAGTTACAATGTTGTACAGCAAATCTCTAGAGCTTATTCATCAGTTAAGGAAGATGAATAAGCTCAGGCAAATGTATTTTTAATGTGAAATGTCGAAAGGACTTAGGAAAGAAAGTCATGTTTTCTTCTTGCTGTTCAGTAATCTAGTCATTACCAAACAATGTTTTCAATGCATAACATATAAACGTTTCCTAATTCATTTTCATTTCTAGAGGAAACTAGTGGGTGAAAACATTAATATCTTCAGGTAGCAGTGAAAGTAGGCAGAGATCATGGCCGTTTGGATTTGAGTGAATTCTTTCAACACAAATCAATGATTTTATAGACATATATAGGTATTTGCTTTTGCATCTCAAAATCTATTTTTGCTAGGGAACTGTATACATAGCTCATCTGTCTTACCCTCCTTGTCTCAGAGCCCAGGCTTCTGTGCCTTTTCCAATCTGAAAAGCCTCCTCCTTGTCTGTGTCCTTTTGTGCCTCATGTATGTTTTTAAAGGCTCACTTTAAATTCCACCACTCTATAAAAAGCTTCCCCAACTATCTTACCTTTCACTAGTTTCCCAGTTTCCTCCATAATACTTTGAACCTTTTAGCTGATCCTGTACTCTCTTGCACTACAGTATAAAGGTTTCTGTATTTATGGCTGCATACTGGCATGATGCTTTCTCAATTATGTATGATATCATTAGTCTGCTTTTTCAGTACAAAAATCTGTGTCACAGTGTTACAGACAAAATCTATAACACGGTGTTGGCATAGTAAATTCAGCTCAGTAAGTGCTTATTAAACATCAACCTAATCCTTGTTGCTTTCTTTATTCAACCCTACAGTGAAATTTTCTGGGTGCTTGGAGTAACTAAAATATATTTGCAGATATTTCATTTCAACTTCTTACCCATTAAACAAGTAGAAAACCAGGTCTTCAAAAATATATTCTTTAGAAGTGATTGTTTAGGGCAAAAGTAATCTATGATGTTAGAAATCATTATAATAGTTACTCTTAGGGTAGGTTCATGATTGGAATGGAATATGTAAAGGCTTCTGGGGTGTTGGTCATGTTCTGTTTCTTAATCTTGACGCTAGTTACATGGGTGTGTTTAGTTTCTGCAGATTCATTCACTTGGCCACTTATATGCACTTTTCTTAATATATGTTTCACTTCAACAAAGCGGTTTTTAGAAGCCAGTCATTCAAATTTTTAATGTGTGTAATATGAATAGTGAGGATGGTACTACATTTTAATTCAGAAGGTCCTCTTGCTTTTACCCATGCTTAGTTACAGTGATCACATGCATTGTGTAAGCGTAAATAGGCAGCTGCTGTCAGAGTTGATCTGATGTTATTCTAAATAATTATTGTTAAGAAGTTGTATGTCTCCTAAAGATTTTATCCAAACACCGTTTTTTTAGTCTAAGAGTGGATGGGTGTACTTCATTTTTAAAAAGAAGAAAGAAAAAGAGCCACCAACCACAGTATGTACCACATGAAGATCATGGTAATCTATATAATACTTGTCAATATTATGCTGTCTTATATGTCATTGAATCCTTGGCACATACTGAGCTAAAATATTCACCAATAACCTGTCACTGCTGTCATTTTTATTATTTTATCTTTGCTCAATGTCGATAAAAAGAATATACGGGAATATTAGTCAGCTTTAGCTCATTGTGGATTCAAGCTTGTTAGTTAAAAAGTGAATCTTCATATTTCAAATGTTCTAATTTGATTGACTCCTGAAGTAAAACACAGGGACATACTTGATACAAGAGGTTAAAGCACTGATATTGAGTAGCATTGTCAACGGAGGAGATGTGAGAGTAAGGGAAGAGGGAAGAAAGACAAATGAAGAAAGAACTAGCTTTCTGCTGCTGCAGCAGAATCATAAGAAAAGCTGGATCATGCCCTGAATGGAGACTCCCTTGTAGCACTATGGAAATAGGTGGAATCCAGGAGTCAACTTGGTTACCATTATTGTAGTTTTCATCACCACCAATCCCTCTGATATATTCATCAATAGGGATGAGCCTGCTTAAGAGATGTAGGGCTTAGGGATTGGGGAGGTTACCAAACAGTATCAGAGCTACCTGAGCAACACACCCATTTTCCACTTTTTACACGTTTTGAGTGTAACTTGAACACAACCAAGTCATGGGCAGTACCGTTGCTGTTGTGATTTCTTGAAATTAACTGGCATCTTTTGCTGAAATTTGTATTCTGCAAGTTGATGAGACAAATTTAGCAAATATAACATTTCCTTGTGCCAAAGTTATATGACTCAAACTCCTTAACAGTATTTTCATGTAAAACGATCAGAAGGGAGGTGGCAGTCTTAGCCAGTTTTGCATTGCCATAATAAAATACCACAGATTAGGTAATTTCTAAGGAAAAGAAATTTATGTCTTACAGTTCTGGAGGCTGGGAAGTCCAATATCAAGGTGCTAGTACCTAGCAAGTGCCTTCTTGCTCTGTCATCCCATGGCGGAAGGGTGGAGGGGTGAAGGGTCAATGAGCGTGCATGAGAGAGAAGCAAGAGAGAGTACAACTCACTTTTATAACAAATCTAATCCTGTGATAACAAATCCACTCCTGTGATAACCATATTAATCCATTTATGAGGGCACAGTCCTCATGACATAATCACCTCTTAAAGGCCCTGTTTCTCAATACCTTCACACTAGGGATTAATTTTCCAACACATGAACTTTGGGAGACACATTCAAACAACAGCAGTGGCATTTTAATTTTAAGATTCATTGAAGTAGTGAGGAGAAAACCCTGACTTCTACTGGAAACTGGTAGCTCTGTGGCAAAGGATTCTGGTATAGTTGTATCTGAAAGACGTATTCACTAGAAATAATATGTCCAGGGATGAGAATCAGGACACACACATTTGAGTTCCAACTTTGTCACCAGCTACTTTTTTGGACATAGTTTGGCCATATAACCTCTCAGTGCCTATTTCCTCATTTGTACAAAAATTTTCTTAATTTGAAAAATAGCAATGGTAATATCTAGGCTACTTATCCCTCAAGGTGGTTATGCAAGTAAAATTAGATATTCAATATGAAAATGCCTTATGAAAAAGGTGTTGCATATAAATATTCAAGCTAGTATGAGGATATTAATTCTAGTTGATTTTGATTAGATTTTGTTTATTCAGTCCAGTTTAAAAAATGAAGGTCAGAATTCACGAGTTAAAATATAAAGCTTTCTGAAATAATGTATGATTTTATTAATTTTAGTTTCTCTACATATTCTTTCACTCTTTTCCATTTTGGTCACTTTTAAAAATAAGACTCTAAAAACATAATCATGAAGGCTTATGTTATTTTGAATGACATCTCTAAGCTTTCATGGAGAAATCATTGTCCCCCATTTAAGGGTGGATCATAAAAATTTCCAGTATCCTATTTTGTTAGGATATCTTTTTCCTTAGCATGTATAAACATGGAAGAAAAGATAAAGTATATAGTATTTATTTGATTAGTCTAAGTAATTGATAGTAAAAGTTTAGGGGAAAATAAAAAAGGTATGAATATAAAAGATTTTTATAATAACTAATAAAAATGATGTTAAAACAAGTAGAAAGCCAGGTCTTCAAAAACATTGTCTTTTATGTGCATTTTAAAGGAGTAGATTCTGCTTGAATTTGTAGCAGAAAACCTGAAGGTAATGTTTATGCTAGGTACTGTTTCTTAATTACACATTTGCTGATACCTAATAGTGATTATAGTAACCACTACCATTTATAAAGGGCTAAGTGCCAGGCATTATATTAAGCATGGTTTTATAGAAAAGGAGATTGAGGCTCAGAAAAGTGAAGTAAAGTGCACAAGATCACACAATTAATAAGAGCAAATATTTTTTTCTACTTCCATATCTCTTGTTCTTTCCACTATAACATGGACAATAATATCAAAAACATAATTCAAAAGGATATAAAATATGAAAATTTTAGTTATAAATTTAATATAAACTGATAAAGCAGTATAAACCTTGGTAATGTCTATATTTTAATGGGAAGGTTAATTATTGTAATTAGAAATATCTAATCACATCATATAAACACTGCTTTGTTCTAAAACTTCAGTAAACTCTTAAATATATTAAAGTGCTATCTTTAGAATTTAGGGTTTTACTCAATTCATTTTTCCTTCTACATGTCCACAGAGAATAGTAACATACACTATGATGAGGACAAAGAATAATCATCTCTGTTGCACACCCTTTTTAAGGGGCGTGGTCATCAACTTAACCACATCTTTATTTAACTCTATTCACATGAGGAACTGCAGCTGCTAAATTGTTCATTTGTATCCTTTGGTTTAAATGTGTCCGTTTTCTTCAGTTATCTATTCTCTGGAAGTAAGTGTATGCTTTAAATTAATCTGTGCACTTATTCATGTATCTTTTACCGTTAGAAACCACACTGAATAGATGTTCTTCGGAGGAAAATGAATTGTTGATATCTCAACTTACTCAGAAATTCAGTAAAAATGATTCTTAACTTTTAAATGGGAAAATGGCACATGGATAGAACATTTTCGTAGGAAAAACATTCCAAAAGTATTTAGCCTCACCAGTAATGGAAGAAGTGCACATAAAACAATAAAATATAAGTTTCAGCTATCAATTTGGTGTAGGTTAAAAAAATCAAACTATATTGTATCCTCAGCAGTAGTACAGGTGGTATAGGTGAGATACTTATGTATTATTTGCTTCTTTACATAAATTCTTGATTATCACAAAATCCCATACATAGCTATTTGGAGATTAACATGTGAAATAGTCCGGGTGCGGTGGCTCACGCCTGTAATCCCAGCACTTTGGGAGGCTGAGGCGGGTGGATCATGAGGTCAGGAGTTCAAGACCAGCCTGACCAACATGGTGAAACCCCGTCTCTATGAAAAATACAAAAATTAGCCAGGTGTGGTGGCACCCACCTGTAATCCCAGCTACTCAGGAGGCTGAGGCAGGAGAATCACTTGAACCCAGGAGGCAGAGGTTGCAGTGAGCTGAGATCGCACTTCTGTACTCCAGTCTGGGCGACAGAGCAAGACTCCGTCTTAAAAAAGAAAAAAAAAAATGTGGAATGTTATACAGTGTTCTGGGATTTAGAGGACCTAGAAGTATACAAAGATTTATCGCCTTGAAATTTGTATGTTTTTGAATGTATATTATTATTTTTATTATTTACCTTGTGAATCTTTGCTACAATAACTTGTAGTCAGAAGTCTGAGAATATTGACATCCTTATGAAAAATGCGTTGAAGGAAACAGACACCATTTTTGCAGCTTTGAGACTCTACTATGTGCGTCTCACCATACGTTTTAGTAATAAAAGTCTCTTAAACACACTCAAAATACCTACTTGTAACTAGCAGCTTTTTTTTTAAAGAAGGAAGACTGATGTATATGGCTGTAGTTTGATAATATTTGCATGCACTGAAATATAATTATTCTGAAGGGAATTAAAACAGGCAGGTGATTTCAGGAAGTGGATAGAGTTTAAACATGGGGCAGATCAAATGCATAGGAAACAAGTGGTTTGTGGTAATGATGGGTGTAACATCTTTCAAGGCCTGACACCATTGACATGTGGCGGTGAGCAGCACATCTCTGACACTTTTGCACGGTTAGCAATGATGTTAGACAGCAGTTCTTCCTGAAATAAGTGAGCCAAATGCCCGTCCAGCTAATTGGTTTACTTGGGAAATGCTATTTACCAACATAAAGCCTAGAAAAGTAGAATTTCAGTATGTACCTTATAAACTCCATCTGCATGTAGATAACCAACTAATTTTGAGTTACAGTTGGTCCAGTACCAGAAGTATTGTATGGTTTATATGAAAGGACTCTACCGAATTCATCACTGATATTTAAATTTTTCTCTATGGTTGTTTTAAAAAAGTAGCAAGGCAGGTTACAGAATTCTGCATATTGACAGATCTTTAATAAATAAACTTTAATAAAGAATCAATAATTGGCATAGAATTAACCTCCAGAAAGAAACATATTGCTTAGCCTTAAAAGAAATATTTGAAAAAATGATTTACGGATACAATTTTAACTCTTTCATTGTGCTGTCAAACCTTATTTTGTAATTAAAATCCTCCATGATCTGGAATCTCCCTTTTATTAACAGTAGCAAAGGAGCCATAGCAGTGAGACTAGAAAGGAGAGAAAAGATTCCGGAAAATGTGAGACTTAAATATGTATTGCATTGTGACATGAGTAGTGGATGAGGGAACCACAGAGGGGGAGAAAAATTGCAAGAACAAGAGTAATATTTGTGTGCAGCTATCCCACCTATGCAATATATGTGATAATTTGAAATTACCTATATCTTTTTTTTTTAACTACACATGATTCCCTGAGTAGATTTCATTTCTGGTATCAGCAGTGTCATACTATGAACGTTCAAAAGTAAAAGTTTTAGAATAAGCTGTAATTTCAGATCCAGTAATCTCAATTAAATTTGGAAGAAAGTGGCAGAGGTATTTGAACCAGAGCAACTCTATTTTGAATGAGGGCTAGGAAAATAAGGCTGAGACTTGCTGGGCTGCATTCCCAGAAAGGAAGGTATCCCTCACCTCTAGACATTTACGGTTAAGAGAACAAATTAATAATGTTTACTAAACAGACCCAGACTTGGGAGTGTCCAGATATCCTGATATCTGGAGAACAAAGACATTCCTAATTTTGCTTTTAAGATAATATCAATTCTTGCAAAATATAGTAATTAAGAAAGTTAATCCTTTATCACAAACTCTTGTAGCAAAGCACATCTCCCCATATATATAAGCATTGTACCTAGATGCATTCCTCCTTTTACTTTCGGGAACGTCCTACTCTTGTCTATGGAGTAGCTGTGCTTTCACCACTTTACTTTCTTGATAACCTTGCTTTTACTTTGCACTGCAGACTCAGCTTTAATTCTTTCTTGCACAAGATCCAAGAACCCTCTTTTGGGGTCTGCATTGGGACCCCTTTCCTGGAACAGAAGTACATAGAAAGGAAGTGTTTATTTTGCCGTCTAGATTTCAAAACAAAGTGTCTAGCAGAATCAAGCCATTAGCATATTTGTATTTTGTGTTCTGTCTGTATTTCTGCTCTCAAAACTAATTATGTCATTTGATGTAGTTAGCACAGAAAAGTATATGCTGAGCCTTGCTATGATGTTAAATGCTTGTGGAGTTCAAATATTTTGTAAAATACGATTTACCTTTCTATGGATATTAATCAGGGTAGAATTATCTCTCTCTAAATACAGTCTTGTCTGAAATAAAATCCCAGTCAGTTTATTATATATCAAAAGAAGTAACCAGTTTTTTTGCTTGCTTCTCTAAGAACCATAATCAGTTAATCATCTTCATTCTGTTGCCTTAGTCTGGTCTTCTGTGATCTTAAAAAATGGGAAATGATGGTGATTAATGAAGCTATTTGGATGATGATATTTAAGATGATAATTGCATTTAAATGTTATATTGTTTAAATTATATGCAAATATCTGAGATCAAAGGAAACATAAAAAGCTCTATTGTCCCATAAGTAATTTCCAAATTCTGCTAGAAACAGTTAATATGTTTGATCAGTTCTATTTACTTGTTCAGATTCTTGAATTCTGTTTGTGCAAACGGGACTTGAGGGGAGTATGTACAGACAGAGCAGTATTTCTGTGATTCCTCGGCAGTGTTCTCTTCAACAGTGCTTATTGCCAGCTATCGAAATGTGCAGTGTGTGTGTGACTAAGAGTGGATGAGTACTGTAACACCTTAATTACAAAATAAATAGTGACTGTCACTGTTGCTTTTTGTAGAGCTTTCTGACTCAAGTGCTTGGTTTCCTCAGATTTTTTTATTATTCGCATGAAAGAAAAAAGAAATCACTCCTTTGACATTCGATGGAGGGAAAAGGAAGAGCTAATTAAACTATTGTGGAACATTATTATCCTCTTTAGTTTTACACTGACAATTCTAATGCAGAGTCACTTTAACTGGCTTTGCAAATCAGAATTTGCTGGGCCCTTTATTATTTCTGCAAATTCACTGAACAAGTCCATTCCCAGGGATATTGAAAATGCAAAGTAAGTCCAGACTGAAATATCATTTATTTCATGAAACATTCATTAGCACTTTCAGTAGCTGAAGATAAAGGAAAAAATGTTTCACAGGGAGTCATGAGAGATTAATATATACAGATTTTTAAAAACAAAACACAGAGGTTTGAAAAACCATCAGGTATTGCTTTGAAAGGAATATAGAATTATATGGATTTTGAATGTGTTGAAAAATGGCTTAAATATACTGAGCTATTCACAGCCCTTGGCTTTTACTTTTTATGTGAGTTATATCTGAACAAAAATTTTATTATAGCCAGTGTTGTTCATGCTGCTATAGTTAAGGTTGTCAGCATTTCCATTACAAACCCACTATTTCAGTTGGGGTTCATAACTCAGCTTTAGAAGTCACCCTGGGCTAAAGGTTGGCAAATGCCTTTTCAACCTGGGTAATGATGGGTATGAGTGTGATTAAATATGTAGTAAGCATTTAAATTAACATATATTACTTCTTATGTTATGAAATTTTTAAATTGAATAATATATTATGGTTCCCTGATTATAGAAACTGTCTGAGGAATGTTAGCTTTGTCAGTATAACTGATTCAGAGTTAAAGAAAACTTTTTTTCAATCTAATTAGTCCTTGTAGCCAAGAAACTCTGAACATATCTTGGAGCCATTAGCCAAATATTTCCTGCTACCAATGAGTGATGGCTTGTAAAAGGCACTCAGTAATATACTAACATTACTGCCAAACAACTGGTTAATTCTGTCCAAAGATTAGTGTGTGCCACGAGGACTGAAAAGTTAAACTGACAAGTTTGAGATTTTGCATACAACCATAGCCATATACGCAGGTAGGTAACAGATTTTTAAAAACGAAAATCGATTTCTTTTTAATTAATCTCACTTTTCTGGTTATAAACTTAACTATTTTTCCTAGTTATGAAAATTAAAATATTTTAGATTACTTAGTAAAAATGGAAGAATTAAAGAAAACATAAGAGTAAAGGATAAAATAAATTACCTATAATTTCTCAAACCAGTAATAACGACTGGTAACATGTTGATAGATATCCTTCTGATCTTTATATTACACATACACACAGATATGCTACAGGACTGCCAGCTTCATATGCCCGCTGTGCAACAGCAGACCAATACACTGACAGCAGGGTTGCAGCAGAGGAGTTTAATCACAAGGCGCCAAGCAAGAAAATGGGAGGAATTCTCAAGCCTTGAATTTGTTTCCTTGAGGGGTTCTGAGCAAGGGTGTTTCAGGGGATTCATAAAGGACGGAGGGCTGGAAAATTTGGTGTTGTGATCAGTGGGGGTAGGCTGGATGAAATCATAAGGATGCGGTAACTGCTTTTCTCCAAGAGTCAGCTTCTTACTGGGTCCACCAGACCAGCTTGATTCCCTAGTTTTGTTGATATGCAGAACCTTCTAAAGAAGCATCTCAGACAAAAGGCTTATCTTCTCACAATGTCTGAGATTTTATCTATAGAACAGGAAGAGAACAAAGAATCTTGTGACAAAGGCTATGTTATCCTGGGGCGGCGGCAAGTAGAAACCAGTTACGAGGAAGTGGGCCAAAGGGCAAGCTGGCTTAATGATTGCTGCTGCAAGCCTAGTTGGATTTTATTTTATTTTCTTTTATTTTATCTTATTATTTTATTTTATTTTTCTTAAACAATATCATTAAATGATCTTGGGGAAAGTGTCAGACACATATATTGCTAAGGCATACTTTCCCTGGCTGCCCAGTATTCTACTGTATGGAATGTTTAACTTATCACCTACTGTTGTGGATTTTGAAATCTGGTTAATGATTTAACCTTAGTTACTTTGGAATAAAAATCTGATGAAACCTTTCAGCAGCTACAGCTTGCTCAGGATCTTGGTCTTATGTCTGGTTTTAACCATTTTTAGGTGTGCTAGTTACTGTAGCCTCCAAATGTTAATAATTTATAATTTTGCTTCCAAAAATAGATTAAACACATAGAATTTATTATATATTGGTCACAGAGAGATATCATATACCAAACACTTAAATTCTATTGGCATGGTTACATACTGATGCTTTTAGTGTGAATGGAGCAGAATTTAAAAATTAGTAAATTTGGAACATATGGAATGATCATTGCCTTTGAATTCTTATTATTTTAACTTGAAGAGCAAGGGAAAAACTTTCTTGCAAATAACATTTCTCCCTTTAAGTTTTTTTTTTTTTTTTTTCTCCATGGGGAGGATGTAGTGGCGGGATGCAGCAGGGGATTCTCTGTAGGAACAGAATATTATTTAATATAGAGTTCCATGATCCGAAAGACCTGGATTTTAATCTCAACTCTGCTTTCTAGTTACGTGTGTGATTTTAGGGAAGGTACGTGACTTATGCGAGCCTTACTTTTCTCTTCCTTATGATGTGGATAATACTTGGGTCAATGGTGTTATAAATATTAGATGGATTATTATATAAGAATTTACTTATTTGTTGATTGGCATATTAGCTGGTTCCAATTATGTAAAAATGATGAAACTATGTTATACTGGACTTCAAAAGCTTTTTGTGGGTTTTTTGTTTTTTTCCTTGAGAAGTCTCACTCTGTCACCCAGGCTGGAGTGCAATGGTACGATATTGGCTCACTGCAACCTCCACCTCCTAGGCTCAAGCAATACTCCCACCTCACCCTCCCAAGTAGCTGGGACCACAGGTGCGTGATGCCACGCCTGGCTAATGTTTTCTGTATTTTTGGTGGAGAAGGGAGTTTCGCCACCCAGGCTGGGAAAAGTTAAATTGAGTTTAGATTCATGCGTTAAGGCTAGGTAGTCATTGCCTACTCCCGAGCAGGAGAGTGATTTAATGAAAGTGCTATTCTAGGAAAATTATTCCAGCACTGGTATCAAAATATCTTTAAAAGGCGAGCAGTAGATGGAGGTACATTGCTTTTGTCTTTCTCTAAAATTCATGATTATCAATACAAGAAGATTGTCTCATTACCTCTGTTTTAGTTAAGAAGCTGCCAGGGTTTTACCATTATGTTGCAGTTTTTAATCTTCAGGACTCATGTTATTCTTTAGTTCTGTAACATTTTAGTCTCTTCATCTGTAATTTTATAAGAGATATTTGGAACCTTCTCATTCTGTCCTCCAAAGTTTAACTTTTCCTTCTTGTATCCATCTCTTAGTATCTCTTTATTATTCCTTTTTATATGACTTCTTAATAGCTCTTCTTAGTATTTCTTCTTAATATCTCTTAATATCACCTTAATATTATCAATGTCTTTAGAATTATCTTCCAACACACTAATTCTCTTTTTTCTCCCCACTAACTCTCTCTTTACCTGTATCTAGCAATCTTTTCGAATCATCTATTAAGAAGCAGTATAGTGTGGTGGTTAAAAGCAAAGACTTTGAAGCCAGACTTCCTAGATTCAAGTCATTTCTTTGCCACTTACTAGCTGGGTAGTGCTGGTCTAGTTTCTCAACCTCTCTGTGCCACAATTTCTTCATTGGTAAAATGGATATAAGAATAGCATCTGCCTCATAGGTTTATTGTAGTATTAAATGAGTGATATATGGAATGAGTTTAGAATATCTGTCATATAGTAAATTTTGAATTGTTCTGTTTTTATTGAGGTTTTATTATTGTAGTATCTATATTTTTCCTCCCATCCCTTCCCCCTCTCTTCTTCTCACAGAATCTCCCTCTGTTACCCAGGCTGGAGTGCAGTGGTGCAGTCACTGCTCATTGCAGCCTTGACCTCCCAGGCTCAAGTGATCCTCCCTGCTTTCGCCTACTGAGTAGGTGAGACTACAGGCATGTGCCACCACACCCAGCTAATTTTTGTTTTTTGTTTGTTTTTGGTAGAGACAGGGTTTCGCCATGTTGCCCAAACTGGTCTCAAACTCCCGGGCTCAGGCGATAATATGCTGGGCTCAAACTCCCGCCTCAGCCTCCCAAAGTGTTGGTATTACAGGCATGAGCCACCATGTTCCTTTTATTGATGTATCCATTCTTTTTTTTCCCGTCTATTTCTTGCTTTATGATGCCCCTTGCTTTCTTCATTTCTTTCTTTCTTTTTTTTTTTTTTTTTTTTTTTGAGACGGAGTCTCGCTCTGTCGTCCAGGCTGGAGTGCAGTGGTGCCATCTCGGCTCACTGCAAGCTCCGCCTCCCGGGTTCCCGCCATTCTCCTGGCTCAGCCTCCCGAGTAGCTGGGACTACAGGCGCCCACAACCGTGCCCGGCTAATTTTTTGTATTTTTAGTAGAGGCGGGGTTTCACTGTAGTCTCGATCTCCTGACCTTGTGATCCGCCCGCCTCAGCCTCCCAAAGTGCTGGGATTACAGGCGTGAGCCACCGCGCCCGGCGCTTTCTTCATTTCTTAGATCCTTGTGAACATATTTAAAATATTGTTATTCTGATATTTGTTGTTTCTAAGGTATGAATTTCACCCTTTGTTATTTCTGCTGAATTTGTATCACAGTGGTTTTTAATGTTCATCTAATTCGCAATTTCTTTATTGAGAGCTCACCTTTAGCAGAAGTTTTCTTTTTTTCTTTTTTTTTTTCTTTTTTTTTTTTTTGAGATGGAGTCTCGCTTTGTCGCCCAGGCTGGAGTGCAGTGGCGCAATCTCTGCTCACTGCAAGCTCCGCCTCCTGGGTTCACGCCATTCTCCTGCCTCAGCCTCTGAGTAGCTGGGACTATAGGCACACACCACCAGGCCCGGTTAATTTTTTGTATTTTTAGTAGAGACAGGGTTTCACCATGTTAGCCAGGATGGTCTCGATCTCCTGACCTCGTGATCCACCCGCCTCGGCCTCCCAAAGTGCTGGGATTACAGGCGTGAGCCACCGCTCCCGGCACTTTAGCAGAAGTTTTCTTTGGAAGTTTCAGATGCTCTGGGTTGTAGAAGTACCATAGGGGATGGTTTCAATTTTTCTGTGTCTTTCCTAAGTTTGATCAGTTTTTACATTAATTTTTCTTTCTTTCTTTCTTTCTTTGTTTTTTTTTTTTTTTGAGACAGGGTCTCGCTCTGCCACCGAGGCTGGAGTTCATTGGTGCGATCATGGCTCACTGCAGCCTCGAACCCCCCTGGGCTCAAGATATCCTCTACCCTTCAGCAACCGCCCCCACCCCTACCTCGCCATAGTGGGGGCTA
Source organism: Papio anubis (assembly GCF_008728515.1). NCBI lineage: Eukaryota > Metazoa > Chordata > Mammalia > Primates > Cercopithecidae > Papio > Papio anubis. The sequence continues at coordinate 55,558,420 of NC_044996.1, read as the reverse complement.
TAAGCACATGTCACCACACCTGGCTGATCTTTGTATTTTTTTTAGAGCTGGGGTTTTGCCATCTTGCCCAGGCTAGTCTCGAACTTCTGGGATCAAGCAAACTGCCCCACCTTGTCCTCCCTAAGTGCTAGGATTATAGGCGTGAGCCACCAGGCCTGGCCTAATTTTTCAGTACATGGTCTCCACACAGGTTGGTAAGGCATTGAAGTTTCACCTTTGTACCCATAGACTGATGTGGTTAACTTTTTCCCTGCTATCTTTCAGCAAGTGGCTGAAGTTTTCTAGACTTAGTTTTCCAGATGAGACCACCCTTCCAGGGTCTTAGCTTTATGCAGGTATCTCAGTTCCAGCTCTTCGTGTGCAAGAAGCTTGTGACATAAATTCTCTTCCCTATGCAGATATTAAAACTCTAGTCTCTATGATTATATTTAGTTCCTTATTCCTCTTAGCCTGTTGCCTTTAGTTCCCTAACAGAGCTTTGACTTTGAATTTCTATTTTGTTTCTGGCCCCTAGGAATTTGCCATTCTTAATTTTGAGTCTGGCTTTTTTCTTTAAGTTTTATACAGAATAATTTGAACAGTAGTAGCTTTTCACATTAACTTATTCACCATTGTGTTTCATAGAATATTGTCAAGAATGACAATGTAAATTTACCACAGAGATATTTCTTTAATGAGTAAATTAGCTCAATGTATACATTAATTGATTCATAAGACTTTGAGGATCTCTGGTATCAAACAAATAAGCAAGAGTCACTAAAATCAAGAATTTATTGAGAACCTACTTTAACCCATTTTTAAGGTCACTACTGTGTCAGTTCCATTTCAAAACTAGTCTCAACCTTTAAAATACTTATAGTCTAGTTAGAGGCAAGGAATAAATACATGAAGTACAATGAAAAGAGCTAAGTGACAATGCAAAACAACCAATCCATAAAACTGTAGATCAGAGTCATCTGGAACCTTATTCTGACAGGTCATACAACTGTACCTATGCCTATAGATACCTAAGGCAAAAATACCTATTTCTTACTTCCTGCAGAGAAATTATATAAAATTATCTTTCCCCTAATCTTTATTGTCTGTCGGCAAAAGTGAGGCAGACTTATGGTTCTGAGTGAGCACTACTATTTAAAAGAAAAAAAGAAAAGGAAAAAAGAGCATGAATTGCCTTAGGTAAACTGTAATTGTCAACTCTGAGCCAAAGCAATGCATCAAATTTAGAAATGTATGTCTTCTTACACGTTGACTTTACTATTTTCACATGGATGACTTTTAACTTTTCAGATAATGTATACCTCTTATCAACTTTCTCAATGGATTGTTTACATCATTGACCATTAATTCTTAGAAGTCCTTATTGTTACTTTTTTTGGTGTTTAGAAATAAATTAAAATTCTCTTCTTTGTTCTTTTACCTAGTAGTGTTTTACAACTTTTTGAAACATGAATGATGGGTTAGGATTTTATACAATGAATGATAAGAAAGTTGGCTTGAATATATACACCACAAGGTTTGCCGTATGGTCCTCTGTCAAATATCTGTTCTCAAGATGCCCTAAGGCATCATAAAAAACAAAATGGAAAATTGCAACAGAGGACCAAGAAAGAAATATTTTCGGGTAAATAGTAAAGCAGGGAGATGACACATTTCGTGCATTGTATTTCACTCTTTCAACAACTATGGATTGAATGCTGAATTTGTGCCAGGTATTTTATAAACTGGGCACTTGTCATACAGTAGTGATCTAAGCGGATGTGGTCACTACCCCTTGTCACAGTCTCATAGGAGAGACAGACAATTAATTATATAGCGATAGACTTAGTATGCTAGGAAAGAAACAGAGTGGATACAATAATGGATAATAATACTATATGGTGGGTGCAGGGAGAGGCCTCCTTCTGGTAGTGTGTTCAGAGATAACTCCTCTGAAGAGTGGTCATTTAGGTGGGGACCTAAAGGCTGAGTAAGAGGTTGAAGTATTTTCTGTTGGCGGGGTTAGAGTTTCTTGGGAGACATAAAATAGTTTCAAAAGAAGCATTACCAGAATAAGAGTTGTTATATCTTAACCTGTGAATTTTACTTTTTTGTTTGTAAACATTTTATTTTACAACTGTACATACTCTGGTGCAATTTTGTATTTTGGAGTTTTGTTTGTTTGTTTGTTTTTGAAATGGAGTCTTGCTCTGTCACCTAGGCTGGAGAGCAGTGGTGCCATCTCGGCTCACTGCAACCTCTGTCCCCCAGGCTCAAGGGATTCTCCTGCCTCAGCCTCTCGAGTAGCTGGGACTACAGGCACATGACACGATGCCCAGCAATTTTTTTTCTTTTTGTGTGTGTGTGTGTTTAGTAGAGATGCAGTTTCATTATGTTAGCCAGGCTGGTCTCAAAGTCCCGACCTCAAGTGATCCTCCCGCCTCAGCCTCCCAAAGTGCTGAGATTACAGGCATGAGCCACCATGCTCGGCCCTCTGATGCAATTTGAAAATAAGCAAGTATAGCAAGTATAAGCAAAAGGCACAAGGTATTCTGCACAGTTAAAAGTGCAGCTGCTTAAAAACCATCCCGTCCTCTCTACTCTCTCTGTCTCTCCCTCCTTCCCTCTCCTTCTCCTCCTCTTTTTTTCTTTCTCTCATACCCATCTTTCAGAATATTAAATGTTTGCATATTGCTTGGTCCCTTCCTACATCTTAAGAGAGATGTTAATACTATGTGTTCATTGAGAATAACCAAATAGATGTTAGCATTATTCTTTATTGAATTTTAAGTAAAATATTGGTTTTTCTTATAAAACAATACATTTATCAAAATTTATCCTACCTTTATCAATCTCAATACATTTGTCTTTACATTAACTTTTATTAGTTGGCTATTGTCCTATGTATTATATATTCAGTAATTATATAATATGGAACAAAAGTAAGATATCATTGCTGAAGGCTGTTTTATGAAAAAAGAAAAGCCTTTGGCATTAATGTAATATATACTCCTGTTGATTAATGCTTTGAATGTCTTTCTGTGAGATATATACAATAATGCCCATAAAAATGATCAATTTTGATACCATTCTGATGCATTGAAGATGGTGAAATCAATGTTTTAAAAAGACTGGGAGATGTGAATACCTATTTTTTGAAAGCAGGTTAGAATGTAATGCATACATGGGCAAATGAAAATAAAGGCATATGCACATAGAACTACAAGGGCCATTGAATAGTATCTGACCCAGGTCTCTTCCCTCTAGAAGCACTAGAAAAAAACTTCTAGGCAAAACAGTTGTGTTTCATATTTTTTAAGTGCTGGTTAGTGAAGACTTTAAAAAAATCATTACAAAGTATTTCGTGGTTACAGAAGAACATGTAATAGATAGTATGTAAGGTATAAAGAATAGTGATAATTTAAAATCCCATGAACTTAGCACCCAGCTAAAGAAATACAACTTTATCAGTGCTCTTTAATGCCCTGTCTGTTCTGAGATCCTGTCTTCCTCCCCCTACTCCAAATGGAACTACTCTCCTGAACTCTGTGTTTGTTGTCCCTTTGTTTTTCTTTATAGTTGTACCATATATTATGTATATGTAAATAATCTATTGTCTACTTTTCCTCAGTTTTGAATCTTTACATAAACAGAATTGTAAAATATGCCTTATTCTGCAATTAGTTTTTATTTTTCACTAAACCTTATGTTTCTGAGATTAACCAATATTGGTGTGTGTATCTGAATCCAATTCCTCTGCCACATAGCATTTCATTGGATGACTATACCACAATTTACTTAGCCATTGTCCTGTCAATGTACTTGTAGTCGCTCCCTCCACCAAGTCTTTTGTTAATATAAACAAAGCTGAAGAGAACAACCTTTTATTTTGCCTCCTGATTCTCATATGCAAGAGTTTCCTCTAGGGTGCTATTCTCAATTTTTTTTTAATCTTAGAACCTCTTTACTCACCTAAGAATTGAGAATGCTAGGAACTTTTGTTTATATCTGTTAAATGTATCAGTATTTATTCAATTAGAAATCAAAACTGAGATCATGTTAAAGCATCAGAATATATAAGCACACATTCCATTAGCCATCAAAGCAGTGGTGGGCACTTGAAACATGAATGGCATTGGAAAGTTTTGAGATATCATGTAGACTCTGGAAACTACTGTACACTCTTGCAAGAATGACAGTACAAAAGGCAGATTTCTTAGTACTATTATGAATGTAGTTTTGACCTCACGGACCCGCTGAAGGGACCTCAGAGATGTGTAGCTTTCCTAGATCACACATTGAGAACTATTGTTCCAATACAAATCTAAGGTTAGAATCATTAAGTCATTATGTCTCTTCAATTACTAGATAACATCAAATATTTTTTTTCCAAAGCAGTTGTACTGTACCAATTTATACTATCAATAGCAGGATATATAAGTATTTCCTTTGCTACACATTCTAGCCAACATTTGGTCCTGTCAAACTTTTCCATTTTTGCCAATCTAGTGGTTTAAGATAGTGTCTCACTGTGGTTTCATGTTACATTTCTGTGATCACTAATGAGCTTCAAAATTTGTATTGGCCATTCAAAAAGACAGTTAGGTCTTTTTCTGGTCTTTCTTTTGGGTTGTTTATCCTCTTTAAAGAAAATTCTGTTAATTAGTTATTGAAATATTACAGATACAAACCCATCGTCACTTATATGTCCTGCAGATATCTAGAAACGATTGTGGCTAAAATACCACTTTTAAAAATGTGCCTTTTAATGAACAAATGAACAGAATTTTAAAATTATATAGTCTTTTTTTTTTTTTTGAGATGGAATCTTGTTCTATCGCCCAGGTTGGAGTACAGTGGTGTGATCTTGGCTCACTGCAACCTCTGCTTCCTGGGTTCAAGCGATTCTCCCACCTCAGCCTCCCCCTGTAGCTGGGATTACAGGTGGGTGCCACCACACCCAGCTATTGTTTTTTTTTTTTGTATTTTTAGTAGTGACAGGGTTTTACCATGTTGGCCAGGCTGGTCTCGAACTCCTGACCTCAAATGATCTGCCTGCCTCCTTCTCCCAAAGTGCTGGATTACAGATGTAAGCCACCATGCCTAGCCTATGTAGTCATTTTTATCAGTAATTTCCTTTAGCACTAAGACTTTTTGTGTTTTAAGTAACCCTTTCTACCTTCAGTTCATGAAGATATTTTTCTACATTTTCTTTTATTCCTTAAAACAACACTTTTTGATTACCTACTACTATCAGACTCAGTTCTAGGTAGTGTGGATATGGCAGTGAAAAAAATACATTAAAACAAAAACAAAAACAAAAAACCCTAGACTCTTAGAGTTTACATTCTCGATGTGGGGAGGAAAACAATAAACAAATGTGCATACAAGTATCTCTTAGTCTCTTCAGGCTACTATTACAGAATACTATAGACTGAATGGCTTAAACAACAGAAATTTATTTCTCAGAGATCTACAAGTTGGGAAGCTGGAGATCAGGGTGCCAGCATGGTCTGGTTTTGGAGAGGGCCCTCTTCCTGTTTTATAGACAGCTGCTTCTTACTGTGTCTTCACATATCAGAGCGAGCAGACAGAAAGCAAGTGCTTTCATGTCTTTTTATAAAAGGCTTGCATCAGGTGGTTGACAATAATGAAAAATATCCAGATTCTTAATATAATGTGAAGTCAAAAATTTGCAAATTGATTAGAATCCACCCTTATGACCTAATTATTTCCCAAAGGCCCTATCCCCAAATTCCATCACAGTAGGGACTAGGGTTTCAACATTGGAATGTTGGCAGGACATTCAGTCCATAGCAGCATGATTTTGTATGAAGGATAGTAATAAATGTTATGTAGAATAATAAAATCAATGAGAGTGCAGGTGGTCAGAGGTGTGGTTCTGCAGGACAGAACAGCAAAACACAAACTTCCCAAGGCAATTATGTACTTGGAGAGTTTGAGGAAAAGGAAGAAGTCCAGATAACTAGAATGGAGTGAGCAGGAGGAAGGGTATTAGGAGATCTGGTTGATAACACAAACCCAGATCACCTAGGGCCTCCTAGGCCATTTTAAAGACTTGAGCTTTTACTTTGAGATGGTAAGGCATTGGAAAGTTTTGAGAAAAGAAATGGCCGGTTTTTAAAAGATTACTCTATCTCCTGGTTTGAGATAGTCTATATGCAAGCAAGGGACAAAAGAAGGGGAAGATGTAGGAGGTTTTTCAGTAATTGAGACAGAAATGATGGTGGCTTGCATCAGGTGGTGGCAGTAGTGAAAAAATGACTGAATTCTTGATATATTTTGAAGCTTTTATTTGCAATTGGCCAGTCACAGTGGCTCACACTTGTTATCCCAGCACTTTGGGAGCCAAGGCAGGCAAATTGCTTGAGCTCAGGAGTTTGAGACTAGGCTGAGCAACATGGTGAGATCTCTTCTTTACAAATAATTTTTAAAGAAATGAACAGGGAGTGGTGGCACATGCCTGTGGTCCCAACCACTTGAGGGATTGAAGTGAGAGGATCACTTGAGCCTGGGAGGTCGAGGCAGCAATGAGCCGTGATCGTGCCACTGCATTTCAGCCTGGGTGACAGAATGAGACTCTGTCTCAAAAAAAAAATAAGACAGAAGTACTCAAGACAAACAAAGATTTGCAAATTGATTAAATATGGTTTTTGAGAAAAATAGAATCAAAAATGAATAATTCCTTTTTTGTTGTTTTTTGTTATTTTTTGACATGAGTAACTAGAAAGACAAAGTTGTCATTTAGAGAGATGAGGAAGATTGTAGGTGGAGCAAGTTTAAGTACAAGAGTAAGAAGTTATTTTTGAACATGGTGATTTTCTTATGTCCATGTTCACCACATAGGGACACCAAGAAAGCAGTTAGATATATGAGTCTGGACTTATGGGGAGAAGTCCAACCTGGACATATAAATCTGTGAGGCATTAGTGCATATAGATAGTCTTTGAAGCCATTAGACTGGATGAGATTACCAAAGGATTGATTATAGATAGAAAAGGGAAGGGACCTGATGTGTGATGCATGACATACTATAATGTTTAGAGTTCTAGAAGACGAAAAGGAACCAACAGAGGGGACTAAGCAGTGACTGGGGAAATAAAATGGTATTTAAATCGTATCCTGCAAGCCATCTGATAAAAGTCTTTTGTAAAGAGAGTGATGAAACTTCTTAAATAAAACGAGGTCAAGTAAAGTGAAGACAGAGAATTAAACATGAGATCTGACAACATGAGCCTGACAAGTCCTGTTTGGATACAGTGTTGGGGCGAAGAACAAGATTAGAGGAGGTTGAAGAGAGAAGGAAGGAATTGGTAATAAGAAGTATTTTCTTCTAAAGCTCTTACATTTTCAACACGTTCTTTAAATACATTGCTTTTTACCTGTTACAAAAGTAAATAGTGCTCATTGTAGATCATTTAGGAAAAACTTAAGAAAATATTTTATATGATCCAAACAACTAACTATAACTATAACCACTGTTAATATTTTGGTTTATAGCATTTGAGTCCATTTTTTTCTGTGCATTTTTATAAATTCATTTTCTAAACAAAAAATATGTTGTAGACATATTTACATGATTTTCTTTTTTTAAATTTTATTTATTTTTTTGAGATGGATTCTCTCTCTGTTATTTAGGCTGGAGTGCAGTGGTGCGATCTCAGCTCACTGCAACCTCCACCTCTTTGGTTCAAGCAATTCTCCTGCCTCAGCCCCACGAGTAGCTGGAATTACAGGTGTGTACCACCACACCTGGCTAATTGTTGTATTTTTAGTAGAGATGGGGTTTGACCATATTGGCCAAGCTGGTATTGAACTGCTGACCTCAGGCAATCCACCCACCTCAGCCTCCCAAAGTGCTGGGATTACAGGCATGAGCCACCACACCCAGCCTATTTACGTGATTTTCTCACATAAGAATATACCATGTTTATCTTTCCTTTGCACTAAATACTCCTTAGTATTTTTAATGGTAGTGTAGCATTATATTATGTATTATGGTTTACATGCAGCCAATATCCTATTATTAGGCACTTTTCAACATTTTCTTTTAGAAACATTGCAGTGAACATTTCAACATGTAATTATAGTCTTTCATTAGCATATTCTTTTTTTTTTTTTTTTTTTTTTTTTTTTGAGATGGAATCTCACTCTGTCACCGAGGCTGGAGTGCAGTGGCGCAATCTCGGCTCACTGCAACCTCCACTTCCCGGGTTCAAGCGATTTTCCTGCCTCAGCCTCCAGAGTAGCTGGGGGTGCGCACACCACCACACCCGGCTAATTTTTGTATTTTCAGTAGAGACGGGGTTTCACTATGTTGGTCAGGCTGGTCTTGAAATCCTGACCTCGTGATCCGCCCACCTCGGCCTCCCAAAGTGCTGGGATCACAGGTGTGAGCCACCGTGCCCAGCCTCATTAGCATATTCTTAAAGATTTTGACAATTAGCCCACTGGGATATGTCCAGAAGAGAAATACCCTGATGATGGTCGGTCTGCAAACCTTGTCATACATACAGAGGGCTTAGGAATAGTTGTCCGCGTTGCAACAATTATAAGGGTTCAGTGGAAGAGGAAAGATTGCCCAGCAGCAGAAGGTAGTCCTTATAGGGAAGGGGAGTTCTCTGACAGGAAGAGGACTTATCCACAGAAAAGATATGGATAGAATTGCAGCAGTTGTTTGTATGTGCAGCAGTTTTTTAAATAAGACACTTTCCATATTTTATTGAATTGTAGGTCATATAATGAAAGTTTCCCATATATCTCATAGGTACAAATATAAACATTGTATGCATTCTAAAATCAAATAAACACAATCTCATTTATATATGTATATGCATGTCTGTGTTGTAGTTGAGGAACTTTATATGTTATACTAATACTTTACTGAATATAACTTTGAAATATTTTTCTAGAAGTAAAAAGTATTTTTAAATCAACTTAGAATTCTATTTTCTGCAATAGGAATATGACAAACATTTTCTCTTTTTTGACCATAAACTACTTGAACCCTGTAGTTTTCCACTTAGCTTACTATTTTAAGGAATGTGATAAATCAATTGCGAACCTTTTTGTTTTCTTTTTCTTGAGGCTTCTGTTGTGATTTCCAGCAAAAGGGTTGATGTAGACGGCATTTTACCTGATGTTGATGTTGCTTGGGATCAGAATTGACAATCGGGAGTAGTCTCTCAGTTTAGATTTACAAAAGGCCAAATAACTTGGATATCACTACTGCTTATAGAAACATCTCTATCTCTTTTCTTCCTTTTCAAATATTATACTCACTAGATCATTAATAAGTAAGAAAAAGTGTTCTTTACACTTTCACATAGCCTCTGAATTTTTCCCATTTAAAATGCACTGCTTGAAAAATCAAGGAGAAACCAAAGCTTTAAATTTTCTTTACATTTTAGATAATGAAAAGAGGGCTCAAATGAAGAGTTTAACAGAGGTACCTGATGGGACTCTTTTTATTGCATATAAAATAGAACTAATCATGCTGTTATTTAATAATCAAAATCTGAATACTTTGGACTGAAGATCAAGTCCCCTACTTTCAAACTATTTCCTAAAACTTCCCATTAAGGACTACTATATACTCTAAGTGAATTGAATTACCTTCTGTTCACTATGCCCAGAATACAGTTTTCTAGAAACTCTCTGACTCTGTGATATTCATGTCACGTAGATTTTCCTATGTCCACGACTTTGAAATTCTAAATCTAATCCATAATTTAAGGTTCAGTTAAGTTGCCTCCCTCTTCAAATAGGCTTGCTTCCTGGAATACCACAACTAAAAGTAAAATCTCTGCCATTGAACTTTATTTTCATATACCCAGATTCTACTACAGTGCTAAAACATAATTAAGACTATGGGCTAGTCACAGGGGCTTATGTCTATAATCCCAGCCCTTTGGGAGGCCAAGGTGGGTGGATCACTTGAGTTCAAGAGTTTGAGACCAGCCTGGGCAACACGGCAAAACCCCATCTCGACAAAAAATTAGCTGGATGTGGTGGCGTGGGCTGGTAGTCCCAGCTACTTGGCAACTCAGAAGGTTTAGGTGGTAGGATTGCTTGAGCCCAGGAGGCAGAAGTTACAATGAGCTGAAATGGCACCACTGCACTCTAGCCTGGGTGACACAGAGAGATCCAGTCTCAAAATAATAATAATATTTATGATTATGTTTAATTCTGATTTGTTCTGTTGCACTCTTATGATGCATGACATATGTAACAATTCCTAAATATGAGTCTTCCTCATGAAAATCACTAGCATATGTGGATACATACTTATACGTGTTTTTGGCCTTTTGATTGAGTATTCACAAATCGTAAGTATTCTGCTTAGGAGTACTTTTTTTTTTTTTTTTTTTTTTTTTGGCGACAGAGTCTCACTCTGTGCCCAGGCTGGAGTGCAGTGGCGTGATCTCGGCTCACTGCAAGCTCCGCCTCCCGAGTTCAGGCCATTCTCCTGGCTCAGCCTCCCGAGTAGCTGGGACTACAGGCGCCCACCACTACGCCCGGTTAATTTTTCGTATTTTTAGTAGAGACGGGGTTTCACCGTGTTAGCCAGGATGTTCTCGATCTCCTGACCCCGTGATCCGCCCACCTCGGCCTCCCAAAGTGCTGGGATTACAGGCGTAAGCCACCGCGCCCGGCCGTAGTACTTTTAAAAAGTGAAAAAAGGGCTGGACCTGGTGGCTCAGACCTGTAATCTCAGCACTCTGGGAGGCCGAGGTAGGCAAATTACTTGAGCCCAGGAGTTTGAGAGCAGCCTAGGCAACATGGCGAAACGCCATATCTACAGAAAAAATACAAAAATTAGCTGAGTGTGGTGGCACGCTCCTATAGTCCCAGCTACTCAGAAGGCTGAGGTGTGAGGATCCCTTGACCCCGGGAGAAGTTGAGGCTGCAGTGAGTCATGATTGCCACTGCACTCCAGCCTGAGTGACAGAGTGAGACCCTATCTCAAAAAAAAAAAAAAGAAAAAAGTGAAAAAAGGAGTTAAATAGAATAGTATCTAAAATAGCAGTTAAGCAGTAGAGTGACAGTTGCATTTATTAAGGATTTAGTATAGTACCTAGCACATAATAATTTTTTATATGCACTTATCTCCTGTATACTTCACATAAACCCTGATAGGTAAGGTACTATTATTATTCTCACTTTACAAATGAAGAAGCTGGAACTTGGGGAAATTATGTAACTTGCCTAAGTTCCCATATATAGTCAAAGTCCCCAGGCCTTTTAACCACTTTACTATGCTGAAAAAAAGTCAGAAGATGTAGCAAGAATATAAAGTTTTGAAATTAAGCCTTACGACACAAAAAGGAAAATGTTAGAAATTATACTTGGGTTTTAGGATTACATTCTCATGTGTGTTAGCAAGGAGGACGCTACTAGCTGTGTAAGAAATGATGTGTGTGCTTTATGACTTTATTATGTGAAAGGATAGTAACCATAGTAGAGAGTTACATTAATATATCTTTAGTTGTTGTAGATATTAATGGGAGAAAAGGATTTATATGAGCTTTCATAAATGAATTTGATTCCTTTATGCCTCTAAAGCCGTTTTCCCATGAAACGTTAAAATTGTAAATAATGATTTATCCTACTGTGGGGGTCTTCAGAAACCTAACTCTTGGGGTTAGGTTTCTACTGGTGTGTGTGTGTTTAAAAGAGCTATTAGTAAAACTGCATATACATTATTCCATTGTTTTGTTTTAATTATTTTTGATTGATCCTCCTTTCTAAGCTCCAAATTAGAACAACCTCTTTAAACATTTATTAGGAAGAAGTATCTGAACCAGTTTGACCTAACATTTGTAGACATCATCTTAGGGCTGTTCTCCCCTTAGAGGATAGTAACTTAGGACTATATCAGTTATGTCTGGTAACTATATGCTATGTCTGTGATACTAGTATGCATTTCTATAAGGAAGGAAGAGATGGAGGGAGAGAGGAATTCGTTTTGAATACACTGAAAATGTCTAGCCAGTGGATTATAATTACCATAATCACAGTTTTTGGCCTCTTGGATGAAAGAATGTTGTTAATGCCCATACTGCTAGCTAAGACAGTCATGTGCACACTGCATTATGATCCTATTTCCAATAGTTTAGGAAAATAGTTATAACAGGTTTCAGGCTTCTCTTTTGCAAAAAAAAAACTTTTATAGTATTATGGTCTCAGAGGGAACCATTGAAGAAAATAATCATTAACATTTCCTCGAACACTAAATCCCCCGTTCTGCTCCTCCAATATCTAGTAGGCTGTCATCTGATATCAGCACTTATGTAATGTCACAATAGGTGGTGCCATAGTTCTATACTGCCTGACATTATAGGAAAATATAAACTGTTATTTGACCAATTGAATAAAAAGAAGAAAAAATATAAAAAGTTTTCTGAACCCTGGTTTTAAGAAATTTATGAACAACTGAAAATTTCTAAAAGGACTGCATTTTTCCATTCTCTGTTAGTAAAATATCTCAGCTGCCTTTTGATTCTGCTAGCTGTGAGAATGGCAGAGTAGGGCCTGAATGGCAAATTATATTATTTGTAACATTAATGCCAAGCTGTTTGGAGATTAATTACTATCTTTGTATTAAAGTACTGGTTGTGTTGGAATTGCTGCCTTTTTAAACTTCCCCCCAACCCTTGGTCATTTCTACTGACGATTTGCAGTGAAATAGCTGACAACTGCCTATGATTAGTTTAGCCAGATGCTACTTGCTCTGGTAAATTCATTTTAAGCATTTGACAAGACTGCAAAGATTAGTGCCAGCTGAGCTTAAAATATTTTTACAGACGAATGATGTGTGAAAAGTCAGTTACTTTTCAGGTATATGATGACTATGTAAATTAACTGACAACATATCTTCTTTGGTGTTTATTTGTGAATCATTTATCTACTTTACAGAACAATTGGTAGAGTTATCCTTCACAGGTATGTTCAGAAGATGTCACCAAATGGAGAGCTTTCAAGTTTTTGTATGTTATTATGTTGTCCTATGAATTGCCTGTGCTCCAAGACTTACAGAATTGCAGGGTAAAGTTGGGAATCTCTGGAATAGAGAGTGAAAATAAAAGTGAGATATCTTTTCTTTAGCTACTTCTACCATTCAACATCAAGAAAGACACATTTTTCTTAGGAATGGCCATCAAATGCCTTAGTTACAGATAACATTGAACAATGATGAGTAGTTTATTGGTTTTTGACCTTTCCTCATTCTTTGCCCTCTTTTATTATTATATCTTTAGTCTTTCTCTTATGCCCTTTTTAAAAAGCATATATTATACTATAGAAATGTTTCCTATTAGTGATTAATGTGATAAATGTGATTAGTTGAATAAAAGCAAACTTAAGATTCTAGATTTCATCTATTTCTTGGTATCCAGCAGCACTGTCAAAAATGGTTGTCCCTCAGTATCCATGAAGGATTGGTTTTAAGACCTCTGCAGGGCCGGGCACGGTGGCTCAAGCCTGTAATCCCAGCACTTTGGGAGGCCGAGATGGGCGGATCACGAGGTCAGGAGATCGAGACTAGCCTGGCTAACACGGTGAAACCCCGTCTCTACTAAAAAAAATACAAAAAACTAGCCAGGCGAGGTGGCGGGCACCTGTAGTCCCAGCTACTCGGGAGGCTGAGGCAGGAGAATGGCATAAACTTGGGAGGCGGAGCTTGCAGTGAGCTGAGATCCGGCCACTGCACTCCAGCCTGGGCGACAGAGCGAGACTCCATCTCAAAAAAAAAAAAAAAAAAAGACCTCTGCAGATTCCAAAATTCATGGATGCTCAAGTTCTTTATTTAAAATGGTATAGTATTTGCATATAACCTATGCACATCCTCACATATACTTTAAATCATCTCTAAACTACTTATAATACCTAATACAATGTCGATACTATGTAAAGAGCTGTTGTACTTTATTGTTTAGGGAATAATGACAAGAAAAATAGCCTGTACATGTTCAGTACAGACACAACCATCCAATTTTTTTCCCCAATATTTTTGATTCGTGGTTGGTTGAATTTATGGATGTAGAACCCATGGATATGAAGGGTGGAGGGCCTACTGTATAGTTGTCTCTATAGGTTTTGAGTAGTTTCCTGTCCTTCACCCAGCTGGGTGTGACCTTGTCTATTAGAATCTTATATCATATACTGTTCTGGAATAAGCTCGAGATGCTATCTTTTCTAATATCATTTTACCAATGAGGAAACTGAAGTCCTACAATTTCAATAATTTATCAAATAGCACATAGCAAAAAAAAGTGGTTTATATAGGATTGGACCCTAGTTTTCTTCACATTCCAGTGTTCTGTCCACTTTTTGGACTTTGTACATTTGAATTTCTTTATACTTTGCTTATTTCAAATTCCTCACCAAACTTACTGACTTATCCTTCTTTCATCTCCCCCTCCCATAAAGTCTTCCTTTTTCCTTCATTACTGCATTTTTGAATTCATGTAGAATCTGTAATTTTCCCTTGCAGTTTTATTTCAAAATTTGTTAATTTTTTCTGCATCTCTTTTTTGTTATAGCTCTGAAAAGCCTACTTGGAAAAAAAAAAAAACAAAAAAAAAACACCCTGCTAATTGGCTTTTCTTCCTGGTCTATTGAATAAAGCACTAGATAGGGAATAAGAAAACCTTGATGCATTTTCTTACCTTGACCAGTGACATACACACTCTGTGCTCTAGTTTTCTATTAATATCAATAAAGTGGTATTTCTCCGTACTGCAGAGTTATCAACCTGATTTAATTTAAAAAATCTAGATATGGGCCAGGCACAGTGGTTTGCCCCTTGTAATCCCAGTACTCTGGGAGGCCAAGAAGGGTGGATCACTTGATCCCAGGAGTTCAAGACGAGCCCAGGCAACATGACAAAACCTTGTTTCTACAAAAATATAAAAAAAAGTTAGCCAGGTGTGGTGGTGTGCGCCTTTAATCCCTCTAATCCCAGCTGCTGGGGGTGGGGGGGCCTTGAAGGGGATGCTGACACAGGAGGATCACTTGAGCCCTGGAGGTCAAGGCTGCAGTGAGCTATAATCACACCACTGCATTCCAGCCTGGGTGATAGAACAAGACCCTCTCTCCAAAAAAATCTAGATATATTTGGGGCTTTCTCAGAGAATCGTGCACAGAAAATAGAAAATGGTATTACTATTTTAAGATGTGGAAAGAAAAAATATAATTGTTTTGATATGATGGTTATTATCACTAGTTTTTAAAGACCAGTATACTCCTAGCTTTCCAAGACAGTGATGAAGCAATCCTGTACCTGTGACAGGTTTATATTTCTCTTTTTTTTTTGAGACAGAGTCTCGCTATGTTGCCCAGGCTAAAGTACAGTGGCGCAATCTCGGCTCACTGCAAGCTCCATCTGCCGGGTTCAAGCGATTCTCCTGTCTCAGCCTCCTGAGTAGCTGGGATTACAGATGCCCACCATCACGCCTGGCTAATTTTTGTATTTTTAGTAGAGACGAGGTTTCATCATGTTGGACAGGCTGGACAGGTCTATATTTCTTTTTGCCCTTATTTCACAACTGGTGTGGTCTGAATGTTCCCCAAAATTCATGTGTTGAAATGTAATCGTCAATGTGATAGTATTAAGAGGTAAGGCCTTTAGGAGGCGATTAGGTCCTGAGGGCAGAGCCCTTATGGATAGAATTAGGACTCATAAAACAGTTTGAGGGAATGGGTTCATTTTCTTCCACTCTTCTGCTATGTGAGGACACAGATTTCATTCCTTCCATAGCACACAGCAATAAGCCACCATTTCTTGGAAGCAGAGTAGCCCTCACTAGACGTACAATCTGCTGGTGTCTTGATCTTTGACATCCCAGCCTCCAAAAGTGTGAGAAATGATTTTCTGTTGTTTATAAATTACCCAGTCTGTGGTATATTGTAATAGCAGCACAAAAATACTAAGACAACCATTCTATGCTTTAGATTAACCAGTACTTACCATATAACTTGTAAATTGATGTTAGTGGTGGTAATGGGATTACTAAGGTGCATGTGTTACATGTTAATTGGTTCGATGCAAGGCTGTGATTCTATATTCTGAGTGTGCTTTTTAAAATTACTTTAAGTTCCGTGATATATGTACAGAACATGCAGGTTTGTTACATAGGTATACGTGTGCCATGGTGGTTTGCTGCACCTATTAACCCGTCATCTAGGTTCCCTCCCCTCGCCTCCCCAACAAGCCTTGGTGTGTGTGTGATGTTCCCCTCCCTGTGTCCATGAGTCCTCATTGTTCAGCTCACATTTATGAGTGAGAACATGTGGTGTTTGGTTTTCTGTTCCTGTGTTAGTTTGCTGAGGATGATGGCTTCCAGCTTCATCCATGTCCCTGCAAAGGACATGATCTCATTCCTTTTTATGGCTGCATAGTATTCCATGATATGTACCACATTTTCTTTATCCAGTCTCTCATCAATGGGCATTTGGGTTGCTTCCATGTCTTTGCTATTGTGAATAATGCTGCAGTAAACATATGTGTGCATGTGTCTTTATGGTAGAATGATTTATATTCCTTTGGGTATATGCCTAGTGTATTAGTCCATTTTCATGCTGCTGATAAAGATATACCCAAGACTGGGAAGAAAAAGAGGTTTATTTGAACTTACAGTTCCACATGGCTGGGGAGACCTCAGAATCATCACGGGTACTTTTTACATGGTGGCAGCAAGAGAAAATGAGAGAGATATAAAAGTGGAAAACCCCTGATAAAACCAACAGATCTCGTGAGACTTATTCACTACCATGAGAACAGTATGGGGGAAACCACCCCCATGATTCAAATTATCTCCCACCAGGTCCCTCCCCCAATATGTGGGAATTATGGGACTAGAATTCAAGATGAGATTTAGGTGGAGACACAGAGCCAAACCATATCACCCAGTATTGGGATTGCTGGGTCAAATGGTATTTCTGGTTCTAGATCCTTTTGGAATCAGCACACTGTCTTTCACAATGGTTGAACTAATTTACATTCCCATCAACAGTGTAAAAGCATTCCTGTTTGTCCATTGCCTGGCCAACATCTATTGTTTTGATTTGCATTCTCTAATTATCAGTGGTGTTGAGCTTTTTTTCATGTTTGTTGGCCTCATAAATGTCTTCTTTTGAGAAAGTGACTGTTCGTATTCTTTGCCTACTTTTTGATGGGGTTGTTTTTCTTTTCTTGTAAATTTGCTTAAGTTCCTTGTAGATTCTGGATATTAGACCTTTATCAGATGGGTAGATTGCAAACATTTTCTCCCATTCTATAGGTTGCCTATTCACTCTGATGCTAGTTTCTTTTGCTGTGCAGAAGCTCTAGTTTAATTAGATCCCCTTTGTCCACTTGGGCTTTTGTTGCCATTGCTTTTGGCATTTTTGTCATGAAATTTTTGCCCATGCCTATGTCCTGAATGGTATTGCCTAGGTTTTCTTCTAGGGTTTTTATGGTTTTAGGTTTTACATTTAAGTCTTTAATTCATCTTGAGTTAATTTTTGTATAAGGTGTAAGGAAGGGGTCCAATTTTAGTTTTCTGCATATGGCTAGCCAGTTTTCCAAGTACCATTTATTAAATAGGGAATCATCTCCCCATTGCCTGTTTTTGTCAGGTTTGTTGAAGATCATATGGTTGTAAATGTGTGTTCTTATTTCTGAGGTCTGTGTTCTGTTCCATTGGTGTATATGTCTGCTTTGGTACCAGTACCATGCTGTTTTGGTTACTGTAGCCTTGTAGTATAGTTTGAAGTAAGGTAGCGTGATGCCTCCAGCTTTGTTCTTTTTGCTTAGGATTGTTTTAGCTATACGGGCTCTTTTTTGGTTCCATATGAAATTTAAAGTAGTTTTTTCTAATTCTGTGAAGTTTGATTCTCTTTTTTTTTTTTGGTGACATGGATTCTTGCTCTGTTGCTCAGACTAGAGTGCAGTGGTGTGATCTCGGTTTACCACATTCTCTGCCTTCCGGGTTTAAGCAATTCTCCTGTCTCAACCTACCGAGTAGCTGGGCTTACAGGTGTGTGCCACCATGCCTGGCTAATTTTTGTATTTTTAGTAGAGATGGATTTTTGACATGTTGGCCGGGATAGTCTCAAACTCCTGACCTCAACTGATCCGCTGGCCTTGGCCTCCCAACGTACTGGGATTATAGGCATGAACCACCGTGCTAAATATGTATCTAAGATGACATGAGTGTGTGTTTTTAACAAAGGCCTTCCTTGCCACATCCTCATTCCAGTCCTAGTTTAGTTAATGTGACAATAGTAGTCTTTCACAAGATAAAGATTATAAGTAGGTAACCATTTTAGCATTTGATGCACTTTACAGATTTCAACCAATAATGTGCTATAAATTTTGTTTTTATAATAAGATCATGGTGTGTTAATAGATCATGTTCTGTAGGATAGTTATAGAAAGTTTACAAGTACTCTCTTAAGGCCATGATTCATCAGCCATTTGCTTAGCCTCTCACTATTTGCTGTAATTTGTCAGTATCTTTCACAATAAAAATAGATTTTGAAATACCTTGGGGGTTCATTGAAGGTTAGGACAAGTTAAGGATCCAGGTAAAGCTTCAGAGAGGTGATGGAATCCCCTATATGAGATTCCAGTAGATTAAGATCTCAGTATGGCTTGTGGGGGCTAGGGATGATAGGAGGAAGAGAACAGGTTGGAATTCTAGGTAGAAAAAAACAAACCGAGATATAAGGTAAAGAAAGTACAGAGTAAAGTACAGAGCAAATTTGAGGAGCAATAAGTAGTCCATCTTGGCTGAAGCATAGGATATGTGTATAGTACTGAGAGAAATCCTGTGGTGGAAGAAGTTTGAGACTATATCATAATGGCCTTGAATGCCATGTTAAGGATTTTCAATTTTATTTATAAGGCTGAGGGGAGGTGATTGAAGAATTTTGAGTACCAGAGGAATATTATCAAGAGGTTGTTTTGTGATGATTGATAGGACAGATATTAATAAAATGGACAGAGTAAAAATTGAAAGTGGAACTTATTATTGGGTTACTGCAGTAGTCCATGAAAGAAGAACCTAAACCAGAGTAGATGCAACTGACATTAGGAAGAATGACTCAACAGTAATTTATATTTTTATGTGGCCAGGATATGATCAAAGACAATTCTGAGCCTGAATAACTTGCTGAATAGGGATGCATTTTTTTGCCTTTTTTAAAAGGAGGAGAGCAGTAGGTTCAGAGAAAGGCTCCTGGCTTGGGGAGAAATTATTTTTGAACTTCTCTGGTTTGAAGTATACATTGAGTATATAGCTAGTGTTGCTTAATAAGGAGATGAACATATGGTGCTAGAATTAGAAGAAGGGTCGGTATCAGTAATTATCTATTTTTGCAACTATATCTACAAAGATAATAATTAAAATGATGAGATTAAAAGAGATCACTAGGGCAGAGAGTATAAGAAAGGGAGAAAGGTAAGGAAAGAACTTTGGTGAATACCTCATTTAAATATAGAAATAAGAGTTATCAGATAAGCTGGGTGGGGCATTCATGCCAAAGCAGTGTTTAGAAAACTTATGGAAGAGAAAATTTCAGGAAAGAAAGAGTTCATTAACAATCTAAGTTTTAAAAAACTTTTGTGGATTTGTTTTTATTGGGATATAAGACATGGATTGGAAAATGTCAGTTTGGGGCATGCCCTTATCCCCAGGAAATATCTATTCTCATCTTCCCGGGATGATTTTTGGAACTTTTTCTCTTTATTGGAGCTGCTCTGGCTGCCAGCACAAGTTCACTGCTGACTGGATCCTCCTTGGAAGAGAATTTTCTCCTTTGTTTTGTAGACACTTAACAAGTGGATTAAGGATTTAAAAGTAGGTTATTTGATTTGTTGCCCTAGGTTATATTGCTGATGCTGCAAGAATAATTTTAATAAAGTGGAAAGGACGAAGTTCATATTGTAAGGGGTTAAGTAGTTCCTAGGTGATAATTAAATGAAGTCAAATTTGTGTAGATTGCAGTCTTTTCAAAAGTTTAACATGGCTTATTTTTATCTTCATAATATTAAACCAGGTCTATCTAAAATTTTAATATCACATGCAAGAAGCATTATCATTTTGTAGCAGATTTTTAAAGCTGTTATTTCAGATTTTGAACTGATCAGCATGAGACAGATTTTCTTTAGAACCATTTTTGCTCTGGACAAAATTCAAGCTGGATATTACTGATTACTCTGAAATGCAAATAGTGCTATTTTGTTTTACAGCTATCATTTAAAAAGCCATGTACTCATTAAGATAAATATGTGCAGCATGAACAACAAAAAAATGAGAAAGAAAATGGACATTATTTGTATTTTGTAGGCTCTCTGATATGGAACTGAATGCACTAATCTTCAAATACTAATGAGCAGCAAAAAGCAATTTGCCAATGCACAATTAACTTCTGACTGGCTTCTGTTGATTTGTAGTGCTATAACCCCTGTACCAGGTGAAACTTCCCATTTTTTGAGATTTTATTTGACCAATATTTATAATTGTGGCCAAATAATGAGATGATTATCATGAAAAAATGTTATGTTGGAGTAAATCATACTTACATGGAGCTCTTATTATAGTTTCTCTGTTGAATTGTCTGCCACCAGGGCCTTGGGCTTTTATTTTCCTCTTTCCCCTTCTGCTCTTCTTGCCTTTTCCCATCATTGAAGAAACAAGGGCCTCCTTCTCAATTCTCAATTTGGAAACCTGCTGGTACCTTGTCTTAGTTACAAACGCTGTGTTTTATCTCATGTGGTTATGTTTGTCACTTATCTCTTCTTTCTGTTCACTTTTTTTCTATTATTGTGTCATGTCATTTATATATATGTATGTGTAGATACATATACATGCATATATATTTACACTCAGGCATATATGCATCCCCATGCATGCATACATATCACGCAGTTGTGGTCAGAGGGAGGTCGTAAAGCATAAAGTTTACCTGTTTTGCTCATGGCTTATTGAGGCAGATTTTGTCCCTTAGCTCAGATGAGAAAATCCCTACTCTTCACTCATAAGCTGAAATTCTCAATCCAGCCAGATATTTTGCAAATGTGCCTCTGGTGCCTAGGGAGATTGAGTTAAAGCACATATGGCTCAGTGAGACCAATCATTGTGATTGGCAAATGAACTCAAAACACTATCTTAATAATGTTAAGGCAGTTAGGAATTTTGTTTCCACGACACCCAAACTAATACTCTGAATGAGTAGCAGATTGGAATATGGTGGAAAACTTTGAAATTGTGATTCTCAAATAATTTAGGCTAATGCTTGTTTCATAGAATTATGAAATCTTGTTTATTGTAAGGAACCTTAGATCATCTAATGTAATCTCTTCTTCTAATGCAGCGGTATGCTGTATAACACCCCTGAGAGGTAAATGTCCAGTGACATGGAATTCCTTACTTTGTCTGGGCTCGTGCTGCATTAAAAATATATTCTTCATACTTGGCTAGATGCGATGACTCACGCATGTAATCCCAGCACTTTGGGAGGCCGTGGCAGGTGGATCATTTGAGGTCAGGAATTCGAGACCAGCCTGACCAACATGATGAATCCCTGTCTCTACTAAAAATAAAAATAAAAATAAAAAAAAGAAAAGAAAGAAAAAATGACCCAGGATTACAGGCACTCGCCACCAATCCCAGCTACTCATGAGACTGAGGCAGGAGAATCGCCTGAACCCAAGAGGCAGAGGTTGCAGTGAGCTGAAATTGCACCACTGCACTCTGGGACACAGAGTGAGACCCTGTCTCAAAAAAAAAAAATAAAATAAAATAAACCAAACCAAAACAAACAAGCAAAAAAATATATATATAAATATAATAAATATATATTTATATATGTCAATTCTTCACACCAAATTGAGATCTGTCCTCCTGTCAGCTCTCACTCACTTCCACCTTGGGAGACAATACAGAATCTGAAACTTATCTCTTCCTCGTAACAGTTATTTAAATATTTGAAGCCCTTTCCATTTTGTTTACTTTTCCAAAGTACTTTTCTGTGGTATCTATGCATACTTTGTCAACCATTTCTTGATTATTATTATTTTTTTTTTTTTTTTTTGAGACGGAGTCTCACTCTGTCGCCCAGGCTGGAGTGCAGTGGCGCGATCTCGGCTCACTGCAAGCTCCGCCTCCTGGGTTCCCGCCATTCTCCTGCCTCAGCCTCCCGAGTAGCTGGGACTACAGACGCCCGCCACCGCGCCTGGCTAGTTTTTTGTATTTTTAGTAGAGACAGGGTTTCACCGTGGTCTCGATCTCCTGACCTTGTGATCCTCCCGCCTCGGCCTCCCAAAGTGCTGGGATTACAGGCGTGAGCCACCGCGCCCGGCCATTTCTTGATTATTGACTCCTCCAGAATGTTGGTTGTTCCCTCTCTTATTTATTATAATTTGTCAATGCCCCTTCTAAAATGTCGTACGTTATTTAACCTAATGCTTCAAATAAAGTTTTACCTTTGCATAATACAATTGAACAATGCCTAACACATTGTAGGTTCAAAGGTCAAGTCTTTGAAGTATAGGTTCCCATCCTAAATTATCGATGACCGTTTTTTAGCTTTTATAGTAATTGTATCTTGCTGTGAATGCTTGTTGACTCTGTGGTCAACGAAAAGCCTCATTCCTTTTTTTTTTTTTCTTTTATTTTTATTAACATAAACTGCAATCACGTTAGATTATCCCAAATCCTGGACCTATATAATTGATTTTTTAAAAACTAATTGTAAGATTTTCATTTATCCCTGATGAATTTAATTTTTGTTTGGTTTCAGTTCAGCCCTGCTACCCATTACAAAATTTTGAATCCTGACTCTGTCATCTAGCATATTCACAATCCCTTTGGGTTTTGTGTCATTTGTAAATTTAACAAGTATACCTTTGAACAGCTTCTTCTAAGTCATTGATTTTTTTGAAAAAGGAACAAGAAATGCCTGCAACTAACTACAATAAACCTCCTACTGGTTGACACCAATCGAATTATTAATAGCCTTTTAATTTAATTTTTAAACCAAATTAAAATCTACACAACTGTACTGATATCCAGTTCTTATGCCTGTTCCTTTCCCACAATGGTATCCACAGAGAATTTACCCAAAATAAACATATGTTATGCATTTACCTTCCGATGGATTTTCTCTAAGAAAGAGTTGCCAGTAGTTTGGCATCAGTCATTTTGCATAATCCATGCTACTTCTTGATTTTTAGCATGATGTTTTATAAATTTATGAAGACCTTGGGTATACCCAAGCATGAGGCAAGGTTGGGGGTGCTACATTTCCTTTAACACAATTGAGAAAAGTTGATATTTTTATCAAGATATTTGTTAAGGAAGAAACAGGGAAAGTATAAGAAATCTAAATAAACTGGCTTGCAGACTACAGGATTCTAATCTCCCTCTAGCTAATGCAGCCTACAGGGCCTAGCCCATTCCACATGGAGACCTGTGGAGAGTGAGGGGCTTTGCCTTGACTCCTCATTTCCAGTATTTTGGTCTGCTTCCATGTTTTCAGTGCCATTTGATACACATCTTCCAAGATAATCAGTCTGGATTTTATGACTCTTGAATATAGTACAAGAAAAGTTATGTCCTTTTGCCTGTTTACATAAGGACCACTCTCTTAATTCCTGTTTCTAGAATGAAAGAAATGCCTTTTCTCCAGGTGATTGTTACCAGGAATGACCTCATATTGTTTGCGAGATTCCACTGTATCCATATGCTTGTGGCCTTTTCCCATACAGATTCAATAGCATAGTAACTTAATACAACCTACTTGCATGGAAATCATTTAGTGGGAATTATCAGTCTGTAATAACAGGGAATATGGGCACAAATTGCCACTTATTCTGGAGAAAGTGATGAGAATGTATTAGAGGAAGGAGTAGGGATTGAAGACTAATTAAGTAGCCTTTTTTTTTTCTTTTATTTCTTTTTTTGCAACTGTTTCTCTCTGTTGCGCAGGCTGGATTACAGTGGTGCTCACTGCAACCTCCGCCTCCCAGGTTCAAGTGATTCTCCAACCTCAACCTCCCTAGTAGCTGGGACAACAGGAGTGCACCACCATGCCCAGCTGATTTTTGTATTTTTAGTAGAGACAAGGTTTCACCATGTTTGCCAGGCTGGTCTTGAACTCCTGGCCTCAAGTGATCTGCCTGCCTCGGCCTCCCAAAGTGCTGGGATTACAGGCATGAGCCACCAGCGTTGATTGGCCTAAGTAGCTATATTATCTTCCATATGAAATGTGATGAGTACCTTAAATAGTTTCTAGCAATGTGATTGAATTATAGACAGTCTGGTGGTAAAAATAGACAAATGACAAAATATAAGAGACTGGGGAACATAATAATCAATATAAGTAAGGAGTTTGAGTCAAGATGGTTTAAACTTGATACTTTTTGGAAACATGACATCTATTGAGGTTGGAGAGCAGGGTGAAAATGATAGGTTTAGATTTATTTCTGGATTACTCTGGGTGACGATTTTAAGCATGTAGTTAGAAGTTTTACCTGGAGAGATATTTGGAAGTTGCCAAAAAAAAAAAAAAAAGAAAAAAAATAGGTAAATTCAAAGAAAAGTCTTTGGAGTAGAAGAGGAAGACTGCAGATAAAATCTTAGAGAATAATGCCTACATTTAGGATGGAGGTTGAAAAGAACTTGCCAAGAAAGAGTTACAAAAGAATCCGGGCGCAGTGGTTCACGCCTGTAATCCCAGCACTTTAGGAGACTGAGGCGGGCGGATCACGAGGTCAGGAGATCGAGACCATCCTGGCAAACACGGTGAAACCCCGTCTCTACTAAAAATACAAAAAAATTAGCCAGGCATGGTGGTGGGCACCTGTAGTCCCAGCTACTCCGGAGGCTGAGGCAGGAGAATGGCGTGAACCCAGGGGGCGGAGCTTGCAGTGAGCGGAGATGGCGCCACTGCACTCCAGCCTGGGCAACAAAGCGAGACTCTGTCTCAAAAAAAAAAAAAAGTTACAAAAGAAAAGGGGGATAACCAAAATCAGTGCTTTATTTCAGGAGCCAAGGGAAGAAAGCATTTTTAGAATACTAGGGAGTAAGACAACACCATCAACGTCCACAGAGTAATTGAAAAGAATAAGCTGCTATCAGGCCTTTAAGTTTGGGGGTGACATAGTTATGGGGATATTCCACAGAAGAGGTTGAGGAGACTCAGAAAGGTGGATTGGAAGGGCTCACTTAATAGAAGCAGTAGTGGAGGAAGCAGAAGCAATGGACCATCCAATATGAATAGCCATGAAAGTAAGGAAAGGGCTTTGCTGTTGCTTCTTCCCATTTAACTGATAGCTCAGTGGATAAAAAAGGAGAGCTAGATAAACTTATTTGTTGAAAAATTACTGGAAGTTTGTTATATTGTTTAAATTGATTTCAACTTCAGACTGTTTAATAATGAACACATAGTTTAACCACCATAGGAATGAATTTGAGTTCTTTGCTCTGCATAACTTTAACAAGACAGATGTTAGTCTTTCAGCAAAGAAACAAAGGTTGTTCCCTAAATTACTTCAGATTTACAATGCAACAGAGCA
The DNA here is from genome assembly GCF_008728515.1 of Papio anubis. NCBI lineage: Eukaryota > Metazoa > Chordata > Mammalia > Primates > Cercopithecidae > Papio > Papio anubis. The sequence continues at coordinate 55,532,859 of NC_044996.1, read as the reverse complement.
TTTTAATTACATTCATATGTGCAGACTTTTAAAAAATAATTTTTAAATGGTTTATTATGGTAATAGAAGCACATTTATGCCACATCATGCAACATGGAAAGCATATTCTCTCTGTTGAGTGGTGTAAAATGTTTGTAACTTTTGCATCTCACGTTTCTTGCTTTAAAAGTGCTACCATCATTTACATTCTCTAGTAATCCAATTGTGAATTTTATGGATATATATGAGCATGTGAGGACAGGGTGCCAGTGGAAAGCTAAGAAAAGGAGAAAGGTAAATAACAGCCAGAGAAGTTGGCAAGATTACTTTTTCTTCACCGTGCCAAGACAGCTATTTTAGCTGAAAATGAGGATGGGAGGTGCACAGGAATTTAGTTAGATATAGAAAGGTAAAAGCTGGGCAAACAATTCAGGTATGTAAGCAAGTTCAAGAGATGAATGAAGACATTATTCTGATGTCTGAAGAGCAGAGGTCAAAGGAAAGGTTGACTAACCAAAAGCCTTATGTGAACCCAGGGTAATCAATAACTGGGCTTGATTAGAGGTCTTGTAGAAGTGGTATATAGAAGAACAGAAGAAAGATATGGCCCCCAAGGTCGTATTTACCAGAGAGAAAGGTCTGAGAAACAAGCCACAAAAGAATTGGTCTATGAAACTTTTCTCAGAATCAATCTTCCCTCCCTCCGCCTTCCCTTGCTAAGTAATGGCTGGACACTACAGAAGTACTGTATACTCCTGGGTTTATCTTAGGATATGGATAGTGAATTACAAATGATATTTTAACCTGTCTATTGCCATTAATGTATAAATAAAACCATTTTCTTTATTAAAAAGTGCCAACCCCTATGGCCAATATTACAAAATTAATGTCTCTACTAAATGAAGAAAAAGGTTAAAAAATAAGAAGCAATTTAAAAAAAAATCCCTCTTTTTGCCTAGCCAAAAAGAAAAAGAAAACAAAAAGTGAGTAGGATTTATTGTGAGAAAATGTAACCTTTAAAGCTGGCATGCTGTTTGAGTTACCTGCCTCTGAAGGGCAAGGCCCTAGAGAGATGCTTAACTAGGCAGGTATGATGATTGCAGTGCCCTTAGGGCAAGAGCAGAGGTGGAGATTGTCAACACGTAGGCAATAAAGGCTACCTACGCAAACTCTGGGCACTTTTACTTGGCTTGTTAAGTTGTATGCTATGTGCATGAGTGTTTTGGCTCATGAGAAAAACTCTAGTGCTATTAGAAAATGTCTGTTTCACATAGACAGTATCAAAACAGCTTTATCAGTCTTAAATAACGAAGAAGTAGCAGAAACAGATTTAGAATTTAATCTCTTGGTTTCTAGGTTTCCCGTCACTTGCTTCACCACTGATGATGTGCTCTGGTTTTCAACCAAATTCTGTGTGACTGCATAGCATTTGTAGCCCCATTCTTTGTGTTTGTGCAATGCACTGGTGTCCACAGTACGCATACCTTGAGTGATAGAGGTTTTTAGTTATAGAGGCATGGGCCATCACCAGGGTATGAACAGATTTGTGATTCTAGGATATTATGCCAGTCCAGATTGGGAAAAGTTTTCAAAGGTTTAAAGGTTTTTCTGCGGGCTGCCTTTTTTTTCAGCAGAGTGGAGGGGGTTTAAAAACATGTACCCTTAATAGGACCAATAGAGTCTAAACTACATATTGTGTAACTTTTAGAAATTTTTCAAAGTACATATCTTAGCAACTTCAGAAGGATGACATGAGGGTCATCCTCACTGGGGATGCTGTCCCATGTTGCTCCTTAGTTAGCAAGAAAAAGTAAATCGGCCGGGCGCGATGGCTCATGCCTGTAATCCCAGCACTTTGGGAGGCTGAGGCAGGTGGATCATGAGGTCAGGAGTTCAAGACCAGCCTGGCCAAGATGCTGAAACCCTGTCTCTACTAAAAATACAAAAATTAGCCAGGTGTGGTGTCAGGCGCCTGTAATCCCAGCTACTCAGCAGGCTGAGGCAGAAAATTGCTTGAACCCGGGAGGCGGAGGTTGCAGTGAGCTGAGATCCTGCCACTGTACTCTAGCCTGGGGCGACAGAGTAAGACTCTGTCTCAAAAAAAAAAAAAAGGTAAATCAAAAGGTACTGGGACTCTAGAAGGTAAATCACTGCCAGTCGTCCCCCCAGTTCATTATCTGAAGTCAAAAGGCAAAGTTCTTTGTACTAATCCCGTACAGTCCTCTTCCTTTCCCCATCTAATTCTCTGTGCAGTAGCCCCCTCTTTCAAATGCTAAGTGGACCTGACTCCCATACAGAGAAGGAAAAACGGCCCTGTAATCCCAGCACTATGGGCTCAGGCCTGTAATCCCAGCACTATGGGAGGCCCAGGCAGGCGGATCACCTGAGGTCAGGAGTTCAAGACCATTCTGATTAACCTGGTGAAACCCTGTCTTTACTAAAAATACAAAATTAGCTGAGCTTGATGGTGCATGCCTGTAATCCCAGCTACTTGGGAGGCTGAGGCAGGAGAATCGCTTGAACCCGGGAGGCGGAGGTTGCAGTGAATCAAGATCATGCCATTGCACTGCAGCCTGGGCAACAAGAGCAAAACTCTGTCTCAAAAAAAAAAAAAAAGAAGAAGAAGAAGAAGAAGCCGGGTGCAGTGACTCAAGCCTGTAATCCCAGCACTTTGGGAGGCCAAGGCAGGCGGATCATGAGGTCAGGAGATCGAGACCGTCCTGGCAAACACGGTGAAACCCCGTCTCTACTAAAAATACAAAAAAATTAGCCGGGCCTGGTGGTGGGCGCCTGTAGTCCCAGCTACTCGGGAAGCTGAGGCAGGAGAATGGCGTGAACCCGGGAGGCGGAGCTTGCAGTGAGCTGAGATCCTGCCACTGCACTCCAGCTTGGGCGACAGAGCAAGACTCCCTCTCAAAAAAATAAATAAATAAAAATAAAAAGAAATAAAAATGTATTGCTTCTTGGCCTTTTGGCTAAGGTCAAGTGTAGAAATAAAAAATTACACATTTGTTGGATTTGTTCCTTCAGAGTTTTTCCTTTTAAAATCTCTAGTGGGATAGATACTGAGAAAGCATTTTATATCTTCCCTGGGAAGCAGGCTTAAGGAGTGTAGTTCCACTCTTCTCTCAGCTCTAGGAAAGTAGGGTGTAGACTGCAGGCTGCTCAAAGTATATCTATATGTCTATTAATATTTGTATTAGCATATATGTTAATTACCTTGCTAAATTTGGAAAATAACCCTTAAAAACCTACAATTCATTCATTAGCATTCTGTTTATATGATCCTGAGTGTAACACAAACAAGATACTTTTTATACTTTAGTTCCCTTAATTTTTGATTTCTATAATATTGTCAGTTTATAGTTAAATCTTAGGGAGACAAGGGAGAAGAAAGAAAAGTGACTGGATAGCAGCATGAGCTTTGCTGCCCTCCAAATAAGTGCTGAAAAGATGAATATGAGTCTACTCTAATCATCTCAAAAGGAAGCAGTGAAAAACTGAACATCAGTATGTCCATGAACCTAATAGTAAAATGGCCACACTGAAACAAGAATTTATCTCAGACAAGACTCTTTGCCTTAGCACAATGAAAAATAAGTACTTTTACTGGGTACAGTGGCTCACGCCTGTAATCCCAGCACTTTGGGAGGCCAAGGCAGGCAGATCACGAGGTCAGGAGTTCGAGACTAGCCTGGCCAACATAGTGAAACCCCGTCTCTACTAAAAATACAAAACTTAGTTGGGCATGGTGGCTCGCACCTGTAGTCCCAGCTACTCAGGAGGCTGAGGCAGGAGAATTGCTTGAACCCATGAGGTGGAGGTTGTGGTGAGCCAAGATGGCGCCACTGTACTCCAGCCTGGGCAAGAGAGTGAGACTCTGTCTAAAAAAAAAAGAAAAAGAAAAAGAAGTACTTTTTAAAAGGTGAAGTTCTCTTTATCTCTACCCCTAATGCCCAGTAATACCCTTAACACTAATACCTGCTTTTTAAATCCATGCATGTACCTATTTTGTAAAGCAAGAGGGTATTCAAAAAGAAATTGAGCCATAGAATATAAGAGCTAGATGTGCCCTTAGATTCCATTTGCTAAAACACTGTTCTGTGAACCAGTGTTAACATATGAAGTTTTCATCAGCCCGTAAATGATAATTTAAAACACACAGAAATTTAAACTAAATGTATTCAATAGGCCGGGCGCGGTGGCTCAAGCCTGTAATCCCAGCACTTTGGGAGGCCGAGACGGGCGGATCACGAGGTCAGGAGATCGAGACCATCCTGGCTAACACGGTGAAACCCCGTCTCTACTAAAAAATACAAAAAACTAGCCGGGCGAGGTGGCGGGCGCCTGTAGTCCCAGCTACTTGGGAGGCTGAGGCAGGAGAATGGCGTGAACCGGGGAGGCGGAGCTTGCAGTGAGCTGAGATCCGGCCACTGCACTCCAGCCCGGGCTACCGAGCAAGACTCCGTCTCAAAAAAAAAAAAAAAAAAAAAAAAAAAAAAAAATAAATGTATTCAATATAAAGAACTGCTCCTTTATTCTGAGATTATTTCCTTTACATATTTTTCATGATAAAATATCCTACTTTTATGAAATGATGGTGATGATAGATGGTAAGGATTTTCCTCTTAAAATAATAGCCTAATTTGGCAGTATAGAAAGTGCCTCCCGATTTTTTGCACAGTTTCTGAAATTCTAACACCTAAGAACAACTGGTCTAGTTTAATCTCCTTATTTCATAGCTGAGAAAAGTAAGGCCTAAGAGAAGTTAAGAGAGTTACTTAAGACTCAGTACCAGGAAATCATGGAATTAAAACTAGAACCTACACATTCATATTCCTAGTCCGCAGCTCTGAATAAAGCAATAAATCCCTCTCTTTTTCCTAAATAATACATTCTTTCTTTCTTTTTTCTTTTCTTTTCTTTTTCTTTCTTTCTTTCTTTCTTTTTTTTTTTTTTTTTTGAGACAGGGTCTCTCTCTGTTGCCCAGGCTGGAGTGCAGTGGTGCCATCTTGGCCCACTGCAGCCTCGACCTCCTGGGCGCAAGCGATTCTCCCACCTCAGCCTCCTTAGTAGCTGGGACCACAGGCGCTCACCACATTGCCTGGCTAATTTTTGTATTTTTTGTAGAGATTGGGTTTCACCCTGTTGGCCAGGCTGGCCTCAAACTCCTGAGCTCAAGCAATCCTCCCGCCTCAGCCTCCCAGTGTGTTGGGATTACAGGCATAAGCTACCATGCCCAGCCCATATTTCTATTCTTAAATTAACTTGAACTTTGTCAATTTTATTTTTCTTCTTTTACCAGATTTATACTTCTTATATTTTGATGTGCCAGTATTTCATTGGGTTACCTTCATTATGCAGTTAATTTCGTTTCTCAAGCACATTTTAATTATTGATTTCTCTTGTTTTATTAAAGTGAATTAAAGGTACATTTGTCTTGTCAAAAATTTAAGGCCTTTTTTGTCCTTGTACTAAGACTAAGTTATCTCCCAGTTGGTATCATTTAATAAAGACATTGATTGCATTCTGCTTGGTTGCCTCCTGGTGCTGGCAAATGATTTCATTTTCTGGTGAAGTTTATGCTGACAAGTTGAATGGAAAATATACTTGTATAATACTTTTAATTACATTTTATATGCATTTATTTTATTTTGCTCTTTAGCAGGATTTTAGCATCCTCACAAAATATTATATGAATCAAGGAACTACCTAGTCACTTTGCTTTCTCTGCTGGAATTAAGCAATCAAGCCAATTGGAAAATTTAAATCCATGGATTATGGGTTCTAATTTCTGATCTGTAAATAAGCTAGTTTTGTCATAATATTATATATTTGTATAATACTTTATATAATAAACAGTTGTTTATTTCTTTTTGACATTCAGTGTATCTTTTACATACATTGTCAGGCTTTGTTTTTTCTGAAAACACTGTGAGGACATATTTGCTCTTACTCTCATTCAGTGGATGACATACTGAAGCTCAGATACCTTAAGTAATGTGCCCAAAGCAGCAGAACTAGCTAATAAGTCGCAGAGTCAGATTTAGAACCTCAGGTCATATGACTACAAGTCTTGTGTTTGTTCCATATCTTTGCTCTACAGTAATGTTTCTTTTTGCATATTAGTAGTAAAAATGGCTTTTCCCTTCTCTATCAGATAATGGTATGATTCTTAGTAAAACATCCCATTTCCATTTTAATATCCTAGATTTTTTTTTTTTTTTTGAGACGGAGTCTGGCTCTACGGCCCAGACTGGAGTGCAGTGGCGTGATCTCGGCTCACTGCAAGCTCCGCCTCCCAGGTTCAAGCCATTCTCCTGCCTCAGCTTCCCGAGTAGCTGGGACTACATGCACCCGCCACCACGCCTGGCTAGTTTCTTTTTGTATTTTTAGTAGAGACGGGGTTTCACTGTGTTAGCCAGGATGGTCTTGATCTCCTGACCTCGTGATCCACCTGCCTTGACCACCCAAAGTGCTGGGATTACAGACATGAGCCACCGCTCCCGGCCCCTAGAAATATTTTCAGATTGTTGAATTTGTTTTAGTGATTTCACCTGTCCAGATAACCTACCTGGAACATCATGATGAGAGGGGAGGGGAGAAAATAAATAGTATTGTTATAGAGTTTAAGCTCGAATTAAGTATAAAATCATAAACTCAATTAAATGTGATTAAATGAACCATTTTATAGCTTAACAGTATACAGACACATATTATTTATGTCAGCAAGAGAAACAGCCCACATTATTGGAAAGCCTATTTTTTAGATCATTCAAAATTGTTTCCTAAACTGTATAACCACCTTCCTCAAGGATGGATTACTTAATCAACAGTTCTGTAATAATTGGTTAAAACATTGGTTGGAGAGTATGGTCCCAACTTACCATATTCTAAAATAAATTTTGTAATGATTAAAGAAGCAAAAGCTGATAAAATGAATCAATAAAGGACAACAAAGCCTAGGTGGCTATTGTTTAATCTTAGGATAGGGCTGGGCTTACTGAGCATGAAAGTTTAGGAGAAAACCTCATGTAAATTTTGATAGATATGTGTCACTTGATCAATTCTGTAATTTTAAAAAAGTTTTAACAAAATTAAAAAGTAAATGATATCCTCTAGGAGATAGCTGAAATATATGTAACATCAAAATATATTGAATAAATGTATTGTTCATACATTTGGGGCATCATCATGAATTTTTAATTAAATATTAAAGTGTAACTTCAGCATTGTCCCTTGACGTATAATTGGAAATTGCCATTGACTAGTCTCACTGGTAAAAGGAGAAATGATTAAAAGTGGATAGGTTAGGCTGGGCATGGTGGCTCACGTGTGTAATCCCAGCACTTTGGGAGGGTGAGGCAGGTAGATCACTTGAGGTCAGCAGTGCAAGACCAGCTTGGCCAACATGGTGAATCCCCGTCTCTACTGAAAATACAAAAATTAACTGGGCGTGGTGGTGCACGCCTATAATCCCAGCTACTCAGGAGGCTGAGGCAGGAGAATCACTTGAACCTGGGAGGTGGAGGTTGCAGTGAGCTGAGATCTCGCCACTGCACTCCAGCCTGGGTGATAGAGCAAGACTCCGTCTAAAAAGAAAAAAAGGAAAGTAATAAATAATTATTACTATTAATAAATGGAAAGTAATACAAAGTCTAAGCCCGCACTGGCCTACCATGTTACAAATTTTTAATGTTGAAATATTGTGTTCTACATATTAAAGAAATAAAAGGGAAGCAAATAACATTATGTTGTTGAAAAAAAAGAGTAAGCATCTGTGGGTCAGTCATAAACATGATTGTTCATACAGCAGAAAAGCTTATCATTAGCTGGGTAGTTAACTTAGAAGCAAATAAATAAAAATGTGTGTGTAAAGGGAGCACAAGTTAATTATTTGACATGATGCCATTGTTTTTCAAAATAAAGCATTCTTTGCAAGATTTAATTGCAATAAATGACTAAAATCATAACTATATTTTCTTTTTTGAGACGGAGTCTCGCTCTGTCGCCGAGACTTGTAGTGCAGTGGCCGGATCTCAGCTCACTGCAAACTCCGCCTCCCGGGTTCACGCCATTCTCCTGCCTCAGCCTCCCGAGTAGCTGGGACCACAGGCACCCGCCACCTCGCCCGTCTAGCTTTTTGTATTTTTTACTAGAGACAGGGTTTCACCGTGTGAGCCAGGATGGTCTCGATCTCCTGACCTCATGATCCGCCCGTCTCGGCCTCCCAAAGTGCTGGGATTACAGGCTTGAGCCACCACGCCCGGCTCCATAACTATATTTTCAAGTATGAGATAAAATATGAAAGAATATGTCAATGATATCTTAAGCAGCTACTAATTATTAGAAACACATGGGGACAATTGCACAGGCTAGCAAAGCTCAGTAGCTTATCACTGGATCCAGAACTCAGAATCAGAATTATAGTCATACACATACACACACACAAGTACGTGTGTATAGTTTTGTTGTATTGCAGTATACAGAGAAAGAACAATCAAAAGGGATTTTCAGTATTATATCTTACCTTTGTTCATGCAGTTCCATGTTGCTGCCTTCTTATCTGCTCTGAAGCCAACCAGGATATAACAGAAGATTGTAGGCATTAGGACATCATCAGATGCTAACAGAAATTTGTTGATAGAAAATATGGTTCTAGTGGTATAAAATTCACAAAAGTAATAACAAGAGGATTTGTCATCAAATGTTAATAAACACAGAAATGGTAGAGATACCAGGAAAGAAATAACTTGAAATGCTTCAATTATGAGCTAGTACTGGAAATTTGTTAAAGAAAAAACAGGAAAATGTTCACTCTGACTTTTACCAACAATTTCTTTCTAGATTGAAATATAGGAAATGAGCCAGGTATCACTGTATAGTTATGTTAAATGCAATTTCTATATTGAGAGTGTATATTGGCAACTGGTACACATCTGATTTTCATTTGGAAAATGTAAATGAAAAAGGATTTTTTTTTTTTTTTGAGATGGAGTTTTGCTTTTGTTGCTCAGGCTGGAGTGCAACGGTGCGATTTTGGCTCACTGCAACCTCCGCTTCCCAGGTTCAAGCGATTCTCCTGCCTCAGCCTCCCAAGTAGCTGGGATTACAGGCATGCGCCACCACGCCTGGCTAATTTTATATTTTTAGTAGAAATGGAGTTTCACCATGTAGGTCAGGCTGGTCTTGAATTCCTGACCTCAAGTGATCCACCCGCCTCAGCCTCCCAAAGTGCTGGGATTACAGGTGTTAGAAAGTTTTGAGGAAATACATAAAAAAAATAATGTGTAACTGGTAAAAGAAAATTAAATGAAAAGTAAATACAAGTCAAGGCTAGTTCCTGTTCTGCCACTGCCTGGCTGCTGTACAGACTATACTCATATGCTATCTCTATTCCCTCTCATGTGCCAAAAGAAAAGTGGTAACTTAATTCATAAATGTATAATGAGGACTAATTGCATTCCCCATGAGATATGTTCTGAGTCATGTGGAAGGTTATCTGTGCATTCATGTACATAAGTATATACACATATAGACACAACTCATAAACAGAACTTCCTAATACTCAAGAAATTATGTGCTTACATTTTCTATATATGCCTCATTTTAAGAATAGTTCAAATTAGAATATCTTAGGACCATAAGAAGGAGAAACACTGTGTGATTCTTCATCTCATATAAGGTAGAGTGTAAGTTATTCTTATAAACTTCCTTCAGACATCTAACAATCGATGACATATGTAAGAAATTTAGTTAGCCTATTTTATTGGAAGATAATTCTATAGTAGTTCATGAGCTATATCTGCATTTTAAAGTATATTTACTGTGCCTTGCTTACTATAGATCACATTTGTTTCAGTTCTCGTTTACCAGGAGCATGGTAGGGTGATATTTATATATTTGATTTGCAGAATTAGTAGCTTCAGCTTAACAAATGGCTACTCTTCAGCCTTTTCCCAAGGTTAAGTTTGAAGTGTTCAGATCATTTTATTATTTTCCTTGACCACAACCACGTTGGCTGTCAAGGGCTAAGATATTTACTAATTTGACCAGGTTGTTCTTTTAAAAAACCAGTTATTTTAATTCTTTTTTTTTTTTTTTTTTTTTTTTTGAGACTGAGTCTCGCTCTGTCACCCAGGCTGGAGTGCAGTGGCAGGATCTCAGCTCACTGCAAGCTCCGCCTCCCGGGTTTACACCATTCTCCTGCCTCAGCCTCCCAAGTAGCTGGGACTACAGGCGCCCACCACCTCGCCCGGCTAGTTTTTTTTTTTTTATTTTTTAGTAGAGACGAGGTTTCACCGTATTAGCCAGGATGGTCTTGATCTCTTGACCTCATGATCCGCCCGTCTTGGCCTCCCAAAGTGCTGGGATTACAGGCTTGAGCCACCGTGCCCGGCCTTTTAATTCTTTTCTCTATTTCCCCAGCCTTGTGTATTTCCAGTGGAATAAAAATAAATAGAAAATGCTATTCAGTATTCTAAAGCAAGCCAGTTATGTTTGCATCACTTAGACAGCTTTATAGGACTCAGAAAGAGAGACTGTCAGATTCATGAGAGTCAGCTGAAAACTATTTGTTTCTTTCAAAAGACAAGGGGAATGAATGATTCTGGTGCATGTCTCATGAATGTTGAGAAGCTCATCTTACAGTTAAAAAGAAAAAGTCATTGGATGACTCTAGAGATATATATAAGAAACCTAAGGATTCTGTTTTATTTACCTAAAATGTTTCTGGTCAAATCAGTGAGGTATACTAACAACAACAACAAAATACACACACATGCATATATACATATATATACACACACACACACACATGCATATATACATATATATATGTGGTCACAAAAGTTTTTCTGTGAAAACTTATGAAGGGGATGAAACTAGAACTCATTTAATTTGAATATGTACATTATACATATATAGGCACAAATTTATTTTAATTTGTACTTAATGTTTTTCCTTTTATAATTAATAAAAGTTTATTCCTATGTAAAATATTATGAATTTACAGAATCAGCAGCAATGCCTTAAGTATATTATTTCTTCTGATCTTTTATTCTATTAAAATTATAACCTCTTTAAGCTAATGATCCATGCCAGCTACCACATTTTTATCAGTGCAGTGCTGACTATAGAAAAGTAAGAACCTGATGGGTTTAAGCACATATATTGAACTTCACCTACATAGTTTAAGCAATATGGTCTTCTGTTATCATAAAGTCACAGTGATTTCCCAACACATTCATTTGCTGTTTCTATCCTTGACAGCTCACAAATCCCCTCATACTTCGACAGCATTATATTTTGTTAAGAAAGGAAAGCAGGAGATATCTTTTATATTTCAAATATATTAGGTTGACATGTGAGCCGTGGCCAAACTTGATTAAAGGTGAGGGGAAGTCAATGTAGAAAGAAGAATTCACAAGCAGAGAAGTGCTTTGGGAGGGTGGGGTCAGAGCAGGTAGTAGATGGGAGGAAAAGCACCTAGCCATAAGCTAAGGTATGTTTCAGAGGAAGGCAATGCTGAGTTTTTCTCTTATCCTATTTTTATAATCTCCCGTTATAATAGTTAGCCACCCTCAATCTAAGTAATCATCCCATAAGGTGTTTTTTTTGAGGATTATGTTAACATATGTATATGTGTGTATGTATATATGTGTGTGTGTGTGCACGTGTGTATCTGAGCATAAAAACTGATAATATGTTGCTTATAAAAATAACTTGATCATGTTGTATGCTTAAATTGCTTTTATTCCATATATATGTATGGAGAATGTGTACACATGCATATATACATGTACACATGTATCTCTATGTATATGTGTGTATCTGTATCTTTTTATTAACATTTGCCAATGGCATAATTCTACACTCCAGTCTCCCAAGAAAACATTTATGGAAAGCTTGATCCAGGGATATTTCTTTCTTTACATCATGTTCCTTGCTTCTTTATTGAAGCAATTTCTATTTTTCCTTCTTTCCTGATCTCCCACAATGTTCTAGTTCTTGTGAGATATTAGTTTTCTCAGCACTGAAGTTGAAACCTTTCCATATACCAACTGCTGTTTTCAGTTCTGATTTCAACCAGGACTTGGTGGAGGAGTAGGGTAGGGAAACTTCCTGAAACCTTGTTGATATTAACAGCAACTTAATCCTTTGGCTTCTACTCTTATTTTGATGGACTGTACATTCATGCTCTTATCTTTGAATTATCTGACACTTTTTCAGCCGTGAAGAAATCGGAATATATGGTCTGTTGTATTTCCTTTCTAAGTACTTTTTAAAGGTTACCTACTTTTAAAAGAGCTAGACCAAGTATAATAAAAAGTATACACCTTTTTATTTGGGGGATGGAGGAGCCAAGATGGCCAAATAGAAACAGCTCTCGTCTGCAGCTCCCAATGAGATAAATGCAGAAGGGAGATACCTAGCCAATCTCATTGGGACTGGTTAGACAGTGTGTGCAAGCCACAGAGAGCGAGCAGAAGCAGGATGGGGCATCGCTTCTCCCAGGAAGTGCAAGGAGCCAGGGACCTCCTTCCACCAGCCAAGGGAAGCGGTGAGGGGCGGTGCTACCCGCCTCAGATTCTATGCTTTTTCCATGAATTTTTGCAATCTGCAGATCAGGAGATTCCCTCATATGCCTATACCACCAGGGCCCTGGGTCTCAAGAACAAAACTGGGTAGCTGTTTGGGCAGGCACCGAGCTAGCTGCAGGAGTTGTTTTTGTACCCCAGTGGTGCCTGGAACCCCAGCAAAACAGGAGAACCATCTACTCCCCTGGAAAGGTGGCTGAAGCCAGAGAGCCAAGTGGTCTCGCTCAGCAGGTCCCACTCCTATGGAGCTCAGCAAGCTAAGAACCACTGGCTTGAAATTCTCGCTGCTAGCACAGCAGTCAGGAGTCGACCTGGGATGATCAAGCTTGGTGATAGGGAGGGTCATCCGCCATTACTGAGGCTTTAGTAAGTGGTTTTCCCCTGACAGTGCTGAGGAGACTGGCAGGTTTGGACTGGGCGGAATTCACCACAGTGCGGCAAAGCGGCTGTGGCCAGACTGCTTCTCTAGATTCCTACTCAGGGGCAGGGCCTCTCTGAAGGAAATGCCACAGCCCCAGTCAGAGGCTTACAGATAAAACTCTCATCTTCCTGAGACAGAGTACCTGTGGGGAGGGGCAGCTGCAGGCGCAGCTTCAGTGGACTTAATCTTTCCTGCCTGCTGGCTCCAAAGACAGCAGCTGATCCTGACCAGGGGGATTCTCCCAGCACAGCACACCAGCTCTGGTAAGGCTCAGTCTGCCTCCTCAGGTGGGTCCGTGACCCCCGTGCCTCCTGACTAGGAGAGACCTCCCAACAGGAATTGACAAATACCTCATACAGGAGAGCTCTGTCTGGCATCAGGCCAGTGCCCTTCTGGGATGAAACTTCCAGAGGAAGGAGCAGATAACAATCTTTGCTCTTCTGCAGCCTCCACTGGTGATACCCAGGTGAACAGGGTCTGGAGTGGATCTCCAGCAAACTCCAGCAGAACTGCAGAAGAGAGGCCTGTTAGAAGAAAAACTAACAGAAAGCAACAACAGCATCAAAAAGAAATACCCTCACACACAAAAACCCCATCCAAAGGTCGTCAGCCTCAAAGATCAAAGGTAGATAAATCCATGAAGATGAGGAAAAACCAGCACAAAAACTCTGAAAATTCCAAACGCCAGAATGCCTCTTCTTCTCCAAATGATCGCAACACCTCTCCAGCAAGGGCACAAAACTGGATGCAGATTGAGATTGATGAATTGACAGAAGTAGACTTCAGAAGGTAGGCAATAACAAACTCCTCTGAGCTAAAGGATCATGTTCTAACCCAGTGCAAGGAAGCTAAGAACCTTGATCAAAGGTTACAGGAACTGCTAACTAGAATAACCAGTTTAGAGATGAACATAAATGACCTGATGGAGCTGAAAAACACAGCACAAAATCTTTGTGAAGCATACACAAGGATCAATAGCTGAATCAATCAAGCAGAAGAAAGGATATCAGAGATTGAAGACCACCTTGCTGAAATAAGGTGTGCAGATAATATTGGAGAAAATAGAATGAAAAGGAATGAATAAACCCACCAAGAAATATGGCATTATGTGAAAAGACCAAACATATGATTGGTGTACCTGAAAGTGACAGAATGGAACCAAGTTGGAAAACATCCTTCAGGATATTATCCAGGAGAACTTCCCCCACCTAGCAAGACAGGCCAACATTCAAATTCAGAAAATACAGAGAACACCACTAAGGTACTCCACGAGAAGATTAACCCCAAGACAAATAATCATCAGATTCTCCAAGGTTGAAATGAAAGAAAAGCTGTTAAGGGCAGTCAGAGAGAAAGGTTAGGTCACCTACAAAGGGAAGCCCATCAGACTAACAGTGGATCTCTCTACAGAAACCCTACAAGCCAGAAAAGAGTGGGGGCCAATATTCAACATTCTTAAAGAATTTTCATCCCAGAATTTCATATCCAGCCAAACTAAGCCTGGTTAGCAAAGGAGAAATAAAATCCTTTCCAGACAAGCAAATGCTGAGGTATTTTGTCACCACCAGGCCTGCCTTGCAAGAGCTCCTGAAGGAAGCACTAAATATAGAAAGGAAAAACCGGTACCAGCCACTACAAAAACATACCAAAATATAAAGACCAATGACACTATGAAGAAACTGCATCAACTAATGTGCAAAATAACCAGCTAGCATCATGATGACAGGATCAAATTCGCACAAAACAATATTAACCTTAAATGTAAATGGGCTAAATGCCCCAATTAAAAGACACAGACTGGCAAATTGGATAGAGAGTCAAGACCCATCGATGTGCTGTATTCAGGAGACCCATGTCACATGCAAAGACACACATAGGCTCAGAATAAAGGGATGGAAGAATATTTACCAAGCAAATGGAAAGAAAAAAAAAAAAACAGGGATTGCAATCCTAGTCTCTGATAAAACACACTTTTAAACCAACAAAGATCAAAGGGGACAAAGGAGGGTACTACATAATGGTATAGGGATCAATACAACAAAAAGAGCTAACTATCCTAAATACATATGCACCCAATACAGGAGCACCTGGAATCATCAAACAAGTTCTTAGACACCTACAAAGAGACTTAGACTCCCACATAATGAGAGTGGGAGACTTTAACACCCCACTGTCAATGTTTGACAGATTAACAAGACAGAAAATTAACAAGCATATTCAGGACTCAAACTCAGCTCTGGATCAAGTGGACCTAATAGACATCTACAGAACTCTTGGCCCCAAATCAACAGAACGTACATTCTTCTCAGCACCACAAGGCACTTATTCTAAAATGGACCACATAATTGGAAGTAAAACACTCCTCAGCAAATGCAAAAGAATGGAAATCATAACAAGTCTCTCAGACCACAGTACAATCAAATTAGAACTCAGGATTAAGAAACTCACTCAAAGTTGCAACAACTACATGGAAATTAAACAACCTCCTCCTGAGTGACCCCTGGGTATATAACAAAATTAAGGCAGAAATCAAGAAGTTCTTTGAAACCAGTGAGAACAAAGAGACAATGTACCAGAATCTCTGGGACACAGCTAAAGCAGTGTTAAGAAGGAAATTTATAGCACTAAGTGCCCACATCAGAAAGCTGGGAAGATCTCAAATCGACACCCTAACATCACAATTAAAAGAACTAGAGAAGCAAGAGCAAACAAATTCAAAAGCTAGCAGAAGACAAGAAATAACTACGATGAGAGCAGACATGAAGGAGATAGAGACACGAAAAAACTTTCAAAAAATCAATGAATCCAGGAGCTGATTTTTTGAAAAGATTAACAAAATAGATGGATGCTAGTAAGACTAATAAAGAAGAAAAGAGAGAAGAATCAAATAGACAATAAAAAAAATGATAAAGGTGATATCACCACTGGTCCCACAGAAATATAAACTATCATCAGAGAATACTATAAACACCTCTACACAAATAAAGTAGAAAATCTAGAAGAAATAGATAAGTTCCTGGACACATACACCCTCCCTTCCTGGACACATATACCCTCCCAAGACTAAACCAGGAAGAAGTCGAATCCCTGAATAGACCAATACCAAGTTCTGAAATGGAGGCAGTAATTAATAGCCTACCAACCAAAAAAAGCCCCAAACCAGATGGATTCACAGCCGAATTCTACCAGAGGTACAAAGAGGAGCTGGTACCATTCCTTCTGAAACTATTCCAAACAACTGAAAAAGAGAGACTCCTCCCTAATTCATAGTATGAGGCCAGCATCATCCTGATACCAAAACGTGGCAGAGACACAACAAAAAAAAAGAAAACTTCAGGCCAATATCCCTGATGCACATCAATGCAGAAATCCTCAATAAAATATTGGCAAACCGAATCCAGCGGCACATCAAAAAGCTTATCCACCATGATCAAGTTGGCTTCATCCCTGGCATGCAAGGCTGGTTCAATGTTTGCAAATCAGTAAACACAATCCATCACATAAACAGAACCAATGACAAAAACCGCATGATCATCTCAATAGATGCAGAAAAGGCCCTCAATAAAATTCAACATTGTTTCATGTTAAAAACTCTCAACAAAGTAGGCATTGATTGAACATACCACAAAATAGTAAGAGCTATTTATGACAAACCCATAGCCAGTATCATACTGAATGGGCAATAGCTGGAAGCATTCTTTTTGAAAACCTGCACAAGACAAGGATGCCCTCTCTCACCACTCCTATTCAACATAGTATTGGAAGTTCTGGCCAGGGCAATCAGGCAAGAGAAAGAAATAAAGGATATTCAAAAAGGAAGAGAGGAAGTCAAATTGTCTCTGTTTGCAGATGACATGATTCTATATTTAGAAAACCCCATCCTCTCAGCCCCAAAACTCCTTAAGCTGATAAACAACTTCAGCAAAGTCTCAGGATACAGAATCAATGTGCAAAAATCACAAGCATTTCTATACAGCAATAATAGACAAACAGAGCAAAATCATGAATGAACTCCCATTCACAGTTTCTACAAAGATAATAAAATACCCAGGAATACAACTTACAAGGAATGTGAAAGACCTCTTCAAGGAGAACTACAAACCACTGCTCAAGGAAATAAGAGAAGACACAAACAAATGGAAAAACAGCCCATGCTCTTGGAGAGGAAAAGTCAATATTGTGAAAATGGCCATACTGCCCAAAGTAATTTATGGAGTCAGTGCTATTCCCATCAAGCTACCATTGACTTTCTTCACAGAATTAGAAAAAAAAAAAACTACTTTAAATTTCATATGGAACCACAAAAGAGCCTGTATAGCCAAGACAATCCTGAGTAAAAAGAACAAAGCTGGAGACATTGCACTACCTGATTTTAAACTATACTACAAGGCTGTAGTAACCAAAACAGCATAGTACTGGTACCAAAACAGACATATAGACCAATGGAACAGAACAGAGACCTCAGAATATAACACCACACATCTAAAACCATCTGATCTTCAACAAACCTGACAAAAAAAACCAATGGGGAAATGATTCCCTATTTAATAAATGATGCTTGGAAAACTGGCTAGCCATATGCAGAAAACAGAAACTGGACCCCTTCCTTACACCTTATCCAAAAATTAACTCAAGGTGAATGAAAGACTTAAATATAAATCCCAAAACCATAAAAACTGTAGAAGAAAACCTAAGCAATACCATTCAGGACATAGGCATGGGCAAAGACTTCCTAACTAAACTGCCAAAAGCAATGGCAACAAAAGCCAAAACTGACAAATGGGATCTAATTAAACTAAAGCGCTTCTGCACAGCAAAAGAAACTAGCACCAGAGTGAACAGGCAACCTACAGAATGGACGAATATTTTTGCATTCTACCCATCTGACAAAGCTCTAATATCCAGAATCTACAAGGAACTTAAGTATATTTACAAGAAAAAAAAAATCAAAAAGTAGGCAAAGGATATGAACAGACACTTCTCAAAAGAAATGTGGCCAACAGACATATGAAGTAAAGCTCATCATCACCGGTCATTAGAGAAATGCAAAACCACAATGAATACCATCTCATGCCAGTCAGAATGATGATTATTAAAAAGTCAGCAAACAATAGATGCTGGTGAGGCTGTGGAGAAATAGGAATTATTTTATACCATTGGTGGGAGTGTAAATTAGTTTAACCATTGTGGAAGACAGTGTGGCGATTCCTCAAGGATCCAGAACCAGAAATACCATTTGACCCAGCAATCTCATTACTGGGTATACACCCAAAGGATTATAAATAATTCTATTATAAAGACACTTGCACCAGTATGTTTATTGCAGCACTATTTACAATAGGAAAGACATGGAACCAACCCAAATGCCCATCAATGATAGAATGGATAAAGAAAATGTGGCATATATACACCATGGAATACTATGCAGCCATAAAAAAGAATGAGATCATGTCCTTTGCAGGGACATGAATGAAGCTGGAAGCCATCATCCTCAGCAACCTAACACAGAAAGAGAAAACCAAACACCTCATGTTCTCACTCATAAGTGAGAGTTGAACAATGAGAACACATGGACACAGGGAGGGGACCAACACACACCAGGGCCTGTCGTGGGATTGGAGTCAAGGGGAGGGAGAGCATTAGGACGAATACCTAAGGCATGCAGGGCATAAAACCTAGATGATGGGTTGATGGATGCAGCAAAACACCAAGGCACATATATACCTATATAACAAACTTGCACATTCTGCACATGTATCCCAGAACTTAAAGTAAAACCAAAAATAAAAATTAAAAAGTATACACCTTTTTATCAGCATTTTGTTTTTTTTTTTTTTTTTTTTTTTTTTGAGTTAGAGTTTCGCTCTTGTTGCCCAGGCTGGATTACAGTGGCACAATCTCGGCTCACCGCGACTTCTGCCTCCCGAGTTCAAGCGATTCTCCTGCCTCAGCCTCCAAGTAGCTGAGATTACAGGCATGTGCCACCACCCCGGCGAATTTTTTATTTTTAGTAGAGATGGGGTTTCTCCATGTTGGTTAGGCTGGTCTTGAACTCCCAACCTCAGGTGATCCGCCCACCTCATCCTCCCAAAATGCTGGGATTACAGGCGTGAGCCACCACGCCTGGCCTTTATCAGCATTCTTTAACTCTGTCTCTTCCAAGTTACTTCTAAAAATGACATGTTGTAAAAAGACCAATTTATTTAAAAATTGGAATGATTCTGAACATAGTTATCATGAGGTCCTAAAATGCTGTTTCATTTTCATTATGGGGGTTAGTAGGGAAAATGGATACTTATGTCATAGATTCTTTTACATTGAAAGACTTGGATCATACATGAAAACATGTATAGAGGCATACATAATGCATATAATCAGATGATCAATTTATAATATCCTTATATCTTAGTCATATCTATTGTGATGCTGAATGATAGTTAAACATTCATTTAGCATTTGACACATCTTACGCTCTGCTGAGGTTATGCTAAAAGAAATTTTTTTAAAATTGATGAAGATAGTATGTTTGACAGAAAAAATCAATATGAGTGTACCTATCAAGGGGCAGGCAATGCTTTTAAAATGCTATGGGTCAGGAACACTCAGGCATATATAGTTGCGATACATTAAAAGCATCCTTTCCAGTAATAATATCATTTGGAAGAATTATTTTAATGGCCTGTGACCCTGTTTCTATAATTCTATTACCAATTACCTTGACTATGTTTTCAAAAGATGCTTTAAGTTTTGGATTCTGGTATTCTAATCTCAGAATCTCATAGTGACCTCCCGTTATCTACTCACTTGCTACTGCCAGTGTCTTGGACCATAAATTGAACTCACTGTTATCTTATGGAATTTTGGCGCTGTTTCTAATCACTCCTTTATCATGCTAACAGTATCTTTATCGTTGTTTTGGCTAAATTAATAGCTAAACTAGATATTTGCACGTTTTATCTAATCACCTATGAAGAAAGTACTTTACCAATATAGTGAAAAATGTTACCAGTCATATAGCATTAATGCCACATAACAATGTTTACAGCGTTCAGTTGAAGCACTTTAATATTTTAAACCCAAGTTAGATTGAAAGCTACTCATTCAGCAAGCATTTTAGGGATTTTATGGACATCTTTTAAGATAGTCTATGGGACGTTTGTAACATTAATCACAAGAATGGAGATGATGATGATGATGGCAGCTCACATTTATTAAGCTCATAGTATATGTCAGACTCTATTCTAAGGACTTTACATTAATTAATTCATTTAATCTTTACCAGAACCTTAGGAGGTAAGAACCATCCAATTTTAGAGATGTAAATACTGAGGTACTAAGCAGTTAAGTGACGCACCCAAAGTTAGAAAACTAGGAAGGGTCAGAGCCAAAATTGGACCCCCACTTTTTTTCATGCCTCAGATTGAGATAGTAAGATTTTGTCTTCTGCCCAGTATTTGATTAATACACTTTATGGAAATTCACAAAAGTAATATTTTCATTAAGCGTTGCTTGTCAGTCATGATCCATATATGCAGAGGACTAAAGAGTGTGCAATGATGATTGATTTTCATACTGAAATTCTTTCTTTTATTTTGTTGAATGAAGAAATTTGTCACAAGAGTGAATCAGGGCCAGGTGTGGTGGCTCACACCTGTAATCCCAGCACTTTGGAATGCCAAGGTGGGTGGATCACGAGGTCAGGAGTTCGAGACCAGCCTGGCAAGCATGGTGAAACCCTGTCTCTACTAAAAATAGAAAAATTTCCCAGGCATGGTGGAGCGTATCTGTAATCCCAGCTACTCAGGAGGCTGAGGCAGGAGAGTCACTTGAACTTGGGAGGCAGAGGTTTCAGCAAGCTGAGATCATACTATTGCACTCCAACTTCAGTGACATAGTGAGACTCTGTCTCCCCCTCCCAAAAAGAAAAGTGAATCAGCATGGAAATGAAAACGTTCAAGTGTCTTTTCTTGTAATTATTTTTTATATCCATCCATCCATCTGGAACTCACTGTGTGACCAATACCGTAATGAGTGATAAGAATATAATAGTAAACAAGACATGGTCCCTTTTTCAAAAAACTTAATTGAACTCAGGAAGAGAATGGAAACCCATTTATCCTTGTTGATTATATATTCACCTGCCTGAAGGCAGATTCACTCTGAAGGAGTCAACCAGTTCTGCAATTCAGATTGTAAGAATAAATTTTACTTCAAAATAGAATTTAATTTGCTTAATTTGTTTCAGTCTGTTTTCAGATTAGCTTGAATCTAATTAATGCATTAGCTACTATTAGATAAGGAGCGCTTTTCTGTGTTCGCTACTTTTGCCAAAAGGGAATGACTGACAAAATCCTATATAAATTTAAGGTACAAAATAGTCTGTTTTCTGTGGCAATATATCTTTAGAAAGGAATGTATAGACTTTCTGGGTGTTTTGAGATAATAAAATATTCTAACAAATGTTCTTACAAAAAATATCTTTTGAGTAGGATGCTCATTCTGTTGGCCCAGAATTAAGTGGACTATTATGTAAGCCTTTGCATTATTTCACTTTTTATCATTTATTTTTTAAACAACATTAAGGCAACAAAAGGATGTTTCTGATATTCCTCTCCCAGTAATGTAAAGCAGTGGTGAGGGTTTTTTTTTTTTTTGGGGGGGGGGGCGGTCATTATTTTAAGGTTTTTTTTTCCCAGTCTTTATCAATAGGTAATGTTTATAGGTCTTCATTTCCATTTATTACACTTAACATTTTAAAGTATGATACTCTTTATATGTTGCTACACTTACTACAGAATCATTTCTAATTATTATGTAATCCTGACTCAAATTGATATACTGAACATCCTCAATCAGTCTTCTATAGAGCACAAAGACCTCAATCCTTTCATTATTAAATATAACTTTACATTTTCTGTCTTTATGTATCTTTTATCTCCTCCCTTTGATTATTTCCTTTTAGATGTAGCAAGATCTGTAAACATTTTTCTACTCTTCAATTTTCTAGAAAAATTGTTTTCCAGGAAGATTGTATCAATGTATATAATCATCAGGAATAAATAAGCATATGAGTTTCATCACCGCCTCAAAAACAGTAGTTTTATGTATTTTATGTTACTCTGACTTCCAAAGAGAGATAGCAAGAAGTGCTCATAAAAACAAGCAAATGCCCAAATTCAATAAACTGTAAAAGTAAAACTGAGGCATTTTTAAAAATTGTGCCAATACATATAAAGTGGTAAGCTTTTTGTTATAACTTAAATTCCTGTGACTCTGAATGAAAAATATTTTCCTTTTTTAATTAACTTTGACACTTCATTTGTGAATCGATTTCATATATTGTCTATTGATTAAGATCAAATGTTTAACACTTTATGTAGCTTGAATTCTTTATATAACAAATATTTATTGCAAATGTTTTCCTATTCTGTTTAATTACAGTTAATTATAATTATCACTAGGACTTGATATGTTTGTATGTTAAAATAGTAAGGTACTTTAAACTTATTATTGTTTAAATTTAATAATTAAATTTTATATTATAAAGTTTAGGGCCGGGCGCGGTGGCTCAAGCCTGTAATCCCAGCACTTTGGGAGGCCGAGACGGGCGGATCACGAGGTCAGGAGATCGAGACCATCCTGGCTAACACGGTGAAACCCCGTCTCTATTAAGAAATACAAAAAACTAGCCGGGCGAGGTGGCGGGCGCCTGTAGTCCCAGCTACTCGGGAGGCTGAGGCCGGAGAATGGCGTGAACCCGGGAGGCAGAGCTTGCAGTGAGCTGAGATCCAGCCACTGCACTCCAGCCTGGGCGACAGAGCGAGACTCCGTCTCAAAAAAAAAAAAAAATAAAATAAAATAAAATAAATAAATAAATAAATTTTATATTATAAAGTTTAATTATTGAATAATTTAAACTTATTCTCACTTAATTTTTAAGTGAACTAATTGTTTTGGAATCATATATATTAATTGAGTCTATCAGAACTGATATGCTATACTAACTGCATTTTATTCTTAGGACCATTTATAATCCTATTCTTAATGATTTTAATGGAAATCACTTCTTTTTTTAATTTTATTTATTTATTTATTTTTATTATTATTATACTTTAAGTTCTAGGGTACATGTGCATAACGTGCAGGTTTGTTACATATGTATACTTGTGCCATGTTGCTGTGCTGCACCCATCAACTCGTCATTTACATCAGGTATAAATCCTATGCAATCCCTCCCCCCTCCCCCCTCCCTAAAATCACTTCTTAATTAGTATAGCTTTTAGTATATCTTTTGAACATGTCACCTTTACTTTCTTTTCTTTTCTTTTCTTTTTTTTTTTTTTGAGAAAGAGTCTCGCTCTGTCGCCCAGGCTGGAGTGCAGTGGCTGGATCTCAGCTCACTGCACGCTCCACTTCCCGGGTTTACGCCATTCTCCTGCCTCAGCCTCCGAGTAGCTGGGATTACAGGCGCCTGCCACCTCGCCCGGCTAGTTTTTTTTTTGTATTTTTAGTAGAGACAGGGTTTCACCGGGTTAGCCAGGATGGTCTCGATCTCCTGACCTTGTGATCCACCCGTCTCGGCCTCCCAAAGTGCTGGGATTACAGGCTTGAGCCACCGCGCCCGGCCATACTTTCATTTCTGTTATAGGAAAGTGTCTTGTGTTAAGTACATGCCCGAAGCTAGAAATTTCTCAGTTTAAAAAGTGTATTTTCTATTATGTTTTTTCCAGCATTGTATTTTCCTTGGCTTTGTTCATTCTGCTGTTTCACAAACACTGTGTGTTTT
The DNA here is from genome assembly GCF_008728515.1 of Papio anubis. Classification (NCBI taxonomy): domain Eukaryota; kingdom Metazoa; phylum Chordata; class Mammalia; order Primates; family Cercopithecidae; genus Papio; species Papio anubis. The sequence continues at coordinate 55,509,074 of NC_044996.1, read as the reverse complement.
TATGTGGTTATAACAATGATGAGACATTGACTTATGGAATTAACATAGACACATGGAAAGTATTTTATGTTACTGACATAAAAAGAAACCAGTTCTGGGCCATGATTGAGACCGGGAGCTACTGAGGTTCAACAGTTTCTATTCCACAGAGTGCCATTTTGTCCCAAATGATTGATGACATTCTCTTGCCCTATTCTCCACAGATTATAAGAACACTGTTGCAATCTAGAGCTTCCGTAGATACCCGCTTCATTAAGCATGATCCCAAAATGTCATTTAATTTATTTCTTAGATTGAATGTCTCATTAAACTTTGATGAGGCCAGGAGCTACTTTGGGCTGGACTTGTTATGAAGCACTCTTATCTTAAAATTTTGTTCTGTCCCTGTTGGCAAGGGAAATGGACATGACAGTGAAATCAATGCACAGTGCACTTTATCTTTGACAAACTGAAATATTGTTTTGCTAAAATAGGCCCATGGGGTAGGGAGATTAAAATCACACTTAGATCAGCATAAAGAGTGAATATACAAACTTATGCAGTCTTTGGTTTAATTTTATTTTGTTTAAACCCACTTTGCCTCATTTGGACAAACGTAATACATCTACTTAATTAAACAAGATACTGATCTCCCTTAGCCTCATTTGAAAAGAAACATTTTCTTTTTAGTTATAAGAAGTGAATATATATAAGATGAAGTGAGGGCATGAGTAATGTTCTATCAGTTTTTAGTAACAGATGTGTCTCAATAGTTGTGTTACTCACCTTATGGAACAGGTTGTGTCAAAAGAAGAAAATAAAAACTAATAGTATTTGTATTTTCCCTTTAGTTTCCATTGTAGAATCAGGAGCATAGTCATAGGTTGGTATAGGTGGGAGGTGGAGAAAAGGAGGTGATTCCTTCAGTAGACCAAAGTGAAAACAACATTCCTTGCAAAAAAGGAATTTAGACATTGGCCAGCTCTGGGTCATGCTGGGCATTGGAGTATAATTTTTTGATGCTTCCTTAGGTTTGGAATCACCATCTTGCAACTGATTTTTCTCTCGTGGCTCCTGCATCCTGCCATGTTGCCACACTGCACACTTAGAACATGAGTTCCATCCCTGTGTATGCTTCCCTTGATTCCACACCAGAATTTGCCAGCTCTTCTTTGATCTTTCCTGAGTCTTTATACAGCATATTAGAGAGCTGCTCTGCAGTCTAACTTTGAAAATCAGTAGTGTCATCTAGCATATTTTATACTGTTGCCTAAGATGTCTTGGGTTTGCAGGTTCTCACTTTGTTAACTGCCAGTTTGCTACCTAATCAAATTTGCAACTTTGAAGATTGCCCTTGTGTACTGGGTTGATATCAGAATTTTAGTGTTAAAAAGAAAGGACTAAGAAAATAACAAAACAGATACCTATAAATAAAACAATTTGCCTAAAGGATTATCAGCCTACCTCCATGTCTGATAACAGGGTAAGAAAAGAAAATCTGAGACCATTTCAGTATGTATTTTGCTAATATCTTGAGATTCCACCATTCCATGAAATGATACATTTTAGTTCTAAAATCATTAAGAATTATTAATGTTATTTGAGACAATATGGTATGCTCTTCTTTATTGTGCCTTCCATTGAAAATAAAATATCCCTTCAGTGTCTAAAATGTCACTTGAATTAACACTGGGCAATAGCAATAGGAGTAGATAAAACTGTCAGAAAATGACTAGGCAGTGAGACAATTATTGCAGTGTATTTTATCTTTATTTCAGAGCATGTAAAAGTAAGTAATGATTTCGAGTCTCCATTTTGTGCGTTATTTGAGAAACAGATACGTTAGAATCTTTTGGTTTGTGTTTTTGGTATAATCATAAGCTGCATGGCTTGCGATGCCTGATTTTGGTTCTACCTTGTTTAAATAGCTTAGTTTATTTTTTAGTATATTAATTTGAATGTAGCCTCAACCAAGATCCTATTCTTAACTTTCTCACTAAAAAACTGTATAGTATTAAATAATGTGAATCCTAGGGTTTTTTTTTTTTTTTTTCAAATTGTGGTTACTAAAAGATAAAAGCAGTGTTGGGTGAGTCAGGTCATCCGCGAGATTTAGTCATAGAAGGACCTGATTTTTATTTCTTCCTCTGCAAGTAACCAGTTATGTGATATTAGGCATGTTTATAACTTATTGAGACATTAGTCTCCTCCTGTAAAATAACTGTAATTGTCAAAATTGTTCTATTTTGAGTGTTGCTAAAATTAAATGAGGCAATCTGCATAAAAACTGTGCTTTTTGCATATTCAGGAATATCTGATTTATCACATTTATGTAGCTTTTAAAATTCGTATATAAGAAGTCATTGGTTAAATAGCTGAAGTTTTGGATATTTTTATCATTATACAATCATTGTTATGGTTTAATTTTGTATACATGCTTTAAAGGAATGGATGATATGTGTAGAAAATGCAGTTTCAGTTTGTGGAACTTAGAATTGTTTTTAAAATGTGGAATTCACATGAAGATTTGATAATAGATCAATGTTCTGTTCTCTATAGAAATTACATCATTATAGGGAAAGGAATTGCACTTGTTTTTCTTGTTTGGGCATATGAACTTTAACAAGGCAACCTGAGACTAATTTCTAAGATATGAGATGAAAATGTGTTAAAATAATAGACATATTTCAGACTCTGACTTCAGCTGAAAACATAGATCCCATTTTTATTTCTCCAAACCAGAGGAGGAAAGACTGCTTCTTTCCTGTTTTTTTTTCCCTTTCTGTGCTATTCATCATAGTCTCTTAAAAATGCTTCTGTTTTCACTTCTTCCCAAGATTAAGAAATGTGTTTTCATTGAAATGTTAAAATATGCACAGCATGTCACATTTTGGTGTTAATATCATGAAGACAAACAGCTAAGCCAGTTCTTTATTTCCTGTCAAATTGCTATTAGTTACCAAAGCCAACTAAATACTATTATATGTCATGTTTTAGAATTGTGCTTTGCTTTATCAGATACTAAGATGCAGCAAATACTGGTTTGCATCTCTTAGCAATGTTTCCAGAACCATAACTGTATTAAATATTAGTAAAGGGCTGAATGTACTTAAGCAATATACAAATGTACTCTTGATTTACTGTAGAGAAGACTTCTGTTAAAGTGGTTGTATTTTCATTTTTATAGATTCATTAGATAAACAGTTATTAAACATCTATATATCAGACACTTTGAGAGTACAGATAATTCTGTGTAGTACCTGCCATTCAGTATCCTACATGTAGTAAGGGAAACAGAAATCTAAAGAAGTAAATTACAGTACAGCATGTTCACTCATATCAATATTAACCTCAGTGCTATGGAGTACAGTGGACATAGCAACCACCTCTGCCTGTTCAAGTCCAGGAAAGCTTTACTGAGCAGCTTGTTTTGATCTTGATCTTTGAGGATGAGTAGGAAATTGCCCAGTAAAAAAGAAAGTGTAAGGGTGGGGAATTGCATGTGCAGAAAATTGGAGTCATGAAAGGATCCATATACTAGGGAGTAGCTAATTATAAGGGCATAAAATCAAATTGCTGCTACTTGATAACTTGAAGAACAGCCTTCTGTTCTGACATTCCATAGATTAAACTTATATAATTGTATAATTTGAAATTGTTCAGTTGTATAATTTGTAAATGACATGTTTTCAATGAAAAGTAAGAACAAAAACTATTTGTTTTATCTGTGTGTACATGTGTGTATAGTGTTAAAAGTTGTAATGTCAACAGGTCACGGTGACATGCACCTGTAGTCCCACCTACTCGGGAGGCTAAGGTAGGAAAACTGCTTGAGCCCAGAAGTTTGAGGCCACAGTGAGCTACAATCGTGACACTGTATTCTAGCCTGGACAAGAGACCTCATCTCTAAAAATTAAAAAAAAAAAAAAAAATTTAAAAAAATTGTTATGTCTTCATATTTAAAATTTTCTTAGAAACTTCCTTTAAAAAAAAGAAAATGGGTCCTGGCCAGGCGTGGTGGCTCATGCGCTGTAATCCAGTAGCACTTTGGGAGGCCGACGTTGGTGGATCACCTGAGGTCGGGAGTTCGAGACCAGCGTGACCAACATGGAGAAACCCCCGTCTCTACTAAAAATACAAAATTAGCTGGGCATGGTGGCACATGCCTATAATCCCAGCTACTCAGGAGGCTGAGGCAGGAAAATTGCTTGAACCTGGGAAGTGGAGGTTGAGGTGAACTGAGATCGCGCCATTGCACTCCAGCCTCGGCAAGAAGAGCGAAACTCCGTCTCAAATTTAAAAAAAAAAAAAAAAGAGAAAAAGATCCTAAATTTTAAAATGACATTATAAACTTGAGTATTGATTTTCTGTTAGAGTTTTTTTCTGACAATAATCGGTACAGTTTAGATAAGAAATGCTTAACTTGGTCAAATTTTAGAAATTCCCGTAATGAAAATGATGCAGTTGGTTTAGTCTCCTATAATCTTGCTTAAGAAAAAAATCCCCTGGTATTCAATTTATATATAGCATGCAATCTAGATGAATAGGTTTAGGTTTTGTTTGGTTTTTAATAACAACATGCATAAAGGAAATATAATCTCATCAAATCTGTCTCCTTCTGAGAGACAGTAGCCTACTGGTCTGCCTCTCAGGATCCTTCTAATACAGTTTTCTTGGATACTAGGTGGTTTTGTTTCATTGAATCTCAGCAGTTTATTGCTTTAGAGGCTTTTTACTGAGTTAGGTCAACATTCCACATTGAGGAGATTTTTCTTTCTAGTCATGCAAGAATTCAACTCTTATTAACAGTGATATGAATCATTCATGTTCACTAAGAAGGAAATAGGTTCCAGTTGTTTCAAAAACTGTTAATTTCTAGTTCTAACCATCAGTAGCTTTGTGAAGTGAATCATATCACTGTGGAAAAGAGAAATGGGAATTAAGTTCTTTGCTCACCATCAGCCATGTCATTATTGAAGATGAAAGCTAAGGAGATAAATCCTCCACTCAGTTTTCTGTCATTTATCCAATAGGCCTTCATATGCCCCTTTAGCCGTGAGACTGCAAGGTGGTGTGTGAACCTCCGTACTTTATATTAAAGTCTGTTAGAGAAATAATGAGAGTTTGGCTACTTGTTTGTGCCATTAAGACAGCTGCTACCCTCTGCTGCCTAAGTTAATTACATTCCAGTAGTGGGAAAAAAATGTATTTGCCTATATAGACACTGATGAATATAAACATATCGTTCATACACTTATAGAGAACATACATGTTCTGTTGAAAGCGGGGAAAAATTGTAGTTTATAGCTCACATACTTTAAAATGCTTTGTTTCTAAAGATACATGTGTGAAATTGATCCAATATGTTCAGCAGTCAAATATTGAGATCAAAATTGCTCTACTTCCTTTATTCGTGTGTCCATTAACAACCCTTTCTGATAATGTCAGAGACTTACTCACTGGCCTCAACTGTGGAAAGAATTTTAAACTAACAACCGATGTATCAGTCTAAGGACTGGTAGATTTACTTGAGAAATATTATGTATGGTGTTTCTTCGCTATAAGAAACTATGTATCCTATTATGTAAATACACACTGTTGAGGCCTTTGAGACCTCAATTAATGAATCTTCTGTGGGAAAGGTCTTTTAAAATGATGGTGACTGTTGAAGATATTTTTTATACAAAGGAGTGTCATATGGATTATACATAAAATTGTTAACTCATGCTACACATTTTCTTTGTTTTTATTCTTCATTATTTTTGAGACAGTGTCTCTGTCTGTTGCCCAGGCTGGAATACAGTGGTGTGATCGCAGCTCACTGTAGCCTCAACCTCCTGGGGTCAAGGGATCCTCCCACCTCAGCCTCCCGAGTGGCTAGGACCACAGATGCGCACCACCATGCCTGGCTAATTTTTTTTTTAATTTTTATTTTTTGTAGAAACTGGGTGCCCCTATGTTGCCCAGGCTGGTCTCGAGTTCCTGGGCTCAAGTGATCTTCCCGCCTTGGCCTCTCAACGTGTTGAGATTACAGGCATGAGCCACAGTACTGGGCCATATTTTCTTTAAGAAAGCAGTATATTTTTGTTAAGAGAAGAAGAGGGTATATAGGAAAGAAGAATCAGGATGTAACATCTGTATGATCCTGACAGGAGAATTACATGATATAGGTAAAATATACCCACCTATTAAGCCCCATCTCAAATGCTGACTCTTCATTGGCAGTACTCCTAGTGTGGGCAACATTATTTTCTTTTGAAATGTCAAATACTTTTATTGTAATTCTGCTGTGACACTTAAGATTTTCCGCCTTGAACTATGTGTTTACTTGCCTTGTCTCAACTACTGTATTAGAGTCTAATTTCAGGAAGGAAGAACATGGAGAGATATAGGACAGAAACTTCTGCCATACCTAACATAGTATTTCTGTCACATAGTAAACACTTAATAACTATGTATGGAATTGAATTTAATAATATTAATTGGTTTAACATGAAAAAATTATGCTATAGTGTGAGTTAAAGAAGCTAAGAAGGACAGAAATAAAATAGAAGGAGAAATATATTTGATTCAGATCTTCCAAGTTGCAGTAAAAAGAGCTGGAATTATGCCCATCACCATTACCTTCCCTGTGCCACTCTTTTGTTTATCAGTACAGCGGGTCAAGGCCACATTTCAAACTACGGGACTGTTGTGTCTCACTTCAAACTCATCTGGTTTCCTTGGGCCAAATGGGAAAGGTTGGTAGTTTAACTCACTGTCATACAAACTCCAACCCCTACTTAATTCCATTGGTCCCCTGCTTTGGAAGCTTACCTGCTGCAGTAAGAAAGGAAAAACTATGCCTCTGTTCCCCAGTTTTTTGGAGATACTTAACCTGCCACCCTCATGATCACATTCTAAAGCTGTTCTGCTGGCAGTCCTCATGTTCTGCTCTGCATCTGCCAGCTCCATCACTCCCACTACACTCCCCCATGTTTCAGAAAGCCACTATTCTGTCCATGCCCTGAGGGAAGGAGAGTTTTTTTCCCATCATTTTATTCTTTCCCCAAATAATCAAATATTTCCTCACAATTTCACATAGGTATTCATTCATACATTTTAGAAATGTAAAGGCCGGGTGGGGTGCAATGGTGGCTCACGCCTGTAATCCCAACACTTTGGGAGGCTGAGGCGGGCGAATCACGAGGTCAGGAGATCAAGACCATCCTGGTTAACACGGTGAAACCCCATCTCTACTAAAAATACAAATAATTAGCTGGGCGTGGTGGCAGTCGCCTGTAGTCCCAGCTACTCGGGAGGCTGAGGCAGGAGAATGGTGTGAACTCAGGAGGCGGAGCTTGCAGTGAGCAGAGATCGCGCCACCGCACTCCAGCCTGGGCAACAGTGTGAGACTCTGTGTCCAAAAAAACAAAAAAAGAAAAAAGAAAGAAAGAAAGAAATTTAAAGGCCGAGCTGGTGGCTCACGCCTCTAATCCCAGCACTTTGGGGGGCCAAAGCAAGTGGATCCCGAGGTCAAGAGTTCAAGACCAGCCTGACCAATATGGTGAAACCCTGTCTTTATGAAAAATACAAAAATTAGCTGGACATGGTGGTGAGAGCCTGTAGTCCCAGCTACTTGTGAGGCTGAGGCAGAAGAATCGCCTTGAACCCAGGAGGCAGAGGTTGCAGTGAGCCGAGATCGCACCACTGCACTCCAGCCTGGGCAACAGAGTGAGATGCCGTCTCACAAAAAAAAAAAAAAAAAAGAGAAAGAGAAAAAAATTAGCAATACAAAGAAGAGAACTCCTGATTTCTCTTGTGAAAAATTGGGACATGCTTTTCTTTTCTTTTTCTTTTTTTTTTTTCCCAAGACAGAGTCTCCCTCTGTCCCCCAGGCTGGAGTGCAGTGGAGCAATCTCAGCTCACTGCAACCTCCCCCTCCCAGATTCAAGCGATTCTCCTGCCTTAGCCTCCCAGGTAGCTGAGATTACAGGCACCCACCACCATGCACGGCTAATATTTGTATTTTTAGTAGAGACAGGGTTTCACCATGTTGACCAGACTGGTCCTGAACTCCTGACCTCAAGTGATCCGCCTGCCTTGGCCTCCCAAAGTGCTGTGATTACAGGCATGAGCCACCGCGCCCGGCCAGGACATGCTTTTCATGTGAGATGACATTTGAGCTGGTTTTGGAAAGTAACACTATAAAATGCACATGTAATAAACACACATGTAATAAGTTATTAGAATAATCTTAGTTGTTGCTGAGAAATCTTAATTATATGCATTTTATTCCACTGACTTTTATTAAATTTAACATCTTGATCTAGTAGGAAAAATCAAATATTGCCTGCTAATACAAGAAAAAGAAAATCAAACCGAATAGTTGTCCTTCTGTATCCTTGGAGGAACTGGTTCTATAACCGCTGGAGATACCGAAATTTGCAGATGCTCAAGTCCTGATATAAAATGGCCTAATATTTGCATACAATCTAAGCATATCCTCCTGTATACTTTCGGCATCTGTAGGTTACGTATAATACCTAATACAGTGTAAATGCTATGTAAGTAGTTGTTATACTATATTGAGTTTTTATGTATTTTTTTTATTGTTTTGTTATTTTTATTGATTTTCTAAAATATTTTTGATCTGCAGTTGTTTGAATCAATGGATATGGAACCCATGGATACAAAGGCCTGATTGTATATATTCTAACAATGAATTTTCTTATCTATGAGATACTATAACTCACACTTGAAACAATAAGTTACCGGGTACGGTGGCTCACGCCTGTAATCCGAGAACTGTGGGAGGCCGAGGCGGGTGGATCACGAGGTCAGGAGATCGAGACCATCCTGGCTAACACAGTGAAACCCCGTCTCTACTAAAAATACAAAAACAGTAGCCGGGAGTGGTGGCAGGCACCTGTAGTCCCAGCTACTCGGGAGGCTGAAGCAAGAGAATGGTGTGAACCCGGGAGGTGGAGCTTGCAGTGAGCTGAGATCACGCCACTGCACTCCAGCCTGGGTGACAGAGGGAGACTCCATCTCAAAACAAAACAAAAAAAACCAATGAGTTATTTGGGCCCTTACAAATACAGACCTCTGGTAGAGAGTCTTTAGAGAAATTATTAAACCTTCATATAATTTGTTGAGTGTACCATTGAATATGTTTTGTGTGTATGAAATTAGCAGAGTAGCATAGGCTATGTTGTGGATGAAAAATGTTTTATGTGCTTAGGAGGTTCCTCTGAAAGCAAATCATGGAGAAAGGAATATAAGTATTTCAATTGAAAAATTTTAAAACTCTGCTATATTTTAATATTTTAGTGATTATATGTTATTTCATGAGCATACATACACTTACTATTTTTCTTTTTTATTTCTTTTCACAAGATTGAGAAAATGAAGCAACACTTAACTATTTTTCTTATAGGGATAATATGGGAAAATTAAATGTAAATTGCTGACTCTGGAGTGGGATTATTTTTGTTGTTGTTTCAGGGAAAATATAAATAAAAGTGAATAGATGTTATTTTATACTTTAGAAAGTTTGAAAAGTAAAGATAAAAAAGGAAAATTATACCTCTATCCATTAAGTTTTATAAATGCTATATTGTTGTCATTGTTTTCAGAAAATCATATTTTAGAGCCATATTTTTATTCTTAGGAATTCTCAAGTAAAATTATTATAAAATTCATTGAATAAATATGATTAAATACACTAGCTTCACATGTTCCTTTCTTCAGGGCTATCAATAATAAAATAAATGGAAGTATAGCGCTGAAGAGAAACTACCCTGGCAAAAATATATGCTTACCCATAGTTGTAGCTTTATTGTTTTCCCAAGATAGACTTTTCATATTTCTGCACCATCATTTTTCATCTTACTCACCAAGTGCATATCTTTTATAGATGTCAGAATGATTAGATATACCGTCTGCAAAATACTCATCGTTGAGAATTATAGACCACTTAGAAGATTGGCAAGGACAAGTTAAAACTGAAAATAGGCAGCTCAACAGGCATACAAAATCATAGCAGTGATTCAATAAATTGTCAGAGATATGTCCCTTTCGTGATAGGAATGGGGGGATAGTTTATATTTTGAGATTCTTTGCAGAATAAACACTGGGAGCAGAAAATTACACCTATATTTATTGCCAAGCTGCATTTGTTATGTAATGTATTTTCCTCCTCCCTAGATGTACCCCACCTTCTGTCAAAATATTATTTCCTTGGCTATTCTTTGTTGCATCTAGTTCAGTTCAGGCCTGACTCCTAGGATTCTGTATTTTTTTTTTTTTTTTTTAAACTTCCCACCCAGGGAAGTGAAAGTTCTGTTTAAAAATTCCTGAATGCATATAAGTTTCATTCTGACAAGCCCACTTTTTCAGTATGATTTTATCATACTGAAAGTTTTAGTTTTAGAAAAAAAAGAAATCTCAGATGACCTTTAATGTCATAACTGAACTTGGGTTTTGAGGAGAGCAAAGAGAACAACAATTTGAAGATGTGGGCTTACTAGTAAACACTTCTGTTCCACCATCTGCTCCCCACCCCCCCATCGCAGATTACAGTGGAATGAGATACCAGGGTGGGGCCAGAGAGGCCATGGTACAATGAGGATGAGGTGAGAACAGGGAAAGTGATGTGGGAGCAGATGGTAGCTGGTGAAAGAGGCACTCCATGGCACTGTTGGCATGGTTACAGAGAAGTAGATGTCCTAACATGGTGTGCCAATTTTGGGATGTTTCAAACTCTACTTTGTAACTTGTGGCCTCAAACTAAACTCATTGGCTGTCTAGAGCTTCCCCTGTGAAAAACAGTTCCTATAAAAGCATTATTTTCCTTATATTGTCTAATGGCTGCTTAAAATATATTCGTGTGTGTGTGTGTTGTAATTAATCTATGGAAATGTAAAAATAAAGTATTTACTCTCTTTGGTCTCCAGGTGAATAATAATTACTACATATAACAACCCTGATAATAATATATATGTAATAATGAAACAGTTTTGCTGTACCATCTATTTGTATAACAGGAGCAAATATTGTTAAAAACAGTTCAGTGGATTTTTGTTGTTGTTGTTGTTGTTTTACATTCGGTTTGTAAAACTCATATGAGCATTTGCCTGTCTCATCTTTAGACGAATTTTTGTTTTCCATTAAAAAAAAAAAAAAACTGAAATGGCCTAATTTAAGTTGAACTAGGTCATTGACTAAAGTCTTATTTTTGTCTAAAAATGCATCCATTGCAAATGTTACTGCCATTTCTAGTGTATAAAGTGTCCTTAGAGGATATGCATAGTGAGTTGATTTGAAGTTTGCGACCATATGGCATGGTTGAAGCAAAAATGTATTGTGTTAGATCAAACCATGTGTAATTGCTGATACTACACCATTTTTAAAAATATAAAATAGCATTTTCTTGTGGTTCAACCTGATATATACATTTTTAAATTCCTTATTCTGAATTTGGTAAAAATAAATAATAACTTATAAAATGTGTATGTATATTTGGTCTTGCAGCTAAATAAAGATTATGTATAATTTTCCAAACCTTCGGAGGGTCCAGCTTAATTAAAAATACTATTTGCACAAATGTTGAGGCTTGTCTCTGTAGAAGCTCTGAGAGCATTCGTTTAATTTATTAACTCAAGTTTCTCTTGCTAATACATTTACTCAAAAGTAACTCTGCTGTACATAAAAATAGTTGATTCAATAGAGAAGTAGCTAAACAATTTTTTTGTTGTTGTTAAGTAAAGGGATTAATTCATGTTAGTCACTGGAATGTCTTGCTTAAAATTTCCTCCAAAATTTTTTGTTCAAGTTTTCATTACACTTTTCCCATAATTTAACAAAAATGATTTTGCTCCTTCTTTTTTTTTTTTTCCTGAAACTGATTTTAGAATGGAATTAACTGATTCTATAAAGTACACAAATGATTGGTATTAAATGTCTGTCTCTTTAGTCCACAAGTGTTTAGTTTTTTGAACAAAGATGAAAATTGAATTGGGCTTTGTACCAAAGATTTATATTTAGATAAAGTTATTTCCATGATATTCAAAGTGTTAATTATATTTATACAGCAAACTTCATTGTATTACACCAAAGCAAGTATCATATTTGAGAAGCATCTCAACCACATTCAGTATTGTTCCTTCCTTTTGTTTATTTCATTATTTGAAGTATAAAGGGAAAGTCTAGATGATGATGATGATGATGATGATGATTATTATTATTATTATTATTGAGATGGAGTTTCGCTCTTGTTGCCCAGGCTGGAGTGCAGTGGCGTGATCTCAGCTTACTGCAACCTCTGCCTCCCAGGTTCAGGCGATTCTTCTGCCTCAGCCTCCCGAGTAGTTGGGATTACAGGCATGCGCCACCACATCTGGCTAATTTTGTATTTTTAGTAGAGATGGGGTTTCACTGTGTTGACCAGGCTAGTCTCGAATTCCTGACCTTAGGTGATCTACCCGCTTTGGCCTCCCAAAGTGTTGGGATTACAGGCGTGAGCCACCACGCCTGGCCCAAGTCTTGATTATTGAATAGGAAAACATGATCCTGAATGACAAAATGTGTCTGACCAAAGTAGATTAACCCATGCACAGAAATCGAAGTCAATTTTTAATGATAAGACTCCATATTAAATATGAATCATCTCTTGGATTTCTCCTAAATTCGCTTTAACATATAATGTGACATAATTGTTAAAGGAAGGTCTGAAAGTCATATAATCCGTCTTTATTCATTTTCATGCTTAAACTAACGCACAATGCTAATATAATGTAACCCTTGAATTCTGAGCAAGAATTTTCTGGAGATTATAGTTTGGTTTGTGGTTTTTGTTTTGTGTTTTATTTGTTTTGGGGATGGGTTCTCACACTGTTACCAAGGCTGGCATGCAGTGGGATTATCACCACTCACTGCAGCCTCAACATGATTGGATCAAGGGATCCTCCTATCTCAGCCTTCTTAGTAGCTGGGACCACAGGCCTGCGCAACCATGCCCAGCTAATATTTTATTTGTTTATTTGTAGAGATGGAGCCTCCCTATGTTGTCTAGGCTAGTCTCAAACTTCCTGGCTCAAGTGATCCTCCCAACTCAGCCTCCCAAATTGTTGGTATTACAGGCATGAGCCACTGAGCCCAGCTTGTTTTGTCTTAAAGTACAAAAGGATCTTAGTTTTGCTCTTGTCCTTAAGTGTTCCTTAGATCTGAGTCCAAAGCAAATTTTCCTTTTTTCATAATGTTTATTTTAAATGAAGAAATTTTACTGTTATATATATATGGTTCAAATTTTTACTCTAATTTCTAGATTGTTTACCTAAGTATCCTGTCATTATTTGCAGATTCACTTCTAACTCTCCCTAAATTTCAGGCCACTGGTAGTGTTTTTCATGTTTTCTCAAATAGGAATGATTCAAATTGACTTATATCAGCTTATGGTTTTTTGACTGTTTTTAACCCCCCACCAGTTTTTGGGTAGAAAATGGTAGATCATTCTGTACCATTTAAGTTCAAACATTTTTAATTTATCTTAGTTTCTGATATGTTTTCATTTACTTGATTACATTTTTCTGCAAATATAATTGAATATAAGTTAAAATATCATTTTTCATACCGTTTATACTTCCTGTCTCTATTTTTTGCCTTATATTTTCTAATTTGTAAAACATCTAGGGCAACTGATGTTTAATAAACATTCTCTATGATGTAATAATGCTTGTATTTCTACCGATTTAAATTAGTAATATCCTATTAGTTTAAACAACTTTAAACCATATGTCAACTTTTCATAGTTTAGTTGTTTTGGGGTCAACTATGAATGAATAGAATAATCTTTGCATTAGCAATTCAAGAAGCATCAATTATGTATTTCTGAGTTTTTTCATTTTGTTTGAGTCTACTTCAAAGTAGAGAAAGTTATTGTTTACTCTTTTTTTTAGTTTCAAATTAAATGAAAAAGATAGATATGTCTTGAATATCAAGTGGAGTAGAATGTACTCGGGAAAAGCAACCATTTCCTGATCAAATTAGATCCTTATTAACTATAACATATGATGGTATTTAATTTGTTTGGGGTATGCTCTTACCCCAATTGTTAATTGTCAGTTTCTGAAAATAATCAGTTTTCAACATTTCAAGGTTTTTCAATTAGGCTATGGCGACAAATGCCATTGTTGCTAATTACCACAGAGTTTAGTCAGTAAAATTATGATATGGTCTTTCTTTAACTATTATCAGGTTACTTAGTATCTGCTTCCTCTTTTTACGCTTTAATAAACTAAGGAGAAGATTGAGATCATTAGATATCCAACTGTAATTTAGCACTGTCAAGATTAAGGAGGGGATTATGGTCATTAGGAGCAAAATGGTTTCATTTATGGACTGAGAACAATGAGGCCCATCAATAAACCACTTTCTGCCTCTAATGATCTTACTTCTGTCTAATTGTGTGCTAATCTAACAACAAACTCATTTTCTTCTTTCATTCTTGAAGGAAAGATTGCTAAACAGAAATGCTTTGTATATATGTTGCTTTTACTTCCTTAAGTTTTGGTGTGTGTTCATGAATGCAGTAAATTATTTCTAGGTGAACGGATATGTCTCCTAAGGGAAATATGCTATGTTCTCTCTTAGTTTATCAACGTATTTTTGACAGAGGAATAGATTTTCTATGATTAGATGTGCTTTATTATTAGTGCCATCTTAATCCTTATTTGAGTCATTCATTGTAGAAAGATATCTGTCTTATAAAATTCCCAACTCAAAATATCTAAGTGTGCTAAGAATCAAAAATGATCTCAGTAAAGTGGGTCATAAGGGATATATCTCTTATTGGGCTGTCTGCCATTCTATCACCTTTTGATAGAAGTTCTCTAAACCCACCTCCTTGTAGCCACATTCCTTGAGAAATCAATGCTTGCACTTCACTGAATTTAACATGTTGACTGAGGCCCAAGGCACTCTGACTGTTTGCAGCTAGTAGAGGATCCTTGAGTACACCCTGGTACTTCTACTCTCAACATTTGAGATTTTGGCTTATCACGAATCAATTGTGCTTATTCTCCAAACCTCACTTACATGGCAGTTGTACTTATTGGTGCAGTTATTTACTGTAATTAAATATTATGTGAACCAAGAAATGGTGCTTTTAAAAAAAAAAACTTGCCATTTATGCAAAAACAGTGTTGACTGCTTGAAAAATACTTGCTAAAGTCACTTTAAATTTACTCTCTAATTAGGCATGCGTAAGCAATCTTAAATGATAGGAACTCATTCCAAAAGCCTTCTCTAATTAGATTCCTTCATGAATGTTTAAATTCTAGAAACAAATCTAGAAATCAATCTAGAAACTGGTTTAGAGAGTACACTTCATGTGTGGGTTATATGCAAGGAAGGGTCTGCAGATAGCCAATTGGAGCCTAACTCATATAGGATACCTCAGCTCTACATCAAAAAGGTTAGCAAATGAATATTATTTATACTTTTTCAGTTAAGATATTTAACATGTATATCATGTCTTCTGGACACCTACTTTGACCTCTTTGATTAATTGACCTTGCGTGATTTTCTAATTATATTTGTCATGCTTAGTGTATTAAAAACTTTACTGCTGCTCACTCATATCCACTAGAAATGTTAACTTCATGTTCTGAGTCCATCATTTTCTCTCCTTTCTACAGCATAAAAATGGACCATTGAGTGTTTATATGTTGAATTTTTTTTTTCTCAAGATGACCTCAACTCCCATAAGCTATTGTCATTTTACCCAATTAATGTATTTTTAAGAAAAAAACCTAAATAATTGAAGGCATCTGTCTTGTTTCTGTTGTTAATATTATGTTACCAATAGTACATAGACTATCTGCAAGAGAATCTAATGATGATCTGAACATAATTTTGTTGGTAATCTTAATTTTAACATCAGAGATAAGTATGGAAGGCTTCTGGTGGTGCCTAATCATAGTAGGTCCTATGAGAAAAATATGACACAGCTGCTCTAGAGGAACTTACATGCTTATTGAATAGATAAGATTAACAGATAAGATGTACTTAGCAGTATAAGAGACTCAGATGCTTATGGTGCAGGGCAGACTATACATTTTTTAGGCACTAAGAGAAAGAAGAGCTAAAACGTGTCATTGTAGTACCATCTCCCAAATGTTACCCATATCTAATGAGTGAATGAAAGAATGGCCCAGGAAGACTTGGAAGTCTGTAGTTGTTATTAATGGAATGTTCCTTCCACTGTAAACTGGAGTATAAGGTTGTAAAAATAAATACCACATTAAGAATTCCATAATATAATTTAAAACATGACAGGACCTGTTTCTGAAGATTGAGGAATGAGTATACATTTTTTGTTTTTGTTTTGTTTTGTTGTGTTTTGTTTGAGACGGAGTCACGCCTTGTTGCCTGTGCTGGGTGCAATGGCACGATCTCAGCTCACTGCAACCTCCACCTCCCAGATTGAAGTGATTCTCCTGCCTCAACCTCCCGAGTAGCTGGGATTACAGGTATCTGCCACCATGCCCAGCCAATTTTTTGTACTTCTAGTAGAGATGGGATTTCACCATGTTGGCCAGGCTGGTCTTGAACTCCTGACCTCAGGTGATCCACCCGCCTCGGCCTCCCACAGTGCTGGGATTACAAGCATGAACCACCTCACCCAGCTGAGTATATGTTTTAAAGTATGTAATGTAAATACTCAGGCAGTCAGGGGAGTCTCAGGAAAATTCCCTCAAGGATTTTAATCAGTAGAAATGTGTGTGTATTTGTGTGTGTGTGTGTGTATGTATATATGTGTGTATGTATATATTCCAGTAGTTACAGTTAATGTATATGTCATAACAATACAGAAAATATTAATATTAAAATTTATATCACCTTCATTCACCTAATATAATCAGAATTGACAAAACGTGTTAGCTATTCATGGCACTGAATGGAGTATTCTGAGCACGGTAGAAAACTCACAAAATTGGCCAGGCGTGGTTGCTCACGCCTGTAATCCCAGCAGTTTGGGAGGCCGAGACTGGCGGATTGCCTGAGGTCAGGAGTTTAAGACCAGCCTGGCCAACATGGTGAAACCTTGTCTCTACTAAAAATATTTTTAAAAATGAGCCGGGCGTGGTGGCAGGTGCCGCTAATCCCAGCTACTTGGGAGGCAGAGGCAGAATTGCTTGAACCCGGGAGGCGGAGGTGGCAGTGAACTGAGATCACGCCACTCCACTCCAGCCTGGGTGACAAAGCAAGACTTCGTTTAAAAAAAAAAAAAACTCACAAAAAGCGTGTGGGTCAACATGATACGTGAATATTATAAGGATATTTCCCTATTCATTTATTATTTAGTACTTCATATAGTTTATTCTTAACTGATTAGTGATTAAACCATTGGATAATAACATGTTTGTTCATTTCACCCAGTATATATTTACTCCTACTTAGTATAACACAATATACTAGGCTCATTGAGAAGTACAAAATGTACCCCTTACCTTCAAGGATGTGATAGAAATATAATTTTTTTGATAAAATGATTGTGAAAGATTTAATCAGGGTGACACTAAGAGAAAGCTTTTAAAGACTTATCCCAAACAGGTCTTAGTTTATTCCAAGTCTTACAAAGTCAAAGTTGCAAAGTGAATAGTGAAGCAAATCAAGAAGATTTTTTTAGATCATATAAGAAAAGGTAATAATCAAAAAGTAAAACCCAGTTGCTGAATTTAGGTTAGTTAATATAAGGCATGATTATGAAAAACTGACTGTAAGGCCGGGCGCGGTGGCTCAAGCCTGTAATCCCAGCACTTTGGGAGGCCGAGGCGGGTGGATCACGAGGTCAGGAGATCGAGACTATCCTGGCTAACATGGTGAAACCCCGTCTCTACTAAAAATACAAAAACTTAGCCGGGCACGGTGGCGGGCGCCTGTAGTCCCAGCTACTTGGGAGGCTGAGGCGGGAGAATGGCATGAACCCGGGAGGCGGAGCTTGCAGTGAGCCGAGATCACACCACTGCACTCCAGCCTGGGGGGACACAGTGAGACTCCGTCTCAAAAAAAAAAAAAAAAAAAAAAAAAAGAAAA
The DNA here is from genome assembly GCF_008728515.1 of Papio anubis. NCBI lineage: Eukaryota > Metazoa > Chordata > Mammalia > Primates > Cercopithecidae > Papio > Papio anubis. The sequence continues at coordinate 55,491,017 of NC_044996.1, read as the reverse complement.
ACTGACTGTAAAATTGAGATCCAGTTTTTAAAAATCCAAGTTATTTGTGGGCAAATGTTTAGATCCTTAAACAATTAAAAAAATTTTTTTTGCAAATATTTTTGAGACAGGATCTTGCTCTGTCACCCAGGTTGGAGTGCAGTGGCGCTATATGAGCTCACTGCAAACTCCACCTCCCAGGTTCAAGTGATCATCTCACCTCAGCCTCTCAAGTAGCTGGGACCACACGCATGTGCCACTATGCTATGCTAATTTTTTAATTTTTCATAGAGCCGAGCTCTCACTATATTGGCCAGGCTGGTTTCAAATTTGTGGGCTCAAGCGATCCCCCCGCGTCAGCCTCCCAAAGTGTTGGGATTACAGGCATGAGCCACTGTTTCTGGCCCTTAAACTATATATATTATTAAATCCTGCCCCTGGTTTTATATTAGAAGATTCAGCAGGTGCACTCAGCAAATCATAGGGGGAAAATGGTAGTTTTCCTAATACTTAAACTTTAGCTGCAAATATAGGAGGCCCTGGATCCTAAAATGATTGGGGTCATATGCTAGATTCTGTGTGTATGGTAGAAAATTTGAAAATACTATTTTTGTGTGGAGAGAATTCATGTAGAAAATGAAGTCTGTTGATGTATGATAAGTAAGACAAGTGAAAAAAGTGTTTTGCAACTTCGCTTGTTGCTCTGATACTACTCATTAGTGTATGCTCACTTTTTTCTTTCTCAGATCATACCCTTTATTAGGCAGCAATATTGTGCTAATGGAGAAAAGAAAATGAGCAGTTTACAATTATGTAAATAAGACATAGTTTTTCTATTTCTGAAAAATAATAGAGAGAACTTTTTTCCCCTAAATGAATAAAATCTCAAATAAAATTAGAATCCCTGTACCTCACTACTCATTAAAGGGTGACACTAGTAACAATTTGTAAAGAGGAAACTGCAGAAATGCAATAAAAGAAGATTATCTTAGCAAAATTGAGATTTCTCTCTCTATGTCATGCTAAAAATGTAGCTGAGAGCTGGTCTTTGCAAGATCAATGTGGGATCTATGCATGAAATGTGATTTGCATATTTAAAGAAACAGCTTAAATCATAGCTTATAATCTATGCCACAGAGAGAAAGAAGCAATGTAATGCTGTTATACCCTTGTCCATCTATGTATAGCTGAGTCCATGTGTGTGCCAAAAGGGCACAGGTGCACTTTTAATTCCCCAGAGACAGTAAGGCTGGTATGTGGGGTTTATAAAAACTCTTCCTTTTCATATTTACCATGGAAATTGTGACTATTTTTTATATTTGGAATAGCACTGCCATTTCCCACTAATTTGTATTAGTTAAATGTGTTCAATTCTAAAAACCTCTTAATTCATGTTCAGGATGTTAGTCATATTCATTAGTTTCTAATTGCATTCTGCAACCTATGGTAGCTTTGGAGACTTCAAATGTAATCGAAGGTTTTAATTTTAACTCATTGAGTCCAGTAGTGATATGGTGACATCAATGTCTTAAGAATTTTTTTTTTTTTTTCTGGAAGCATTATGTGATATGGATTGAATGCATCTAGAACAGTTGCAGTGTTCCAACCTTTAGGTGAGATGCACTTCCTAAAAGTGGCAGCTGCAATGCACAGACAAAGGTAGAAAACAAAGGCATTTTGAAAATGATTGATGAGACTTGGTGACTGACTGGTTATGGTTAATACAAAAGATAAAGAGTAAAAGCTAACTCTGTGGTTTTAAGCAGTGACAGCTGGAAGAGTAGTGATGCCACTGGGGAAAACAGGAAAATCAGAAATAGATTTGGTTTCTGAGAGAAGGTGGTCTGCTCAGGTTTGGATATGATGCCTATGCAGACATGGGACACTCAATTACATGTTTACTTTTATGTGACACTAGAAGATCATTCCTCAAATAAAAGGTTGGGGTTTGGGTATAGAGATTTGGGGATCTTCAGTTATATATAATAACAAAAGCCTTGATGTAAGAGCAATGCATTAAGATAGCGTTTATAGACAAAAGAACAGGGGATCTTGGGAAATGCTTCCATCTGAATGGTGGGAAGGAGAATAGAACACAGCAAATGAAGCAAAGGAAGAGCTGCCATCTTGCTCTATAGAAGTATTTAGCATGAAAGAGATCTCTATTTGGAGTTGAAGCAGTATTATGGTATTGGCCTCAAACAGTTTTTCCATGTGTCAAGTAGTAATTTCTTTTCAAATATTGATAAGAAATCTTCACAGATATTACAATAAATGTACTCAGAATTCTTATATACTATGGGTCTGAAATCAACCATAATTATTTTTATGAGTTGACAGAATTATAATAAATGCAAATATCCTTTGCTGTAGATTAGAGACATTTTTGGAAAGTTTCCTATGTTAAATATATTCCATGTACTGGGGTTTTCTTTCTAAGTATTCCCTTTATGTGTAGAAACTTAAAAGGAAGGAGCCAGAGATCTCTTTTGGCTCCATCCTCCTGCCAAGCACAATTTTCTTATTGCAGCATTTATAATACCATCAAGTAAAGATTTTTATATTACAAACACTTTACAAAGAGTCTCAGACCCATTTGTATCTTTTTTTTTTTTTTTTTTTTTTTAAATGGAGTTTGGCTCTTGTTGCCTAGGCTGGAGTGCAATCGTGCAATCTTGGCTCATTGCAACCTCTGCCTCCCAGGTTCTAGAGATTCTCAGCCTCCCAAGTAGCTGGGATTACAGGCGCGTGCCAGCACTCCTGGCTAATTTTTTGTATTTAGCAGAGAAGGGGTTTCACCATGTTGGTCAGGCTGGTCTAGAACTCCTGACCTCAGGTGATCCACCCACGTTGGCCTCCCAACGTGCTGGGATTACAGGTGTGAGCCACCAAGCCTGGCCAATTTGTATCTTTATAACCACCCCACCAGATCAGAGAGGCAAGTGATATTATTCCTGTTCTGCAGGTATGAAAACTGAGACTCAAAGTGGTTTAGGTGTCTTACCCAAAGGCATATGTAAAGGAAGTGGGAATTGGGTCTTCTGACTCCAAGACCAACTTTCTTTTTGCTGTTACTGTGCTGTCTCACATTTGTTATACATTCCCTGAAGACTCCTGTGAGGGAAACTGTAGAATTTCATCAAAGCAAATCCTAAAGGTACATGATAAATTTTAAGCATCTGTTTTATTGGGTAAAAATCTGTCTAGTCAGTCTATGCTAGGTCAGATGTCTAAAGTAATTGTTTACTGACTTTTGGATACATTCTGAGGCATATTAATTTTTTCAGGCTTTTTTTTTTTTTTTTTGAAATGGAGTCTCGCTGTGTTGCCCAGGCTGGAGTGCAGTGGCTGGATCTCGGGCTCACTGCAAGCTCTGCCTCCCGGTTTACACCCATTCTCCTGCCTCAGTTCTTCCCAAGTAGCTGGGACTACAGGCACCCACCACCACGCCCAGCTGTTTTTGTATTTTTTAGTAGAGACGGGGTTTCCCCAGGTTAGCCAGGATGGTCTCGATCTCCTGACCTCATGATCCAATCTGGCCTCGGCCTCCCCAAAGTGCTAGGATTACAGGCTTGAGCCACCGCTACTTCGGCCTTTTTTTTCTTGAGTAAATTATTCTTGAAAGGGTTCTTATTGGTACCCTCCAGAGGTTCAGAAGAGTTCATTGGCTTACAAAACATATGTGGATCGAACTCAGGGAATAGTTCAGTTATCTCTCAACATCTGGATGTACTGTTTTATTATTTTACCATTATGTATTCGTATCTGAAAACTGCAGCCATTTAAAAATAAATATGGTAAGTAAACAGTGTATATATAATTAAGAATAATTCACTGTAGCTCTTCAAGTTTACAGCACTGTTAAAAATAACCTGGTGTATCTGTGTAACTTATGAGTTCAGTGAAATTTATATAACTGAAAAACAATTTTTACAGTAACACGCCATTCACATTTTGAAAGTATTACCAATTATTTTAATATTATCTACTTTGAAAATATGGGAAACAAAATTGTTCACGATGTTTGTGCGTACATGATTCAAAGAACCAAAACAAAAATTTTATCAATCTGCATTCCCTCAGAGAGATAAAATATTGCTCTGCGAAAATCTGATTTTCACCATATGCTAATCATACCCTCTTCCACAGACCTCTTCTCTTACTTCATAACCTTCCGTCAGAACAAACAACACAAAAACATCCTCCAAGAAAAAAAGAAATTACAAAATACAAAAGCAATTCACAAAGCCAGAAATAAATGTTTATTTAGTTAAAAAAAATATATGAATGTTGATGACTTCACCATTGAAAATGATGCCTCAGTATACAACTTGGCTTCAAAGATCCTTAGCCTTGATTTGGTCATCATGAGTTATTCTCTCCATTTCAGCTTCCCCCATAGCATGTAAACATCAGACTTTGTCATCACACATGACAATGTAGCCAGCACCAAGATCTCAAGCTCTGAATGTGCCCTTGTACCCACAACCATCCTCACACAGCCCTTGCCTCTGGCACCTGTTTTTCTGTTGCCCTCATTATGACCTTACCCTTACCCTTCCTCATCTTATTTATGTATAAGACAGAGTCTCACTCTGTCACCCAGGCTGGAGTGCAGTGGCGTGATCTCAGCTCACTGCAACCTCCACCTCCCAGGTTCAAGCGATTCTCCTGTCTCAGCCTCCAAAGTAACAGATTACAGGCATGTGCCATCACACCCGGCTAATTTTTGTATTTTTAGTAGTGATGGGGTTTCACCATGTTGGTCAGGCTGGTCTCGAACTCCTAACCTCAGGTGATCTGCCCGCCTCGGCCTCCCAAAGTGCTGGGATTACAGGTGTGAACCGTCACGCTCAGCCCCTCTTTCTTTTCTCCCAAACTATTTGCTCCCCTCAAGCTTCATTTGCCACATAACCTACACACTGTCTAGCACTGTAGAATCCCCATACTTGCCTCAAGCCCCCCTCCTTTAGCCTTCTGCCATCCACATCCTGATATTCCTGTTGCTCTGTTCCAATCCCAACTCCTGCATACATGACAGAAGTCACACAGTCTACCTGATGGAATCCGTTGTTCTGTAATTTCTAACCTTAGCCTCCTAATGGCGTTGGGGTAGCTTTTCATTTAATTCTAATTCTCTCTTTTTCTCCACAACAGCAATTCCAAACTAGGTTTGTTCTCCTCAAATCCCTGAGTCCAGCTACCATATTCCCTTCTTATTCTTGACTGAAGATGGAAAAATATGATTTTCATTTACTGCCACATATCTCAAAGAAGACATTACATCTCCTCCTTTTTACAAATTATTTTCTTCCTACTAACTCTTCAATGTGTTATCATCTGACTGATACTCCCATCAATTTATACATCTTTGTATTTGCTTGTCTTAACCTCCCTACAGTAAGGCTTCCATGGGGCAAAGACAGTGGTTTGTTCCCCTCTCACTTCCTTGTTTGCTATTGCAGTGCTATGCCATTAACATAACTATGTGTTAAATTTCAGGGCCTAAAAGAACTTCAGGTACCAGGTTCACCTTGTACTTCCCATACTTGGAAATACTGCTGAACTAAATCTTGCCTTATTCTCAGCAGGCAGTAGAGCATGTTAGTTAAAAACACACATGAGACTCCATAACTTCAAATATTGTCTCTGCCACTTACTAGTTACATGACTTTGAGGAAATTATTTAATCTCTCTTTGTCTCAGGTTTTTCATATGTAAAACTGGCATAATAACAAGATATATTCTATAGGATGAAATGAGTGTGTGCATCTGTGTGTGTTTGTGTGTCTGTCTGTACAACACTGGGATTTGTAACTTGGCAACTTCCTGGAATGTACTGTAGTATCATTTTAAAACCCATGGTAATGACAAAGAGATAAGTTATTTAGGATGCATTTTGATCAATTCTAAAAGGAAGCTATGAGATGGGGTAATGGAGAATTTGATTTGGACTCCTCTGTGTTATTTTCAGAAGTGATAATTTGGCCATGGAGACTGAATTTCATGTTGCAGTATAGTGGCTGGTTTTTCCTTTTATACTGACTGGGATACAGGACCTGGCTTTGAGTTTCTGCATGTGTCTGTTGCTTTTGTATTTTATTTATTTAATTTGAGGATTAACAAAATAAATTTTGCCAGCCTGCTTTGATCATAGCTGTCTGTGGCATTGTACTAACTCTATAAAAAAAAATGCTTTTTTTCCATCCTGTTAAATTAACATTCTATTGATACATTCAGCAGGATAAACTTATATAATCAACTCCACATTATGGAATTCACAATATACATTTTATCCTCAGAAGGATGCAAAGAATTGTTGCAAGGAGACTCAGTTGCATTATGGTTATAGAGGCATCAAGAAATCCAGAGGTGCAGTGGCTCACACCTGTAATCCCAGCACTTTGGGAAACTGAGGTGGGTGAATCACTTGAGATCGGGAGTTCGAGACCAGCCAGACCAACATGGAGAAACCCTGTCTCTACTAAAAATACCAAAAAAAAAAAAAAATTAGCCAGACGTGGGCTGAGGCAGGAGAATCACTTGAACCTGGGAGGTGGAGGTTGCAGTGAGCCGATATCGCGCCATTGCGTACTCCAGCCTGGGCAACAAGAGTGAAACTCCATCTCAAAAAAAAAAAAAAAGAAAAGAAAAGAAAGAAATCCAGAGGCCTGGCGGTGTATACCTAGGCAATCCATTTTTGATTTCTCTCAGTTTCCATATCCTCATGAGAGATCTGGACTAAATTGCTGATATCCCTCCCCAAGGGGGCATTTTTATTAATCTAGAACATGGATCCACAAACTTTTTCTGTAGAGAGCCAGATATTAAATATTTTAGGGCTTGCAGACTACACACAGTCCCTGTCACAAGGACTCAGGACTGCCTTTGTAGTCCAAAAGCAGCCATAGGCAATATGTAAATGAAGGAACCTGGCTGTTTTTCAATAAAACTTTATTTACGGACACTGAAATTTAAATGTCATATACTTTTCATGTGTCTCAAAACGCTATCCTTCTTTTGATTTTTTTTTTCTTTTCAGCCATTTAAAAATGTAAAAAGCATTCCTAGTTCACAGGCCATAGGAAAACAGGCAGCCAGCCAAATATGGCCTACAGGCAGTAGTTCACCAATCCCTTATCTAGTCTAGCCAAGCAATGTATACATATGTCTACTTGAGGAACTTCCATATTGAAGACATCATCTCATAGTACTTGTATTAGTGAATGTTTTCAGTTTCCTTTCCCTTGTTTCATAAATGATCACTAGGGATCATTCATAAATGAAATATTCATTTCAAAATGAATATTTCAGGGCCTTTAGCCAGATTGTATGTGTATTTGTGCTTGTATATGTTTTTGCCAGAACACTTGAAAGTCTCTGGGCCTTTTATTAATCTTTGCTTTGCCAAATATTTTCCCACCTGTGTAGATGAATTAAAAATTTCAGCAGCCTTTCTTTGAACATGACTTTTGAGACCAGTTGCTATTTAAATTACACAAAAGTGTATTTAGCCCTTCTTTGTGTTTTATTCCTTTTTTGCCGGGGTGGAAGGACTTTTCAGGAACATATATGAATAGATGGAGAATTCTGAAAAACATAGCCCAGATATTTATTTGGGTCTCAGAGAAGACGACATTTTGAAAACAACCTTTGTGGCTGGGCACAGTGGCTCACACCTGTAATCCCAACACTTTGGGAGGCCAAGGTGGGTAGATCATGAGGTCAGGAGATGGAGACCATCTTGGCCAACATGGTGAAACCCCTTCTCTACTCAAAATACAAAAATTAGCCGGGCGTGGTGGCAGGTGCCTGTAATCCCAGCTACTCAGGAGGCTGAGGCAGGAGAATCACTTGAACCTGGGAGGCAGAGGTTGTGGTGAGCCGACATCACGCCAGTGCACTCCAGCCTGGGAGATAGGGCGAGACTATGTCTAAGAAAAAAAAAAAGCCTTTCGGCGGGAACCTCCATCTTCCAGTAATTCGCCAAAAGGACGAACACAAAGGGAAAGAGGAGAGGCACCCGATATATGTTCTCTAGGCCTTTTAGAAAACATGGAGTTGTTCCTTTGGCCACGTATATGCGAATCTATAAGAAAGGTGATATCGTAGACATCAAGGGAATGGGTACTGTTCAAAAAGGAATGCCCCACAAGTGTTACCATGGCAAAACTGGAAGAGTCTACAATGTTACCCAGCATGCTGTTGGCATTGTTGTAAACAAACAAGTTAAGGTCAAGATTCTTGCCAAGACAATTAATGTGCGTATTAAGCACATTAAGCACTCTAAGAGCCAAGATAGCTTCCTGAAACGCGTGAAGGAAAATGATCAGAAAAAGAAAGAAGCCAAAGAGAAAGGTACCTGGGTTCAACTTAAGCGCCAGCCTGCTCCACCCAGAGAGGCACACTTTGTGAGAACCAATGGGAAGGAGCCTGAGCTGCTGGAACCTATTCCCTATGAATTCATGGCATAATAGGTGTTAAAAGAATAAATAAATAAAAGACCTCTGGGCTGAAAAAAAAAAAGAAAGAAAGAAAAAAAAGAAAGAAATGTTATCAATTTATCCGGCTTGAAGTCTTTCAGCGCTTTCTCACTACACTTAAGGTGAAACCTAAACTCCTTACGGTGTCCTAGAAGACCCTACCTACCTCTCAAATTTCGTCTCAAATTTTTTTTAAAAAATCCATTATTTTGTTAGTAGACAAAACTACATAAAGTATAATAAATTTATGAGGTGATAATGCCCAGATAACTAATCAAGACTTGCTTTATTTAGGGACTGCTTTCAGTAGTAAGGAACTTAAAAACCTACTACAATTGTATTATCTAATTGCTTTAGTTTGTATTGCCAATTTCTTATTTCAGGGCATATAGTAATCCTATTAATATCCACAGTTAATAAATAAGGAAAATAAATACAACCATAGGCTTACTATATCCTTTGAAGTGTCTTTTGTCTGACCTATAACCCTATTACGCAGGAGAAATATTGCTAATCCAGGCAGCACTAATGTGGAATGGACTCTAATGGCTTCAGCAGTATGACCTCAGCACTGATCTCAACAATCTGCATTCAGTTTGGGTGAAAATTCGTGGCTTTGTATATGTTACATACTTGTGGACTTCATGCATTAAACTTGTTCCTCAAAACTCTGTCAAGTGCAAGAATCTACATATAGTCCTATTAATTTCCCTGAAGAGTTCAGGAATAAAGTTCATGAAAAATTTACCCATGATCACAAAAATTGCACTCAACAAGGCTAACATTCTTTTAATACAGCATTATAGCTTTATGGAAACACTATTTATGTGTACTTAATTCTTGCCAAATAGTAATGTGGAAGACAGTATCTATTCAAATATTTTATCAATCTGTATGATCTTTTCACAACTTATTGAAGATATCATTTATCAGAAGTAAGGGTATATTAGTAAAGTTATCATTAAGTGATTGCTCAGATAAAAGCATTTGTGAATGCTTATATTCAAGAAGCAGGTAGTCGTTTTGGTTGGTGTGAAGCTGTGTTCATTTATCGCATCTAGTTTGTCAAAACATTGTTTGACAATATTGAATATAAGTTGTTTTCTACCTGTTTGTTCGTTGTGACCTTTCTTCAGTACTGTTTACTCAATTATTGTAGTTCACAACTAAATACACCTATAAATATATACTGAAAATTCCAAATTTTACAGACTAGTAATTTCATATTTCTTAAACTAGGATTTTGTTCTTTCTAGTTTTAGTCAACAAGTCTACATTTTCCATAGTCCTTGCTTTTCCATGATTTTGCTAATTTATTTTAAGCCTTTCTATTGTTATATTAAGTAGCCTCCTTTGACAACCTACACTTTTATCATTAGTGTTCTAGTTCCAAGGTTAAAGAAGAATGCATTACATAGATTTGACAAGTGAAGACATTAGTATGGGATTGTCATAAAGGATTTATTAGCATTTGAAGCTCCTGACAAGCTTTTTTTTTATTGAGAAGAATGCCATTCCAGCCATTTAAATAAAATCTCCAGGAGGAGACAATTCAGGATAGACCAATATCAAGTCGATAAGACTTGACCTATTAAAATTATTCCAGTTTGAGTTGTAGGTGGGTGGGGCATCTTTTATTACAAAATGACCAAATGATTTTTTAAAAAGATTTTTCTTGACGAGAACAAACTATTCCAACAAGACTTTATCCTGCATCGCTTTATTACTTCCTAGTCCTGGCCTTGAGCTAAGACTGTCAAGAAGGGTAGGAGATTTCAGTTTGTTTTTCAGCCTGTGATTTAAAAATTCATGCATAGTATTTGCTGCAGGCAGAATAACACTTGCAGAAGAGACAGCAGGAGAAGGGACTGGGATTCTTCAAGGGGCAGCTTGACTGTCTGTCCACTACTGTTAGTTTGGTGCTCAGGCTTCAGAATTTTCTTACTGCAAATTATTACTTAGACAGTTTCAAACTTTCCCTTCCTCCTTGTTTTCTTTTTGTTAGAAGTCTGTCTTTATTTTTTTAAACATGCAGTCAGACTGAAGTTTTCAGGCTGAGAACTTGTACAAATGTATGAACTCAGACATTGAAATGTACTTAGCGAAGTTTTAAGAGTTAAATCATAGAATGCAGCTTTCATGTTTTCTTATTGGATTTCCTCTGCTATCAGCATCAGTTCAGACCACATTATGAATCCAGTTGAGAAAAACTGCACTTTATTCCCAAGGGCACATGTTAGAAGAGTAAATGATGGTACTTATGAACACCTATTTGGAATGCATATTTTTACGTTTTATGGAATAAGAATTCTAGTTGTTTTCTGTGAAGGTGACTTTTTAACAGGTTTTTTTTCCCCCCTAAGAATGAGTAATTTTCTCACATTTTTTTTCATTATAGGGATTTTTCATTTGGGTGCCATTTACCATTTATTTTCTTTAAAGGCCAAAGAAGCTCACAGTGATGAGCTTTTGCTATTGTTACTGTATAAACACATTTGCTTCATTTCCAGGTACAGCATTCATATAAAATGAAAGTAACTTATAAATGCACTTGAGAAAGAATACAACAGTGTCTATTGTTCAGGATGCTTGTAATGTTCTTTTGTTTTTTACATATGCTTTCTGGATGAGTCACTTTAATGGTATGCTGCTCCGCTGATAGTAATTCTTCAACTAAATATATTCAGTTAAGGAAAATTACAGGGTACTTATATAATCATGTTTGGGCCTATTCACATATAGACTTGCAAGAGTAAATTCTTACTTGGTCTTTCTTGGAGCAAAGATGTAAGAAGTGCTGTGTTACTTCGTCAGTGGTTACAATTAATAGAAACATTTAATTCAGAAAAAAATCCACAATTCCCTGGAAATGCTTTTATATTTACATAGAATTACACATTCTGAGTATGGTCTAGAGAATGTCACTGGAATACTGTGATTTTTTTTTTCTTGCATGCATATCTGTTCTCTCATATACTGCGTAATTGAAGAGTCTTTCCATTCAAACTGTTACTTAAAATATTTATCTTATACTTTACTTTTCTTAAAATTATGTATTAGAGAAAGTCTGTCATTTAAAATGTTTTGAATGAGGATCAGGCCACTATCATATATTTGCTTGAAGCCAGGGAAAAAGTATATGTATATTTTTCAAGTAGATAAATAAGATTTGTGAGGAAAGTTTCTCCTACATATAACTCAAGAGAGTACACTGAGCTTAAAAGGTTATTTATGGAGTACAAGGAAGAAAGCTGTAATAAAGAACCAGATAGCTATAATTTAATTTTTTAGTGTTATAATTCAGATTCAGTAATTCAGTAGCAGATGTAAAAAATGAAATGAGAGAAAAAAATTAAAGTGCTACCAGACTGACTAATCAGTCATTGAAAATGCCTGTAGTGGGAATTTACTCAGATAGAAAATGTTTGCACTGTCATTAAAGACTCCCTAATTTATATTAGTGAACTAATATAATGACAGGCACAAAAATATACCCTGAGGCTGAGGCTGTGCAAAGACAAGCATTTCTAACCCACTCTGGTACTTAAATATTCTTGACACTCCAGGTACCCTCATCACCCTGCAACCTCTAGTAAAAATATTTATTTCTCTCTCTCTCTCTCTCTCTCTCTCTCTCTCTCTCTCACACACACACACACACACACACACACACGCACGTGTACCCCCTACCTGAGAAATATTAGAAGTATTGTAGGCTAAGACCTAGTTAAATATTTAAATAATCATAACGTTAATTGATTCCCAACTTTTAAGATTGAGGCAAATGTGTTCAAGGCAATTAATGAGATAGATAAACACATATTAATTCTTTTCTAATACGTTTGGATTTTTTTTTTTTTTTTTTGTCTGTTACCTTTTAGACAAGTCTAGAAAGCCAAAGTAATGGACTTTTAAATGCCAAGGAAATACAGACTATTGCATGGGTTTTAATTTCCAGAAATATTATTTAAATTTGGAACTTGCTAATAAATCTGATAAATTGGCTGTTGATTAGTGTAATTGTCACTAGTTCCCGAAACTAAAATTCCATGTATCCTGTAAAATCTAAACACAGAAAACAGAATCTAAGTTTAGTTCTCTTTATTAGAAAAAACACCAATATTACGTTAAATTAGGCCATAGTAGGGGTAGCAGGTTGGAAATGTCTGCATTTTTTTCCCTTAGATTACATCTAAATTGTTGAATTCATGGTAGCATGTATACAATGGGAATGTGTATGTTGGAAGGCAGGGCATAGGAAAGAGGATAGTGAAATATAAAATGAATATTTATGTACTAGGTATAATAATAAGTGCTTTATATTTATCAAATCGTTTAACCTAAATGACTACTCTTTAAGGAAGATATCATCATCACCATTTTGCAAATCAGGAAATGAAGGCCTAGAGAAGCTAAGTCATTGACTTAAGATAACCTAGCTAGTAATACGTATGGCTGAGATTAGAACCTAGGTCTGTCTGACTCCTAAAACCATTCCTATCCCATCTAATTCTGCCACAGCTGAAGGTTATATAAGTAACATGACCTTGTGCCAATGAATGATAAAGGGTACAGATTTTATTTCAAGATGCTGGCCTTCCAGGCTCCAGAAATACTGCTTTGCATTTACGATGTCCTGAGATGACATTACTTATACCCCTCCTTAAGAGTAGTGCATACCTTATGGAATTTTTGTATTAGATGAGTTAATACATAACACTACTTAGAATAATATCTAGCATATAGTAAGTACTCAGTAAATGTTGGTTATTACTTAAGAACTTAAGTAATGACTGATTCTTTTTTTTTTTTTTCCCCCTGAGATGGAGTCTCGCTCTGTCGCCAGGCTGGAGTGCAGTAGAGCGATCTCAGCTCACTGTAACCTCTGCCTCCCGGGTTCAACAGATTCTCCTGCCTCAGCCTCCCGAGTAGCTGGGACTACAGGTGCCCGCCACCGCGCCCTGCTAATTTTTTTGTATTTTTAGTAGAGGTAGGGTTTCACTATGTTGGCCAAGATGGTCTCAATCTCCTGACCTCGTGATCTGCCTGCCTCAGCCTCCCAAAGTGATGGGATTACAGGCATGAGCCACCACGCCCAGCCAGTAATGACTAATTCTTATACCACAAAAGGACTGTTTGAAGGAACTGGGTATATATAGGCTGGATAGATTAAGAATATTCAACTGATATATATCTTGTAAAATAGGTAGTAGACTTGTTCAGTGCTACTATGAGGCAAAATTAGGAGTAATAGATAAAAGTTTAAGTAGGCTGATTTTCATTATGAGTAAATAAAAAAATTCTAATGATATCAACTGTCAACAATTGAATAAGGCACTTAGGATGTAGGGAATACTCTGTTTTGGATCTAATATATGCAACACCCTAGATTCACTGGACACTCCTTCTTTGCCATCTCCCACCTCCAAACCCAGGCTACTCATTTCTCAGCCATAGTGGGAAGTTAACACTGCTAGAAACAATTTCACCAGTGAAAGAACACGAGATGCTAAGGAGTCGGCAGGTAAATGAATTGCTCACTGTCAACTCTAAGCAACTCTTTTTTTTTTTCTTTTTGAGACAGAGTTTCACTCTGTCGCCCAGGCTGGAGTGCAGTGGCACGATCTCGGCTCACTGCAACCTCTGTCTCCCAAGTTCAAGTGATTTTCCTGCCTCAGCCTCCCGAGTATCTGGGATTACAGGCGGGCACCACCATGCCCAGCTAATTTTTTTGTATTTTGAGTAGAGACAGGGTTTCGCCATGTTGGCCATGCTGGTCCCAAACTCCTGACCTCAAATGATCCACCTGCCTCAGCCTCCCAAAGTGCTGGGATTACAGGCATGAGCCAAGGCACCTGGCCTGTAAACAACTTTTCTAAGTTACATTTGTTTTATCTGGAGACCAGGACTGACTAGATAATTTTTGGGTCCGGGTGCAAAATGAAATGTGGCACCCCACTGCAAAAATTATTAAGAATTTCAAAATGACAACAAAGTATTAAACAAAGTGCTGGGCCCTTTGCAGCATGGTTGCACAGGTTGTATATCCATGAAGTCACAGGTTACATATCCATGAACCTGCACAGATTGCATATCCATGAAGTCAGCCCTGATGGAGACAACCTGAGATACTAAACAACCAGCTTTTTTTTTTTTTTTTTGGTTAAGCTGTGACAAGTTCTGGAACTTACCCTCTTGTATTTGCTGTCTTTCCCTCATGCCCGTTTCTCTGGGATTATATCCCGCTCATCCCAAAAAGGCCTTAACGAGTAAGCTGTAACTTAGGCTATGTTTTACAGGGACTTGGACTGTGATACTCTGTAACCTGAGTTTTTCAAATTTAAGACGCTGGTCCAAATCTCCTTTAATGTCACTTTTACCTCAAAGATAACATAATTCCTCCGATGGAAGGATAAACACTTTACATAATGACATTGTTTAATGCAGCCATAAATTTCTGTATAAGCTAGAATTCTCAGATTATTACATCTCCAATATTTAATTCTCTTTTGTTCAGGCATAATATGAATAATTCATTAGAGGGGAAGAACGGAAGAGCCTAATAAAGAAAGATGCCCTTTACTTTTTTAAACTTTTTCCCCTTTCCTCACGTTCCCATTTGTCTAAGCATCTCCCAAACCACCTCTATATATTGCTAGACAGATTTCAACTCCCTGCTCTCTTTCTCTACTTATATAATAATGGGTATGGTAACTTCAAATCATGATGATTATATCTAACCCCTCTCCCTGTACTTTCAGTTGTGGAAGTAGACATAAATTTAAATGTGAGCCAAAACTTCTTGAAATGTACATATTCATCTAATAAATATTTATTGAGTGATAAATACTGAGCACAGTGATAAGTACTGAGGGAAAAGCAAAAAATCAAATATAGATCTTACCATTAGACAGCTTGGAGTTTTATAAAGGATACTGCTGTTTATGTATATGAGACAAAAAACAATTCTTATTCAAAGCAGAAGGTGATAGGTGGACGATCACTTGAACAAACAAAAAGTTCCTATGAAATGGTAGAGAATTTGGAGTAGAGCTCTGGAGAGATTTATAGAAGACTAAAGATTATACATGTGAAATTGGGGAGGACAGATGTTCAGAAAAATACTGATTTATTCAGAATGCAACTTTAGGGTAAAAGCAATTTCCCTGGGTTAAAATATATTCTCACTTATTACTTGACATATGTAGACTGCTGTGTGCATAGCAGTTTGATTAGGCTAGTTTTGTATTGAATTATTAGAAGATGAAGTCATTATCATCATCATCATCCCCTTTTGACTAGTGCCGTTACTATTGTGACCTAAACCTGGCCTTTGAGCACATTTTGTTTATTACAGAAAGTTAGCGTGAGTTTATTTCTAAGGTAAGGGAGGAAAAATAACTTCTCCTTTTCCCCATTTTAGGTTCATTGGCCACGGTCTTTATACCAAAAGGCAGATTAGCACAAGAAAAGAATGCAAATTTATTTAGGTTTTATATAACTTGGGAGGGGAGCATTCATAGGGAAATGAAGATCCAAAGAAACAGTTAAACCTGAGTGTTTTCTATAGTATATTTGATGAAGAATGGAGAGGTGTGGAAAAATATGATAGGGAAAAGAAAGAGTATGAGCTAAGTATAATAAACTGGGAGAAATTTGGCAAGAACTATTTGTTCAGATTTCTATGTCCCTTTGTCTTGAGAGATAAGGATGTTGGTTTCCTCAGGGTGCATATAGGCAAGTTAGCTCTCAGACCCGGCATGGTGGCTCACGCCTGTAATCCCAACACTTTGGGAGGCCGAGGCGGGTGGATCACGAGGTCAGGAGATCGAGACCATCCTGGCCAACATGGTGAAACCCTGTCTCTACTAAAAATACAAAAATTAGCTGGGCATGGTGGCACATGCCTGTAATCCTGGCTACTTGGGAGGCTGAGGCAGGAGAATCACTTGAACCAGGGAGTCGGAGGTTGCAGTGAGCCGAGATATAATGCCACTGCACTCCAGCCTGGCGACAGAGTGAGACTCTGTCTCCAAAAAAACAAACAAACAAAAATCTGTTACATGAGTTTTTGGTTTTTTCTTTAAGAGAAAGGATCAATCTGTGTTGCCCAGGCTGGAGAAGAGTGGCACGATCATGACTCACTGCGGCCTCAACCTCCCAGGCTCAAGCGATCCCCTTAACTCAGCCTCTTAAGTAGCTGGGACTAGGCACATACCACCACACCCACCTTATTTATTTATTTATTTATTTATTTATTTATTTATTTATTTGAGGCAGGATCTCACTCTGTCACCTAGGCAGGAATACAGTGATGCCATCATAACTCATTGCAGCTTCAGCTTTCTGCACTCAAGCAATCCTCCCACCTCATTTTCTTTTATTTTATTTTTCGTAGAGACAAGGTCTAACTATGTGGTTTAGTCTGGTCTCGAACTCCTGGGCCCATGTGATCCTCCTGCCTCAGCCTCCCGAAGAGCTGGGATTACAGGTGTGAGCCACCACGTCCAGCCTAGTTTATTTTTATATTTTTTGTAGAGATGGGGTTTTGCCATATTGTCCAGACTGCCCTTGAGCTCCTGAGTTCAAGCAATCCATCCACCTTGGCCTCCACTAGTGCTGGGATTACAGATGTGAGCCCCCACACGGGGCCTACATGAGGGTCTTTTTTTTTTTTTTTTTGAGACGGAGTCTCGCCGTCACTTCAGGCTGGAGTGCAGTGGCCGATCTCAGCTCACCGCAAGCTCCACCTCCTGGCTGCCCATTCTCCTGCCTCAGCCTCCCGAGTAGCTGGGACTACAGGCGCCCGCCACCTCGCCCAGCTAAGTTTTTTTGTATTTTTTAGTAGAGACGGGGTTTCACCGTGTCAGCCAGGATGGTCTCGATCTCCTGACCTCGTGATCCGCCCGTCTCGGCCTCCCAAAGTGCTGGGATTACAGGCTTGAGCCACCGCGCCCGGCCTTACATGAGGGTCTTAAGACCTGCGCCCAGGAAAGATCAGATAGTCCTTCCTGCAGGTGTCATTTCTAAAAGTTCTTCAGCTTAAAATACTCAATATGCCAAGGTACCATATTTTTGGGTCATGTGCCCTGAACTTCACCATGTCTGTGTAACCTAACTAACATAAGTGACTGGTCAATGTTTTATCTTCATTTTTTTTTTTTTTTTGAGACGGAGTCTTGCTCTGTTGCCCAGGCTGGAGTGCAGTGGCCGGATCTTGGCTCACTGCAACCTCTGCCTCCTGGGTTTGAGCGATTCTTCTGCCTCAGCCTCTCGAGTGGCTGGAATTACAGGCACCCGCCACCAGGCCTGGTTAATTTTTTTGTTTGTTTGTTTTTTGTTTTTGGTAGAGACAGGGTTTCACCATGTTGGCCAGGCTGGCCTCAAACTCATGACCTCAGGTAATCCGCCCGCCTCGGCCTCCCAAAGTGCTGGGATTAGAGGCATGGGCCACCACACTTGGCCTGTCTTCACTTTTTCAATCAACCAAGTGGGAAAGGAGAAGCCTTTTGAATAATTAGAATATAGCAGAGAAACCTAAGTGAAATAATTCAATTTTAAAATCAGAGAGAATTATTTCTTCCATAGCAAACTCATCCTTTAAATAAAGCAAGCAATGATTGGTGAACCATTAGCAAATTTTTGATAAAACTCTCTTCTGCAATAAAGAATAATTTCCAAGCTTGTCAGATCTAAACAAATGGAACTAAATTGGACAGAGCTATTTAAACTGACAGATTAATAGAAAAAAAGTAGTCTTTAGTGTTGGTGTTTGATTTTTAGTCTCTTGAACTTCCATGTATATTTAAGGTGTTTTCTCCTCATTCAGTTATAAAGATGTGCCTGTCAACATGATGAATTTGTATCTGAACAGTTTGGCTGAAATTTGCCAAGGGGTTGATTTTGGCAGTCTCTTGAATTTTTCATTGTAATGCTGATATGTCTCTGCATAAGACTAACTTTGCTTAAAAATAAGAAAGAATCATAGTATTTTTCTATTTATGTTTCATGGTCCTTTAATGAAAATAACAGTATTTCAGAGGCCAGGATTTAAAAACCAATGTCACGGGCTATCTATCAAATTATAACACTTACCTCATCTTTGCAACCAGAATCTTGCCAAATGCTGTTGATATTGATAGAAGTGTTTTCATACATAATTGGCAGTTATGCAGCAATAGAGTATCTATAAAATAGTTGCAAGTTAAAAAAAAAAAATTACCCGGTAAAAAGACAGTCTCCTGACAGATCTGAAAAATGTGCTTGTATTTAGGAGCAGTTTGAATACAATACTTAAAATTATTACTTGTCAGTGAGAGAAAAAGGAAGGTGCAGAGAATGTTAGGGGTAATTACAGCAAATAATGATAGTGTTTGAGGGCAGGCTGAATCTTTGTGGGTATGTACGTTCATTTGTGTTTGCTGGGGTTTGCTCTAAATCATCTTTCTGTATCAACAGTTATTTTTCACTTCTCTTTGAAAAGTACTAGAGATGGGAACTTTTACCATAGATACTGGTTTATAAAAATCAGGATATTTCTACAAAAGAAAAATATTTGATCCTTTTATATAATTTAACCTTAAATCATTTATAGAGCTAAGAACATGCATTAATAACATGTCTTTGAACCTTAGTTTTTCTTTAATCTTCAAATTAGATTTTAAAGAATGAAATATTAGGAATTCCATCAATAAATTTAAATTGAAATGGTTTCATTTGAACTAATGGCTGAGTAAAATGGTGACATTCCCATATTAAACATGATGATTTGGTTTATTATATTACACATTTTCATTTATTTCATGGAGAGTAGAATTTTAATGAGCAGTAATTCAGAAAAATATGAGTTGACTTCATGGAACTATTTCCCACATTTTTTTTAAAAAAAGACTTTAACTGATAATATCTCCTTTTCGATGTTTTGTGGAGCACCTGGTAAAATATTCTAAATCCTTTGCACTTTGTTCTTTAGTTTCAGCTCAAATTCTCAAGAGCAACCTTGCATCAATGGAACAACAAATTGTTCATCTGGAACGTGACATCAAGAAATTCCCCCAAGCAGAAAATCAACACGATAAGTTTGTGGAAAAGATGACCATATCCTTTATTTATTTAAGCATTTTGTCTAGTTTTTAGTCTTTATGTCTGTCTGTCTACTAACTGTGTGGTTAGTTCTAGATTTAGTAGTCTTTTCACACCATCCGGATGAATTTGTGTATATGCTGTTTTTCTATTAGTAGCATAAATTTTGTTTCATGATGTTTTCAACCAGTAGGCAAGGGAACAATTAGATTTTTTTAAAATGCTATTTCTCAAAGAAGAATTCCATTTGAAAGCCCACAGGATATGCAAGGTAAGTCTTAAGAGGCTTGATGAAGCCTAAACAAAACAAAACAGAATATTCTTATATAACCAAATGTTTAAAGTAAATGATCAACAGAAGGTTTTTTTTGTCTGAGATTTTTTTTTTGTGTGTATACATTTTCTGAGGGCATGTGTGCATTTTCAAGGACAATAAGAGGATAACTAATATCACTAGACTGAAAGGACTGTGAAGAATAAATGGATACATGGTTGGATGGATAGACGAATTGATCAGTAGATGATATATTTACATAAATTATAGTAGATATCTGTATAACATTAAGCATTTCTTGTTAAATAAATATTTTTTGAAACTTCTAGTTTATAGCAGTATATTCATATAAATCATAAAAATATATAAAAGGAAAACTTGAGAAATAGCATTTAGCTTGAATTGTTTAATGTTAAATCTGGTATCTAAAGATAAACTACATTAGAACTGATTTTTTTATAATTTTCTATTTTAGTTTTCAAAACTTAAAGCCATATCCTCCTCCTCTGGGTTTAAATAAATATCTTGAACTACAGATTGATTCACCATTTTATATCTCTAGAGGGAATAAATACTGTAAATTCTTTATCTGATAATAAGTAAATTCCTTCAACAACTATTTGGCAGTCACCTTGTTTCAAGGTTAAATCTATTGCCTTTTTCTTTTCTGATATGCTTTACTTTTTGCCCAACTTGGAAGTCACAGTGCTGAACTTGAATTACTTAAGAATGGCAATTTAGATTTATGTAAAAAAAAATTTTAACTCTCAGTGTTTTGGTTCATTAATGATACTGTGTTTTGTATGGTCCTTTAGTGATTCTGAGTACCTTCATGAATACAAATATTGGCAACATAAGTTTGTGAGTGATTGGAGGCAGGGAATCCACAAAAATAACCTTGAGTTGCATTACTGGCCACGTTGGAATACTTAATATGAAGGTTTCACTTTATTGCTGATTACGTTTTTTTTTTTTCAAATATGTTATATTGTCTTGTGCCTGGAAACACCACCTCCTTTTTCACCTTTCGATTTTGGTTCTTGCCTTATATTTGAATTTAATTCCTGATCCCCTTTTTCTTTTGAACATTTTCTTCTACTGTTGGCTTATAGCCACACAACAGCTTGCAACATTGAGTCTTTGTTGCTCATTTAGAAAAAGAAAAGTAATTTCAAACCCTCGTGAACTTGGCCTGGACTCCTTATTTTATTTCTCTCTTTATGCAGGTAATTAAGCACTTTAAAATGAAAATCCAGAGCCTTCTGTATCTGTATGTTACAGATGAATGGTTATTCTTCATTTAAGTGGCACTAAAGTGTGACTGTTTGTCCACAAGGGGATTGAAAACTCTATTAAAATGTATGGGGCTGTTACTTTGCATATCATATTCTTTAAAGAAACAAAATAAAGTACACAGCAATTTATTTCAGAGAAAAAATTTGAATATTGACTTGGGTTGGTTAAAAACTATGAATTAATGGATTATAATGATAAAACTGTGGCTCAAGTTATTCTTCCTTTGAAAGACTTCTTGGTCACCCATTGAGAGTTTGTGTCTTCTAGAAAGAGACAAACAAAATGCATAATCATTATATGTATGTATATGAGTTCTGGTGCCTACCTAATATATATATTTTTTACCCTCCTGGCAATGCTACAAGAGAAAGATATTTTATTGTGAGATACTTGATCCTGTTTTAAAAATAGAACCATGATTCCGTTTCTAGTATAGGATCCTTTGTACTCGATGATCTTTCCAATGTTTCCATCCAGTGCCAATACATTGTATTGCTTCAAGTCACTGGCCCTTTAAATTGAATAAATTAGGGGCACAAGTATGGGAATAGTTTCCATGGAAAGTAACTTTAGCTACTTAAACAGTAATCTCTCTATGAGGACTGAGTTCACAAGCTGAAAAGCACTCATATGCCTTTGGACTTCAGAATAGCAACAGTTCTATAGTTAGCAGCAATGGCATGATGGCTTCAGGGCAACCGAATATGCAGGTTGAATCTTCAAATCTCCAAGTCAGTCTATGTCCTGGAGCACCCTATATTTACCCTTACTCTTTCCCAATTTTGATTGAACACTTACAATATGCTAGACATTGCCAGGCATGAACATTGAACAGTACACAAGATGATAGAAAACTTGACCTCAGGCTGCTGACAGTCTGACATGTGTATGTTCTCTGTCTTGCTGTCCCCATGGGAGAGATTATGTATGGTTTGTTAATTACTATATGCCCACCACAATGCCTACCACCTAGCACAAGGTAGGCACTCAGTAAATGTGTGTTGAATCACACAGTATTATAGCTAGAGACAATGAAGATCATCTAGTTCAAGCCCTTGCTTTTACTTAGCACTTCAAAATGATACTGTCAAACAGTGTTAGGCTGTGCTTATAGTTATAAAACTTTTCTTCATATAAATCTCACAAATGTGAGTATCATTGAATCACCTTTATAGAGCATGCTGTAAAGTATAATCAGTTTTAGGAGAGATCCACAGCTCCACAAGTAAATGTCAGAAAAAAATAGGCAAAAAACAAAAACAAACAAACAAACAAAAACCTTTCCAAGGCTATTTCTAGCCTGCTGGGGCCAATGGCTTTAGAAGGAAACTCATCACCTCTTTCTTCCTTTCTCTACCCAAAATTGGTTGCTTGTTCTGACTCAGAAAAAATTAGATGGTATGGGAGAGAAAAATCAATGTTTCTTGACCCATTCTAAGGTTCATGGCTGACACCCTATAATACAATATTAACAAGAGCAAAGCATACAAATTTATTTAATGTGAGTTTTATGTGACACAGAAACCTCCATAAGGCCGGGCGCGGTGGCTCAAGCCTGTAATCCCAGCACTTTGGGAGGCCGAGACGGGCGGATCATGAGGTCAGGAGATCAAGACCATCCTGGCTAATACGGTGAAACCCCGTCTCTACTAAAAAATACAAAAAACTAGCCGGGCGAAGTGGCGGGTGCCTGTAGTCCCAGCTACTCGGGAGGCTGAGGCAGGAGAATGGCGTGAACCCGAGAGGAGGAGCTTGCAGTGAGCTGAGATCCGGCCACTGCACTCCAGCCTGGGCGACAGAGCAAGACCCCGTCTCAAAAAAAAAAAAAAAAAAAAAAAAAAAGAAACCTCCATAAATGAAGACTCAAAGAAACAGGGAAAAACCATGTATTTTATGGGCAGTTGTGCAGAAGTATTGTGGCAGGACGAGCGGTAGACAAAACTCCTCAGACACTGAGTTAAAGAAGGAAGGGGTTTATTTGGCTGGGGGCATCGGCAAGACTCCTGTCTCAAGAGCCGAGCTCTCCCGTGAGCACTTCCTGTCCCTTTTAAGGGCTCACAACTCTAAGGGGGTACACGTGAGACGGTCATGATCAATTGAGCAAGCAGGGGGTACGTGACTGGGGGCTGCGTGCACCGGTAATTAGATCAGAACAAAACAGGATAGGGATTTTCACAGTGCTTTTCTATTCAATGCCTGTAATCTGTAGATAACATAACTGATTAGGTCAGGGGTCGATCTTTAACTACCAGTACCAGGGTGTGGCTCCGAGCTGTCTGCTTGTGGATTTCATTTCTGCCTTTTAGTTTTTACTTTTTCTTTCTTTGGAGGTAGAAAGTGGGCATAAGACAATATGAGGGATGGTCTTCTCCCTTAGTATGACTGGTGGATAAAAGGATATGATCTAATGGTAATAAGCTGGAGGGAACCCATCAAGAGTGGTTCAGATTATTTTCTGTATCTCTATATGACAGTCTTCCCCCAGGTATGGGGAAAAGACGCCTGTCATATGAAGATCTTGTTTTTTTTTTTGGAGATGGAGTCTCACTCTGTAACCCAGGCTAGAGTACAGTGGCGTGATCCTGGCTCACTACAACCTCCACCTCCAGGGTTCAAGCGATTCTCCTGCCTCAGCCTCCCGAGTAGCTGGGAATACAGGCACATGCCACCATGCCCAGCTAATTTTGTATTTTTAGTAGAGAAGGGGTTTCACCGTGTTAGCCAGGCTGGTCTCGAACTCCTGACCTCAGGTGATCAGCCCGCCTCAGCCTCCCAAAGTGCTGGGATTACAGGCACGAGTCACTGCACCCAGCCTATGTGAAAGTCTTTGGTGGAGAATGGAAGAGCTTAAAAAGTGATCTTCCTAGGTTTTATGGCTTGTTTCAAGGGAGAGGAATTCTAGTTTCTTTGACTTGCTTCAGGAGACAAAGGAAGGTAGGAAGGAGGGAGGGATAAGTTCAGAGACACCTTCTTGCTTCTGTGGTCCTCCTGGTATCCTTCAGCTCAAAGTATTCAGCATGCCAAGGTAGCATACTTCCAGATATTGTGCTCTGAACCCCAACACTTTACTTTTTTTAAGAAGTCAAAGCATCATTTTTACTTACTAATCGTTGCTTTTTCTGTCAGAAGAGAAACCCATTCTTAAAAGAGGGCTTCTTAGACTTTTAAATATGTGTTGTGGTCCATTCTTAACATCTTTTTTTTTTTTTTTCAGCATTTGAGACTGAGTCTGGCTCTGTCGCCCAGGCTGGAGTGCGGTGGCCGGATCTCAGCTCACTGCAAGCTCCGCCTCCCGGGTTCACGCCATTCTCCTGCCTCAGCCTCCCGAATAGCTGGGACCACAGGCGCCCGCCACTTCGCCCGGCTAGTTTTTTGTATTTTTTAGTACAGACGGGGTTTCACCTTGTTAGCCAGGATGGTCTCGATCTCCTGACCTCGTGATCCGCCCGTCTCGGCCTCCCAAAGTGCTGGGATTACAGGCTTGAGCCACCGCGCCCGGCCCTCATTCTTAACATCTTAAACTATCTAAAAAAGCACATCAACCACAGTGTTGACCTTACTGTTTATATCCAGTTGACAGATTTCTTACCACATTTACTCGCAGAGATTTTGTCAATGGTAGGGCTTTCTGTTGCCCAAAATCAGCTTAGCTTTTTGATTGACTGCTGGCTAAATCATTTCCCCAACCGGAGGACAGAGAGTGACTGAGCAGCAGGGGCACCATTAACACATTGACAAGAAGAGCTGACAGAATGTTAATGACATTAACACCCTGTCAACTAACTATCAACACCTGGGATTTCCTCATAGTATCAGGGAAGTCATTTGAAGTGGTTACAAATCAAGTTACTGAGGAGGCACGTTATCCTTTCCAGATAATTCAAAACAGATTTGGGGTCTTCACTGCACTGCCATTATGTTAATTGTATTCCACCTTTATTTATTAAGATAATAATTTTTAAGTAGATGAAAAAACTCACAGAACCACCAGTGACATTGATCACCTTTGAGAACATGCCAGTAACAGGTTTCAGGAAGATGATAATCCACACTTTGTAAAGCAAGTGTCATATAAAATTGACCAAAGAAAAATGAAAGTAAAAATGACCCTCAAGAGCAAAGCTGTTTGTTTTGTTTTGTTTTGTTTTGTTTTTAATGAATGTAGTAATTCAGGTCATTTTCTGGCGCCTAAAGAAAAATTGAGAACTTCAGAGTAGGCTGGAGGGGGGAAGTTCTTCACCTCTGACTCTCTCCTTACCCTCACTGCCTGTTCCTCTCAAATGCAGAAAATTAGGAAGTTCAAAGCAAACATATTTTTATGAGACTGTTCAGAGAGAGGAGGGTACAGGATTTAAAAGGGGGCATGGTCAGTAATACAGATAATGCATACATTGAGAAGCAAATTGTTTTAGAAAGGGGGGCCAGGTGCAGTGGCTCACGCCTGTAATCTCAGCACTTTGGGAGGCTGAGGCGGGTGGATCACCTGACGTAAGGAGTTCAAGACCAGCCTGGCCAACATGGTAAAACCCCATCTCTACTAAAAAAACAAAATTAGCCAGGCGTGGTGGCACAAGCCTATAATCCCAGCTACTCAGGAGGCTAAGGCAGGAGAATCACTTGAACCTGGCAGGTGGAGGTTGCAATGAGCTGAGATTGCATCATTGCACTCCAGCCTGGGCGGCAAAAAGAGCAAAACCCCGAAAAAACAAAAAACAAAAAAAACAAGGGGAAAAGAGTGCTTTTTAAAAAAGAAAGATTCTTAGCATTCTTTGAAATATACTCTCTTGACAATGACACTGGTCAATGGAATTTTTAGTTCAATTGAATTTAAATAGAAAGTATAATCATTTATGATAATAATAAAATAGGCCAGGCACAGTGGCTCATGCCTGTAATTCCGGCACTTTGGGAGGCCGAGGCGGGAGGATCACTAGGTCAGGAGTTCAAGACCAGCCTGGCCAACATGGTCAAACCCCGTCTCTACTAAAACTACAAAAAACAATTAGCTGGGCATGGTGGTGCATGCCTGTAATCCCAGCTACTCAGGAGGCTGAGGCAGGAGAATCACTTGAACCCGGGCAGCAGAGGTTGCAGTGAGCTGAGATCGCACCATTGCACTCCAACCTGGGCAACAGAGTAAGACTCCGTCTCAAAATAAATAAATAAATAATAATAATAAAATAGTAATAATAGTAATAAACTTTTATGAAAGAAAATCAGAGCCAGAAAGAAGTTAAAGTGGTAAAGGCAAATTTCATTCAGGAACTATTGCAATAGGAGAGAGACCTTACTATACAATGAGGCTGCATTCTGATACGACAAAGGCAAGTGGGGGTTTATAGCCAAGAAGCAGGGTGGGAGTCAGGCAGTGGAACATTACTAGAAGTAGATATCAAAGATAAGGGGATTCCCCCTAAACCAACTTGATAGGATTCTTGCTGAAGGCAGGCAAGGGTAATAAGATATGAGGGGTGGAAGATGAGGAATTTGACCGTATATGAAGGGTGGAGGATTTTTGCTGAACTGACCCAGTAGGATTCTTGCTAAAACTGGACTGTCAGGGACAAGGACGGGGCCTAAGAATGAGGCCTAGTCAAAAAGAGGACTCAAGGCTGGGCACAGTGGCTCACACCTGTAATCCTAGCACTTTGGGAGGCCGAGGTGGGTGGATCACCTGAGGTCAGGAGTTCGAGACCAGCCTAGCCAACATGTTGAAACCCCATCTCTACTAAAAATATGAAAATTAGCCAGGTGTGGTGGCAGGCATCTGTAATCCCAGCTACTCGAGAGACTGAGCTAGGAGAATCACTTGAACCAAGGAGGCGGAGGTTGCAGTGAGCTGAGATCACACCATTGCACTCCAGCCTGGGCAACAAGAGCGAAACTCTGTCTCAAAAAAAAAAGTACTCAGAGGAACCTGACTAAAATTTGGTTCAAGAGAGAGTCTTTGTCACTGTTTAGTGAATGTCATATGCCAGCCATTATGCTAGGAATATCTATATCTATATATCTCTCTATATATTTTCCTAAGTGACCTCTAAAGAAATACTATGAGGTTGGTAGTATTACTTTGTTTTATTTTATTTATTTATTTATTTTTGAGATGGAGTCTTGCTTTTATCGCCCAGGCTGGAGAGCAGTGGCACGATCTCCGTTCACTGCAAGCTCCACCTCCCGGGTTCACGCCATCCTCCTGCCTCAGCCTCCCGAGTAGCTGGGACTACAGGTGCCCACCACCACACCCGGCTAATTTTTTTTGTTGTATTTTTTTTAGTGAGACAGGGTTTCACCATGTTAGCCAGGATGGTCTCGATCTCCTGACCTCAGGATCCTCCTGTTTCGCCTCCCAAAGTGCTGGGATTACAGGCGGAGCCACCGCCCGCCTATTTTATTTTATTTTTATTTTTATTTTATTTTTATTTTTATTTTATTTTATTTTATTTTATTTTTGAGATGGAATCTCACTCTATTGCCCAGGCTGGAATGCAGTGTCTCAATCCCATGTTGAAGCGATTCTCCTACCTCAGCCTCCCAAGTAGCTGGGACTACAGGTGCACATCACACCTGACTAATTTTTGTATTTGTATTTTTAGTAGAGACGGGGTTTCACCGTATTGGCCAAGCTGGTCTCGAACTCCTGACCTTGTGATCCACCCGCTGCGGCCTCCCAAAGTGCTGGGATTACAGGCGTGAGCCACTGCGCCCAGCCTTAACTTTATTTTAAATGTGAGAAAATTGAGGCTATAGAGGTTCAACCATGTGCAGGAGATCACATAGGTAATATGTGTGGTTCATGAGGGTCTTCCAATTTTGGTCTTTCTGACATTAAACCTTGTGCTTCTAACCGGTATTGTGCTGCCTCCGAGGTTAGACCTGTTTGAAAATCTGAGATAAGTTCTACATTTGTTCCCTGTGAAACTTTTTTTGCTTCCTTTTCAATCTCTCTCAAATGGGAAAAAAAATGTTCTTTTTGAAAGGATTGTAAACTGATTTAAAAATTAGCTGCTCACAGGCCGGGCGCGGTGGCTTATGCCTGTAATCCCAGCACTTTGGGAGGCTGAGGTGGGTGGATCACGAGGTCAGGAGATCGAGGCCATCCTGGCTAACACCGTGAAACCCCGTCTCTACTAAAATATACAAAACAAAATTAGCCGCGCGTGGTGGCAGGCACCTGTAGTCCCAGCTACTCAGGAGGCTGAGGCAGGAGAATGGCGTGAACCCCGGAGGCGGAGCTTGCAGGGAGCCGAGATCGTGCCACTGCACTCCAGCCTGGGTGACAGAGTGAGACTCCGTCTCAACAACAACAAAAAAATTAGCTGCTCACTTACACCATCTCCTCCAGAAAGCCTTCCCTAATCATAGCAATCAAAATTAATTTCCCTGTTCCCTGTATTTTTATAACATTTTAATACTTTGATTATTGTACTTGCTGGTTTGCCTATACTCTGTTCATGTACATATCTGTTGTGCATACTGGTTTATGTACTCTTTTCAGATACAGATTCTGGTTCATATTTTGAGTACTTTACAACAAGCCTATAACAATGCTTTATAGAAAGTCAAGTGCTTAATAAATGTTTATTTAAATAGGTTAGAGTTTATTATATAATAATTAATATACAACTTAACATTATGGCCAGTAAACAGAACATTAGCTTGTTTTTCTGGCGTAGCCTCAGTTTAACAGAAGAAAGGAGTCTAACATGTTTCAAATGTTATTCTTTTATCATGTCTTGATTTAAAATGCAGCTATTGAAAATTATGTCTTAACAAATTCTAAGATAGAAATCTAAGAATTTAGATGTCTTAACAAATTCTAAGACCCTGTCTGAATGGAGCATATTTTTAAGGGTCTGTTAGCACAAAAATTTTCTCTTTGAAGAGTTTTGCTTGCTTGAAATTCAGCCTGAAATTACATAGACTATGAGCTACATTTTTCAAACTTTGTTCAGGGAATTGATAGACATTTGGTGCATGATGCTAATGGTGAGAAGAGAATATATTGCTCAGTTAAAGGATGCATAAACCCTTTCAGGCCACAAGAGACTCATCTGGGAAATCATCTTTTTCAGAACATAAAACGAAACTTAATTTGTCTGAAAGAGTTAATGTACCCTCAGCCTGACAAATTCTGATCGCTCTCACCAGAAGCTAAGTTTTAAAAGATGTAAAAACCTTTCTATGGGATTTATTCATATTGAGTAGAAATAATACAAAAAAGAAGCTTGAAAGAATAAATTACCCAATATGAATATGGTTTTTTGTGTGCATATGCACATAAAGAACATGTAGCATATGCACATGTCTATTCATAGATATAAAGCCATTTTGCTCTTTATAAGATTATAAATTGGATATCATACCAATGAATCTGTGAATTTGTTTTCTTTGCTTTTGTTTAAAATCTGGTAAAACTTCTCAATTATGAAGGCCACACGTGGTATGTTAAGCATACATAGTTTACATGTAGGTAATAATAGTGATGTTAGTATAATTCCTCAAGTAAGGTACTCTGGTGCAAAATCTCAATCATGTACTGTTTTCATGATGCAGAAAAATATATCAGTATCTTTTTGTATAATAAAAGTCTGTTTACTTATTTCTAGTTAGGATGTGTTTGACATATAGCTTATGAAAATTAAGGCAAGTAAACTTGGCTTTTCATTCATTATTCCCTGTTCTTTTCTTCTGTTTTATTTGTTTGTTTGTTTATTTGAGATGGACATTCGTTCTGTCACCCAGGCTGGAGTGCAGTGGTGCCATGTCGGCTCACTGCAACCTCTGCCTCCAGGGTTCAAGTGATTCTCCTGCCTCAGCCTCCCGAGTAGCTGGGACTACAGGCACGTGCCACCAATGCCTGGCTAATTTTTGTATTTTTAGTAGAGATGGGGTTTCACCATATTAGCCAGGCTGGTCTCGATCCTCCTGCCTCAGCCTCCCAAAGTGTTGGGATTACAGGCATGAGCCACCACACCTGGCCTTTCTTCTGGTTTTAAATTGCTTTACGAGATGAAGACTAAAAAAAAAATTACAAGAAAGTATATGAAATCATTGTTTAATAATCATGTAATCATGCTCTCTTTTATGTTGCAAATGTAAGATAGGATAATAATGTAGTACATTGTCTGAATTAATTAATGAAGTGAGGAATGGAAAAAATATATGACATTACTGAAAATTATCTAATTGAATTTTGATAATAGGATTGCATATATACTATATATACCTAGTAAGACCTATATTTATAGAACTGTAATCAATTTGAGAGGATCGTATCTCAGCTACTTATTTAAGGCTAAGGGATTCACTAATGGCAAGAATGGAAAAATCAATGAAAAATTTAAAAAGGCATTATAGACAAGCTTTGCAGAAATCATCAGTGAGGAGAATAGGACCTAGTCACAAACTGATGTTGGCTGAGGAGACAAAGGGCATGAGTAACTGAGTTGACAATGGTTCTGAGAGGTAACGGTAACAACCCTCTTTACCTTATCAAAAGCAAATATCTAGTAAGTGGCTTTTCATATCTGCTAAGACATTATCAAATTTGTGCACAGCAACTCTGTTCAATTACTGATCTCTAGATGCCTTTATCATAGGCCTGACTCAGAACCTATATATAAAAGTACTTTCAAACTTTAATGTTCTTTCAGATGCCAAGTATTTAACTTAATCCATGTGAATGAAAAGATATTTGGACTGGGTATCCATTGAGTTAAGCTCTGGCCGTGATATTTGTGATCTTAGGAAAGACTGTTTACCCAGTCATAAAATTGAAAAAATAATACTTGGCTTGCCTACTTCACATAAATTGTTATTAAAATTAGGTATAATAGAGTGACTTTTAACATGCTTTGCAAAATGGAAAATGCTTTGTAAAACAGAATAACCATTTATTTATTTTTTTATTTTTATTTTTTTGAGACGGAGTCTCGCTCTGTCGCCCAGGCTGGAGTGCAGTGGCCGGATCTCAGCTCACTGCAAGCTCCGCCTCCCGGGTTTACGCCATTCTCCTGCCTCAGCCTCCCGAGTAGCTGGGACTACAGGCGCCCGCCACCTCGCCCGGCTAGTTTTTTGTATTTTTTTAGTAGAGACGGGGTTTCACCGTGTTAGCCAGGATGGTCTCGATCTCCTGACCTCATGATCCGCCCGTCTGGGCCTCCCAAAGTGCTGGGATTACAGGCTTGAGCCACCGCGCCCGGCAGAATAACCATTTAAAACTGTCATTTATGTATCATTCTCCCCTAAACTGTACAGATAGGAAATAATTCTATCCCCCAAGGAAAATGTTATTTGTTAAAAAAAGAAAGAAAAAAGGTCTCTTTTTTTCCAATTTCATTTTATCTAACTTTTAAAACATTTTTAAGTTCTAGCTAACTTTGCTTTTTGTATGTAGACCAATAAAGGGTACATTTTTCAAAATGTAGTGAATGCTTGTAGAGTAAGCAGGATGCTAACACCTCATTATTCAAGGAATATCCAGATGTTCAGTGTTAAACTTTGATTCCTTTTTTCACTTTGGTAGGAAAGAGGAAGATGGAGCAATAGAGTTTGAAAATTCTTGTATACTCTATGAATGATGACATTCTATATGCTATGACACCTATAAAACAAGATTAAGGGGCCAGGCGCAGTGGCTCATGCCTGTAATCCCAGCACTTTGGGAGGCTAAGGTGGGTGGATCACATGAGGTCAGGAGTTCGAGACCAGCCTGGCCAAGATGGTAAAACCCCGTCTCTCCTAAAAATACAAAAATTAGCCAGGCGTGGTGGCCTGCACCTGTAGTTCCAGCTACTCGGGAGGCTGAGGCAGGAGAACCGCTTGACCCCGGAGGTGGAGGTTGCAGTGAGCCGAGATTATGCCGCTGCACTCTAGGCTGGGAGACAGAGCAAGGCTCTGCCTCAAAAAAACTGACAATAAGATTAAGATATGTTTCCTGTTTTCAAGGAAGAATGTATTCAAAGAGGTAAAACTGACAGAAGATAGCAATAAACAATACAATGTGATTTAATTGCTGAGTATAATGGAGACTAAAAATGCAATAGACATTTTCGATATTCCTTACCATCTTCCCAAAATATTTTTGGCCAGAGAGACAGCATTCTGGCTTTGGCCACGATTGGGAATGAACGTTGCAACTTTATTATTTTGTTGGAAATGTATTCTCACTCCAACCAAGAGACCCAAATGAAAAGTTAAAGATGGAAATGCATTCCGAAGCCAAATGGGAATAACTTGTATATTATCCTTTATTTTGAATTAACCATCTCTCTTAACATGGATAATTAAGTAAGAACTGTGTATACCAACGATTTCTCTAGGTTCCCAAATAAGTTTATTTCCATGTTTTTATGTATCCAGCATATATTAATTAAGTAGCTACTGCAGTTCCTAATACTATGCTAGATGCCATGGAACTGAAGCATTAAAATGAAGTACAAAGTATTCTCTTGGCTCTAAAGGAGCTTAACATTTAGCTAAGTCCATCCATATGAGAAATCTGTGGCTAAAAGGATGATGTTTAATAAAATGTATATGGCACTGTTATAAATGCATTAAGAGTTAACAATGCAGGGGACATTGTGGTGTCATGCAGCTTCATGGAGGAGGTGGCTTTCAACTCCTAATGAAATGTAAGCTCACTGTATGCACAAGTTTACGATGTTGGTTTTGTGGTGACCGTCTTTTCTACTCCCAGTGCCTGGCACTTCGTAGGGCTCAAACATGTCTGGTGAATGAAATAATGCATGATTTGCCTTTTACAGACATTTAACTTTAAGGTCATAGTTACAAAATATTTTGCTATGTCTTCTCATAGGTCATCCAAAATGTGATTCTGGTTAACTTTGAAATTCGTTTAATGTCCTTATTTAAACAAGCACTAACCCCTCACTAATTATGTCTGTATTAGATTAACGTGTAACGCTATTTTGCATTCCAGGAAATTGCCTAAATTGAAAAATTCTAGGATTAGGTTAAAGAGGAATTCAGAATTTAAGATTTGAAATGAACAGTCAACATAGGCATTAGAGACCTTTGAACATTTAAAAACAGGATTTTTTGGCCGGGCGTGGTGCCTCATGCCTGTAATCCCAGCACTTTGGGAGGCCGAGGCGGACAGATCACGAAGTCAGGAGATCGAGACCATTCTGGCTAACACGGTGAAACCCCCGTCTCTACTGAAAATACAAAAAATTAGCCGGGCGTGGTGGCGAGTGCCTGTAGTCCCAGCTACAAGGGAGGCTAAGGCAGGAGAATGGCGTGGACTCTGAAGGCGGAGCTTGCAGTGAGCCGAGATTGTGCCACTGCACTCCAACCTGGGTGACAGAGCAAGACTCCCTCTCAAAAACAAACAAACAAAACAAAAACAAACAAAACAAAAAAAAACAGGATTTTTTTTTTTTTTTTTAATGGAGTTTTGCTCTTGTTGCCCAAGCTGTAGTACAATGGCATCATCTCGGCTCACCGCAACCTCCACCTCCTGGGTTCAAGCCATTCTCCTGCCTCAGCCTCCCAAGTAGCTGGGATTACAGGCATGCACTACCATGCCTAGCTAATTTTGTATTTTTAGTAGAGACAGGGTTTCTCCATGTTGGTCAGGCTGGTCTCGGACTCCTGACCTCAGGTGATCCACCTGCCTCAGCTTCCCAAAGTGCTGGGATTACAGGCATGAGCCATCATGCCCAGCCAGGATTTTTATATTACTATGTTTTGTCAGTGATCCCCATATTATTGGGTTAAATAGCTGAAATTCACAGAGTGTATTAAAAATAATTAATTGTAATAGGCATTGAGATGCCATATAATGGCACATATGTGTTAGGTCATCCAACATATCTGCCTAAACTTTAAGATATCAGAACATAATTCACACAGGGTTTGCCTTCTGCTCTTTATTATAGCTCCCTTTCCCCACACATATATTTAGGTATTCTTTAATGCCAGAATTTGCCTTGTGTACAAAGCAGTAAGACTGTGAGGTATACAAAAATGAGTAAAACATGGACTTTTCATTTCAGAAACAAGTAAATTAGAAAACAATCAACACCATACCCAAGTGATTATAAGACGACACGGGTATGATAAATGCCATATACATGATGGTAATTTCATTCTATAAAATAATGAAACCTAGGATATCAATAGAGGTTTTCTGTCTGTATTGAGTGTTCACATACATTGTCTTAGAAGTTCAGAGCAGTGGAAGGAAGATCACTTCTGACTGAAGATTTGGGGGAAAGTTTTATGGAGAGTTACAGTCCAGACACTGAGACTCAGGGTCAATAAAGATAATAAATGTAGGCCGGGTGTGATGGCTCACATCTGTAATCCCAGCACTTAGGGTGGCCAAGGCAGGCAAATCACCTGAGGTCAGGAGTTCGAGATCAGCCTGGTCAACATGGTGAAAACCCGTCTCTACTAAAAATACAAAAATTACCCAGGCATGGTGGCACATGCCTGTAGTCCCAGCTACTCAAGAGGCTGAGGCAGGAGAATCACTGGAACCCAGGAGACGGAAGTTGCAGTGAGCCAAGATCCTGCCACTGCAATCCAGCCTGTGTGATAGCATGGGACTGTGTCTCAAAGAAAAAATCAAAAATCTGTGAAAACATCAAGTAGAACTCTTTGGCTGGAAGTAGTGACAGCTGTTACTAAGAAAGAGGGTAAAATCAAGTTCTAAATAATTAAGAATATTGGTCTAAGGAGTTTGAACAGTATTTGGTGGGTTGTAAATTGTTGAAAGGCAAGAAACTCTCGTTCCCTCTTCTTGCTTCCAGCCACCACATGGTATTTGCCTGAGAGTGATACTTGCTACCTGCCAACTACTGATCCAAGTAAGTACTAAAGTTAGAATTGTTTCCAGTATTAGAAAGGTATGTGTGTGCACCCGCACTCGTGTGTCTGACAGGGCAAATGGGTATTTGTCTTCAATAATGCATTCAACTGTTCTGTAGTTGAATTTGTAATACAGTTATAGCAACTTGCATTTATATAGTGTTTTAAAGCTTGAAAAGCTCTTTTATCTTCTCATGTCTAACCCTAAATGTTCTGTAGCAAAAATTATCATATTAAGTTTTTGTTTGTTTGTTTTTTGTTTGTTTGAGATGGAGTCTCGCTCTGTCATCCAGGCTGGAGTGCAGTGGAGTGGTCTCAGCTCACTGCAACCTCTGCCTCTGGGGTTCAAGCAGTTCTCCCTGCCTCAGCCTCCCAGATAACTGGGATTACAGGCACCCGTCACCACTCGCAGCTAATTTTTGTATTTTTAGTAGAGATGGGGTTTCACCATGTTGGCCAGGCTGGTCTGGAACTCCTGACCTCAGGTGATCGCCCGCCTTAGCCTCCCAAAATGCTGGGATTACAGGCCTGAGCCACCACACCTGGCCACATATTAAGTCTTGTACCTACTTGATGTTGTTGAGGATTCATCCATTTCACAAATACTCACTGATTGATTCGTCACTGTGTGCCAGGCACTGTGTCAGATACTTGGAACACAGTGGTGAACAAAAAAGATACAATGCTTACTGTCAAGGAGAGTTTAGTTTGCTAAAAGAGATAGACATTTAGCAACTACATAAGCAACCGTGGCAGGTGATAAGGAAGAGATTTATAATGCCTTGCCAGTCAACAACCTAGTTACGAGGACTGCCCTCCAGAGAGAATAATACCTGAGCTGAGATCTGAAAGATGAATAAGAATTAATTTGGGGAAAAGGTGAAGAGGAATCTTTACCGCAGCCTGTTTATCTACAGGTGTTTCAAATGTTTGACAATTTGGTACCTTGATTAGTTTCTTGTTTATGGTCTTACTGGATTTACAATCCTAGTGGAGTTTTAAAGTTGGAGTTAGAAATCTCTCAAACTGAGCCAAATCCTGAGGACATTTTATGTTTTAAAAACTCTGTTAACCTTTCTCCCCCAAAAGTTGCTTTTTTACTATTGGCTAGGAATTGAGTATGGATATTTTTGAAAAGCTATGTCAGATTCTGTGGAAAACCTAAAGCTCTATGAACCTTGTGGGAGCTGGAATTTTTCAGCTAAGAGGTTCGGATAGACTTAGGTATTTATCCAAACCGAACTTTTAAACCACCAGAGATTTGCCCATTACTAGTTTACATAGAGCTTAACTACAGTGGTTTCCTCTTTCAACATTTACTTTTTTTATTTAAACAGGTTAATCGAGAGCTATAAAAACACTGGATCAGTCTTTTCAAATAAAAATGAAATGCAGCTGCCATGGGTTAGTCTTATAGAAGAAACCCTTCTGCCTGTAGGCAGTTTAGGTGTTAAAATGATGGCTTTTTAAATACCAAAAGATCTAGTTTTTGATTGCAAGGCCATGTCTTTGAATTATTAGTTTATGAAAACCTGGCATATCTTTGAATTATAAGTTTATAAAAACCTGGCAATTCTTTTGATTTTAGTTATGTGTGCACGCGCGTGTGTGTGCACGCGCGTGTGTGTGCACGTGCGTGTGCATGTGTGTGAAATACCAAGAGTCATGAGATTTACATTATTGGCTTGTTAATTGAGGGAAGAATTCCATAATTGTTTTAACTCAATAACACTGCACAAGGGACATTTTGCCTATTTGTTTTTCTGCACATATTTTATACGTCATTGTTTATGTTTGCTTAAAATGCCAAAATGTGCTTAAGTTACTAATAATAATATTTATCCAAAACTCTGGACTTACAACTGATTCTTCATTGTTTGCTTTTGTAAGTCATTGCTTTGCATTAACTCTTAATGTTATTGGGAATAAGGTGTTTTAATACTCATGTCCTTTAGAGGAAATAAAAACATCAACTTTCTTTTTTTATTTTTTGTTTTATTTTTATTTTTAGATATGAGGTATTGATATGTTGACCAGGCTGCTCTCTAACTTCTGACCTCAAGCAATCCTCCCATCTTGCCCTCCCAAAGTGCTGGGATTACAGGTGTGAGCCACCATGCCTGGCCTCAACTTTCAGTAAATTAACCTGGAACACAGAAAGTCAGAGAAATGAAATAATAATTCCAAGTTATGTAAATAAGTACATTTATGTATAAAGGGATTGTATTAGGTGATCTTGAGCATCACTTTCAGCTCTATAAAGTTCTTATATTGCCAAAGCTAGGTAGTGCATTCATCCTTGTTCTGCTCAAACATTAAATGCTTAAATGTTGAATTAATTTCCTCTCTGATTCATCACACCAGTATTGATATTATAATATTGTGACATTCCTACTAGTCACAAATTCATCTATTCATTCAACAAATATTTATCAAAAAAAATTCATCAGACGTCCACAATGTGCCAAGCCCTGTTTTTTTTTCCCAGTGGAGATTCAGTGATGAGAAACTGAAATTTAAAAAAAAAAAAAAAAAAAAAAAAGGCCTTTGGCATATACTCTAGTGTTGTAGAGCGTCAAAAAAAAAAAATGTAGTATGATATCAGACAGTGATAAGGAAAATAAAGGTGAGTAAAAGAATTCATTAAAGAATGATAGTGACACTTATTTTTAAAGTTGGCCAGGGCAGGACCCCTCCAAGGGAGTAACATTTAGGCAGATATTTGAATCAAGTGAGGAGATGATTTGCATGAGTAACCGAGGGAGCTTTCCATGAAGAGGGAACAACTAGTGCAGAGGCTCTAAGGAATGAGCATGAGTATAAGCATGCTTAAGGTATAACAGGAAAAGCAAGACCAGTGGCTGGATTGCAGCAAGTGAGGGAGAATGTAGAAGAAGCAAGGCTAGTTCTGATGTGAAATCATGGAAGACATTGTATAAGGGAAAGTCATTAGAGAATTGACAAGAGATAATGACACTTACAGGGGTGAGGATGACTTGATAAGGAAGAAGGGAGATTGTCGGGGTGATGAATCAAGAGTTTGGTTTGAGAGGTGGGAAGTTTGAGATGCCTATTAGGCATCCAAGTGGAGATGTAGGTATGTGAGCCTAGAATATAAGGGTACACATTAAAGATAGAAATTTAGGAGCCATCACCATGGAGATTGTGTTTAAAGCCATTAGACTGGTTAAGGTTACCTAAAACACATGAACAGACAGAGAAGAGAGAGGTCCAGGGACTCAGGTCTGGAATACTCCAACATTTAAAAGTTTGGAAGATGAGAAGAATTTTAACGAAGGAATAGGGGAACTTAAAAGGTATAGCTTGTGTAGTAGGAGGAAGCCAGAAAATTATGTTGGCCTGAAAGCCAAGTGACAAAAATGTTTGAAGAAGGATCTTTTGAATGGGCTCTGTGCATTGATTAAAAAGGTATTATATATAAGGCATTGCACACAGCAGAAAGGAGCTAGTGACTTCAGAACCCTCTAAGTATTTTATTGACAAAAT
Organism: Papio anubis; assembly: GCF_008728515.1. Lineage (NCBI taxonomy): Eukaryota > Metazoa > Chordata > Mammalia > Primates > Cercopithecidae > Papio > Papio anubis. Next base: position 55,452,560 of record NC_044996.1, on the reverse strand, counting down.
GTAGACTCATATCATGCATCTATTCTTTTACTTTGCTATTTGTTAGGATAGCACATGCATTAGATTTTTTTTTTCCCCTCTATCATAGCTGACTCTCTATTTCCAGATCAATCAAAATGTCCCTATTAAGTTGTCAGTTACATCACAGGTAATTGCCATAAGCCATTCATTTCATGTTTTTAGTATCCTGTGCAATAAAAGGCTATGAAACACTTTGAACAGGTATTCAGTGAAATCTCAATTATCTGGAATTCCAGTAAGCATATATCCATTTATAGATAACCAGGATTTCCCAAATTTGAGCATTAACCATTTGAATGCTAGAATTTATTTTTAAGGAAAAGCCTTCTAAAGTGCATTATTATATTGAGCACCAGCCATGTGCTAAGCATTTTATTAGGCGCTATAACTGTATATTCTTATAGCTTATAGGCCTTTGTAAATAGAATGTTCCAACTTTTATTTATTTATTTATTTATTTATGAAACAGAGTCTCGCTCTGTCAGCCAGGCTGGAGTGAGCGCAGTGGCATGATCTCAGCTCACTGCCACCTCCGCCTCCTAGGCTCAAGCGATTCTCCTGCCTCAGCCTCCTGAGTAGCTGGGATTACAAGCATGTGCCACCACACCCGGCTAATTTTTGTATTTTTAGTAGAGGTGGGGTTTCACCATGTTGGCCAGGCTGGTCTCGAACTCCTGAACTCAGGTAATCTGCCCACCTCGGCCTCCCAAAGTGCTGGGATTACAGGCATGAGCCACCGAGTCCGGCTCCAGCTGTTGTTTGTTTGTTTGTTTATTTATTTATTTGAGACAGGGACTCACTCTGTTACCCTGACTGGAGTGCAATGGTATGATCACAGCTCACTGCAGCCTCAACCTTCTGGGCTCAGGTGATCATCCCACCTCACCCTCCTGAATAGCTGAGACTACAGGCACGTTGCTACCACGCCCAGCTAATTTTTGTATTTTTTGTAGAGATGGGGTTTCACCATGTTGCCCAGGCTGGCCAACTGTAATTCAGCTACATCTTAATGATCTTAGATTATCATCAGTTCCTCTCAGCTGCTTTAGAGATATTTGTCTGATAATGCAGTATCATATTCCTAGAAGGCTTTTTTTCTCTATCCTTCTGAAACTTTATTTTATTTTTTGCTTTAAGAAGGTCACATAGGTGCTCTATAGGCACAGATGATTGTTTGGCCCCTTGTGTGTGAATAAATGCACATATGCCTCTCCTCATCTTTTCAGTCATTCTGTGTACATATATGTCTCACGGAAATACCCATGCATGGACACAGACACACACACACATGCTATATATTTCAGGGCATTATATTGAAGCAAATGTGGCTATCCATTTTCTTGCTCACACATACACATGTACACATGTCTCTGATGCCATTGGGGCACCTGCTCAAGTGGTTAATTAGCCTTTGCACAAATATATTTTAGAAAAGTTATGTGGCATCAAGGGCTACATTACTGTTGGTCCTCACAACTTCTCACCCTTGAGGAATTCAGGGATGGCCAATCTTCTCCTTAGAAATGACTTTATTTGGCCGGGCGCAGTGGCTCACGCCTGTAATCCCAGTGCTTTGGGAGGCTGAGGTGGATAGATCACAAGGTCAAGAGTTCAATACCAGCCTGGCCAAGATGGTGAAACTACATCACCTCATCTCTACTAAAAATACAAAAATTAGCCGGGCGTGGTAGCAGTCACCTGTAATCCCAGCTGCTTGAGAGGCTGAGGCAGAGAACTGCTTGAACCTGAGAGGCGGAGGTTGCAGTGAGCCAAGATCACGCCACTGCATTCCAGCCTTGGTGACAGAGGAAGACTCCGTCTCAAAAAAAAAAAAAAGAAAAGAAACGACTTTATTCTCTGTTGTCAGTATATGCTAATCCTGTTACTGCATTTAATTTCTGCAGGTGTTAGTCTACTATTATTTTTGTTCCAATATCTCATCAAGTCAAATAAGCACAGAGTAAGAATTTCAAAGCTGGAGAGGGCTGACAGTAATAGAAAACAGAAACATACTCAAAATATACTCCTCTCTCGGTATGAAGCTGGGGCATTGCATGACCAGTGAGGAGTGGTACTTTAGTAGGATTGCTCTGCCAATCTAGTCATTGCATGCAGAATGAATTTAAAAAGGGAGAGACTGAAAACAGGAAAATCAGTTAAGAAAGTCAAGTATTTCCTATGTGCCAATCAGTGTTCTGGGCCTTTAGTCTGAGAGAGTAATGAGATGGATGAGGTGCCTGCTCTCATGGAACTAAAATTTCCTTGGGCATTGGTTTGGGATTCAGTGCTATGTTGCGCTAAGTGCTATGGAAGGAAATAAAACCAGGTTATGTGATGGTGACTGGGGAGCCACTTGAGGTTAGGAGGGCCTTTTTGTCGTGGTGACATTTGAGCTGAGGACTGAAATATAGAAAGATTCCAGACATGTAAAGATCTAATTAAAAGCATTTTAGGCAGAGAGAATAGCTTGTTCAAAATTGTATGGAAATGGACATAAACTTAGCGTATTCAAGAGACAAAGAGAAGGCCAATATGGCTGGTTGTGCGGTTAACAAAGGGGAGATTCATATCAGATGAAAACTGAGAAAAAGGTAGGGACAGATCATGTAGGTCCTTGTTGGCCAGGATAAGGAGTTTGGAGATAACGATACTAATCCAAGTGGTCAGTAATATTATTCTCACTATTGAGTTGAGTTTTAACTAGACAATTCTCTAAATGAGTTAGTCAGCGTTTAGGAATAACCCATGCTCACAGCATCATTAAATGTTTACTGTTAATTCTCACTGCTCTTTCTCAGTTTCTTGCAAGGCATTATTACAGAACTAATTTATCACATACAGGCCTAGTTGGGGTTCTTAAAAGAACATTTCTTTTTTTAGTATGACAGTACAGAACGTGTGTGTGTGTATATGTATGTGTCTGTGTGTATACTTGCATATACTATATCTGAAAAATACTTTTATTCTCATTGACCCTTTGTACATTTCTCAAATAATATAGTTTAACTACCCTTGAGACAGAAACTGTGTTAGATGCTAGAGATCTAATGGTGAATAAGTCATAGTACTTGTCCTAAAGATTACAATATAAATAATATATTCTTTTGATCAAGAAAGCTTTGTCCACAACTTTGAAGAAACAAATACTGGCTATTCTCCTTTATTATTTTATACAAATTATTATGTTTCATAAGGATTCATTGCCAGCATTTATTTTGTTGATGGACTTTGAAAGTAGGAGTTTCATTAACTCTCAGTTTGGACAGTATTATCTTTACATGCAGTTAGTGCAGTGACTGTCATCATCCTTATTAGAAAACCACCAGGACATCTGGCAAGATGTCTAATATAAAGCAGCTATGTTATCTATTTCCAATCAAATGATTCTTTGGTGCTTCGATGTCCTGTAACTTCTCCACTTATGTAATTATCTGCCATAATCTAATTTGTAAAGTGGGGTAGGAGAAAAAGAAAATTTAGGAAGAAACACAGACCACAAACCCTTTACCCTGGTAGAACATCTCATATTTCAGTTTGCAGTTGTTTTGGTAAAGTATAAAACAAGAAATATAATTATAAATATAGTTTTTAGTTTTTACTGTGGGTAGGAATTTTTTTTTTTTTTTTTTACTAACACTGGCTTTTAATTGCCTAATCTATTTTGGCTTTACCTTTAAAGAAAAATTACTGCACTTTACTGCATCTGTCAAAAATGACAGGATAATTCTTTGAGTCAAAACAGGGTACATGAAATGTGATTTTTGTTTATTTTCTGAAGAATAGCAGAACTCATTTTTTGACACATCCTTTACTGTGGTTAAGATTCCATGGCATAGAACAGACTGCTTATTTTGAGGTTGCAAAGTACAGCTAATCTACAAGAATAAGCTTTCTAATATCTTCTATCAAACCAAGAAATGATGTGTTTCACCGGAAACATGCACATATAAAAGAATTGATTTTCTTACACAGGATGCTGCCACTTGGACTGTACATAGAGTTGATTTGTAATATAAATTAACTCACCAATTATCGATTGTTTCATCTGACTTTGCACACATGAAGAATCTGCAAAGAGTTTCCGAGTTATCAATAATAAGAAAGCTGTGTATGAAATGTAATGGGGTGCGTCAGCTGGATCCGAGTTAGATATTGCTGTAAATGTTGCTCAGCTTTGCCATCTGTCACATATTCTTTTTGCATAATATTTTAATGCATTAAAATGTGTCTTTTTCTTTAAAAAAAAAAAAATTAGCTTACTTAGGTTACAATGAAAATCCTTTAAGAAACAGTCAGTGACCACTGACCTTTCCATGTCTTAAGTTATTTCGTAACTGTTTTTGCCTTTGTGCCCCCTCGTTAAGATGAATAATGACAATCCTTAGAAATAGGAAATGCCAAGCTCCCGGTTGCAATGCTAACAAGTAGGAAGTCCCATTAACTTTTTAACTTCTCAGACAAGAAATAAATTTGGACAGGAGACATTATTTCTGAAACTACTTGTCCTCAGGAGCAGTGATTGAATGAACTAAGGACTTGCTTTCACTAAGTGGAATGGAAAACTCATGTCACAGTATGTCAGTTTCTGCTTAATGAATGAGATATTCCCTGGGGAATAAATTAGGTGCCTCACATACATAACTCTTTTAGAGGACCCAGACCTCGTTGATTTCCTTTTGTGGAATAGTACCCACGTGACTTATAAGACTCACTGTACAACTAAACTGACTGATTTGACCCTCATGAATAGTTTTGTCACCTGGGAGGGTTTGGTTCGAAATGGTCTCCACCCCTTAATAAGAAAGTCAGCTCTTTGCTCCCTGTTGGCTCACTGCTCTCAGGCCACTAAATGAAAGGCACTTGGGTGTCATTTAGAGCCATTTACCAAATGAACTATCTTGGCCTGAAAAAGTTAAGGACTGTTGGGCCTGGCAATTTACCATAATCAAAGAGCTATAGCAGAAAATATGCAAGATCTGATTTCTGGCCAATTTGTGTTTTTCCCGTGTTGCTCTTGGCAGATCTCTGTTTTGAGTAGCCCACTCTTCTACTTCTCTCCATATGATTAATTTGTAAAGTGAGACAAATTACTGACCCTTGAATTGTGCTGTTACACATGCTTGAGTAATTTTATTTCATTTGCAGAGAATCGCATTTCGTTTATGTATTATTTATACCTACTTCCCAAACAATGTGTACTGGCTTATTTTAATTCTAATTCAAATCATCTGAGTATTTTTCCAAGTCCTTTCCTGAAGAATACTTGTATCATCACACATCATTTCACATTTACTGTGCTATGGTGATATATTGATTATGATGCCATTTCTCTGGCCACCTAAAAATGACTGTATTAAGAAAACATCAAGCCCGCAGTCTAATATAACTTCTTTTGTTGTGGTATGGTCTATTGGGAAAGAACATGCAACTTACAGTTATGTGCTTAGTTCTACCATTTATGTGACCTAGGGAAAGTCATTTGCCACATCTTGCTCAAGTTTACTCAGTTTTAAATATAGTTGTTAATGCTTACTCCCCAAACCTTTCAAGGTTATGGAAATAAATGCAGTAAATATTTACCGCATATAAAATGTTTGTGAATTCCCATATTTCTCCAGTTAACACCAGGAAGAACAATTGTCAGCTGAATTGAAATGATCAAGCAGCGCTCTTGTATTCAGGCACTGTTCAGACAAATGAGGGACAGAGACATGACAAGAGAGAGTTCCTATTTTGAGGAACCACAGTGTTGTGGTGAAAAAGCCTGGCGCACAAACAATTATAAAATTCCCAATGGGATACATGGCCCAAGTGAGGTATGCAAGTGTCATAGCTGACAGAAAGAGGAAGCAATGAACTCTGACCAGGGAACTGGGGACTAAGTGAAAAATTAGGGTAAAACAAGATAACGTGTGGGAAATTCCTTCAGAAACACTCTGTGGATACTAAGACACAATCTTATCAATGTCATTTATTTAACAAACATTTATGTATTATTTACAATTTGCCAGACAATGTTCTAAATGTCTTACAATAGGAAATCATTTAATCCTGTTCATTCAGGTCTGTTTGCTGCGAAATGGAGTTCTAGAAGTGCTAAGAAAATTGTAGATACAGAGACTCCTTTGTCTTCTAGTAAGGAGGAAGCACACTGGGTCAGTTGACATCCACGTGTCTGTAAGGCAAATAGTTAGAAAAGTATATAGCAAAAATAGATGAATGAATGAACAAACTAGGGAGTAAAGACACAATGAAGGAGATACTTTTTTTTTTTTTTTTTTTTTTGAGACAGTTTCAGTCTTATTGCCCAGGCTGGAGTACAATGGCACGATCTTGGCTCAAAGCAACCTCTGCCTTCCGAGTTCAAGTGATTCTCCTGCCTCAGCCTCCCGAGTAGCTGGAATTACAGGCATGTGCCACCACACCTGGCTAATTTTGCGTTTTGTTTTGTTTTGTTTTTTGAAACAGAGTTCTGCTCTTGTTGCCCAGGCTGGAGTGCAGTGGCGCATTCTCGGCTCACCACAACCTCCGCCTCCTGGGTTAAAGCAATTCTCCTGCCTCAGCCTCCAGAATAGCTGGGATTATAGGCATGCGCCACCATGCCCCACTAATTTTTTTTTTTTTTTGTATTTTTAGTAGAGACAGGGTTTTTCCATGTTGGTCAGGCTGGTCTTGAACTCCTGATCTCAGGTGATCCGCCTGTCTCAGCCTCCCAAAGTGCTGGGATTATAGGCGTGAGCCACTGTGCCTGGTTAATTTTACATTTTTAGTAGAAATGGGATTTCCCCATGTTGGTCAGGCTGGTCTCGAACTCCTGACCTCAGGTGATCTGCCCACCTTGACCTCCCAAAGTGCTGGGATTACAGGTGTGAGCCACCATGCCCAGCCTTGAAGGAGTTACTATTAACCTCATTTTACATGAAGGGAAAACTGTGGTACAGAGGGACTAAGTTTCCCAAGGTCACACAGCTACTAAGTGGCAGAGCTGGAATTTGAACCAAAGAGTCAGGCTCTAGAGGTGGCACCCTTAACAAGGATGCTATACTGCTTCTCCCATCACCCATCGACACAGAAGTGGACATCTTTGTTGCTGGAATCCAGCACTGGAATCCCTTAGTGGTCCTTTTGATCTCTGTTTGAGTACCTATAGAAATGACAAGTACCTAACCAGCTCTTGAAACAGCCAGCTACATTTTTGGAAGGTTGTCATTACTGGAGAGTTCTGAATTTGAGCCAAGATCTACTTTTCCTGGAACTTCCACCCATTGATCCTATGTCTGCTTTCTGACACTACACAGACTAAACCTTCTTCCACATAACTGTGAAAGTATTGGAAAACATCTCCCATGCCTCCTGCTTGAATCCCACATTCCCATATAAAAAGAAAGTGGCATTTGAGAGCAATTAGATTTCATTATTCAATTGCACATTTATTTATGGGGTGCCTACTATGTGCAAAATGTTATACAATGTGCTAGCAATCGCAGAGAAAATGAATAGCACCAGATTCACATGTACAAAGTATGTACTCTGCACTAAGCTATTCCACTGCTACCCAAAAAAAAAAAAAGTGCAATTATCATTTAAGATACAAACTAATGAATAGAATTATTGCCTGCGCTTACTTAAATCAGGGTTTAAATAAGCAGTGTCTTGCTGGGTGCACCTGTATACATGTCTTAATTACCCCACAGGATTACAAACCTGTGGGCAGAAACTGCTAATGCAGCCTTGTATTTCGTACTGCACCTAGCACAGGTTCTTTGGCAGAGTAAATGAACAATAAATATTTTTGAATGAGTGAGAGAAATGTTGTATTCATTAATGCTGTCCTTCAGATAATTGCTCTAAATGATGTTCTCATATGATCATAACAATAGCAAATAAATTTTACTTTGCTGTTTGAATTTCTTCAAGTTTTGTGTGCCACATTAAATAGCACTAGAGAAGCTAATTTTCCCAGAAGAAATGTCGTAGTAAAATGTTGAAAGACAGCAAGGTAATTCAACAGCCAGAAATACAGGGCTTTATAGTATTGATCAGTCTTCAACTCTGTTTGAAAAGATTCACTGTTATCAAATGAGAACCTCTCTGCCACCATGTGAGCCCAGTAAAGGCATTTTCTAGTTACCATCCTGGGGTGCTCCTTTGGGACCAATTGTTCTAGTATTATTATTATAGTGGAAAATGCAGCAAAATCATTGAACCCTGACCCTTCAGTTGGCCTTGGTATAGAGCATCACACAGTCAAAGAATCAAGTTCAGATCAGATTTTAACCCCACCACATTACTGTTTGTTCTGCTTTTTGAGGAGGATGCAATGGGTGTATATATATATATACATACACACATACACATACACACACATGCATACAGACATACATATATACACGTATACACGTATACGTATACACACTGTATTTTATATGTCTATGGAAAATATGTATTTCCATTCTGTAGTCTATGAAAACTTGTATGAATGGGACAAGGTACAATATACAATAAAATAACACATGGCCATCTTAAAAACTTTTTGAGTGCCTATTTGTGAACAAGAAACCTTTCTGCCATCTCATCTGGCATAAACTTAACATCACGCATTTAGTTGTGCTACCTAACATAATTAGCCATGATAGAAAACTTTAATGGAAAAAAAAAATAATTTTTTTTTTTTTTTTTTTGAGATGGAGTTTCACTCTTGTTGCCCAGGCTGGATTGCAATGGTGTGATCTTGGCTCACTGCAACCTCCGCCTCCTGGGTTCGAGCAATTCTCCTGCCTCAGCCTCCTGAGTAGCTGGGATTACAGGTGCTTGCCACCATGCCCGGCTAATTGTTTAGTATTTTTAGTAAAGACAAGGTTTCATCATGTTGGCCAGGCTGGTCTTGAACTCCTGTCCTCAAGTGATCCATCCGCCTCGGCCTCCCAAAGTACTGGTATTACAAGCGTGAGCCACCAGGCCTGGCTAAAAAAAGAAAATTTTAATGTAGCATCAAATCTTAAAAAATCATTTTAAGATTCAGTTTTCTTTATTTATTTATTTATTTATTTATTTATGAGATGGAGTCTCGCTCGTTGCCCAGGCTGGAGTGCAGTGGCGCGATCTCGGTTCACTGCAAGCTCCACTTCCCAGGTTCATGCCATTCTCCTGCCTCAGCCTCTCGAGTAGCTGGGACTACAGGCGCCCACCACCACGCTCGGCTAATTTTTTGTATTTTTAGTAGAGATGGAGTTTCACTGTGTTAGCCAGGATGGTCTCAATCTACTGACCTTGTAATCCACCCGTCCTGGCCTCCCAAAGTGCTGGGATTACAGGCATGAGCCACCACGCCTGGCCTCAGTTGATTATTTTATTAGCGAGGACCTCTGTGAAATGACTCTAGGATGAGAACTAAAATATAATGGAATGGGAGAGGTTCATTCATTATGTTAGATATTTTGATAGTGCTAGGCCTTTAATTAATTAACATTTCATTAATCTGTGAGGAGTACCAGTAAACAGCACTTTAATTAAGTTCATGGGTAATACATTAATAGGTGTAGAAAATACCAATGAAGACAGGAAAATAATTCAAATAGACCAGATAATTTATAAGATATAGGAAAATAACAGGAATTCCATTGGCCACATGCATTTCCCTACTCAAGCAAATAAAAGGCAGTATTCACTGCATACATGGAGTATAGAAAATAAACAAGTACAATAAATAAATATGCTTGTCGGCTGGGAGCGGTGGCTCGTGTGTGTAATCCCAGCACTTTGGGATTCCGAGGCAGGCAGATCACCTAAGGTCGGGGGTTTGAGACCAGCCTGACCAACATGGAGAAACCCCGTCTCTACTAAAAATACCAAATTAGCCAGATGTGGTGGTATATGCCTGTAATCCCAGCTACTCGGGAGGCTGAGGAAGGAGAATCGCTTGAACCCGGGAGGTGGAGGTTGTGGTGAGCCGAGATCGCACCATTGCACTCCAGCCTGGGAGACAAGAACAAAACTCCATCTCAAAAAAAAATAATAAATAATAAATAAATATCCTTGTCAACAATATAATGGCTACAAGAAGCAAAAACTTCTGTTTCTGGTGGGGCCTCTGAATATATTTCTACATATAGAAATGTAAGAATACAAGAAATACATAGAAGAAATATCAATAAATTTTTATATATTTTGGCTTTATGCATCTTAGAAACAAAATGATTATATCATCCTAATGGAAGGGCTAGTGAAGAACCTGCACTTACTGAATGCAAACTACTGGCCAGTTCCTGTATTTAGGCATGATAAATACATTAAGTGTTTTCTTTAATCTTGTCTCTTTTTATAAGTTCAGATACATTAAAATTATGAAGATTTCATATCCATTAAGTGGTAGAGCTGGGTTTGAACCTAGATCTTTCTATGGTACTTCCAATAATGATATGGACGATTGCATGATTTTATGTGTGAGCATATGTTTGTAAAATAGGTTTGGATACATTTACCATCAACTAAATGGTATATTAATCAGTGATACTTAGATACTTTTCAGTAAGTTTCAGTTTAAGGGAGGGGATTTTTACATTTAAAATGGCTCCAGGAGTCTGTTTGACTAATTAGGCCACCTGGGGTCTCGAATAATAGTTATTTTAGGCTTCCACTGAGTCAGTACCCAGTTACACATGGTGTTTGACATTGGTAATTTTAATGAATACTAGAGCCTTAGGAAACTATCCATTATGTCAATAATTTTATATATTTACTCTTGGTCTTGACATTATTCCCAGGCAGAAGTAGAAGTGGTCATCATCAGTTTCCTTCTAATGACTTAAACTAAATGCAACCTTGAAACTTTAAGAGTAAATAAAACTAGCGGTGTGTGTGTGTGCGCGTGTGTGTGTGTGCGCGTGTGTGTGCGCGTGTGTGTGTGTGTGCGTGTGTGTGTGCGTGTGTGTGTGTGCGCGTGTGTGTGTGTGCGCGTGTGTGTGTGTGTGCGTGTGTGTGTGTGTGGAGAGAGAGAGAGAGAGACAGACTGGAATCTGTTTTGTTTTTCCTATCTCTAAAGTGCATGAATTAAAAAGATACTGAACATACATTTTTGAGTTTATCAGTTCATCAGGAACACATTTTTTAAAACCAGAAGGACTCTGGATAAGTACAACCTGTTTTGGTTATAAAAAACATAACTAGCTGGGCACAGTGGCTCATGCCTGTAATCCCAGCACTTTGGGAGGCTGAGGCAGGCAGATCACGAGGTCAGGAGTTCAAGACCAGCCTGGCCAGCATGGGGAAACCCTGTCTCTACTAAAAATACAAAAATTAGCTGGGTGTGGTGGCGTGTGCCTATAATCCCAGCTACTTGGGAGACTGAGGCAGGAGAATCGCTTGAACCTGGGAGGCGGAGGTTGCAGTGAGCTGAGATCACCCCACTGCACTCCAGCTTGGGCAACAGAGCGAGACTCAGTCTCAAAAAAAAAAACTAAACTAAAAGTCATATATCTTGTTGGCAGTGAATCAGTAGAATCATGTCAACGTATAAAGGACTGTATTTTTTACCATCATTTTTCAGCACAAGTTTTTAAAATAGTTTTTTAAAAAATTTTTCTTTTATTTGTGTTCATTCCTAAAAATATATGTGATAGTAAATTTGTAAACAAAGTCAGGACTTATTTTGCTAAGTACCACAGTGCAGTCCTTACATAACTAAGCAAGACACCTGTTTATTAGTCACAAAGTTCCAACCACATCTTGTTTTGTACTTCTAAGAGATGGAATGCCATGGTGAGGTTCCTTTGCTAAGCACAGAGAGGGAAACAGTCCAGATTTCTAGACTTTATAGCTAAGCAACATTTACGCTTTCAGAAATGACCTCAGAATCCTTCTCAACACAGCATTCTAGGCAGCCTTTATCAATTGCTTTGAGTTGTAATGCAAGCTGAAACATGCTTATCTCCTCCAGAGTTTACCACTTAAATGGCTCATCACGAATGAGAATTGCCTTTAGTCATGACTCAGTATGACATTAAGTAGTTTGGACATAAATTATTTGGAATATGATAGATAGCCTTTATATGAGAATTGTACCTGAAATATATAAATTTTGCTAGGTGCATTCCATAGAATAAGAAAATAAAGTGACTAGATCTTCAAGGTACTGAAGTTAGAAAAACTGATTGAAATGAAACTGTAAGAAATGCCTACATGGTACAATCTATGATCATCTAGAACTGTTTCTGCTAGTAAATGTTAGCTACTTTATCATGTGATTAATTGAAAATGTTCTTTAAAAAACACCACAACTAAACGGGCATGTGGGACCGGGAGCAGTAGCTCACACCTGTAATCTCAGCACTTTGGGAGGCCGAGGTAGGTGGATCACCTGAGGTCAGGAGTTTGAGACCAGCCTGGCAAACATGGGGATAACCCCATCTCTTCTAAAAATTCAAAAAGTAGCCAGGCATGGTGGTGCGGACCTCTAATCCCAGCTACTCGGGAGGCTGAGGCAGGAGAATCACTTGAACCCAGGAGGCGGAGGTGGTAGTGAGTAGAGATTGCGGCACTACACTTCAGCCTGGGCGACAGAGTGAGACCCCGTCGCGAAAAAAGAAAAATAATTTAAAAAAAGACACTGTAACGGGGTGCCTTTCAAATATTAGCTGAAATGCTAGAGGAATATATCAGAGGAGAGAAAGCTCACCCCTAGAAGAAAATGTTAGGTATGGCTTCGTAGAGAAGGTTGCATTAATTTTAGGCCTTGAAAGATGGGTAAGATGGTAGGCAGAAACTGGAACAGGGTCCACATTCCAGCTGTACAGACTGTATAGAGTCTTTTGAGCCAGGGTAAGGAATCTCAAGGTATGTTGCCCGAAGACCTAGCTGAGTTAAGAGTACCTGGTAAGTCCAGCTAAATCCTCTCCCAACACCCCTTCCCACCAGATTTGGGAGCTATCCTTATGCCTCCCATTCCCATTCTTACCCTGTTCCTCAATCTGAATGTTGATTGTCAGGGAACTCCAATATAATCCATACTATTACTTAGCCCAAGTGGGAATAGTTTGTAGAAATGACTATAGTCAGTTGAACATTTCCATTCCAAAAATATGGATTAAGGGCCATGCTTCTCTATTTTTAGCATTCCTCATTCTAACTCCTTGAAAAGAAGAGTTTTTTGGTTTTGGGGGTTTTTTTGTGTGTGTGTGTTTTGTGTTTTTTTTTTTTTTTTTTTTTTTTGAGATAGAGTCTCGCTCTGTCACCAGGCTGGAGTGCAGGGGTACGATCTCAGCTCACTGTAACCTCTGACTCCCTGGTTCAAGCGATTCTCCTGCCTCAGCCTCTGGAGTAGCTGGGATTACAGACACCTGCCACCACACCCAGTTAATTTTTGTATTTTTAGTAGAGATGGGGTTTCACCATGTTGGCCAGGATGGTCTCGATCTCCTGACCTCGTCATCCGCACGCCTCGGCCTCCCAAGGTGCTGGAATTACAGGCATGAGCCACAGCGCCCAACCAAGAAGAGCTTTTTAACTAGAGATTTTAAAACAAATAGACTTTAATTTTTAGAGAAGTTTTACATTTACAGAAAACATGAGCACATAGTACAGAGTTCTTATTATCCCCTCTCTACCTCTCAGTTCACCTCTCAGTTTCTCTATTATTAATATGGTACTTCTGTTGCAGTTGATGAACAAATATTGATATATTAACAAAAGACTATAGTTTATCTTCAGGTTCACTCTATATTTTATACATATATGGGATTTGACAAATGTATGTCATATATCCACCATTACAGCACCGTACAGAATAGTTTACTGCCCTAAAAATCCCCCATGCTCTACCTTTTAATCCCTCCTTCCCTCCCCCTAACCCCTGGCAACCACTGACCTTTTTGATGTTTCCATAATTTTGCCTTCTTCAAAATGTCATATAGTTGGAATCAGACAGTCTTTTCTGATTGCCTTCTTTTACTTAGCAATAGGCATTTAAGGCTCTTCCATGTCATTTTGAAGCTTGATGGTTCATTGGTTGTTATTGCTTAATAATATTCCGTTATCTGGATGCCTAGAAATAGCCATTTTTTTTTTTTTTAAATAGCTCCAAGACATGTTTCTATTTGACTTTGCCCCAGCACAGGTTGCATCATATCAGTATAGTAGAATACACTGTTATAAGAATCAAAGACACTGAGATAAGGAAGGGTCTGCAGCACTGGTTCTTCCACCAGCATGTGTGTAGAAGGATGCGAGACAGGCAGGCTTTCAGGCACCTGAAGGACGTGTCTGTGGTTTGCAGCTTACTGAGTGCCTTTAACAAAGCAGTTCACCACTCTAGACTTTGGTTTCTTCATCTTGCAGACAAAGGGAGGTGCTAGATGAGTTCTGAAGTTTCTCTGAATTCTCAAATTTGATCATCTGCTCTCATCTCTTGGTTTAAAAGTTGAGAAAAGAAAGCCTGGTGAAGTTAACCGATCTGAATAAGAGGAAATGGCGAATTATTAGCATTACTTGGACTAGAAATCTAGTCTCTAGATTTGTTCTAGCATTTTTTCTATCATTTCAACCTGTATGCCCTGAGTTTTCGTGTAAGAACTTATTTTTCTTAAGAACTCCAGATTAAATTTTTTTTTTTTTTTTTTTTTGAGACGGAGTCTCGCTCTGTCACTCAGGCTGGAGTGCAGTGGCGCGATCTCGGCTCACTGCAAGCTCCGCCTCCCGGGTTCACGCCATTCTCCTGCCTCAGCCTCCCGAGTAGCTGGGACTACAGGCACCTGCCAGCTCGCCCAGCTAATTTTTTGTATTTTTTAGTAGAGACGAAGTTTCACCATATTAGCCAGGATGGTCTTGATCTCCTGACCTTGTGATCCGCCCGCCTCGGCCTCCCAAAGAGCTGGGATTACTGGTATGAGCCACTGAGCCTGGCCTAAACTGATTTTTTTAAAAAGAAACCTAGATTGAAAGTCACTGAATTTTTTTTTTGAGGTTTTTTTTTTTTTTTTTTGAGTCTTACTCTGTCACCCAGCCTGGAGTACAGTGGTATAATTTCGGCTCACTGCACCCTCCACCTCCCGAGACTGGGGCGATTCTCCTGCCTTAGCCTCCTGAGTAGCTTGGATTACAGGTGCCCACCACCACGCCCTGCTAATTTTTGTATTTTTGGTAGAGATGGGATTTCACCATGTTGGCCAGGCTGGTCTTGAACTCCTGACCTCAAGTGATCCACCTGCCTTGACCTCCCAAAATGTGAATCCTTTTTTTTTTTTTTTTAATTTGAGCTTTGACTGCATAGAAAATGTCCATCCAGTCTCTGTTTCTAAAACATGAAATTCTGTAATGTTCTTAAGGCGAACAATTTTTGTAAAATTTTTCACCACTGATGGGGTTGTTCCCCCTTACCACACCAGATTTAAGAGGATAGTGAATATTTATGTCCATAATAGCATGTGAAGAATGTGGCTGTAAAAATAAGTGGAAGAATATACATCTCAGGCTGTTTCTTCAGTTTCCAGGCAGGCTGCAACACTTTTAACACTGTAAGTCGCTAGTGAGAAGAAAGGTGAGAGAGTTAGCTTTCCCCTTGGCTTGGTTGCAGTTAAAGTGGATTCCCGAATCTCCCATTTTCTACATTATAAATATTGAGAAGGACATAAATATAGATATATGGATATGGTTTTTTTTTCTCCCTCCCATACTTAACAAGTGTAAAATCCTGGAACTTTTTTTTTCCCCTTACATATCACAAGTTTTCTTAGTCTCAATCCTTTGTAGTATTTAACCTTTTAGATAGGAGAGGTAAATAAGCCCACACCAGATGAAAGTTACATCACAGTAGCTATAATTAAGGACCAACATGGAGACATTTTTATTAATAGACTTGCTAAATCTGAGGTTAAAGTCAACATTTTTAATAATCAGTCAAGGTTAAAATATTTGTTTAATATGATAGTCGATGAAAAAATGTTCTAATATGAAAACCTGGGACTAGAATTATTATGTCTTCAGGTTGCCTAGAGAAGCTGGTGAGACACTAGATGTTATACTGTTTCTTCTCCTTGGAATCATATAGTTTTGATTTAATTAACAGAGAAAGTCTGCATGTACAATAGGGGATAGAGTGTGGATTTTACTTCTTTAATGGTTTGACAAGCAGATTGCAACAAACAAGGCATTTGGAAGCCTGCTAGGGTCCCAGAGGCCTTATAAATATGCAGTGCACTTCTCTGCATTTCCCCGGGTCCCTGAGGTAGACATTTGATGAATAAAATTAAAACCACCAGATCTTTTTGTATAGCTTTTAGCTATCACTAATTTAAACCGAGTAATGACTATTTTACAGGTGTACCTTCAGTAGTTTAAAAAGCAAAGGAAGTGAAATGTGAATGTGTTTTGACTTTATATTAAGTTCCTCTTAAATTGAAAGATTTTCTACTTTTTGCATCATGATACCCTTTCTTTAAACCAAATTTCGAGAGTAAAACTCTTTACACCCCTGTAGGATTGTTTTATATTTAATAGTGCTGTTGAGACTGACATGGGACAAAATGTGTAGATAATGTATTTCTTGAGAAGTGATGTGTATTTCTATATAAACACATCATTGGAATAGCATACTCCATTTGGAACAAGGTCTTTAGAATTAGATTTTAATAGATTAAAACTCTTCTTATTTACTGTGTTTGTAGCTCTTAATGATTGAACAGATCTCTGTGGTTCCTTTTCAAGGATTTCTTGAAACATACTGAAATTCACGGGTAGATCATTTAAGGCTCCCGAGCCCTTTAATATATTACCTAGAAATGGTAGACTATTTTAGAAGACATACGAAAATGGTTAAGGTAAAACACAATTCATTGTATATACATTTGCAACAAAGTTCATTAAAGTCCAGGGAAAATTGTATAATGTAAAGCTCCTTAGCTTGATGTATAATGAAAAAATTGTAGATATTACATTAATAATAAGTAGCGTGAACAATATTGGCACTGGGTGTACAGTTACTGAAAAGGCTGGCCTTTTCTAATGTTAATCCTGAGGAAGAGGAGAGTCTCTTGCTTAAAAGCCAACATTGGTATGTTGCTTTCAAGAAAAAAAGAAAAAAAAAAGGCATTGATGGGGGTATGAAATTTATTTACTAAGAATTCAGTTGTGAAGTTTGGGGAGTGGAAAAACTAATTTGTCGAATTATAGCCTCAGAGTTGAACAGTAAACTAGATGAAGTCTCCCAGGCTTATAACTAGCAGAAGGCACCTATATTTTGTCTTAGTGTGCCTATGGCTTCAGAGTGGCAACTGAATCTCACCCAGAAGTGCTAAGTTGTAATTCCCAGTAGCCACTTTTAGTGCCTTTTTTTTTTTTTTTGAGACGGAGTTTCGCACTGTCGCTTGGCCTGGAGTGCAGTGGTGCCATCTTGGCTCACTGCAACCTCCACCACCCGGGTTCAAGCAATTCTCCTGCCTCAGCCTCACGAGTAGCTCCGATTACAGGTGCCCGCCACCACGCCCAGCTAATTTTTTGTATTTTTCGTAGACGGGGTTTTACCACGTTGGCCAGGCTAGTCTTGAACTCCTGACCTTGTGATTCACCTGCCTCAGCCTCTCAAAGTGCTGGGATTATAGGCGTGAGCCACCGTGCCTGGCCTTTAGTGCATTTTTTAAAGAATGTATCTAAATAACAGACAGTTGAATTAAGAAAAGCACATTGTCATCTTTAATCCTTTCCATTTATTCTCCTCTTGATAGATGACCTTTATATTTTTGCTTTTTGACATTTTCATCCTGAGGCATGATGTAACTAAAATGAGGTGGGAAACATTTCTAACATGATAGTGGTAGTTCTCTGGATTAATTTATGCTCATGATTTTGCTTCGTTTCTACCTTACCAAAATGCTCTTTTCAGTATTACACAAGAAAAAGATCATGATTTGCATCATGATGTACATAGCAAATTTCATGTATGATCGTGTTTCCTGTTCCGTCACATTTCTGGCATTTTTTTAACCCACTGGGACATTAGGATGTCATAACATAATTGGATGTTAGACATAGGTTGAGAAATCAAGAGTAACGGCAGATAGAGGCTGACAGACACCTTCCATGTCCACTTTAGAGGTACTGAGTATTCCTAAACCAGTTATGTAATTTGCATGTGATCATATAGCTTGTTGATGGCCAAATCAGGGATAGCACATGTATGTGAGTATCATTCTATCATCTATCGATCTACTTATTGACAGATAAGAATATACTTGCTTTGTATAAATGATTACCCTTTGATTTTGTGTTTGTCACAAACACATGAAACTATTCATGGATGAACCTACCTGTCTGATGATGGTGGTGGTGGTGATGATGATGCTGTTAGCCTAGGATATAACCAGTATTCTTTAACCCTTGAAACTGAGGTGCATAAGGTACAATAATTTGCCCAAGCTCACATAGGTAACAAGTTTTCAGGGCTAGAAATCTTACTGAGTTTCATCTGAAATGCTGACTTTCAGAGAGAGAGAGAGAGAGAGAGAGAATGCTTAGTGTGCCATATCTTACATCTAACAATGGCTAATGAATCTCTAAAGAGAAGACCGGTCCCTAGACATGAGTGTGTTAGGACTCTGTTCCCATTTCCACACATTTATGCTTCTATGAGGGCCATAGGTTGGCCAATTTGAGCATTTTTTTGTACTCGCCGGATGATATTTAAAATATTTAACAACTACCAGGCGCACTGGCTCACGCCTGTAATCCTAGCACTTTGGGAGGCCGAGGCAGGCGGATCACCCGAGGTCGGGAGTTCAAGACCAGCCTGACCAACATGGAGAAACCCCATCTCTACTAAAAATACAAAATTAGCCAGACGTGGTGGGCCATGCCTATAATTCCAGCTACTCGGGAGGCTGAGGCAGGAGAATCACTTGAACCCAGGAGGCGGAGGTTGTGGTGAGGGGAGATCGTACCATTGCACTCCAGCCTAGACGACAAGAGCGAAACTCCGTCTCAAAAAATAAATAAATAATAAAATAAAATAAAATATTTAACAACTAATATGTCATGAGCATTGACCAATCAAAATGGATGCAATTGTAGGCTGAACTAGAGTCTAGGAGGCCCTTGTTTTGCCAGGTACCTTTTAGCTAATAGGTCACAAACATGTCAGGGAAGTTCTGGGATGAGGGGCTAGTGCAGCTAGGATAGAAGTTATTTACCAACTTGTACAAAAGTAATTTTTTAGTATTTTAATAACCAATGCAGCTATCCTAATGTAATCTGACTAAATATTAGCACGGTATCTTGCCCAGCAAGCCAAGACAACAGTGGTTGTTGTGACGTTCATAAGGACGTCTCTTCTTGGTGCTTATGTGTGCAATACGTAAGAGTTACAAGATTCCTGGGCCGGGCGCGGTGGCTCACGCCTGTAATCCCAGCACTTTGGGAGGCTGAGGCGGGCGGATCACCTGAGGTCGGAAGTTCCAGACCAGCCTGACCAACATGGAGAAACCCCGTCTCTACTAAAAATGCAAAATTAGCCAGGCATAGTGGCGCATGCCTGTAATCCCAGCTACTCAGGAGGCTAAGGTAAGAGAATCACTTGAACCCGGGGGGCAGAGGTTGCGGTGAGCCGAGATCGCGCCATTGCACTCCAGCCTGGGCAACAAGAGTAAAGCTCCGTCTCAAAAAAAAAAAAAAAAAATTACAAGATTCCTGATAAGTGAATGAACATGTTCTTGAGCCATGGTGCAAAGGCAAACTGTATGCATCAGGCACATTTTTTTCTCTCACCAGCCTCCCAGGAAGTTCTCAAACTGTGAATATTTGGAGTTAGAGAGAGAGAGAGAGACAGAGAATGCTTAGTGTGCCATATCTTACTTGTGTATCTATCTCTTTTCTAAGCTATGAATACCTAGAAGGCAAGGGCTATAACCTCATTTCTATCCCAGTTCCCTAGCACAGTATTTGGCACAGAGCACTCAGTAGTTATTGAACAAATAAAAGCATTCAACTCCACTGATGAAAAGCCATTTTATTTGTAATCTAGAGACGTAAATTAAAGATATCAGTTTCCTAATCTTGGGGAAGTCATTAACCTAGCTGCAAGACTACTTCTTTATAAAACAAAGAAAAACAGTACAATTTCACCATTACACCAAGTGTGAGACCAACTGGCAAATGTTTATAACAATCAGATTTGCAATGAAAGAAACCTGAAAGTAAACCCAGTTATTTAAATGAATTATTCCCCTTCCTCCTTTCTTGTATTTTATTCATAATAACGTGAACCTTTCAAATTCAGCTTTCTAGAATGCTT